>NC_091979.1:263212335-263812335 GCF_044704955.1 Pristiophorus japonicus
TTATTTCTGCTTAAAGTAAAGTTCTTTCGTCAGCATGGAGACGATGCAGGGTATCTGCTTCTTCTCACTGAATCGTGGATCTTCAGACCAAGACTCAAAGTGCATGGCCACCATATAGTTGACTCTGGTTAGGATCTGCATTATCTCAAATTCTTTGCCATATTCTTTGAAGGCATTGCACAGGGCCTGTGCAAACCAAGAACCCTTGCCTGGATTCCTCCACGAATAGTAGCCTGCAACGACAAACATCACATTTTATCATTCTTAAACAATAGTTTGGACCTTCATTTTGGAGGGACACTTAACAAAACAAGTTCTTACAAAGTCATATAAACAGCACCAATTTAAAGTGTATTATTAGGATTAATATAGTTTTCATTGGTTGATTAGAATGCCCAAACATTTTTTCATATAACAGCAAAATGTACCAAATTCTATTGGTAATGAACTTGTTTTGTTAATTATCCCGCATTTTCACTCTTTACAAGTAGCTCCAGACATCTGCCCTACCCTCAAGTTAGGAGGGTAGGGCAATTCATCAAGCATACTTCTCTCAGATGCTCTTCAGTAAACTTGCCAGATTGCATGTATGAACTTTGGTAGAATAAAAATTCTTCAATTCGTTTTCTCTTCATACTACAGTTGACCCATTGAAAATTGACAAAACGTTACCTGAATTAGAAGCTCAAGTATCAGCCAAGACTGCAATTGAAATTCATGTCGACTACTTTAGGAATCTGATACTGTACCATTATAACTGTAAGTAGTAACTAAACTAATCAAGGCAAGAGAAAGATTGCATTATAGGGCCCAAGTTTCCACATGATTCGCGCCTGATTATTTTTAGGAGCAACTGGTGGAGAACGGACTATTTTAGAAATCGCAATTCTTCACATTTTTTTTTCTGCAGTTCTAGTCAGGTAGAACAGTTCTAGTTTAGAACAGAATTTTTTCTTCAAAAGGGGGCTTGTCCGGCCACTGACGCCTGATTTGAAAGTTTCCACAGTGAAAATGTACTCCAAACTAAAGTAGAATGGCGCCAGTGAAGATTTTTGTAGAACTGAAAAAACCTGTTCTACACATTAAAAAATTAGGCGCAGGTTACAAATTAGGCGTCCAGAACGAGGTGGGGGGAAGGGAACTCATTAAATTCGACAATAAATCCTTATTTATACTTCTACAAATATTATACAAATAAATCCAACCTGAATAAACATTTATAAGCCAAGAAAAGATTAAATAAACCATCTTCCACCTGTGTGAAAGTGCTTCAGCCAGGGAGAATTCTGCAGCTGTTCGTGCCGCTGAGCGAGAGAGGGAGGGAGGAGTGAGAGAGAGGGAGGGAGAGAGGGGAGAGAGGGAGAGGGAGAGAGGGAGAGAGGGAGAGAGGGAGAGAGAGAGGGAGGGGGAGGGGAGAGAGGGAGGGGAGGGAGAGAGGGGAGGGTGGGAGAGAGAGAGGGAGGGGGAAGAGGGGGGGGTTCGGGGGAGGGGGGGGGGTCGGGGAAGAGAGGGGGGCGGTCGGGGAAGAGAGGGGGGCGGTCGGGGAACAGGAGGAGCGGGTGTCGGGTCGGGGGGAGGGGGGGAGCGGGTGTCGGGGAGGGAGCGGGTGTCGGGTCGGGGAGGGGGGGAAGCGGGTGTCGGGTCGGAGCGGGTGTCGGGTCGGAGCGGGTGTCGGGTTGGGTCTCGGGTCGGGTCGGGGGGGGGGGGGGGAAACGGGCCTCGGGTCGGGGCGGGGGCGGGGGAGTGCGGGGAGCAGGCCTCGGGTCGGGGCGGGGGGGAGCGGAAGCGGGTCTCGGATCGGGGTGGGGGGGAGTGGGTGTCGGGTCAGGGCGGGGGGGGGGGGGGGAGAGTGATGTCGGTGGCGGGGGGGAGGGGAGCGGGTGTCGGGTCGGGGGTGGGGGGGGGGGAGCGGGTGTCGGGTCGGCGGGGGCTGGTCGGGGGTCGGGGGGGGGGAGCGGGTGTCGGGTCTGGTCGGCGGGAGGGGTGTCTGTGGGTCTGGTCGGGCGGGGGGGGGGGGAGCGGGGGGGGGGGGGGGGGGGGGGGGGGGGGGGGAGGGGCGAGTGTCGGGTCTGGTCGGGCGGGGAGCAGCAGCTGGCCGTGGGAGGAGCCTCATTCACGCAGCCCCAGTGAGGCCATTGGGCCAGGGCTAGGGGCTGCGTGCTTCGGGCCCCTCCCACACAGTTCGGCGCCTGGAGCTACTGCACTTGCGTGCCGACTGTAGCGCGCATGTGCAGAGGTCCCGGCACTGTTTTCAGCGCAGGGACCTGGCTCCGCCCCCCCCACAGCTCATGCTGGCTGCGCCGAGTGCCACAGGACCTGTAAGTCGGTGGAGAATACCGAGGATTTTTTTAGGCGCCGTTTTAGGCGCGAAAAACGGACGCCCAGCTCGGAGGGGCGCCCGTTTTTTTTCTTGTGGAAACTTGGGCCCATAGTGACTTGTAGTGTAATCACCAATTCACCACCAAGTCAAAATATACTGTGAATGATAATGGCGGTAAAGATTATTGCTTTTTTTAAAGACTCAAATATATTTTAATTCATTAATTACAGATGAAAATCTAATGCATCAGAACTTTAATTTTTGCATTACCTGGTACAGTGGAATAGGCGTACAAGAAATCAGCTTCTACTGGGATTTTGTGTCGAGGATTTGCATCAGTTTCTACATCACCGGTAGGACCTGAATCAGTCTGTACCCCTTTGTCAAATTCTGATCCTCTACAAGCCTGAAGCAAGCCAGGAAAAACAGTGTTTAGAAGGATATATGAAATGCATCATAATACAAGGCACAAAGTACTTGAAATTATATCGTGTAAAGATTGGCATACAAACACTTAGAGGCCTGGAGTTTCCGCTCAATTGTGTTGGGTATTTTTGGTGCAGTTCGCCTGATATCGCCGTAACTGGTGCAAAAGATCACGGAATTTTAGGCACGAATTGCATTCAGCACAACTCAAGTTTCCATGATCTTTTGCGCTAGTTTTAAAACACTGCGTAAGAAGCAGGCCCCACCCACAAAACTACCCATGCCCCCAGGGTGAATTAATCACCAATGGGAATTTCCGCTAATTGTGCTCGTTTGCAGGCCTTCGAGGAGGCTCCAAAGATTAAGCTGGATCTTTAGGGCGCAAGGAAAATAATAGGTACATTTTAAAAGAAATTCTTTTTAAAATTTACTAAGGAACTGACTACTGTACCCCAATCTAACTAGAAAATACTTTTGTATATTTTTCATTTTGAAGTCATTTTCAGTCATTTAAAACCTGGTTACTCACAGGTGGTGTATTGACACTGTGATTTAGAATGCTTTTTTGTGACAAACCCATTTTCAGTTGTACTATGTTAATCAAACTGCACCAAGTTACCACCCTTAAATATATCAAGGAATATTTTTAAAACAACATTAAAAAAAAATACATTTTAAAATGCTACCCGACGACTCTGGTTCATGGTAGATTTTGCATTCAGCAATATTGAAATGAGTTTGAGTGGAAACCTGGGGGGACAATACTTTTCAAAACTGGCACAATTTGCACTGAAATAGCCAATTGTGCTCAAAGCGGAAACACTACCACTTAATATTTATATGAATTTCCTTTGCTGTTATAAACAGACAAAATTGTATAGGAATGCATTAAGTGTTCACATGCTAATCTTTGCTGAGCATAATGTCAAAGCCTAAGTCAAGAAAGCTCAATCCTTTGCTGAGCTCTTAACCAATACTCTTTCAAATATTCACCCAGTTCACAATGAAAAGAATTCAAAGGAATGTAATTCAGCAGACACATCCCATCATTCAGCAGTGGAATTAGTTACTACAAAGTAAGCGGTTTTCCATTCTGTTGGCACTAATGCAATACTCATTTCACTCGATATAAAACTGTTTTGTCATCGACAAGCATCTTTAAATTTAATTGTTGAAATAGTTTTAAAAAAAAACGAACACAGATTTAAATTCCAGTGTAAAGTATAGGGGAACCAATAAGGTGCTCAATGAGCCGAGTTATAGGAAGTTGAGGGCGTCTTGGAATGTCCCCATCTGCTTGAGTTCAATGCAAATGCTGGGTTTGCATCTACAATAGATACAGATCCTGGCGAAGTCCCAGGAAATTTTAGGCAGTGCAGTAATGTAACTGATTTTGTCCCTTTCTCCTCTGTCCTGCATCTGGGGAATGCAAATTCCTCAGGTACAGGAGAGGGATAAATCTATCCTTTAGAAAAAAAACGCATGGCATGCCTGGCTTTCTCTTAAATGGGTTACAAGTTTCTTTAACTCAATCCATGTAAATTTTACTAGCAAGGCCATTACTAGAGTAAGCTTGAGGATGATCATGTACCTGAATGAAAAAGAGTTTTGGTTTCCCCACAAGAGTCTTGCACATATCCCCTCGAAAGAGAGAAGTGAGGGTCTTTATAGGCATTGCTCCATCTGTGCCGTAGATCATGCCTTCATCACCATGGCTTAAAAGGATGCATGCAAAACATGCACTGTTGCTGTGATTTTCCTGAGAAACTAAAAAAAGTAACAATATTCAAATGCAAAATTGTGACACTCCAAAGGACATTTTTTCTTTGGATAAAAAGGTCTTCTTGTGCTATCAGTCACATTGATCGGTATAGAATTAAACAATGACTCTGGAGTTACCCAAAATTACAACAGAAAAAGTATTTGTATATCTTTCCCAACACCACATGCCAAACGAGTTCTGTCATAACTACTACAGTACCCGATTGTCCTTCTGATTTCACCAAGGACAAGAGAACCGAAATTCACCGTCCCCAAAGGGACGGCTACCGCGGAGTTTGGGCGGTCGACCGAAAAAAATCGACTGGCCAGCGCGGTCGGATAATTTTCCCTCCCGGACCCATATTCAGCTCGGGGGGGCATTTGAGTGGTGTGCACTTCCGCTGGAAACGGCACGGTGAAGCCGCTGTAAAGATGACATTCCAGTGGTGAGCTCCGCAGCGTGCGGGCCTCTGGAAAGCGGCTAGGACCGGGATTTTCAACTGCAAAAAGGTAAGACTTTTCCCAGCGGTGCCCCTGCGAGGTATTCGAGTCGGTGCTCGAACGGGACACCACTAGAGTGTTGCCGCAATCGGGGCCATTTGGTAGGGAAATAGTTTTATTAATTATTAGTGTTTTTATTTAAGATTACAGCATCCACTGTATTTACCTTTTAATAGTTTTGTTAATTGTTTTGGCTCCATTCAACCCGCTGAGTGCTGCTCAGAGGTTTGCACATACTCCTGTACTTTAGTCTGACTCCTTTGTGGAGTCCTGTGGGCTGCTGAGACCTGTTTGGCAGGGTTCAACCTGAGGATGGAAGAGTGTTGGGAGGGCGACACCTGGTACACCTGCTCAGAAGCAGGGCGACATATGCAGGAGAAGGCGTTGCATTCAGCACTGTGCAGACTGGTAGCGGACAAGGGAGGCAACAGCCATGATTCGTTCATTCTGCACCAAACCAGTGTGCCTGCCATCTTCACCAACCTGAATCAGGATTGCAGTTGGCTGCTTGGGGACAAGGGATATCCCCTGTCCACTTGGCTGCTCACTCCACTGCGGAACCCCAGGACAGCGCCAGAGCATGCATACAATGCCGCTCATTGTGCCACCAGGTGCATCATCGAGCAGTGCATAGGCCTCCTTAAGCAGAGGTTCCGGTGTCTGGACCGCTCTGGTGGCACCTTGCAGTACTCTCCTCAATGGGTCTCCATAATAGTCGTGGTCTGCTGCATGCTGCACAACCTGGCCATCGTGAGGGGACAGACGCTGGAGGTCGAGCCAGCAGTACCATCTGAGGAGGAGGAGAAGGAGGAGGCGCAGGTGGTGCAAGAGGAGGAGGATCCCCGTCGCCCCAGAGCTAGGAGGAGATGACCCATTGCCACCCTGGAAGGGCCGGGTGCAGACTGGCCAGCAACTTCCTGGGAGGGTGCGTCCTCACCTATATGGAGGTGCCCGACACCTCCCCTGCAATTTCCCTCCATGCCTTATATACTGGCGGTCCTGCCAGGTCTCCCCACGTCAGGAAACGATATTCTTCTTCTGTCCCCCACACCGTCCATCAGTGTCTCCAACTCCATATCAGTGAACCTGTTGGCTCTCTTTGCATCTCTTACATCAGCCATCCTTCCAAACCCCTCAGGGCCTTGCTGCAAACACTGGTCTTGAAAAAGGCCAGGGAGCAGCTGACTCATTAGAAACCCTTACCTGCATACTGAATTTCTCAGTGGTGATAATGCTCAAATTAAGACAACCACACCGTTGAAAAGTCCACTTTGGAAGGGTTCATTAGCGCTGGAACCCACTTGTTCACTTTTGGAGCTGAATATGGGGTGGCCCAGTAACGAAAAAATTTCGGCGCTAATGGTCACAAAAAGGTGCGGGGAACATCAACTTTTCAGCAGTACTGAAATTCAGGCCCAAGGACAGAACTGCTACGTCCTTTAGAAGACCATCATGCCAGACATTTGCAGACAATGATCAGCTTCATAGTACCATAACCATTATATATATTAGTCACAAAAAGTTTATTTTAAGCCAAAGAGATATATTCAATATATAATTGTTACTTTGTTTTCCTGAGCTTTTGGTTCATTTTATGTTACATAAGTGACTTTGTTACAATGCGTGCCATCCACTTTTTCTGGTACGAGCTCAAAAAAATCATTATGCTTCACTGTTCCTTCATTTTCAGTTAATTGTCCAAGCCAATTTTCTATCTGATGTCGTCACCATTTTTTTCCCTCCTTTCTTTCCCCTCCTTACCCGACAGCCTTGACTCATGCTGTGGTAGATGTTTATAGGCATCACTAACCATAGGCAGTCCCTCGGAATCGAGGAAGACTTGCTTCCATCTTAGAATGAATCCTTAGGTGGCTGAACAGTCCAATACGAGAGCCACAGTCCCTGCCACAGGTGGGACAGACAGTCGTTGATGGTAAGGGAGGATGGAACAGGTTTGCCGCGTGTTCCTTCCGCTGCCTGCGCTTGTTTTCTCCATGCACTCGGCGATGAGACTCGAGGCGCTCAGCGCCCTCCCTGGATGCACTTCCTCCACTCAGGGCGGTCCTTGGCCAGGGACTCCCAGGTGTCGGTGGGGATGCCGCACTTTATCAGGAAGGCTTCGAGGGTGTCCTTGTAACGATTCCTCTGTCCACCCTTGGCTCGTTTGCCACGAAGGACTTCCGAGTAGAGCTCGTGTCTGGCATGTGGACAACGTGGCCTGCCCAGCGGAGCTGATCAAGTGTGGTCAGTGCTTCAATGCTGGGGATGTTGGCCTGGTCGAGGACGCTAATGTTGGTGCGTCTGTCCTCCCAGGGGATTTGTAGGATCTTGCGGAGGCATCGTTGATAGTATTTCTCCAGCGACTTGAGGTGTGTACTGTACATGGTCCATGCCTCTGAGCCATACAGGAGGGTGGGTATTACTACAGCCCTGGAGACAATGAACTTTGTGGTAGATTTGAGGGCCTGGTCTTCGAACACGCTTTTCCTCAGGCAACCGAAGGCAGTGCTAAATCTCCTCATCAATGTCTGCTTTTGTTGACAAGAGGCTCCCGAGGTATGGGAAATGGTCCACATTGTCCAGAGCCGTGCTGTCTTGATGACTGGGGGGGCGCAGTGCTGTGCGGCGAGGACAGGCTGGTGGAGAATTTTTGTCTTACGGGTGTTTAGCATAAGGCCTATGCTTTCGTACGCCTCAGTAAATACATCGACTATATCCTGGAGTTCAGCCTGTGAATGTGCGCAGACTCAGGCGGCGTCTGCGTACTGTAGCTCGACGACAGAGGTTGGGGTGGTCTTGGACCTGGCCTGGAGGCGGCGAAGGTTAAACAGCTTCCAACTGGTTCTGCAATTTAGTTCCACTCCAGCGGGGAGCTTATTGACTGTGAGCTGGAGCATGGCAGCGAGGAAGATTGAGAAGAGGGTGGAGCGATGACGCAGCCCTGTTTGACCCCTTTCCGGATGTGGTTTAGGTCTGTAATGGATCCATTGGTAAGGCTCACGGCCTGCATGTCGCCGTGGAGCAGGCGAAGGATGTTGACGAACTTTTGGAGGCATCCGAAACGGAGGAGGACGCGCCATAGACTCTCGCGATTGACAGTGTCAAAGGCCTTTGTAAGGTCGAAGAAAGCCATGTATAAGGGCTGCCGTTGCTCCCTGCATTTTTCCTGCAGCTGTTGCGCTGCAAAGACCATGTCCGTTGTGCCCCGTAGGGGACGAAACACACACTGTGACTCCGGGAGGAGCTCCTCGGCCACAGTAACTATTAGGTACTTTAGCCTTGTGGCCATTCTTCATTATTAAAGAAGCAGTAGCAGGACATTTGGAAAAGCAAAATTCGGTCAGGCAGAGTCAGCATGGATTTATGAAGGGGGAGTCAGTTTGACAAATTTGCTGGAATTCTTTGGGGATGTAACAAACAAGGTGGATAAAGGGGAACCAGTGGATGTGGTGTATTTGGACTTCCAGAAGGCATTTAACAAGGCGCCACATAAAAGGTTACTGTACAAGATAAAAGTTCACGGGGTTGGGGGTAATATATTAGCACGGATAGAGGATTGGCAAACTAACAGAAAACAGAGAGTCGGGATAAATGGTTCATTCACGGGTTGGCAATCAGTAACTAGTGGTGTGCCGCAGGCATCAGTGCTGGGACCCCAACTATTGACAATGTATATTAACAATTTGGAAGAAAGGACTGAGTGTAACGTAGCCAAGTTTGCTGACGATACAAAGATGGGAGGAAAAGCAATGTGTGAGGAGGACACAAAAAATCTGCAAAAGGACATAGGCAGGCCAAGTGAGTGGGCAAAAATTTGGCAGATGGAGTATAATGTTGGAATGTGTGAGGACATGCACTTTGGCAGAAAAAAAATCAAAGAGCAAGTTATTATTTAAATGGAGAAAGATTGCAAAGTGCTGCAGTACAGTGGGACCTGGGGGTACTTGTGCATGAAACACAAAAGGATAGTATGCAGGTACAGCAAGTGATCAGGAAGGCCAATGGTATCTTGGCCTTTATTGCAAAGGGGATGGAGTATGAAAGCAGGGAAGTCTTGCTACAGTTAGTTATACAGCGTATTGGTGAGACCACACATGGAATATTGCATGCAGTTTTGGTTTCCATATTTCCTTATTTGTTTTGGAGACTGTAAAGTCCTTACACAATACCACAAATCCACACAAGGCACATTCTATGGACAAGGTCACTCCATGACCTGAACCTTTATTCACAGGACCAAGAAGTCATGACCCTGCGTGGGACCTCCCTTTATATACCTGGATGACCAGGTGAGGAGTGTCTCCCATAAGTTCACCCCCTGTGGTCAGGGTGTGCATTTCTTACATATATACAGTATTGCAGTGTTGTTACATAAAGGTTACATACATGACATCACCTCCCCCTCAACATCTCATTGGGATCATAGGTTAAGTCTCTCAGGTGGTCTGTGCTCTCTCGTGGAGCGCCGCAGTTGGGGCTCTGGTTGTTGAGCCTTGGTATGCGTGTCTGTCCCCTGTGGTGATTCTGGCCTGTCCGGGCTGACCGCAGGGATTGTGCATGCTGCTGAATGTTCTTGTTGCTCATTCACTGGCGGTGGTGTGAATACCATCTCATGATCTTCCTCAGGTTCCTCAGAGTCCATGCTGAACCTTTTTTTTTTTTACTTGGTCCAGATGCTTGTGGCATATCTTCCCATTGTTAAGTTTAACCACTATGACCCTATTCCCCTCTTTGTCTATTACAATACCCTCAAGCCATTTGGGCCCCAAAGCGAGATTGAGAACAAATACGGGGTCATCAATTTCTATACATCTCCCCTTTGAGTTACGGTCATGGTCCTCGTTTTGGGACTGGTGCTTGCCCTCAACAATGTCGGACAGGACTGGATGAATGAGGGACAGCCGAGTTTTGAGTGTTCGTTTCATGAGTAGCTCCGTGGGCGGGACCCCCGTGAGCGAGTGCGGTCGGGACATATAGGCCAGCAGGAGACGCGATAGGTGGCATTGAAAGGAGGGTCCTTGAATCCGGAGCATGCCTTGTTTTGTGATTTGGACCACACGTTCCGCCTGGCCATTGGAGGCCGGCTTGAACGGTGCTGTCCTGACATGGTTAATGCCATTACCCGACATGAACTCCCGGAATTCGTAGCTTGTGAAACATGGGCCATTATCACTAACAAGGATGTCCAGCAAGCCGTGGGTCACAAAGACCGCACGCAGACTCTCCACGGTAGTGAATGTCGTGTACGAATTCAAAATGATGCACTCGATCCATTTCGAGTACGCATCAACCACAATGAGAAACATTTTTCCCATGAATGGGCCCGCGTAGTCTACGTGAATACGTGACCACGGCCTGGTGGGCCAGGGCCACGGGCTGAGCGGGGCCTCCCTGGGGGCATTACCTAGCTGGGCACACTGCGAACACAGTGTTCCAGGTCTGAATCAATTCCCGGCCACCACACATGTAACCGGGCAATGGCCTTCATCAGCACGATGCCTGGGTGCTTGCTGTGGAGTTCCCTGATGAATGCTTCCCTGCCCCTCTGAGGCATGACTACCCGGCTGCCCCATAGTAGGCAGTCGGCTTGGATGGAGAGCTCATCCATCCGTCTGTGAAACGGTCTGACCTCCTCAGGGCATGCTCAGTGTGCGAGCGCCCAATCTCCAGTCAGGACACATTTCTTAATCAAGGATAGGAGGGGATCTCTGTTGGTCCAGATTTTGATCTGGCAGGCTGTGATGGGGGAGCCTGCACTGTCAAAGGCATCGACAGCCATGACCATCTCAGCGCTTTGCTCCGCTGCCCCCTCAGTGGTGGCCAGTGGAAGCCTGCTGAGCACGTCAGCGCAATTTTCGATGCCAGGCCGGTGCCAGATGGAGTAGTCATAAGCAGCCAGCGTGAGAGCCCATCGCTGTATGCGAGCTGACGCATTGGCATTGACAGCCTTGCTGTCTGACAGCAGGGATGTTAATGGCTTGTGGTCCATTTCTAATTCGAACCTCCTGCCAAAAAGGTACTGATGCATCTTTTTCATCCCGTAGACACATGCGAGTGCTTCCTTCTCAACCATCCCCGTTCAGCTTGAGAGCGTGACCTGGAGGCATAAGCCACAGGTTGGAGTTGGCCCTCAGCATTACTCTGCTGCAACACACACCCAGCCCCATAGGACGATGCATCACATGTCAGAACCAATTTCTTACGGGGGTTGTACAGGGTCAACAACCTAATTGAATAAAGTAGGTTCTGCGCCCGATTGAAAGCCCGTTCCTGACAGTCCCCCCAAAACCAATCGCAACCCTTACGCAGGAGCACGTGTAGCGGCTCCAACAATGTGCTTAAGTTTGGCAGAAAGTTCCCGAAATAGTTCAAGAGTCCCAGAAATGAACGCAACTCCGATGTGTTGCAGGGCCTGGGCGCTCGTCGAATCGCCTCTGTTTTGGATTCGGTGGGCCAAATCCCGTCTGCAGCAACCATCCTACCCAGAAACTCGACCTCGGGAGCCAAAAACACACACTTAGATGTCTTCAGTTGCAGGCCTACCTGGTCCAGTTGGCGTAGCACCTCCTCCAGGTTGAGGAGGTTTTCCTCGGTGTCACGACCGGTGATGAGGATGTCGTCCTGAAATACGATTGTTCCAGGAATGGATTTGAGCAGGTTTTCCATGTTTCTTTGAAAAATCGCAGCCGCTGATCGAATGCCAAATGGACACCTGTTGTAAACGAACAGTCCCTTGTACGTGGTGATGGTGGTCAGTGGTTTAGATTCGTTGGCCAGTTCTTGGGTCATGTAAGCCGAAATGAAGTGAGGTCCAACTTGGTGAACAGCTTGCCGCCTGCCAGCATGGCAAAAAGGTCCTCCGCTCTCGGGAATGAGTATTGGTCTTGTAGGGACACCCGGTTGATAGTGGCCTTGTAGTCGCCACAGATCCTGACCGAGCCATCCACTTTTAGGACGGGAACGATGGGGCTCGCCCAGTCACTGAATTCAATGGGCGAGACGATGTCCTCTCTCAGCAACTGGTCCAACTCACTCTCAATTTTCACCCGCATCACATTCAGCACAGCTCTAGTTTTGTGGTGCACTGGTCTGGTGTCCGGGGTGATGCGTATCACTACTTTGGTATCTTTGAACGTCCCGATGCCAGGTTGAAATAGTGACTCAAATTGCTGTAGGACCTGTGAGCATGAACTTCGCTCCACAGATGACATGGTGTGCACATCCCCCCATTTCCTGTTCACCTCAGCTAACCAGCTCCTCCCTAACAGTGTGGGACCATTGCCCAGGACAATCTAGAGCGGCAGCCGGTTCACCGATCCATTGTGTGTGACCGCCAATATTGCACTGCCTAGCACTGGAATGATTTCTTTGGTGTACGTCCGTAATTGTGTCTCAATGCGTTCTAGTTTGGGTCTGCTGGCTTTGAGTGGCCACAGCTTTTCGAATTGTTGAACACTCATGAGTGACTGGCTGGCCCCCGTGTCCAGCTCCATGCGTACAGGGATGCCGTTTAATAGGACTTTCATCATCATAGGTGCCGTTTTGGTATATGAGCTGTGAATGTTTGCCACATGAACCCGCTGAACTTCAGCGTCCATTGATTTGCCCCAAGTGTCATCCTGCCTCGCAGACCCCTCATCTGGTTCATCTGCCTCGTATATTCACCTGGTTACAGGCTTTCTGCACATTCTGGCTAAATGGCCACTGAGGTTATAATTTCTGCAGACGAACTGTTGAAACTTGCAAGTCCTGGCAGCATGTCTGCCCCCACACCTCCAGCATGAACTGAGATTCCCATTGCTGTGAACAAAAGAGCTGTTACAAGGCATTCCTCGCTGATTATCCCTTTGACTGCTCTTGAGCACCCTGTTATTGGGTGTCAATGGCCCCATCCCGGGCCGCATTGTCCACTGGGGTGGCGTAAATGTCCGTTCAGCCTGCCATTGTCTCTGTTGGAGACTTACTCTTGGGTCTATTGCTGCCTCGGGTGTGTCGAACTGCCCTTGCCTGCCTGCGGGGCTCTGAGTCGTGTTTGTGATATTGACTCCCTGATCCATCGCCACGTTGGAGGCAGAATTGCGCGCGTATGTTATCTTGGTTTCCTCCTCCCCTGCCATAAAAGTCTGAGCCATCAATGCCACCGCTTCCAAGGTCAAATCCTTGGTCTCAATTAGCTTTCTGAAAATCCCAGCAGGACCGATGCCCTCAATAAAGAAATCCCTTAGCATCTCCCCCCTGCAGGCGTCTGTGAACTTACAGAGGCTGGCCAAGCGCCGGAGGTCCGCAATGAAATCCGGTATGCTCTGTCCTTCCCGACGTTGGTGGGTATAGAATCTGTGTCGGGCCATGTGTACGTGGCTCGCCGGTTTGAGGTGCTCACCGATTAGTTTGCTGAGCTCTTCAAAGGTTTTGTCCACCGGCTTCTCGGGTGCTAGCAGGTCTTTCATGAGCGCTTAAGTCTTAGATCCACAGCTGGTCAGCAGATGAGCCCTTCGCTTGTCGGCTGCTGCGTCTCCCAGCCAGTCCTTCATGAAAAAATTGTGCTGGAGCCGTTCAATGAAATCATCCCAGTCCTCACCAACACAGTACCATTCATCTGTGCTGCCGGTGGCCATTCTCGTGGGTCATTGGTTCCGGTTTCTCGTCGCCAATGTAAAGTCCTTACAATATACCACAAATCCAGACAAGGTACATTTTATGGACAAGGTCACTCCATGACCTGAACCTTTATTCAGAGGACCAAGAAGTCATGACCCTGCTTGGGACCTCCCTTTATATAACTGGATGACCAGGTGAGGAGTGTCTCCCATAAGTTCACCCGCTGTGGTCAGGGTGTGCATTTCTTATGTATATACAGTATTGCAGTGTTGTTACATAAAGGTTACATACATGACAGAGACAGTTCAGAGAAGGTTCACTAGGTTGATTGCGGAGATGATGGGGTTGACTTATGAGGAAAGGTTGAGTAGGTTGAGCCTCTACTCATTGGAATTCAGAAGAATGAGAGGTGATCTTATCGAAATGTATAATATTATGAGGGGGCTTGACAAGGTGGATGCAGAGAAACATACAAAATAGTTGCAGAAGTAGGCCATTCGGCACTTCGAGCCTGCACCACCATTCAATATGATCATGGCTGATCATGCACTTCAGTACCCCATTCCTGCTTTCTCTCCATACCCCTTGATCCCTTTAGCCGTAAAGGCCACATCTAACTCCCTTTTGAATATATCTAATGAACTGGTCTCAACAACTTTGTGGTAGAGAATTTCACATGCTCACAACTCTCTGAGTGAAGAAGTTTCTCCTCATCTCGGTCCTAAATGACTTACCTCTTATCCTTAGACTGTGACCCCTGGACTTTCCCAACATCGGGAACATTCTTCCTGCATCTAACCTGTCCAATCCTGTCGGTATTTTACATGTTTCTATGAGATCCCCTCTCATTCTTCTAAATTCCAGTGAATATAAGCCTAGTCGATCCAGTCTTTCTTCATATGTCAGTCCTGTCATCCCGGGAATCAGTCTGGTGAACCTTCGCTGCACTCCCTCAATAGCAAGAATGTCTTTCCTCAGATTAGGAGACCAAAACTGTACACAATATTCAAGGTGTGGCCTCACCAAGACCCTGTGCAACTGCAGTAAGATCTCCCTGCTCCTATACTCAAATCCTCTCGCTATGAAGGCCAACATGCCATTTGCCTTCTTCACCGCCTGCTGTACCTGCATGCCAAATTTCAATGACTGATGTACCATGAATTCCAGGTCTCATTGCACCTCCCCTTTTACTAATCTGTCACCATTCAGATAATAATCTGCCTTCCTGTTTTTACCACCAAAGTGGATAACCTTATATTTATCTACATTATACAGCATCTGCCATGTATTTGCCCACTCACCTAACCTGTCCAAGTTACCGTGCAGCCTCTTAGCATCCTTCTCACAGCTCACACTGCCACTCAGCTTAGCGTCATCTGCAAACTTGGAGATTTTACATTTAATTCCAACCTAAATCATTATTTTAAATAGCTGGGATCCCAGCACTGAACCTTGTGGTACCCCACTAGTCACTGCCTGCCATTCTGAAAAGGACCCATTTATTCCTACTCTTTGCTTCCTGTCTGCCAACCAGTTCTCTATCCACGTTAGTACATACCCCCAATACCATGTGATTTAATTTTGCACACTAATCTCTTGTGTGGGACCTTGTCAAAGGCCTTTTGAAAGTCCAAATACACCAATACACCACATCCACTGGCTCCCCCTTGTCCACTCTACTAGTTACATCCTCAAAAAATGCTAGAAGATTTGTCAAGCATGATTTCTCCTTCATAAATCCATGCTGACTTGGACCGATCCTGTCACTGCTTTCCAAATGTGCTGCTATTGCATCTTTAATAATTGATTCCAACATTTTCCCTACCACCGATGTCAGGCTGACCAGTCTATAATTCCCTGTTTTCTCTCTCCCTCCTTTTTTAAAAAGTGGGGTCACATTAGCTACCCTCCAGTCCATAGGAACTGATCCAGAGTCTACAGAATGTTGGAAAATGACCACCAATGGATCCACTATTTCTAGGGCCACTTCCTCAAGTACTCTGGGATGCAGACTATCAGGCCCTGAGGATTTATCGGCCTTCAATCCCATCAATTTCCCTAACACAATTTGCTGACTGATGAGAATTTCCTTTAGTTCCTCCTTCTCGCTAGACCCTCAGTCCCCTCGTATTTCCGGAAGGTTATTTGTGTCTTCCTTAGTGAAGACAGAACTAAAGTAGTTGTTCAATTGTCTGCCATTTTTTTGTTCCCCTTTATAAATTCACCTGATTCTGACTGTAAGGGCCCTACTTTTGTCTTCACTAATCTTTTTCTCTTCACGTATCTGGAAAAACTTTTGCAGTTAGTTTTTATGTTCCCTGCAAGCTTACTCTCATATTCTATTTTCCCCCTCCTAAGTAAACCCTTTGTCCTCCTCTGAATTCTAAATTTTTCCCAGTTCTCAAGTTTGCTGCTTTTTTTGGCCAATTTCCTTAGATTTACCACCATCCCTAATTTCCCTTATAATCCACGGTTGAGCCACCTTCCCCATCTTATTTTTACGCCAGACATGGATGTACAATTGTTGAAGTTCATCCATGTGATCTTTAAATGTCTGTCTTTGCCTATTCACCGTCAACCCCTTTAAGTATCATTCGCCAGTCTATCTTAGCCAATTCACATCTCATACCGTCAAAGTTGCCTTTCTTTAAGTTCAGGACTCTAGTCTCTGAATTAACTGTGTCACTCTCCATCTTAATGAAGAATTCTACCATATTATGGTCACTCTTCCCCAAGGGGCCTCGCACAACAAGATTGCTAATTAATCCTCTCTCATTACACAACACTCAGTCTAGGATGGCCAGCTCTCTAGTTGGTTGCTCAACATATTGGTCTAGAAAACCATCCCTTATACACTCCAGGAAATCCTCCTCCACCATATTGCTACCAGTTTGTTTAGCCCAATCTATATGTAGATTAAAGCTACCCATGATAACTGCTGTACCTTTATTGCACGCGTCCCTAACTTCCTGTTTGATGCCATCCTCAACCTCACTATGACTGTTTGGTGGTCTGTACACAACTCCCACTAGTGTTTTCTGCCCTTTGGCGTTTCACAGCTCTACCCATACAGATTCCACCTCATCCACGCTAATGTCCTTCCTTTCTATTGCGTTAATCTCCTCTTTAACCAGCAACGCTACCCCACCTTCTTTTCCTTTCAGTCTATCTTTCCTGAATATTGAATACCCCTGGATGTTGAGTTCCCAGCCTTGTTCACCCTGGAACCTTGTCTCCGTAATCCCAATTACATTATATCTGTTAACAGCTATCTGCGCAGTTAATTCATCCACCTTATTACGAATGCTCCTCGCATTGAGACACAGAGCTTTCAGGCTTGTTTTTTTTAAACACTCTTTGTCCTGTTAGAATTATGTTGTAATATGGCCCTTTTTGATTTTTGCCTTTGATTTTTCTGCCCTGCACTTTTACTTTTCTCCTTTATACCTTTTGCTTCTGACCCCATTTTACTTCCCTCTGTCTCCCTGCATAGGTTCCCATCCTCTTGCCCTATTAGCTTAAATCCTCCCCAACAGCACTAGCAAACACTCAACTGATAGGGGAGACTAGAACTAGAGGGCATAATCTTAGAATAAGGGGCCGCCCATTTAAAACTGAGATGGAGGAGAAATTTCTTCTCTCAGAGGGTTGTGAATCGATGGAATTCGCTGCCTCAGAGAGCTGTGGAAGCTGGGACATTGAATAAATTTAAGACAGAAATAGACAGTTTCTTTATCGATAGGGTGTAAGGGGTTATGGAGAGTGGGCAGGAAAGTGGACCTGAGTCCATGATCAGATCGATGATCAGCCATGATCGTATTAAATGGCAGAGCAGGCTCGAGGGGCCGTATGGCCTACTCCTACTCCTATTTCATATGTTCTAATGTTCTTATGACTAGATAGTACGCATCAACAGATGGACTTCAACAGCTGTGCTCCTGCCCTCTTCTAACATACATGCACCTTTGAAAATGGATTTATACACTGTGCTCAGGACATTTGACAATTTTTCTCCCTCCTGAGCCCCGGGATGTCGAGCCCATTTTCAGTCCCTCCATTTGTGCCCCAGCTGAGAATAGCCAATTTATCACTGTTTATAAGGTCACAGTCTTTAGGAAAAAGATATTTGGCAAACAATTTTATTTTTGTTTGGGGAAGGTGAAGAGCTAGAAAAATAAGCACCAGTTTCATCAAAGGTGACCTCATGCACAAATGATATTATGGTGCATTTTAGTGCAAATTACATTAGCTCATGGTGAGTTTGTAAACACATCTACCATTTGCCGATCATTCACATTCCTATCCAACTCACCCCTTAAAGGATCTAGTTAGTGTTTTATTCGTTATCTAATAAGCACAGATCTAAATCTACACAGTTAATTTTGATTGAAGGCTAGTGATTTCTAAGAAAACACAGCCAGGGAATGAAATCTTGGCAAGGACGTTTTTTAATGTTCTTAAATAGATTGGAATTATCAATGTAATGTTTTGGAAATTACATGCTTAATATCTAACAGTAGTTAAAGAACATTATCTTTTTTTGAAATAAGACAAACATGGGACTAGCGATTACAGTTTAATTAAACTAGACCATTTGATTTGAACATTTACTCACCATCTTGCAGTATCTTCTCCATCTGAGAACAAGTCTGATCATTTAAAACAACAACGTTGAAACCCAAAGAGTTAAAACACCTGAACAGATTGCCAGCATCAATGTCAGTGCCATTACGCACATTCATTTCTGGAAAAAACAAATATATGGCCAGAACAGTTAGTCCCTTTTCAGAGTTACTTCAGTCAGCAAAATAGATCACTATTGTACGTAAAAGTTGTTGTCAATATGTGTATGGTTTTACTAACCTGTGCCTTTAAAGAAGTATAGTCTGGGAAAAGGGGCATGACTTCAGAAAACAAATATAAGGAATCAGCTATATTTCTGGGGAGACAGTGCCTTGCCTCCGTGTGGCCAGGTTGGAGTCAAGGGTTACGCTCATTTAAAATGTTTATTTTAATTGAACTCTCAAAAGCATACACATGAAGCTATTGGAAGGTTTGATTCATGGTGCCTGTGGGGGTGAATTGATGCACCCATGTCTCTTGGCATGACTGTGCTTATGCTGGGAGCAATGCAGGTCAAGGAATTGAGATAACCTGTTTAAGTTTTTATTGTACATTTTTTGAACACAAATATTACATTTTGTTTTGGTCATTCAACCACTTTTTAGTTCATAAATTGTGTATTTTTGGGGTCTTGTTGCTATTCCAGGGTAGAATAAAAGCAGTTTTCATTACTGTGGTACCTTGGGGGATGTGTGCATTTTAAGGCCCTTGAAGTTGCTATCAATAGATAGGTAGAAAACTTGGGGCTCAATCCAGGATTCCAGCACACACAGATGTTGGTTTGTATATGCACTCAGTTATTTGCAGAATTGTGCAATAACCTTTCGCATCATAATAAAAGCTGTTCCATAGTTTTAAAAGCATGACTGAAGAGAGCCTGATGTACAGTTTGCATCAGTTATTTAGGCAAGTATGAATCTGCCGATACCAAATCATGACTCTCTTCTACTGCTACTCTAGAAACGATGCAATGGATTTTCCTTTCATTAGCAAATGGGGAATCTTTTCCAGCCGCCAATGACTGAGACCAGTGATGTCAAGTCTCTGTTGTCTCCAGGTCGGCTCAGAATGTCCAGTGCGATGCTCCACAGGAAGACAGAGTGCCATCATTGCCTCTTAGTTCATTTTCCTGTCATTTCTCCTGGTGGGGCATCCAGAAAAAGGCTTTGTACGCAAAATCCTTTTTAATTGGAGGATCTGAACAGGCCTGCAGGCAAGGTCCTTTCTTTACTTCCAGGGTTTTTTGGCCAGGGATTCGCTGGAGACCTTCTACCTGTTGTTTTGGTACAGCAGCTAGAAGACCCAAACTCACAAACCATTGCCATGGCAGCAGGTCACTCAACCAATCTTGGTCAATAGGAATGGGATATTTGACTTACTTTACCTTAACGGCTTATTGGTCTACAAGGCAAGGTTTGTGTCATAATCTAAATGTAATGACCTTGAAATTCTTCCCTTCGCCCTCTGTAACCATCATGGAATTTCGGGGCCATTACTTTTCATCCTGATTCGCTGCCCTTTCTCCATATCCCTTAATACCCTTGCACTCCAAATATTAAGCTCCTTTTTAAAATACATTAATTAATTTTGAATCAATGGCCTTCTGGGACAGTGCATTCCATATTTTCATAACCCTTTGGCTCAGTGGGCAGCACCCTCACCTCTGAGTCAGAAGGTTGTGGGTTCAAGTCCCACTCCAGAGACTTGAGCACAAAATCTAGGCTGTCAGTGGACTCGTCTTTCAGATGAGATGTTAAATCGAGGCCCCATCTTCTCTCTTAGGCGGACGCAAAAGATCCCATGGCACTATTTCAAAGAAGAGCAGGGGAGATATCCTCGGTATCCTGGCCAATATCTATTCCTCAATCAACATAACAAAAGCAGATCATCTGAGTGAGAGAGAGTTGTTATCCATGGTTAGAATCAGTCTATGCAGTTTAACAAGTGTGTTACAGCATATACCAAACCGATTGAGGATAATCATGGAAATGATACAGTACCTGTTTTGTCATCAAAATTCTTATTATTGATAATAATGCATTTTCCTAGTCTTTTGAAGTTCATATTATACAGGAATGTGGGTGTAACAACCCGCGTGTGACAATCAGATATCTCAGCATCCTTTCCTTCTTCATCTTTTGTTTTTTTCTTGCTATAGGGAAAATAGAAAAAACAAATTGTCATACTTGTCATTTACTGTGATAGGACTCAATAATGTTGTTCTTGCAGCTAATTTTTTAAAACTAACTGACCTCTTGTGGCATTGAGCGAGAGTAGCATGGGGTCTGAAACCAGATTGCGATGTTTAGTTGCTACGGTGGAGTTGTGTTTAACCTGGACCATTCCTTTCAAGTTCAACGATATTTACAATATACATCAATGATGTAGACGAAGGAATTGAGTGTAAGATCTCCAAGTTTGCAGATGACACTAAGCTGGGTGGCAGTGCGAGCTGCGAGGAGGATGCTAAGAGGCTGCAGGGTGACTTGGACAGGTTAGGTGAGTGGGCAAATGCATGGCAGATGCAGTATAATGTGGATAAATGTGAGTTTATCCACTTTGGGGGCAAAAACAGAAAGGCAGATTATCTGAACGGTGAGAGATTAGTAAAAGGGGAGGTGCAACGAGACCTGGGTGTCATGGTACATCAGTCATTGAAGGTAGGTACAGCAGGCGGTGAAGAAAGCAAATGGCATGCTGGCCTTCATTGCGAGGGGATTTGAGTATAGGAGCAGGGAGGTCTTGCTGCAGTTGTACAGGGTCTTGGTGAAACAACACCTTGAGTATTGTCTGCAGTTTTGGTCTCCTAATCTGAGGAAGGATGTGCTTGCTATTGAGGGAGTGCAGCGAAGGTTCACCAGCCTGATTCCCGGGATGTCAGGACTGACATATGGGGAAAGATTGGATCGGCTAGGCTTATACTCACTGGAATTTAGAAGAATGAGAGGGGAGCTCAGAAACGTATAAAATTCTGACAGGACTGCACAAGTTAGATGCAGGAAGAATGTTCCTGATTTTGGCGAAATCCAGAACCAGGGGACACAGTCTAAGGATAAAGGGTAAGCCATAGAGGACCGAGATGAGGAGAAACTTTTTCACCGAGAGAGTTGTGAACCTGTGGAATTCTCTGCCACAGAAAGTTGTTGAGTCCAGTTCGTTGGACATATTCAAAAGGGAGTTAGATGTGGCCCTTACAGCTAAAGGGATCAGGGGGTATGGAGAGAAGGCTGGGGTGGGGTACTGAGGTTGAGTGATCAGCCATGATCATATTGAATGGCGGTGCAGGCTCGAAGGACCGAATGGCCTGCTCCTGCACCTATTTTCTATTTTTCTATGTAACTCTCCCAGTTGGGAAGTGCTCTAAATAGGCATATCCCGAGGACAATTTCTGCCGCTCGGGAACGTTTGCCTCTAAATTGGCAGTTGCTTGTAAATTTTCTTCAGTGAAAGACCAGGTTATCAAGGTCAGCAGAAACCAATAGGAAATAACTGGCTTGATTTCTATCTTTTTAAAATACTTGGTTTTAAAAAAAATCTTTACCACATCATCAACAACTTGTGATTAACTCAGAAAACCCGTGCCCCCTTCACCCTATTTCTTGATGGATCTAGTTGAGGGAACCAAGTCCTCTGACTTTTTTTCCACTTTTTCCACAGGCAAGAACGTGGGTTACAATGCTCAATCACTAGGCCCAAGAGTCTAGTGTTTAGAGGTTGGTGGAGGGGGACAATAAAACAGAACTGGTGCTGGCAGCAAGGGCCGGTGCGATGCCTCTCAAAGCATTAACACGCACAGGTCTCGGAAGAAAGAAAAACGATTTTTAAAAATTCTAATTTTACCATCAAGTCGAGGAAGCCTGCTGGGATTATTTTCCACCCCGATTTTGGCTAGTGAACCCATCTGCAGTATGTTAATGGCTGGAAATTCAGCTGAGGTCAGGGGGCATAACCACGGTGGGAGGATTTCTGGCATTGTTCGCAGTGAGTTGAATAATAAACTGTTTTAGAAAGACGCTGTTATACCATATGATGCAGACTGAATTATTTTGTTGCCAAGGTGTAGCTTACTGCCATCAAGGACATAAAGTGTAACTGCTAGTAAGTAAACACTAGGTGAGCTCAGAGTTCAATTGCTCTTCAGGCTGCAGGTCACAACCCCTTAACTTTACTCCTCTCATTTAAAAAAAAATGTATTTCTGGTAAGATCACTCAGAGGATACCAACAATCAGACTCTGACATCAAATAACTACTTTTATTTTTAAATGCTTTTGCCAACGTTGTTCAAAAGGGTGTAGACATTCCATCACCTGCATCATCGACTGCCATTGTTCCTTTAGCCTTTGAAAAAAAATACAACACAAAGTAGGCAAGGCGGGAAATGCTCGCAAGACTTACGGGTTGCGAAATTTCTGAGACTGGGAGGGGAGTGTGGCAACATACACCTGGCAGGCGAGTCAGAATTAGGAACGGTATCTAGTTCCAGTAGTTCTCCTCCCTTTTCTTAGCTTGTGAAATTCCACTGCTTTATGGTGATGACAGAAGAGGGGGCAGGACTGGCAGAATGAATTCACCACAAAGGGGCCCAGGAGCAGCACGGGCCAGCCCACACTGCGATCTATGGATAGTAGGAGCATGCGTGCGCACTAGGCCCGTGCAGCAGAGCTTGGTCTCCAGTCATCTTGGTTAACCCTTGCCACTGAATCAAGACCTAGCTCTGTCAAGCCCGTGTAGTGACTGGTGTGCAACGGCCACCCCACGTTAAAAAAATCCATGCACAGGCATCTTCCACCCTTCAGTATGTAGTTCGAGACCTAGAATGTCAGGTCCCTCATTGAAACACCTGTGACCTCATCCCTTTTTGGTGTGGAAGCGGGTCATCCTCGATACGAGGGACTGCCTGATACTATGCCTGTATCGTGTAGCAGGATAAGGTTCTGAAAAAGGTAGGGCCCAAAATGCCAGATTCCCAACGACAACTATAAAATTGAGGATGATTTTTTTAAAATTAAAGTTTCCACGTTTCTTCATCTGGAATTGGTTGCTCCCCAGACGGAACGGCGAGATGCCATTGAAAATTAATTGGCACCCTGGAAGGTAGATGGCCAGGGAATACTGAAAGTGGTGTGGGCACCTGCTCCCTCCATGCAAGTGACCCCAACCCTGGGATTTGGGATGCGGTCAGGGCCGAGGCAGACTGCTGCACTTCTAAGAGCAAAGTGAGCCCCTCAGAACTCCAGGCCTATTGTCACCAGTAATATTACACAGTTGTAGGTGGATAGAATTGTCATTCTGGAACACAATTGCATCTACGCAAGCAGCATTGAAGATAAGGAGCGCATATCAATACTGTTCTAGGTCTAAATGCGGTATAAATTACAAATAGTACATTTATATTTAATGCCAAAACACTTTCCGGGTGATTTTGTGTAGAATTTCTAGCTAACAATCTTGTTTAATATTAATTTTCATAAATCAACAAATGCTCATCATCACAATCTTGATCACTGCCACTTGAATATAAGTTAGTGTGCATTGCAGTATTTGTCTAAAGTCACACCTAGTCCAAATACCAGAAACAAACGACATATTGGTAGACTTTGCTTGGATATTAATAATTCGCCACATTTGCTAGATACCTGAAGAAAAAACAACTTTTTTCAATCAAATATTCCCCCATCTGAATGTTTAGGCACATCACCAATCCAAATTTTTTAAGTTCAGAGTTTAAAAAAAAAAATACATTTAAAGGATGTGGGCATTGCTGGCAAGGCCAGCATTTATTGCCCATCCCTAACTGTCTTGAGAAGGTGCTGGTGAGCCGCCTTCTTGAACTGCTGCAGTCCATGTGGTGAAGGTACTCCTACAGAGGGAGTTTCAGGATTTTTGACCCAGCGACTATGAAGGAACAGAAATATATTTCCAAGTCAGGATGATGTGTGACTTGGAGGGAAACGTGGAGGTGGTTGTGTTCCCATGGGCCTGCTGCACTTGTCCTTCTAGGTGCTAGAGGTCACGGGTTTGGGAGATGCTGCCTAAGAAGCCTTGGCGAGTTCGAGTTGCTGCAGTGCATCTTGTAGACGGTACACACTGCAGCCACGGTGCGCTGGTGGTGGAGGGAGTGAATGTTTAAGGTGGTAGACGGGGTGCCAATCAAGCGAGCTGCTTTGTTCTGAATGGTGTCGAGTTTCTTGAGTACTGTTGGAGCTGCACTTATCCAGGCAAGTGGAGAGTATTCCAACACACTCCTGACTTGTGCCTTGTAGATGGTGGAAAGACTTTGAAGGAGTGGGTTGATGCGGTCAGGACATGAGACACTCACTGTAGAATACCCAGTCTCTGACCTGCTCTTGTAGCCACAGTATTTATGTGGCTAGTCCAGTTAAGTTTCTGGTCAATAGTGACCCCCAGGATGTTGACGGTGGGGGATTAGATCATGGCAATGCCATTGAATATCAAGGGGTGGTGGTTAGACTCTCTCTTGTTGGAGATAGTCATTGCCTGGCACTTATGTGGTGCAAATGTTACTTGCCACTTAGTAGCCCAAGCCTGAATATCGATAAGGTCCTTCTGCAGGTGGGCATGGAAGTTGCGAATGGAACTGAACACTGTGCAATCATCAGCGAGCATCCCCACTTCTGACCTTATGAAACATAGAAAATAGGTGCAGGAGTAGGCCATTCGGCCCTTTGAGCCTGCACCACGATGGAGGGAAATTCATTGATGAAGCAACTGAAGATGCTTGGGTCTAAGATACTGCCCTGAGGAACTCCTGCAGGGATGTTCTGGGGCCGAGATGACTGGCCTCCGACAACCACAATGATCTTCCTTTGTGCTAGGTATGACTTCAGCCAGTAGAGAATTTTCCCCTGATTCCCATTGACTTAATTTTACTAGGGCTCCTTGATGCCACACTCGGTCAAATGCAGCATGTGTTCGTGCAAGGACCTGCACAGCAACTCTTTGTACAGACCTGAAATTGGTCCCAAACGTTTGAGAAACTCTTTGCTTGTGTTGATGTTTTACACAATGCTGTATGGAAACTTTTAAAAGTAGGACTGAGAAATAGGGTCAAAGTGTGCATTATTATTACGTATACTGTTGAGAACTTACACCACAACTCAGCAATTTTTAAAAATTGCTACATTTCTGTTTGGTTTTGGGTAGCACCAATGCAGGGGAGGAATAGTACTGCTTTGAAGGTCAGACAGCTCTACGATATGAATTAAAAATAATCACCTTACTAAGTTTTCAGATCTGCAAGCTGCCAAAAAATTCTTTAGAAGTAATTTCATAATTTTCTTACTCATCATATCAAAGACTTTTGTTTGGAGGGTTCTCTCATGGACAGCGTCTGCTCCATCTTCAATACTTTGGTTCTGTCTTCACGAAGGAAGACACAAATAACCTTCCGGAAGTTCTAGGGGACTGAGGGTCTAGTGAGAAGGAGGAACTGAAGGATGTCCTTAGTAGGCGGGAAATTGTTTTAGGGAAATTGATGGGATTGAAGGCCAATAAATGCCCGGGGCCTGATAGTCTGCATCCCAGAGTACTTAAGGAAGCGGCCCTAGAAATAGTGGATGCATTGGTGATCATTTTTCAACAGTCTATCGACTCTGGATCAGTTCCTATGGGCTGGAGGGTAGCTAATGTAACACCACTTTTTAAAAAAGGTGGGAGAGAGAAAACGGGTAATTATAGACCAGTTAGCCTGACATCAGTAGTGGGGAAAATGTTGGAATCAATTATTAAAAATGAAATAACGCATTTGGAAAGCAGTGACAGGATCGGTCCAAGTCAACATGGATTTATGAAAGGGAAATCATGCTTGATAAATCTTCTGGAATTTTTTGAGGATGTAACTAGTAGAGAGACAAGGGAGAACCAGTGGATGTGGTGTATTTGGTAACTTTCAAAAGGCTTTTGACAAGGTTCCACACAAGAGATTGGTGTGCAAAATTAAAACACATGGTATTGGGGTAATGTACTGACGTGGATAGAGAACTGGTTGGCAGACAGGAAGCAGAGAATCGGGATAAACAGGTCCTTTTCAGAATGGCAGGCAGTGACGAATGGGGTGCCGCAGGGCTCAGTGCTGGGACCCCAGCTCTTTATTATATACATTAATGATTTAGATGAAGGAATTGAGTGTAATATCTCCAAATTTGCAGATGATACTAAACTGGGTGGCGGTGTGAGCTGTGAGGAGGACGCTAAGAGGCTGCAGGGTGACTTGGGCAGGTTAGGTGAATGGACAAATGCATGGCAGATATGCAGTATAATGTGGATAAATGTGAGGTTATCCACTTTGGGGGCAAAAACACGAAGGCAGAATATTATCTGAATGGCGGCAGATTAGGAAAAGGGGAGGTGCAACGAGACCTGGGTGTCATGGTACATCAGTCATTGAAAGTTGGCATGCAGGTACAGCAGGTGGTGAAGAAGGCAAATGGTATGTTGGCCTTCATAGCTAGGGGTTTTGAGTATAGGAGCAGGGAGGTCTTACTGCAGTTGTACAGGGCCTTGGTGAGGCCTCATCTGGGATATTGTGTGCAGATTTGGTTTCCTAATCTGAGGAAGGACATTCTTGCTATTGAGGGAGTGCAGCAAAGTTTCACCAGACTGATTCGCGGGATGGCTGGACTGACATATGAGGAGAGACTGGATCGACTAGGCCTTTATTCACTGGAGTTTAGAAGGATGAGAGGGGATCTCATAGAAACATATAAAATTATGATGGGACTGGACAGGTTAAGTGCAGGAAGAATGTTTCCGATGTTGGGGAAGTCCAGAACCAACGGGCACAGTCTAAGGATAAGGGGTAAGCCATTTAGGACTGCGATGAGGAGAAACTTCTTCACTCAGAGAGTTGTTAACCTGTGGAATTCCCTACCACGGAGAGTTGTTGATGCCAGTTCATTGGATATATTCAAGCGGGAGTTAGATGTGGCCCTTACTGCTAAAGGGATCAAGGGGTATGGAGAGAAAGCAGGAAAGGGGTACTGAGGTGAATGGTCAGCCATGATCTTATTGAATGGTGGTGCAGACTCGAAGGGCCGAATGGCCTACTCCTGCACCTATTTTCTATGTTTCTATGTTTCAAATGACAATTGTAGCCTTAGTATATCTGTGGATAATCTGAATAGTCACTGGGCCACGCTGCTGCTGTTGGGAATGGCATCTCCCACCTCTCTTTCAGATTTCATCACCAGAGTTAAGTTTTTTAATCTCCCCAGTGAAGTTCTCTCCTAACATTCCCAAGCCGCATTAAAAATCTTGGGCACTTCCCCTTGACATAAAAGTGCATGATCCAAAATCATGACAAGATTGAACATTCAAACTAGCAGTGTAAACATTTAGGGGGTAAAATTCCGTCACGCCCCATTTGGGAGCGGTAACATCTGAGAGGCGGGACATTTTGCACCTTGCACAGAAGTCCCGCCCTGCTCAAAGCATTCGGGTTACCGCCTCTGAAAAGAAGTGGAGCGCAAAATAATGCACTCCACTCCCTTTGTGGGGCGGTAAGGTGGCGGACGGATCGGGAGCAAGGCACAGATCTACGCACTGGGCCGCATAGCGCTGCCGCATAGGAGGGGCTCTTCCCTTCATTAAAGGGAAGGGCCCAAGCTGCAAACTCTGCAGGGATGAAACAAGCCTCCTTGGACCACCAAGGAGCAGGGGTGAGGTACCAACAGCCCGGCACTCAAGTAGAATGTCGGGCTGAACGATCATGGCACAGATCCCGTGATTGAAGCGCCAACAGGGCGCAGAAGAAATTCGACATGTTTTAAAAAAAAATGGTTGCCACCTCCCCTTTAAGTAGCGCCCTGCAAGCAGCCTGCAGCCCAGTTCACGTCCCCTGAAACTGTCGCTGGCATCGCCCGGTTCAGCTTCAGGGGATGCTCCCCAATTCTTGTTCCGGACGATAACGGGGTGCTGCGCACGGTGATGACGTAGTCAGCGCCGATGCAGCAGAGTAGGGCATTATGGTTTACTGCTGCTGCTAAACGCCTGTGGAATTTAACAGGAGTTGTGAGTGGCGCCACGCCTGGGTGAAAAGTCATTTCCTTTCCGTTCCGTTTGCGCCCCTCCAATTTCTAGGCCTTAGTGCTGCATTCCGAAAAGAGAAAAGGGGATAAAAAGGATTTTTCTAAGACAGAGTTCAGAAGCACAAAGGGGAAAACTAATTCGGAATATCCCAAGTTCCAGATTGACACTATCTTGGGTATTTTTTATTAATTTTCTCCTGCATGTAATTTCCTGCTTATTGTCAAGCATGCCAATTTCAAATTCTGCTGGCATAAAAACAAGTGATTGAGAGTCTGGCCACGATAAATGGGTTCAACAAGGAACTACCTGAAGTTAACCTTGGAACCCATTCAGAACCGGTTTGTCCCGATACTGCACAGGAGCAGCCAAAAGCAGAAAATAATGCCGTGTGTCACTGCATGGCCAAAGTTGTGCAGTTTCTCACTGAAAATACTCAGTTTATTAAATACTCAGATTTATTTCTGGGCACATCATAATCATCAACAGTTCAATCTTTTGAAAGGATGCATAATATAATATTGTATGGTATGTGCTTACATTAGTGTGCAATGTAAATCCATTAAAGTATAAATAAATATTATTCCTTTAGTATTGCTGTAAAGGAAGTGTAAGTACCCAAGGTTAGCAGATAAAAGATGGAGGTGGATCAATGGCCCATGTCCAACAACCAGGTAAAAATTAGTTCAGTAACAAAATTCACTTGGAAAGACTTAAGACAAACAGAAAAGTCTTGTGGAGAACTGGGAACCCGAATTTTCCACCTCAAATGAACAGAACATTACCCCATTTTTGGCTCCACCACAGTGTGGCAAGGTTTTTTGCTACTTATAATACTGCACAAATTGCACTCAACTATTGCCAATATATACTGGCCCTGAATTTGCGATGGGAGGTGTACCAGAAGGATATGCCACTGAACCAAAAAAAAAATTCCGGAATTACCTGGTGTCTCTGGGCTTCGGACTCTTGCGGTCCTGCAGGTGTAGACTTGTGTAAAGGCCCACAGAGCCCAGAGGAACAGGCGGTTTGCAATCGTCCTTGGCATCATGTGGGCCAGGCCAACCAATCAAAAAGGGGGATGCTGATGGGGATTCTATTTACATATGGAATCCCCATAAGCACAATAGAAATCACCTAATAAATAAGAATTCACACCACTTAAATAAAAGTAAATGGGCATATGTTCAAAATTAATTAAAAGACCCTTTAATTAAGCATTTAAAATAAATTACATTTTTCAAAAAATAAATGTAAACATTTTAAAATGGGCCAAAATTTACCTAAACAAATTTTAAATGTGTGTGAATGTTTAAATCATTTAAAAAGTTTTATTTTAACATTTATTTTAATCCTTATGCTGACAAAAGGCGGCCTTACGCCTGTTTTTACCTGCCATAAGGGTTTCGTGGGCAGTAGTTGGGCAAATAGCCCAAATCTGCGCCAGGGAAAGTGACTTTGTAACGGATCTGTCCAAGCAAAACTTGACAGATTGCAAGTTCCGAGTTTTCGTGCATGTGCAGCGCATGCGATAACCCAGAACTTGCGGGCCATTCTGAAGGCTTCCAACAGCTTACGCTATGCACACGCTGTCAAAAGCACCGTAATTTCAGGCCCATATGTATTTTTTTTTATTCGTTCATTGGATGTGGGCATCGCTGGCAAGGCCATCATTTATTGCCCATCCCCAATTGTAGAAGGTTGTGGTGAGCTGCCTTCCTGAACCGCTGCAGTCCGTGTGGTGAAGGTACTCCCACAGTGCTGTTGGGAAGGGAGTTTCAGAATTTTGACCCAGCGACGATGAAGGAACGGCGATATATTTCCAAGTCAGGATGGTGTATGACTTGGAGGGGAACTTGGAGGTGGTGGTGTTCCCATGCACCTGCTGACCTTGTCCTTCCAGGTGGTAGAGGTCCCGGGTTTGGAAGGTGTTGTCAAAGAGGTCTTGATGAGTTGCTGCAGTGCATCTTGTAGATGGTACACACTGCAGCCAAGGTGCACTGATGGTGGAGGGATTGAATGTTTATGTTGAATGTGGATGTGGTGCTAATCAAGTGGGCTGCTTTGTCCTTAATGGTGTTCAGCTTCTTGAGTGTTGTTGGAGCTGTTTTCATCCAGGCAAGTATTCGATCACACTCCTATCTAGTGCTTGTAGATGGTGGAAAGGCTTTGGGAGACACTCGCTGCAGAATACCCAGCCTCTGTCCTACTTTTGTGGCCACAGTTTTTAATGTGGCTGGCCCAGTTAAGTTTCTGGTCAATGGTGACTCCCAGGATGTTGATGGTGGGAGATTCAGCGATGGTAATTGTTATGTATGCAACCCTATGTAACCAGCATTCTACCACCACCAGAGGGTGTATCTGTTGGGAGTCCCAAGGGATCCCAGCATCCCTTGGGAGCACTGTATATAAGCAGGCCTCCCATGCTGTACCAGCACTCTGGAGTTAGAATAAAGAGACCAAGGTCACACTTACATCTACAGTACTCAGTCACATTGCTTTATTAGAGACATAACAACTGGTGACGAGATAACGAACCATCACATGAAAATGCAGAGAACTGTTGATATCCTGGAGAAATTCTCAGAAGGGGACGATTGGGAGGCCTTCGTGGAGCGACTCGACCAATACTTTATGGCCAATGAGCTGGAAGGGAGTGTGAACACTGTCAAACGAAGGGCGATCCTCCTCACCGTCTGTGGGGCAACAACCTATGGCCTCATGAAGAATCTTCTTGCTCCAACAACCAAATCGTTTGAAGAACTGTGTACGCTGGTCCGGGAGCATCTAAATCTGAAGGAGAGCGTTCTGATGGCAAGGTATCGATTTTACACATGTCAACTGTCTGAAGGCCAGGAAGTGGCGAGCTACGTCGCCGGGGTAAGGCGGCATATGCAGGACATTGCGAATTCGATGGATTCCTGGAGCAAATGCTAAGAGACTTATTTGTGCTTGGCATTAGCCATGAGGTTATCGTTCGCAAACTATTGACTGTTGAAACACCGAACCCGAGCAAAGCCATAATGATAGCCAGGGCATTTATGTCCACCAGCGATAACACCAAACAAATTTCGAAGCATAAAAATGCTTTGGCAAGTACTGTACACGAAGTAACGTCGTTTTCAGGCAGGAATGCATATGACAGAACATACACGCCTGCAGCTGCATGACCTCAGATGACTCGGAGTCCGCCATCGAGCGTGAATGCGAGGCAATTAACACCTTGTTGGCACTGCGGAGGTGATCATCGAGCCCTTCAATGCCGCTTCAAACACGATGCGTGCAAAGGCGAGCTGCAAACCACCACGTTACAGAGGAAGACCGATCCATGGCGGATCAAACTGAACGAGAGACTCAAACCCAGGAGGCAGAAGTGGACGGGTTACACACCTGCAACACGAAATGTCCACCGATCATGTTAAAATTTGAACAGAACGGAATTCCAGTATCCATGGAATTGGACACGGGCGCGAGTCAGTCCATCATGAGCAAAAAGCGCCTTCAACAGGCTGTGGTGCAACAAGGCACACAGGCCAAAGCTGAGCCCCATTCATACCAAGCTGAGAACTTACACTAAAGAGCTGATCCCTGTAATTGGCAGCGCAGCAGTAAAAGTTTCCTAAGATGGAGCAGTACACGGAACTACCACTATGGATTGTACCAGGAGATGGCCCCACACTGTTCGGCAGAAGCTGGCTGGGAAAAATCTGCTGGAACTGGGACGACATCCAAGCACTTTCGTCCATTGCCGAGCCTCATGTGCCCAGGTTCTGAGCAAGTTTCTGTCGTTGTTTGAGCCAGGCATCGGAAATTTCTTTGGGGCGAAGGTGCAGATCCACTTGATTCCCGGTACATGACCCATCCACCACAAGGCATGTGCGGTGCCATACATGATGCGAGAGAAAGAGGAGATCGAGCTGGACAGGCTGCAACGAGAGGGCATCATCGCGCCGGTGGAGTTCAACGAGTGGGCCAGGCCGATTGTTCCGGTTCTCAAGGGAGATGGCATAGTCAGAATTTGTGGGGACTATAAAGTAACGATTAACCATTTTTCGCTGCAGGACCAGTACCCGCTATCCAAGGCAGACGACCTATTTGTGACGCTGGTAGGAGGGAAGACGTTCACCAAGTTGGACCTGACCTCGGCCTACATGACGCAGGAGCTATCCTCAAAAGGCCTCACCTGCATCAACACGCACAAAGGTCTGTTCATCTACAATAGATGCCCGTTTGAGATTCGATCGGTCGCGGCTATTTTTCCAAAGGAACATGGAAAGTCTGCTAAAGTCAGTTCCGCGCACCGTGGTTTTCCAGGACGACATATTGATCACAGGTCAGGAAACCATCGAACACTTGAAGAACCTGGAAGAGGTTCTAAGTCGGCTAGATCGTGTGGGACTCAGGTTTAAATGCTAGAAGTGTGTTTTCCTGGCACCAGAGGTCGAGTTCTTAGGGATAAGAACCGCGGCAGACGGCATCGGACCCGCCGGCGCCAAGACGGAGGCCATCACGAACACGCCGAGACCACAGAACGTGACGGAGCTGCGGTCGTTCCTGGGACTCAATTATTTTGGTAATTTCCTACCCGGGTTAAGCACCTTGCTACAACCTCTACACGTGTTGCTACATAAGGGAGATGACTGGGTATAGAGGAAATCACAAGAGACTGCTTTTGAGAAAGCCAAAAATCTGTTATGTTTCAACAAACTACTTACTCTGTATGACCCATGTAAACGTTTAGTGCCTGCTTGCGATGAGTCTTCGTACAGGGTCGGGTGTGTGTTACAACAAGCAAACGAATCGTGAACATTGCAACCAGTCACTTATGCGTCCAAGAATTTGTCCAAGGCCGAAAGGGCCTACAGTATGATTGAAAAAGAAGCTCTGGCATGTGTTTACAGGGTGAAAAAAATGCACCAGTATCTGCTTGGGCTTAATTTCGAGTTAGAAACTGACCATAAGCCGCTCATATCGCTATTCTCAGAAAACAAAGGTCTTAATACCAATGCTTCTGCTCGCATCCAAAGATGGGCGCTCACGCTGTCTGCATACAACTATGTAATTAGCAACAGGCCAGGAACAGAGAACTGCGCTGATGCTCTCAGTCGGCTACCATTGCCCATCACCGGGGTGGAAATGGCACAGCCTGCAGACTTGCTCTTGGTGATGGATGCATTTGAAAACGAAAAGTCAACAGTTACGGCCCGCCAGATCAGGACCTGGACCAGCCAGGATCCTTTACTGTCCCTTGTAAAAAAAAAAACTGTGTCCTCCATGGGAGCTGGTCCAGCGTCCCAGCAGAGATGCATGAAGAGATCAAGCCATTCCAGCTGCACAAAGACGAAATGTCCATTCAGGCGGACTGTCTTTTGTGGGGTAATCGTGTGGTTTTGCCTAAGAAAGGCAGGGAAACGTTTATACGCAACCTACACAGTACCCACCCAGGCATAGTAATGATGAAAGCTATAGCCAGATCCCATGTGTGGTGGCCCGGCATTGACTCAGATTTGGAGTCTTGCGTGCGCCAATGTAACACTTGCTCTCAAGTGAGCAATGCACCCAGGGAGGCACCACTAAGTTTGTGGTCATGACCCTCCAAACCGTGGTCTAGGATCCACGTTGACTTCGCTGGCCCGTCTCTAGGCAAAATGTTCTTGGTTGTTGTGGATGCTTGTTCAAAATGGATTGAGTGTGTAATAATGTCTGTAAGCACGTCCACTGCCACCATCGAAAACCTACGAGCCATGTTTGCCATGCACGGCCTGCCTGATGTCCTTGTCAGCGACAATGGGCCATGCTTCACCAACGCTGAATTCAAGGAATTCATGACCCACAATGGGATCAAGCACGTCACATCTGCCCCGCTCAAGCCCATATCCAACGGTCAGGCAGAACGGGCAGTCCAAACTATCAAGCAAAGCTTGAAACGCGTGTCGGAAGGCTCCCTGCAGACCCGCCTGTCCAGAGTCCTGCTCAGCTACCGTAACAGACCCAACTTGCTCACCGGAGTTTCCCCTGCCGAACTGCTCATGAAAAGGCCACTCAAAACAAGGCTCTCTCTAGTCCACCCTGTCGAGGGCAGGCAGCATCAACAAAGCATGAACCATGATCGCGCAAATTTGTCAGGAGATATTGAAGTCAATGACCTTGTAATTATACTCAACTGTGGACATGGTCCCAAATGGTTTGTTGGCATTGTCATAGCCAAAGACGGGCGTTTCAGGTCAAACTCGCAAATGGACTAACTTGCAGAAAGTATTTGGACCAAACCAAATTGCGGTTCAGACAGACACGAGCAACCTGAAGAGGACACCACCAACTTCAACCCTCCGACACACACACGTGGCAACCGACATCACGGTTGACCACGAAGCTGGACTCATCATCCCCAGCAGCCCAGCAACGTCAGCTGCGCAGCAGCCCAGCAAAGGCCCAACCAACTCACCCACACCCGTGTTTGTACCACGACGATCGACTAGGGAGCGGAAAGCCCCAGATCGTCTCACCCTGTAAATAAGTATACTATTGACTTTGGGAGGGATGTTGTGTAACCAGCATTCTACCGCCACCAGAGGGCGTATCTGTTGGAGTCCCAAGGGATCCCAGCATCTCTTGGGAGCACTGTATAGAAGCAGGCCTCCCATGCTGTACCAGCACTCTGGAGTTAGAATAAAAGAGACCAAGGTCACACTTATTCACGTCTACAGTATTCAGTCACATTGCTTTATTAGAGACATAACAGTAATCCTATTGAATGTCAAGGGGTGGTGGTTAGATGCTCTCTTGTTGGAGATAGTCATTGCCTGGCACTTGCGTGGTACGAATGTTACTTGCCACTTATCAGCCCAAGCCAGAGTGTCATCCAGGTCTTGCTGCATATGGACATGGACTGCTTCATTATCGGAGGAGGTGCGAATGGAACTGAACACTGCAATCATCAACGAACATCCCCACTTCTGACCTTATGATGAAGGGAAGATCATTGATGAAGCAACTGAAGATGCTTCGGCCTAGGAGACTGCCCTGAGGAACTCCAGCAGCAATGTCCTGGTGCTGAGATGATTGGCCTCCAATAACCACAACCATCTTCCTTTGTGCTCGGTATGACTCCAGCCAGTGGAGACTTTACCCCCTGAATACTACTGACTTCAGTTTTACTAGAGCTCCTTGATGCCACATTAGGTCAAATGCTGTCTAGATGTCAAAGGCAGTTACTCTCACCTCATCTCTGGAATTTAGCTCTTTTGTCCATGTTTGGACCAAGGCTGTAATGAGGTCTGGAGCAGAGTAGTCTTGGCTTAACCCAAACTGAGCCTCGGTGAGCAGGTTATTGGTGAGTAAGTGCCGCTTGATAGCACTGTCGATGCCACCTTCCATCACTTTGCTGATAATTGAGAGTAAACCGGTGGGGCGCTAATTGGCCGGATTGGATTTGTCCTTTTTTTGACAGGACATACCTGGACAGTTTTCCACATTGTCGGGTAGATGCCAGTCTTGTAGCTGTACTGGAACAGCTTGGCTAGAGATATGGATAGTTCTGGAGCACAGGTCTTCGGCACGACAGCCAGGATGTTGTTGGGGCCCATAGCCTTTACTGTATCCAGTCTGTTTAGCCGTTTCTTGATATCACGTGGTGTTAATCGAATTGGCTAAAGATTAACGTTCTCTCTAATTTTTATGTTTGGTGTGCAGTCCCTTTAAATTTGCTGCGTGGTATCTTTTCCCTCGGAACAGCTGGTGAGTGGCTTGCGTGGGAACTCCCGATTGCTGCATGGCCACACGGCCACGCAGATTAGGGGGAACGTTACTAAAGACTGGCTTCTGTGATGGTGAGGATCTCAGGAGGAGGCCAAGATGGATCATCCACTCGGCACTGCTGGCTGAAGATGGTTGCAAATGCATCAGCCTTGTCTTTTGCACTCACCTGCTGGGCTCCACCATCATTTAGGATGGGGGATATCCCTGGAGCTTCCTCCTCCCGTTAGTTGTTTAATGGTCCACCACCATTCATGACTGGATGTGGCAGGACTGTAGAGCTTTGATCAGATTCTTTGGTTGTGGGATCGCTTAGCTCTGTCTATAGCATGCTGTTTCCGTTGTTTAGTATATATGTGCATTGCAATTGTGTATAATGCAAATCCTTTAAAGTATAAGAAAATATTATTGCTTGATTATAACATTTATTGCTTTTTAAGAAACCGTATGCTTTTTAAATGGTTCAAATGTCCACAGTATTGGTTGGTTTATTTTTTCTTTTTATATAATCCTTTAGTTGTTACCCCCTACTCTTTGCTTACTGCTCTCCAACCATCTCGATCCATTGTGTCCACTCCTTAATTCAATGTGCCATTAATTTTGTCACAAGTTTCTTATGCTGCTTTTTGAAAATCCATAAAACTATACCCACTGTTTTTCTTTTATTCGCTGTACAACCCGTCAGCAAGTTAATACAGCAATTACAGATTTTGTGACGACAGAAAATATTTTTAGACTGTTTAACATTGAGTGGATAAAAAAAGTCCCTGAAACTTAATTTTACTTTAGGCAGGGAATTGATCCACCCCATTGTCTTTCTCCAGTTTTAGAAACCTGAGTTGCTCAGTTTGTCTCTGCACTAAAGAATAAAAAGGAGGGGAGAAATTTTAGGTGTAAACTGGAACAAAAACCCTCCAAAAAGCTATTAAACTACAGTGGAATACCCCCACACTGAAGTTGAAATAACCATTGGAAAAACATCAAGGTCTAGAAATTCGTCTTGGGCAGTGGCGAAAACCGGGCGGTATCGGATTGGCTGCCGGCTATACATAGCGCCTGAGATTCAGTCCCATTGACTGTGATGGAACTAAATTATCAGGCACCGAGTATAACAGGCGGTCTATCCGCCTCCACCCAATTTTCACCACCGCCCGAGATGAATTTCGAGGCCCAAATCTTTAAATATGAAAAAACCTTGCCATTCAAATATTGAGAATGTGGTAGGAAAACTTCTGGACTTGATATGTGAAGTCATGTTAGAGAAACTATTAGAATGCTTTTTTTTTAATAATACCTCACTACACTGCCTATAGCAAAAAAAATACTGGCCTGGAAATTGCGGTCGAGGCATTCCTCCAGAGTACGCCTCCGACCAGTGAAACATTTACGAATTTACCTCTTGGCATCCAGGCTGCGAAGAGTTGCCATCTCGGGCCTCCGTAAAGGCCCATGGATCCCAGGGACGTAGGAAGTGTCCCTGGGATCACGTGGACCAGGTCATCCAATGACAAAGGAGGATTCGGTTGCAATCATTTACAAAGAGAATTGCATAATGATATGCAATGGAATCCCCAAATAATTATACAATGTACAGAATTCGATCAATTATAAAATGTACTGAATTGCAATTTTATTCATAAGTCCCTTCATTGCACCAACCTCAATAAAAATGTAATTATTTGATAAATCTTAATCCGAGCCAATATTTCCATAAACTCATTTAAAGTGGATGTGCATCATTTTGGATTTTGAAAGGTTTTATTTAAGCCTTATATATACCCTCACACTGATAAAAGGTGGCATAGGGTCTGTCTTCAAGAGCTGCATGGGCAGTTACTGGACAGTACTGCAATACTATATTTGAGTGGGTTCGGATGATCTGTCAAGGCAGATCGCAAGTTCCGGATTTCGCGCATATGGAAACCTGCAATTTCCGGGGCTTTTCAAAGGGAATACGATGGCATGTTGTACTCTGAAAGTGCAATGTCGAAGACACGGCAATTTCAGGTCCAATGTACAGCTCTATGACAAAGAGCTGACTTATGAAAACTGATTGAAGCATTCTCAATCATGGATATGTGTTTTGCTGGGAGCTCAGACTAGGAACACCTCAATGCCTGTTATGCTGCTGCAGGCGCACTTGAGTGGTTAAATCTCTTCAGTTTCGGTGTTGGGAATCTAACAGTCGTACTAGTAGAAATATGATACAGCGTTAAGAGTTAGGGTAACTTTATTTGGGGGAAAAGGCTTACTTTATTGAAATGGAGAGCTTATTTTGGGGATAGAGATCGTGCATTGGGATGAATTCACCAGAGGCATATCTGCTGATACGAGAGGAATCATACTACACGTCCTCACTTACCAGTCAGGTCACATTGTTTACGTTGCTTGCCAGCTTGCCAACTTAAATAAAACTATGCATTAGGGCATTTTAATTCAACAGGGAGCAACACAGAGATATGCATAATATTTGTATAGTTATCTGGAGTCAGTATGACAAAAAAAAAAAACCTTAAACATCTCAGGAATGAAATAACTGCACAACTTCCTGCTTGCTAATTGTCCACTTACGGTAACACATCTTCACTTTAGCATATGCAAATATGTCAGTTTGAAGCATGCAGCTTTTTAGCCAACCAAAGACACACCCAGCAACAATCACCCAATGCATAGCTGGCACCTTATAATTTGAATGAGGGCACAAGTACATTTTATAACTTTAACGGGCTGCAAAAAATTCTCTTTATAACCCATTTTACTTAAGCATATCATTCAAATATTTCTGTATGTACATTTCGGTACGTACATTCCCAATAAAACACAAGAAATTAAAGATTGAATCTCAAAGTCGGTTAACACAGTGAGCCAAAAATTGCTGTCAGAGCAGATGCCACCGAACAAATTTTTGTTCAGGAAAGTACCCGGTGGTCCCAGACGAACAAACACTTCCGGTCCGAGGCCTAGATGCACAGCCCAGCACAGAGGCCCATGCATCCCAGGAACGTAAGCGCATCCTGGGATCACGTGGGCCTGGACCACCAATCACAATGTAATATTCTCATTAATAATTACAGTGAGTTCCATTTGTATGAGCTCACATTATCAATGAAAATACCCCCAAAAAACAGAAATAACACAAATTAAAAAAATACCTCACATATTTAAAATGAACTGAAATTGAATGTTTTAGGAAAAAAAAAATTTTTTTGAAAATGTTTTAATCGGATTAAAAATAAACTTACCTTAATGGACAGGGTTTTTAATATAAAAATTAGTGATAAAATTAAATTTTCCTACCTTTTAAAACTCTTAGGCTGGTCAAAGCAGGCCTTATGCCTGCTGTTACCGGGCTTAAGAGTTTTAAGGACATTCGCTGGGCAAGAGTTGGGCAAACAGCCTAAATGTCCGCCCACGGAGGCCCTTTACTTTCATATGTGTTGGATCTGTCAAAAGACATTTGACAATTATCAAGTGCTGGATTTCGGCACCTGCGCTTTGCGTGCCTAAATCTGGAACTTGTGTGGCGTTTTTGAGTGCGTGCGCACATCGTACGCACCCGGAGAGACTGCAATTTATGGTCCAATGTGTTTTCATGCCTGGTATCTAGATTTCAATGCAGCCCAGACAGATTCCAAGTTATTAATTTAATGCTGCACTTACATTGCCAGTTTGTCATTGATGGCAGCTTTGCTCCTGCAGCAACATAAACATACAAGTTATCAAAGCCAGATTATTAATGGTGCAAAAGCAGATTCGTATGTTGGGACAATGGAGCAGTGCCTCACCAAATCAATCCTACCCAACGCACTGTATTGGTCTTCTGGTCTGATGATCATGGTGTAGTATGGATAGTCACCACTTTGCTCAGTTTAATATTACTCCTCCTTGGGCTCGGACAATACCACAGACCAGTTCCCAACCAAAAGACCTCTGGCAATTTTATGCGAGAGAGGTCTGGACTCACCAGTTGTCCAATTATCTCTCTCAGGTAGTGTCTCCCATTCTAAAGACTTGTTAATCCCTAGTTTGAGACTTGGATCCATGGTTAATATGGGCATCATAACGTTCCAGGGGAACAAATTAAATTAAGATTCTGTATGACACCAATCACAAAGGGTAGTCTAATAATTGAATAATTAAATACTCGGAGAAAAAATTGGAGAGATATGGGGAAAGAGTGGGGGAGTGGGACTAAATGACTTGCTCTTCGAAAGAGCCAACGCAGACTCAATGGACTGAGTGGCCTCCTTCTGTGCCACATTATTCTATGATTTGAAGCTTGAAGGTTTGGCCAATATTCTTGAAGAAAGCCTTCTCACCAGCTATACTTTGACAAGGGCGAGTTGTAAATAATTTCTATAATTTCACGCTAATTGCAGGAATAGCTCCAAAATAAATTACAGAATGATCAAAGTCCTTTTTGATTATACAAAACGGAGCAAGTTAAATACTGATTGTGAGGCATAATAGTTCAATCTCAATTCGACTGGAATCGTCAACTTTAAGAAACATCATATCATGCAGCAGCTACACTATCAATTGAATATTGGGAAGACCGAAGCCATTGTTTCCGGTCCCCACCACAAACTCCATATCCTAGCCAGACTCCATTCCATTCCGCAACTTCTGCCTGAGGCTGAACCAGACTGTTCGCAACCTTGGTGTCATATTTGACCCTGAAATGAGCCATATATCCACAGCATAACTAAGACCGCCTATTTCCACCTCTGTAACATCACCCGTCTCCGCCCTTGCCTCAGCTCATCCACTGCTGAAGGCCTCATCCATGCCTTCGTTACCTCTAGACTTGACTATTCCAATGCACTCCTGGCTGGCCTCCCACATTCTACCCTAGGTAAACTAGAGGTGATGTAAAACTCAGCTGCCCATGTCCTAACTCGCACCAAGTGCTCGCTGACCTACTTTGGCTTCCGGTTAAGCAACATCTCGATTTCAAAATTCTCATCCTTATTTTCAAATCCCTCCATGGCCTTGTCCCTCCCTATCTCTGTAATCATCCTCCAGCCCCCCCCACCCACCCCTGAGATGTCTGCGCTCCTCTAATTCTGTCCTCCTGAGCATCCCTGATTATAATCGCTCAACCATTGGTGGCTGTGTCTCTGTTGCCTAGCTCTGGAACTCCCTGCCTAAACCTCTCCGCCTCTCTTTCCTCCTTCAAGATGCTCCTTAAAACATACCTCTTTGACCAAGCTTTTGGTCACATGAGCTAATTTATACTTATGTGGCTCGGTGTCAAATTTTTTTTATCTCAAAATACTCCTGTGAAGCGCCTTGGGCTGTTTTACTACGTTAAAGGTGCTATATAAATACAAGTTGTTGTTGTTTATGGATATTTCTGAATACTACTGTATTCTATTCTACAAAAATAGATTGAAGGCAGAAAGTAAAAGTTAAAAGTTATGAAACAACAATTCAAACACGAGAACAAATGCTGAAGAGCTGCAAATAATTCAGTCTCATGTCAACAATGAAAGTAGAGAAAATAGTAAGCACTTTAAATGTGAAATATTGTCCCCCAGGCCTATTCCGTATATCATTACACTTTTATTAAACATCTAGCTAGAAAATGTATTGCAATGATTAAAGCATTTCTTTAAAGATGAAATGCTCAGTTTCAATTTAACTGGATATACAGTTCTAACTTGTAACTGCCTCAATTTTTACAAAAAATACAATACTTTTCATATTGTACCTTTTGTACTACAAATCTCGGAAAGCGTGGTTCTGCTGTCACATCCTGTTTTCCACACTTTACATATGCACAAACACCCAGAATGGCTGCTGGGAGGTAGATTTCCTTCAGAAAGCAGCTTCAGTTTGACAATTTTTTGCTTCCACAGCCAGACACAAAATGCTGTGGGAGGGCAGGATTTCTTAAGCTTAAGGTAAAGAGGTCAAAAAATCCACTTCTCTGGTGGCTGGCTGTGGGAGTGAGAGCCTTTGCAGAAGGGAGGAGGTTGCTATTGAGTACAGCTGGTGGGTAGGACGGGAAATTCCGTGGGTAGAAAAGTAGAATCTATTGAGTTAATAACCAGAAGACTCACTTGTAGTGCAGTACTGATACCTCAGAAAGGGACACAAGTCTATCTGGATACCTCTGAGCAGTTCTTTGTTGGTGGTCATCATACAAGCCTCAAGTGCCAAGTAATCCAGAACCTAGTTTGCAATTATCTTTGTTTTGGTCTAAATCAAATGTTTGCTATTAAAACGTTTAGCTCACTCTTCAGTTATCCTTTTTATAATGCAGCCATCCGACGAGTCTCAGTTAATATGTGAAGAAAAAAAATACTTGCCTTTATCCAGCATCTTATGCCAGAACTGTAATGTCACAAAGATCTCGTCACAATTAGATTTTAAAGTGGAGTGATTATTATGTAAGCAAAAACAACAGCCATTCTCCACCAGCAAAATCTCACAAACAGTAAAGAGATGAATCAGTTTTTGGGGGCTTTATTGACCAAGGGGGTTGGGGGTGGGGTCTCCCTCATCTCTTTTGATATTTTCCTGCTAGGATCTTTAGTGAACAAACAGACAGGATTTCAGTATAACCTCTCTCATTTAAGTGACAACAACTCTGTACAACGCAGCAATGCTTCTACACTGGCATCAAGTGCCAGCACAAATGACGCATTTGCGTCCACGTGAGAGACTCAAACCCACAACCTTCTGATACAGAGAACTGAGCCCAACTGACGCACTACACGTGTGTCTACAGAATACGCTGCTAATTCCTTATATCCAAGTGAATTTGTGCCTTCCTTCATGAGGAACAGAGAAGACAAGGAGATAAACTGCAATGGTTCTACATTTCAGGGCCAAAGCAGGGATTTGGAACTAAATAAAATAATTTTAAAGAAATATTGATAATTCTGTTCACTTTAAAATGTTGGTTGGAATGTTGTGAAAATCATACCCGTTACGAATTATGAAAATCATGAGCATCCCTGATTATAATCGCTCAACCATTGGTGGCCGTGCCTTCTGTTGCCTTGGCCCTAAGCTCTGGAACGCCCTGCCTAAACCTCTCCACCTCTCTATCTCCTTTAAGACGCTCCTTAAAACCTACCTCTTTGACCAAGCTTTTGGTCACCTGCCCTAATTGTTCCTTAGGTGGCTCAGTGTCAAAGTTTTATCTTATAATACTCCTGTGAAGTGCGCTACAGGCGCTATATTAATTCAAGTTGTTGTTGTGACAAAATCTAAATTTTCCGGTGTTTAATACTGTATGTATTACATGGGAGATGTTCACTAAAAACTATTAAATATGACAACATTTGCTACAGTCCATATCTACACTGCACAACTAGAAGGAAGCAGGGGTCAAAATGGATGCTCCCGGTTTATTGCAATAGATGCTATTGGCGGCCATCACGGTGGAATACCATAAATAGATAGAATTCTGTTGTAATACAGAGCATCTTTCCAAATTCTATTTTCTCGGCTTTGTTCATCTGTTAAATGTACTAATTTTCGTGACTAAAATTTAAACTCAGTAAGGGAATTTGTACCTTACTGGCGATTTAGCATCCGATCAAATCCTTCCTAGTTTCTGTAATGGATTGATGGTGAAATCTGTACTCAAGAGCTCCTTTATTGATCCTTGAAGACTCAGCATGATGGCTCTGCAATGTGTCACGTTACACAGTAAAGTTAGTCTGTTTCCAGAGTGTTTTGGAGATGATACCGTCCCCTCCCTGCTGAACAGTGCACCTCCTCGTTGACTTTACATTGACACTCAAAGTACAAGCCCTACAGTTACGGTGTACAGCTACCCAAGCCTCGAAAGCCAGATGCTTCCCTCATCTAAAATACTCTCCTTTAAGAGGACAGTACTATTGTATTGTGTGCAGCATTACCCCCTGCTGGTAGGAAAATGGTGCTTCATCATCATCATCAAGAGTACCAGTGCTCAAGTGGACAAACTTAAAGGGGATAATATCCTTTAAAGGGGAGGTGAGACTTAAGGTTTTTGGTACTGGTACAGGTACAATGTCTCAAATCCAGTTGTCCGAAAATCGGAAATTTTCTGAAAACCGGACATGTTTGAGAAAATCCCATTTGATATTCAGTAAATTAAAATCTGGAATTATTGTCCAAAAACCAATGGGCAGGACTAGTTATTGGCTTCGCCACTATGTTTTAAATGGCATGCGATCGGTCCGAGCCTTGCCGACTGACCCCGACCCTTGACCTGACCCGACCCGACCCATGCCACCATTAGTACTTTATCTGTCACGGTAGCATATCTCATAGCACTTCGGACACTCTGATGTATAGCGGGATTTATTATGAATTTGTGTTGCTTACCATTGCAACCATGTCAAAAAGGTCAACAGATACCCCAATGGGTAATAGTGCAAAGAGGAAACATAATTTGTTGTCAATTGCCAAGAAAGTGGAGTTACTGCAGAAATTAGATAGAGGTGCGTCAGTGCAAAGACTGAGTGAGGAGTATGGTGTCGGAACCGCCACCATTTATGATATAAAAAAACAGAAAGAACAGATGAGGTTTTATGCAGAAGGTGACGTTCAGAAAGAAATGAATAAGAGAAAAACTATGCATACGCCTAAAAGTGATGATTTGGATCAAGTAATGATGGAGTGCTGGCGACAGAGGAGAAGTGGAAAGGTACCCAGCAGCCCTCAACAAACAAGCTCTCATCAGTACAGCTTATAATTTATAATAAATAGTTAATGTACTTTAATTGCATATTATGTTATCCTTAGAATTACCTTACAATAATAGATTTTATTCTACTTCCTGCATCCCTAGTTTCTCTTATCCATTCAAATAAGCCTAAGATAGGCTGCTGATTTTATTGATTTTCTTGTCCAAAATCCGTAAAAATCCGAAACCAAAATAATCTCGGTCCTGAGATTGCTGGATTTGAGACGTTGTACCTGTATCTAATCTATAAACAGTCTGAAACTATGAAAACCGTAACTAAAAAAAAAAACAGGTCACCCTAAAATGTTTAAATGACCTTGAAATATTATGGTGGCAGCCACATTTTCTAAAACTTGATTCTTATTTAAGACAAGACATTCAAATTATTTAAATAACACCATTCAGTAACTCAGTGTATAGATTCAAACAACCTATCCCTAGATCGTTAGCCAATTCAGGTTCAATGAGCCTTACAGTCATAATCATAATTGAATAAACTCCTTTGTTACTTGGACTTTTGTTATTAACAAGATCATAAAAACCTACTAATCATAAAACACGCCTGAGAAACTGTCAGTTGAGCAATCATTCAGGAGAGCAATCCAGAGACATTGTTCTGCTGTGGTCGGTCGATCGCCATTTTAATACAAGAATTTGGCAAAATCATGGCAACGTGTCTGCACGATGCATGTGACCAGGCTCATCTCATTTTGAAAAAGTGAGCAAGACAGAGATGGAGAGGAGGGCCTTCCGACACAGGCCCCACTATGGGCTGGCATCAGTCCAGTTCAGTTCAGTTTTGTTTAGAGGAATCCATGTGTGCCGCAGCTTATAACAGGCTGCACGGTATCATTTAAAGAATTTTAACATGAACTGAAGCACAGTTATCGGTACCGCACTTGAAAAGTTTAAGATCACGAACCTGGATTCCACATTAATTGGTACTCCACTCTGCATCTGCAAATCTTTTTCCGGCTATTTGAAACAGCAACAGACCAGAAAACTGTCATGCTCCACCATTACTCTGTGTGACACTGAATAATGGTGCAAGTGAGGCCATTCAACATGTACAAATCCCACGAGTCAGCAGCAGGTCACGCTGGACTTTTCTATAGGACTATTCACAGGGCTCACTGTGACTTAACAACCTGCTGAGGTCATCCAGGCCTCTTACACCTTTGCTGACAATCACAGTGCTGATCGAGACTATTTTCTCAATAGTAAACTGGGCGAAGAAAGCCTTAAATGTATGGTCATACCAATTTATCAAGTAGGGAGGCTACATATAGTTTTTTCCTCTCATGAGGAGGTACCATGCATTAAAAAAAACTGCAGAGATAAAGTTTTTAAAAAGCCTTTCAATCTATTGAAGGGTTAATAATGCTGACTGGACTGTCAACATGTGACTGACAGACACAAGTAGATGACATTACTGACCTTATAAATGCCACTTTCCTGATTTACAATTGCGAGCAAAATTAACTATTTAAAAAGCTAATGAAGTGAAAAGCAAATGCCCTTCAATATTATAGCAATTTGCGTTGGCAACTGCAAAAAAAAATCTTTATAGTACAATGACTCGTAGTCAGTGAAAATTGCTAACAGCAACATTACTGTTCAATACCAGCTTGGAATTTTTGACACAATATAAGGCAAAGTTACAATAATGAATGATATCTCCCACCTATTATTTGTACGTAAAAAAAAGTTTGAAATACAAAGATGATTCAAAAGTAACAATATTCGAGGTAGGGTCTGGGAGGGAAACGAAAGGAGATCACGAGGCGTCAATGGCCATTGTCTCAAGATGAAGCAAAACATCCGAAAACCATTTCATGCGAAGCATCACCACTGCAGTCGGCCCAGTGTGAGGATAAATAGATCATATAGTGTGGTTTATAATGGCCTAGAATTTACGGTCCGTGGCGAATTAAAAGTGTTCGCCGCTGACCCCGAAGAAAGCTTGCGATTAATAATCTCAGAGATCTTGCAACTAATCACTTTTTCTTATAAATTTTAATTGTTATCTTAATGGAGAAATTTGAAACTCCACAAAATTAAATTTGTTTTTCAGTGCCATAATAGAGCTTTTGCAGTCAATACGCGGTCAAAAACCCTAGTTACATCTAATCCAACAAGGCCCAACATGGAATGGGGTACTGAAGTTGCATGTTCAGCCATGAACTTATTGAATGGTGGTGCAGGCTCGAAGGGCCAAATGGTCTACTCCTGCCCCTATTTTCTATGTTTCTATGTTAACAGCGACATTAATGTAGAAAAGCCCAAGTCTCCATCAGTTTCACTGATTACATTGATTGCCGGCTATTGGAGGGGGGGGTCACAGCGCAGTCAGTGTCGGAGCATGGAGCAGTGAATGACTGACCGCAACTTCAGGATGTCTAGATGTGCATGCACTATCTCCTGAAGTGAGCGCTGTTAGTTTGCCATTATTACCCACTGCGAATTCCAGACCAATAGTTTAAAATGTATTTATTTTTTAAACCTTGTATCTGGTCTCTGCACCAGAAATACAAAGTCATGCTGGGCTAGTCCATTCACACACATTTCAGCTTAACCAGACCTCTCCTTAAAAAGACAACAGGTAGGATACACTGTGACAAATTTATCCTATACAGAACAATGGTCAAAATATCCCAAGAGTCAAGGCAATTAGGTCAGAATACTCAAATGAAAGGAGTTCAAAAATCCTCCCACATACCTTGTGCATCATTGATACAAGTATTGAATAGAACCCTTGATTATTTTCCATAACGTGAACCTGTTAGGTGCAGCTAAGCAAAGAATAAGAGGGACTTGTAGGAGGTACCTCAAGGCATCAGATTTTAAAATGGTTTTACCAGTGCACAAGGTGGGTAGGTTTAAAACAGAATGTGACAGTGTAGATACAAAAGTAACTGAGGTGTTCTGGAAAAAGAAAGGTTATTAAAATGTACAAATGTGACTTCAGGCTTCTAATCAATATCCTAGATGCGTGTGTCTGGTGTTCACATGAATTTAAAAAATGTTTTAATTAAGGCGATATGCTGTTGCAGTTTCTAATGGTGCATTCCAATACTTATCATCCAACCAAGGATTCCAATAAAAACTTTACCCACTAGCTGCAGCTCTTTTCAGGTGTCCTACAGGCTAGTTGTATGTCTGCAGTAGGAATTCCCTCTATATGGGACTCTTTTTGGAGTATCATCTAGTTTTTACTTCCTAGGCAGATCACCATGATCAAGATGTCAGTGTGAAGTTTTTCAAAGCAATTTTTCAAAGCAGTATAGAAAGGACATTAAAGCTACATAAAAAGTGAGGATGATACCAGGGATAGGACACGATAGTTAAGAATAGAAAATTAAGATATCGGGACTATTTCCACTGTAAAAGAAAGAAAAACTTGCATTTCTATAGCGCCTTTCACGACCACTGGACATCTCAAAGCACTTTACAGCCAATTAAGTACTTTTGGAGTGTAGTCATTGCTGTAATGTGGGAAACACAGCAGCCAACTTGCGTACAGCAAGATCCCACAAACAGCAATGTGGTAATGACAAGATAATCTATTTTTGTTATGTTGATTGAGGAATAAATATTGGCCAGGTCAATATTAGCAGAGAAGACCAAGAGGAGATTTTAAAATTCTGAAGGGTTCTGATAGTCTAAATAGGGAAGACAACTTGGTCTGGTTGGGAAGTCAGTGATGAGAGGTCATCAATTTAAAAATAGTTATTAAGAGCATGGACAGAAAGGTCAGGAGAAATCTCTTCACACAGAAAGATGTTGGAGTATAGAAGGCTTTGCCACAGAGAGTAATTGAGGTTGAGACCGACACTTCTTTTAAGGGAAAAATTGGATAAATATTTGAAACTGAGGAAGATAAAGGCCAAGGGGAGAGAGCAGGGCAATAGGATTAGTTTTGCATTGCCCTAAAAGAGTTGGCACCAACACAATAGGCTGAATGATCTCCCTCTGTGAGCTTCTCTATGGGTTTATGTTGCTCACCCACTTCTATTCCAACAGTTCAGCAAGCATTTATATACATAGCTTTTTGGCTTGGCAATACCATCAAATCTATTCTAGAGCAAGAACAAAATTAATGAAGAAAGCTGAATGGATGCTAAAACAGTAGAAATTCTCAATAAAGCTCAACCCTATGTGTCAATGTTAGCAACTACAATGTTATTTTTATTCGTTCTGGGACATGGGCGTCGATGGTGTGGCCAGCATTTATTGCCCATCCCTAATTGCCCTCGAGAAGATGGTGGTGAGCCGCCTTCCTGAACCGCTGCAATCCATGTGGTGAAGGTATTCCTACAGTGCTGTTAGGGAGGGAGTTCCAGGATTTTGACCCAGCGCCGATGAAGGAAGGTGTGTAACTTGGAGGGGAACTTGCAGGTGAGTGCATTCCCATGTGCCTGCTGCCCCTGTTCTTCTAGGTGGCAGAGGTCGTGGGTTTGGGAGGTGCTGCCGAAGAAGCCATGGCGAGTTGCTACAGTGCATCTTATAGACGGTACACGCTGCAGCCACAGTGCGCCGGTGGTGGAGGGAGTGAATGTTGAAAGTGGTGGATGGGGTACTAATCAAGTGGGCATATAAGTGCTCTACAAAGCTTATATCTGACATCTTGTAATCCTATTTGCAAGCTTCAGATTTTCCTATTTTTATTCTGGATTCCATACAATCCAAAGCAACGCAGAGAAGCCAACAAGATACAGTCTTTTACTACATGCTAGATTCTAGTCTGTGCAGCATTAGAGGGATGTGGTCAGATCATCTCTGAATGCTGAGCCGAACAAACAGGTCCGGCATTAGGCATTCAAAAACGTGCAAATGGCAGGAAACGCAAGGGAAGCCATGTTTACCTCTTTTGCTTGCCCACATATGGGCAGGCATAGTTTCCTGTGTGCATCTTCGAGTTGCTCTCTGCTTCTACCCACTGTGGATCTGCTGGGGGAGGGAGGCAGATAACAAGCCGAAGTGCACATGTATGAAACTGTTCCAATATCATTTCAACAAAATGTAGAGTTGGTTTCCGTTTCAAGACTATTTTCCTTCCCAACAATTAGTTAGCATTTTTCAGTCTTGCAGGGTGATGGGGTCCTTTCACCATTTTCCTCCATTTTGTGGCCTTCTGCTCTAAATCATGTGAGTTGCTCACCTGATTACTCCTCAATCAAATGAGTTGGCTCCCTCAAGGTTTCAAAAAGAATTTCTGTTACGGTTGCTGTTTCTTACGTGACTCCCTGCATTTGCATTACCTGTTTGACCCACTTCATTTCCTTGAATTAGATCCAGCATTTCCCCCTTTCTTGTTGGGCCAATAACATACTGATCTATAAAGCAGTCTTAGGTACACTAAAGAAAACCATTTCCTTCTTTGCCATTTATATTATTTTTAGCGTAGACTACTTTGGATAATTAAAGTCTCCCATTATTTGTTTACATATCTCTTACTCCATTTCATTTCCACTGCTGGGTGATCTATCTCCTAATTGAGTAACAACTCCCTTCTTATTCCTCCTTAATTCAGTGCTTGCATTTTCTCCTATAATATCCTTCGGTTCTATTGCTGTACTGAAACCTTTGATTAATAGTGACTGCCTTTCTATTTTGCTATCCTATTCTTGGTAAATATTTTGTAACCAAGAATGTTGGTAGCTCCCACTCCTGACCTAGCTCAAGCCATGTCTGTGTTAATGCTATTATATTATACTAGCCACACCACATTGTGTCGCTAGCTCACCAATTGTATTAATGATACTTTGTGCATTAATGTACGTATAACTCAGACGTGTCAGTTTATTGAAGCGCCTTGGGATATTTTACTATGCTAAAGGCACTATATAAATGCTTGTTGTTAAGTGTGGCAATTTTTCTCTTTTATCTCACCCCCTTTTCAAAAAAAAATTCCTGTTTTTTCCTACGTTATTTTTGCGTTCCATTCTTCTTCCTCACCTTGACGAGCACACCATTCACACAAAAGATAAATATTTACATTTTTGTCAATATTTATGGAAAATTGACAGGCTTTACAAGTTCTAAAGTTGCAGAGGAAATCTCCCTACCTCACAGATGGGAATACTAATTTGCATTTTTGATTGTTCATTGTTTTGGTGCTGTTCCTGTTCCAAGAGTTGCAGGAAATGTAAAACTTACTTGAAATTTGGAAATCTTGATGACCTGTCTGGTTTTGCATCAATGGAATCTCCCAGTGCTTCGTCATCTTCCTCTGTTGCTGGTACAGCTGAGGGATCATCTTTCTTTTCAGCCATATCTAGTGTATGACAAGAGTCATTTAATATAATTTATTGAGCATACTTGAATCCTTAAACTCTGAACTTAATGTAAATGTCCAGAAAAGTGTGATCACTGAGGCTGAAATTTATTTAAATATCTTGTATTTAACCTTCTGAGAAATGGATTACATAGGATAAATGGCACAGAAATAGGCCATTCAGCCCAACCAGTCCTTGATGGAATCAATGGGATAAGAACATAATAAATAGGAGCAGGAGTAGGCCATTGGCCCCTTGAGCCTGCACTGCCATTTAATAAGATCATGGCTGATTTGATCTTGGGCTCACTTCCCTACCCGCTCTCCATAACCTTTCACACCCCTATCGTTCAAAAATCTGTCTATCTCCACCTTAAATATATTCAAAGACCCAGCCTCCACAGCTCTCTGGGGCACAGAATTCCACAGATTTACAACCCCCTGAGAGAAGAAATTCCTCCTCATCTCAGTTCTAAATGGGCGATGTCTTAGTCTTAAACTATGCCCCCATTAATATACTTCACTTAATGGTTAAATAATTCAAACTTGATTTGATATCCAAACAGCAATTGTTAACAAAATCAATCACGCCAATCTTGCAGGAAGTTTATCAAAAAAAAAGTAAATTAGTCAGATTAAGTCATTTAAATGTAGAATGTAGATTTACACCTCCAAAGCTAACTCAGCTAGAGCAGGGAATTGTATATAATACTCAGGACATAGGCCTAGAAATTTGTGTTTGCCATGAATGTTGCCGGTGTCACAGGCAACTGGATTTAACGGCCGCTGAAAATGGCCGCAACACTAAGGAGAATAACATTCTTCTCGTGGGCTGGAAATTGGTGGCTCTCTTGGTGGCGATAGTCGAGACCTCCGTGGTGAAGTTCCTGTCCTGAAGTGGCGTTCAAGCTTCGCACAGCCTCTGGGAGTGAGGTTGTGGAACTTGCAAAGAATTGCGGGCCATTAAAAGGGCTACGATTTAAAGGGGTAATGCATTCAGAAATAATAAAAATTAAAATGCAATGAAAAAAAAACAATTTTTTGCCCTTACTGCCTTTCAAAAAAATTAAAATTAAAAAGAAGTCCTAAAAGTGATCATTCAACTCTTAAAAGCTGAATTCCCTTCCGAACCTCAAAAAATGGGAAAACCGCTTTAGCACCAACACAAATGGCTCAGCAAGCCAGAAAAGGGGCACCCAGGATCTTACACATAGAACTCCAGCTTTGTGCAGGGTATAAACATGTCCTCTATCCACAGAGGGCCAGGAGACCCTCCAGAAAGAAGGATGTGGAATTACATCACCAGCCTGGCTCCAGTGCCCAAAGAAGCTTCATGACAGCCCACTGGTCAAGGTCAGTGACTGCGTCTTCAAAAGCCGTCTCCCACCAACTGCACCATTAGCCTTACACACTGCTCAATGCACAACCCCCAGCCCCAATCACTCACCTACCAACAATTTTTATCAATTACGAGGCACATCTTCCATTCCTACTCTCACCTCAGACCATTCTTGGCAGGGCATGGCTGAGCCCTTACCAGTGGCGGGGCTGAAAGGATAATAAATGCTGGTATCCTCATACATCATTCTCCTTCTGGCATGCACCTCTTGCTTTCCTGCCCTCGCCATGCCACAATTTCACCCTTGTTCCTTCCTCATTTCACACACCCAAGAAATGCAGCCTGCCCAGCCAGTGGGTGACCAAAAAGAGGGAGAGGAAAGTGAAGAAACACCTTCACTTGATTTCACACTCCCAGCCACCAGCTCCTCAAGGTTGACCAGCAAGGCCATTTGCAGTGTCACCCACTAAAAGTTCACAGCTTTCCACCAGCTATGCTGCAGCCACTGGGGCAGCACTGTGTGACATCAGTAGAATAGACAAAGGCACACACACACACATAAGGGAATAGATAATGATGATGAGTTGATTTCTTGATGTCATATTGGATGGATAGATGTATGAAGTTGGATTGCAAAGTTTGCTTTGTGGTGGCTTTTATTTCAGCATCGTGGCCAAGAGGACACTGTGATGGTCAGTAACAGAGGGGACAAATATGGAAAGGGGAATTGGGACTGTAGTTACTAGTACCACAGGTGTATGATTACATCTCGGATATCCCGGCCAGAAAGGGGCAGTCTGGGTTGCATCCTTCATTCTGCTTTCTCCTCTGCTGTGTTTGCCTCTTCCCTCTGCGAGCGGATGCTGTAAATCTGAAATGATAGCATTAAATGCTGGAAATACTCAGCTGGTCGACCCGAGATGTGAACTTGGTTTCTCACTCCATGGATATTGGCCGACTTGCTGAGTATTTGCAGCATTTTCTGTCTTCTCAGTGACCTTCCTTTACCATCCGAGGGCTTGTAGCATCCAACAGCAATCCCTACACACTTAAAAAAAACTTTTAACATATATTGCAGCAAGCCACTATTTCAATAAAATCAAAAAAAGTCCAAAAGCTTAAATCCAAACTTATCTGAAAAATGTGTGTGTCCCTTTAAAGAAGTGCTGAAACTGCCACTGTCAGCCTGCTTGCATGCCAAGTTTACCTGGCATACTTAGGACCCAGCGCTGAATTCTGTGCTAGAGTTGATGTTTGGAGTAGTGACATTAAGTCGACATTGCACACCAGGGTGATAACTCTTAACGGCAGCTCAAAGGGAGATGCAAAAATGGGGGCCGCTGCGGGAGTGCTGCAATGCCAGAGGTTCCACCGTTTGGATGAAATGTTAATCTGCCTGTTCAGGTGAATGTAAACAATCTTATTGAATTATTCAAAGACAAGCAGGATTTTTTTTCCTGGTGTCTTAGCCTACATTCCTCCTTTAACCAACAACAGCAAAACAAATTAACTGGTCAGGTCATTTCCTGTTTTGTGGGACTTACTATTTTGTATTGGTTTAAAATGGATGCTGCTGTGCCTGTTTAAAAGATTTTGATTTTGTTCAGACAGAGGTCATTTTTTTAATATTAATTTCAAGTAATGGAGAAATGGGAAGATTTTTTAGAAGAACACCTCAGCTAAATGAAATTTACTGGCAAATGTCCTTTAGTTATATGGGTTCCACTGTACTTGATTTGTCCAAATAAGGGCTGGATACATTCAGTAAATTATGTGGTCAATAATCACACCCAAACCCTATTTCTTTTTCACCTTTGTTAATAGAGCAGTAACAAATGTGAATATAGTGTCTTCGAAACACCAGTTCAGAATATATTTGCGACACTTGCATATCAGTATAGGCAAGAGACTAAATCCGCTGTAGACAGTCTCAAACAGGAAGTAATTTTAATTAACCAAAAAGGCTGAAACTTATGGTAATATACAGGGTACCACCACTTTAGTATTAATGCAAAGCAGCTTTGGACACACAATGATCTAACCATGCAAGTGAATTGGTTCCAAAGTGCACTAAAGCCAATAGGTGTGAGACCACTTCCAGGAGTTAGTCCAGTATAAAGCCAGGCTTAATACTACACCTGGTCAGCTAGGAGATTTAAAAAAAAACCTGAGAATCATTTACTCTCATGCTCCATTGGTCACTGGACAGAGTGTGATGTGCAACCAGCAACATAACTCACTCTACTGGAACCAGTCAGTGATCAGTACCTGTAGCATAATGATGCCTTTACTGACTCAAATCTCGAGTATGTGGAACACACATAGGCTGACTGCACAAGTCTAAATAGTTTATTCCTATTTTTTTTCTTGTCAATCTTCATCTGTTCCTTTTTTTCCCTGAGGGCAATTGTTAATTGACAGGCAAGATTCTACAGACAGTAATTGTCAGCAGATAATTTAACCACCCACCCAAAACATCAGAGCTGAGCCCAATTCTGTCCTCACCTGATGTACATACACATGCACTTCCAGTGCGGGTCACTAAAGAGCAGTTGGGAGTGAAACAAATTCCCACTCCTTAACCCAGGGCACTGAGATAAGTTGTAGTACTACATCACAGTCTAGGGATTGAATGTAAAGAAGTTTTGTCCTAAAGAGATGAGAAGGATATGCGGGAACAGCAAAGTTATTTTAACAGACAAATTCAATTTTTTAAGTCATTCTCATGGTTGTGTCAGCTGTGGCTCAGTGGGTAGCATACTCACCTCTGGGTCAGAAGGTTGTGAGTTCATGTCCCACTACAGGAACTGGAGCACATAAATCTAGGCTGACACTCCAGTGCTGTGCTGAGGGAGATGCCGTTAAACCAGGTGGACGTAAAAGATCCCATGATGTTATTTTCAAGAAGAGCAGGGGAATTATCCCCAGTGTCCTGGCCAATATTTATGCCTCAATCAACATCACAAAAAACTGATTATCTGATCATTATCACATTCCTGTTTGTGGAAGTTGGCTGGTGCGTTTCCCACATTACAACAGTGACTACACTTTAAAAGTACTTCATTGGCTGTAAAGCGCTTCGAGATATCTGTCGGATGTAAAAGGCGCTATATAAATACAAGTCTTTCTTTTTTTTTTATTGCTGGAGGAGTTGTAAAGATTCAGGATAAATCGTGGGAGTGGATAAGTAATAGGCTGCTGCGCTTCCCACATTACAACAGTGACCTCACTCTAAAAGTAATAGGAAACAATGGGTGCTTGTTAAAGAAGTTATATTGGGGTGTGGAGAGGAGAGTTGAGTGAAGTCCCAGTGAGCAGTATTGGGATAACTACAGTTTCTGATTTACATCAGTAACTTAGAAATTCAATACAAATAGGTCAGATTCACAGATGACACTAAACTAGGAGTGGCAGTTGATTCTGAAGAGGCAGCTCAGAAAATACAAAAGTAGTTGATTAAAATATCTAAAATGGTGTCGGATGAGGGTTGACCTTAGAGAGGGTGCAGAGGAGATTTACTAGAACAGTATCAGAGATGAAATATCTCAGATACATAGAAAGACTAGAGAAACTAGGGTTGTTCTCCTTAAAGCAGAGGTCAAAGGTTGATTTGATAGAGGTGTTCAAAATTTTGAAGGTTTTTGATAGAATAAATAAGGAGAAACTGTTTCCAGTGGCAGAGAGGGCAGTAACCAGAGGACCCAGATTTAAGGTAATTGGCAAAAAAAACAAAGGCAACATGAGGAAAACATTTTTTTTACATGCAAGTTGTTATGATGTGGATTGCACTGCTTGATGGAAGCAGATTCAATTTCAGAAGGGAATTGGATAAATACTTGAAAAGGAAGAAATTGTAGGGTTATGGGGACGAGCAGGGGAATGGGACTAATTGGACAGTTTTTTCAATGAGCCAGCATAGGCTTGATGGGCCAAATGGCCCCCTTCTGTGCTGTATCATTCTATGATCTAAGCGGGCAGAACAAATGCTGGTGAAATTTTAACGAGACAAGTGTAAAGTACTGCACATAGAGTTAATGTATTGCCCATTTTCCCTATGTGTGGTGTTGAACTGTCTAAGGATGAAGTTGAAAGAGACCTAGGGGGCCTAATAGACTCGATGCTCAACATGTTCACCCACTGCAGAGGAGCAATCACTAATACTAAAATATGTAGCTAAGACAGTAGAGGACAAGTCAGACAAAGTATTGCCCAAACTGTATAGTGCTTTGTTCAGACTACACCTGGTATAGAGTGTCCAATTCTGGCCGAGACACTGCGAAAACATTCAAGCACTGGAGGTAATTCATAGAAGGGCCACAAGACTAATCTCTGTGGTTAGAGATCTGATATACACGGAAAGTCTTGAGGAAGGCTTGGTCTTCTTATCCTTGAAAGGGGGAAGCTGAGAGGTGATCTTACAAACATATATGTGACAGTAAATGTATGGAAAAGGTAAATCGTGAAAATCTTGCCATCTAGATTGCGAGAGTAGAACTGGGGACACAGAGCAAACTAATAAAAAGAAAATGTAATATTCAATATCATGAAGTTCTTCACAATAATGGAATGGATTCCCATAGAGTAGAGGTGAAAATCCTGGAACTATTTAAAAATAGGTGTCACAATAGGGAAACTGTAGGTGCTTTCCAAATGGATTAACGGAGATGAGCTAAAAGGCGGTCTACATCGGCATTTATCTTGTGGACCTGGGACATCTTGGTCTGTATGCCTTAGCCATTCATTAGATAAACTCAGTGGGTTGTTGGAAGAAGCTGAACTCTTTTAGAAATCAGGCTTTTGTTTGGAGCCTATGGCCAGCGATACGATACTTCTTAACCCACATGGGCAGATTTCACCATGTTCAATATGTTTACTACTATCCTGTATACACCCATGTACATAAATGGAGGTGATTGCAATCTTGCTCATGTACAAATATATAATATAGATTCAGCAATATGCACATGTTTGGCCATCTACAGTATACATGTTATATGCAAAGTCATTCACACAATGGACGCAGTGTAAATGTATGCCACTAGACACTGCCCAGTACAAAGTTTATCTTTTTACAGTTTCAGTGTAAACGTTTAGCTCCAACACTGGAGAAGCTGGTGTAATATCTATTTGCATTTGGGGATCTTGCCAGATCTGATAAATGCCAGACAGAATTTGAAACAAAGTTATGAATTTCTTTGTGTATTTATTAAATGCAGCGTATACATTGCCGTATTAGACACAAATTAATTATCATTTTGGCTTCACAAAATTTCAGTAATTTATAGAAAGAAATACAAAAATAGCTAGCAGATTTTAAAATGTCGGATAAGGAAATATTAGCATAACTTTGACTTTGGACGAAAGAAGCCATAAACATTGGTATCAGTGACTCCACGGCAGCTTACAGTAACTTAACCAAAAAATGCCTCACCTGAACAGGTAGCCATTTTAACATCTCATCTGCAGAATGGATACAACCTCGATATTTTGGATAAAATGAAAATAACTTTATAGACTGTATGATGCAATTACATCACAGACAGCCTATAAGGAACTGAGTAACTAGTTTCTAAGTATACAGAATGTGCCATTTAAAACATTGGATTATAAATTGACTAGACAATGAGAAAAACTGTATCATGAATGATGGCTATGCTGAAAAAGTAACTGTAGTTCTGAAATAATCTTCAAGACTCAACCACTTGAGTATGTTTACAAAGTTGTGGGGAAAATATACCCTACAATACTCGTATATTTGGTAACAAGAATACATCAGTGACAACTGTGGGGTTTAAAAAGAAGAAACTCACCACAAGTACGTAAAAATAGGGGAGCAATTATTTCCATTACTATTTAGTTTAATCTACACAGCGGAGCACATTGTTAGAGAACAAGCTTCGAGGAGCAGGGGAATCCTATGGTTGACAAAGATGAATTCAACGTCAGTGGTATGCATCGCCACTTTGTTAAATCACTTAATCAGTCTCATAAGCCATTTCTCCACAATCAGTTGTTTAAAGAAAAGTTACGCAAATTTTTTTTAAAAGGCATTAGAAACTGAAAGTATATCATAACTCTTTGTAGTCTTAATTTCTGTAAGCTTTTCCAACTTGCAATGCAGAAAACACGTGGTCATTTTAATTTATTTTATTTGCAGAATTTTCCCTATTGTTTGTGACAGGATCCTTCCTTTAAACATTGCTACTTTTGAAACAGCTGTTTCCAAAGGTCATCGCATCAAACTGAAAATGATTGTACCAGTATTGATTTAGAACCTCCTAGATATACTCGCACAATTCTCAGCTAAGAGATGTTTTTTTAAAACTTTGCGAGTCCCCCTCTAGTAAAATGGTGATATGTTGGGGGAGGGGATAAGAATTGACTTCGCTGCTGTCCTGGGTCTCCGGGCGTGATTGATGGGGGAATTAGCCAATCGTCTCCAGTCTAGCCCAGAATAGTGGTTTCACGATATGCAGCCTTGTCTGAATACATCCTGGCCATTGGGATTAGCAAAGTTGCAGCTTTGTTTTAGGGATACAGTTAACGGTAATTGCCTTGTCTGCGACCTTACAGCCACAATAATCGAAAACTGTTCAAGATTCGGCCATTTCACTGGAATTATCACTTTTACGTTGTAAATGATAGATGGGATTTCACCGGGGAATGATCTGGACTCCAGACTCCGGAATCTGTTGCGATGCGCAGGCTCGAGATTCTGCAAATACACCTTTTTAAAAAAAAAACAATGTTGACAACTAGGGGGCAAGCGCCATAGTTGATCATTTCCGGTATTATTTGAAAACTATTTTGGGGGGCGAGAGAGGGAGAACGACCCCCTTTAACTGAACTAATGCGGTCTGAGCTTTGGCCAAATAAATGTAAGGCTGTCCTGGGAAGAAAAACAGTCCAGTACTTTCGTTTCGCAATGGAACGCCACTAAATTGGACACAGACATCCGAATACTCTGAAATATTTATGCTTACAACTCGTTATCAACAGTGAAAGAAGCTGCTCATTCAGACAGACCAATGGACGGACTCTGGTGTTTCAGAACCTCTCAAACAGCAATTAAAGTACAGAAAGCAAGATCCAGTTAAATACACGGGAAACGAGAAAACATTTTTTTTACCAGTACTTTCGTCCTAACCAATTAGTAGCGGCACCGAGTGGAAGAGCAGGAAGAAAACTTGGGTCGCGGTTGGTTGTCGCTGAAATTGACACAAATTGTATCCGACGTCGAGAGATGAGGAAATGATTGGACCTGAAACTGAAGGCTCCAAAGTGACTAGTTGCAGTTCCGCCCCTGCCCTCACTTCAGCGGCTGTGACTGGAGTGTGATATCTGTGCACTCGTTCAGTTCTTCTTTCGTTTTTACTTTGAGGGGAGATATATATATATTACATTTTAATACCGATCAGACAGCTTCACAAATTCTTCCTGCGCACAAATTGTGAAGTAAATAAATGTATATAAATATATTTACACATACACAATCATAAATTGTATGGCAAAAGTCGCAAAATTAGGATGAGCTACAATTCCAGGATTTTGTGGCGGAACCCCTGAGCTCTCAGATTTGAATGGCACTGCCCCACCCCTAGAGTTTTCAAAATTCTCCTGTTAAAAGTTTTCACACATTTCCTGGGCAGGATGCAAAGTATAAATTTAGATTCCTGGGCTCATAACACGCCGATTCCGAACAGCGACTAGGAACTGGGCTGGATTAGTAAACGACCAATTCATAAGGAAAGATCTACTTTCGGAAAGTTCAGCTCCCTTCCCCCAAACAAATAAAAGTAGCGCCCTGAGAACATAATGCCTTTCCTGCGCACGTTGGACGAGGTTTGCGCACTCGCAGTTCCTCTTTAGTTTTTACTTTGAGATATATATATATTACATTTTAATACCGATCAGACAGCTTCACAAATTCTTCCTGCGCACAAATTGTGAGGTAAATAAATGTACAACTTGCATTCGTACAACACCTTTAACAAATGTCCTGAAGCCCTTTACAGAGGCCGCATCAGACAAATGCTGACTCAGAGCCAAGGAAGATTGGGAGGATTGGTCTGAGTTTTTTTTAATATAAAGTTGGGTCTTAAAGGAGGAGAAGCAGTTCCAAAGAGTGGGACCTGGATGGCAAAAGGTCAAAGAGGAAGGGATGCACCAGGGCCGGAGTGGACAATTCTGGGGGAGGGGGGTGTTATAAGTCTAGAGACGGTTAGCGTAAGGGAGGGGCGAGGGTATAAAGTGATTTAAATACAAGAATGATAATTTTAAATTGGGGGTGTTGGGGGACTGGGCATCTATGCGGGTCAGCAAGGATAGGGGTGATGGGTGAGCGGGACTCGGTGCAGCAGAGGTTTGGATGAGCTGATGTTTGTGTAGGGTGGAGAATGGTAGACTGGTCAGGAGAGCATTGGAATAGTAAGCTGGTGGGCTGAAGTAGGTGTGGGAGCAGAGGATGTTACGGGGGAATGAACTAGGGGTGGAAGCAGAGGGTGTTATGGGGGATGAAGCAGGGATGGAAGCAGAGGACTGTTCAGCCACCTCAGGACTCATTTTTAGAGTGGAAGCAAGTCTTCCTCGCTTCCGAGGGACTGTCTATGATGATGATAATGATTATGGGGGGGGGGGAATGAAGTAGGGGTGGAAGCAGAGGATGTTACGGGGGAATGAAGTAGGCAGATTTTGTGACTTTTATTTTGGATTATTGCATAACATATTGTCCCCATCATCTATGTTCTGGAGTATTAAAAATATAATACTTGACACAGAAGGTCCGTATATAGAGAAAAGAATTGTTTATTAAAACCTGATTAATCAAGGGAGAACCGGTTGATTCAATACTCCTACTGAGTGCTGTGATCACCGATCTCATGGGACAGGCTGCGCAGTTATATTTTTATACAGTCAAAATAGTGAAACTCCACGGAGAAGTGTTCCATTGGTTATTTGCCACCAGTCCCCGCCCACCTGCTACTAATACATTGGTTAATACAGTTTACAGCAATTTCTAATGTCATTGGTACATTCAATATGGCCACTGTTGCTAGGGAAAAGCCCCCCCTATAGGTTATGTACTACATTTCTGTGAACGTGTTCCCAAACTAGCTCTCAGACTGTGTCCTTGACAGCCATTTAGCTATACTCAGCTCAAAGGGGCTTTGTTTCTGTTATCTCGTGTGAATGGAACATGGCAGCCTCATCTCGTTATTTGTGTGAGCTGCCTACATAAATCTTGTGGGTGCTCATAAAAGTGTTAGATCCTCAGAGAATCTCTCTGACCTGTGTTTCAGCCCAATTGCTGGAATGTGGGATTCAGCTATTCTACCATGAACGCATTAAACCTCTCAGCCTTTCTTGCTTTATGTTTTAATTTTACCAAATTACTTTCCCGCTGATTAAGGTTTTCGCTCCTACAATCTATTTATAACCAGGCAATATCTTGAATCTTTGGCATGCCTATGTGCCCTGAATTCCCTCTATGTCCATTTGTGTGCATATGTTGGCTGCTTCAAAGGACCTGAACCCCATTTCTTCTATCTTGCTTTTCTTTTTTCTCATGGGCCCTTCAGTTCGGTCTCCTGCCTTGCTATCACCCAGTCACACCATCTTTCATTTGTCCCCTCAGGTATTTTGCCCCCCACCACCCCCCCAAATCCATCACCATTCCCTGCTACCTACCTACTCTCCTGTTGCTATCCCAGGCCTTGGATAAGCCCATAGTTACTGTCATTGAGGCATCCATCACCGACTCCTTATGGAGAAACAACACCAACTGTCTCATCCTTCTCTCTTGTTGACCTTTCCACCTACTAGAGCAAATGACACCAATCTCCTTCCCATCCCACTTACCCCACCGACCACTGCCCCTTTGGACTTTGCCAGAGGTTCAAAAATTACAGCCCTCTCAGCACTTCCTTCCAGAATGTCAGTTCTCTCACAAACCTTGCCATCCATAACTTGATTATGGCTAATTGCATTGTCTCCCTCCATGTAAACCCTCCTACCCATATTTGTGTTCATCCCCTCAACCTGGTTATCTATGTTGGCTCCCTACTCCCATCATGAAAATGATGGACAAGGCCATCTCCAACCACATCCTTGTATCATTCACCAACCAACCCCAACCCTCCTCAAATCCCACTTCCTTTTCTATCCACCCTGGAAAAAAACACTCCAGTCACTGCACTGGTACCACTGATGCAGCGGTTCCAAGTCAGTAAATTATTTTTACAGCTAGAGTCATGTACACCTAAAAGGCAGCTAAAATCTGTGGTCGCAGCCAACTACAAATTTTGGTCATGGCCCTCGATTCAGTCAGTCTGGTCAGCTTTCCAGGAGCCTTGCACTTTCACAGCAGCTAACCAGCCAAATATTTGGTGCGCCTACCCACTGGAGAATGTAATTCTGAGCCCCAAAACAACAGGCCAGTACAGCTTTTGTTCCTAATCGCAGAATGGTGAGACATATAGCCCACCCAATGTCAGATGCAACACATCCCAGTCAGAAAGTGATGTTCAACATCTGCTAGACTCGAAATGCAGTCTGGGATTGATGGGAGGCTGACTTAACTATAGGATTGGCCCATGAGGAAATGGAGTAGACAAGAATGAGAGGTGATATAAATTTTTTTAAGGGGCTTGACAGGGTTAATACTGAGAAAATGTTTCTCCAGGCTGGGAAATCTAGAACATGGAGTCACAATAAGGACTGAGATGGAGAGATTTCCTCAACGGGTTGTGAATCTTTGAAATTCTGTACCCGAGAGCACTGTGGATGCTCAGTTGTTGAGTATATTCAAGACAGAGGTCAATACATTTTTGGAACAAAGAAAATTAAGGGATATAGGTGTCATGTATCTCACACCACTGTATATAACTATCTTACCATGCTATACATGACTAATTAGATATGACTTGTAACCACAAGCATACCTTACCACCAGGGGTGTACTTGCAGGAGACACTGCACACCTGTCCCACACAGGTATATAAAGGCAGGTCTCAGGCAAGTGTGGCATTCCAGAGCTGTGAAATAAAGGTGCAGGTCCTGAGTGACCTTGACTTCAAGATGTGCCTCATGTAAGTCTGTACTGCAGGGTCAGGACTTTACAATAGGGATAGTGTGGGAAGGTGGAGTTGAGGTAAAAGATCAGCCATGACCTAGTTGAATAGCAGAGCAGGTTCTAAGGGCAACATGGCCTTCTCCAGCTCCTATTAATGTTCTTTTGTACTTTTCCACCCTCTCGCACTGCAACATAGTCACTGCTAATGATCTCAACGGAAAAGACAATTAGTAAGTAGGGTAGGTCTGGTAAAAGGTCATCGACCTGAAACATTAACTCTGTTTCTCTTTCCACAGCTGCTGCTTGACCTGCTGAGTATTTCCAGTTTTTATTTCAGCTTTCGCTATATTTCCTTTCCTTTTAGTTTCCCTTCCCCTCCCCTCCCCTCCCCCACCTCCCAGGCCTAACTGATCAAGAATGAGAACAAATTGCTTTAACCCAAAGCCCTGCACTGGTCCCAGCACAAGTAGAGTCATGGCAAGGAACCTGGATGTAACAATCTATTGCACAAGCATTGGAAAATCAAAGTGTACAATGGCTTCATAAAATGTGACTACACACAAAAAATATAAAAAGTATGTTTACTTTAAGCAGCACGCTTGTAGAAAGCTTTTTATTGTGAAAGCAGCTGACAACTATTTCTAACATATTGAAAGTATTCTTTTGTCAAAAATTAACAGAAAACTACTCATACCAATACATTTACACAAGGTGCACGTGGGCAAGTAAGGCTTACATGAACATTTTGGAAGCTAAAATTAGTAAATATTCAAATTTACTTTTGTACAAATTATTGCCAAACTATGGCCTTGGATCCAGTGCATAAACCTAGAACTGATCATAGAAACCCTTGTATAACTAGTTTGGACATTTATCAAGCAAGCTTGTTTTAATCATATTATCCTTAAAAAAATACATTTTGTCTGAAAGTAGAACTGAATTACTTTTAAAGCAGCTCTCAATTTTATAAATGCATGTACAAAACAAATGAACTCTGCATACAACGTACAATTCATGAACATTCAACCCAAGTTTTACAATACATTTGCGACTGATTTTTGTTGCACAAACCTTCGGCATAAGTGAAAAGTTTTAAACCAAAGGATAAGAGGCACTTTCGTCATTGCATATGGACATTTTATCCCATCTAGTTTATTAAATCAACAAAGCTGCAAGTGGTCTGAAATCATCAAAAAGGATTCCTTCCCATGTTGGTTTGAGAGAAACATTTTTTTTTTTTTAAAACTGCTTCAACTTTTCCCCTCAGTTTCTCAAGGATTTGTGGCTTCAAAGCTTCAATTGTCCATTTGATGGAACAATGCAAACCTTTTTTTTTAAATAAGGAAGAGAAAACACACATTAATGTAAATTATTTGATTAATTCTACTTCTGCCTACACAATTGACATTTGTTAAACTGCCCACCAGGAGAACCCAGTTTAAATAGGGAAGCCTTTCTGGCCAGCTCACTTTCAGCTGCAAACTCACCCTTATGGGTTACGGCAACATTACTCATTTGTCAGCCAGTGGAAGTGGTCTCATCCCACCTCTTAAAAGCAGATGATGTGGTTGAGAGGCATGCAAGTGTAGGCAGTCACATGTTAAAAAAAAAAGTACTTGCTATTCTAGTTAAGCAACTTGATATCACTGCAAGTGTCCCAGCCAGTGAAGCACTTCCTCTATCCCCACAGATCCCAGTTAAGGGACAGATGAGATTTAGGAACCAAAAAGCTGGTTGGCAACTGGCACATCTGTCAGTTCGTGCTGATAGCTATTGATACTACCAAAGCAGGTATTGCAGTACTGTCACACTGAGGATGGTTTAAAGGACACCCCAGTGCTAACTTAATCTTTCTGGTGTTGGTGAGCAGTTTAAAAAAAAAACATAACTATGATAATAGTATTTCTGAAGACTTATTCAAATTGGAGCAAATCTCCCCTTAGCATTCTTGCTAGGGTTTTCCTTTTGCTTCCAGGTCAGGTAAAGCCACACCTCCAGTGTGTAATTTTTATTAACTGCTTTCTGCAGACAAGGAGTATGAACTTGAGGGCAAAAAAAAAACAAGTACTACAGCATGTAAACAATCCAGACAGGTAGCAGCACGCTTTATATAAAATGTTCCATTAGAAAAATACAGTTGGTGGCATCTACAAAAGAAAAAGGTAGAATAAACCAGGTCTAAAGGCCCCAAACTTGGCTATTAAATAAAGCCAACTACAATAGATACATCAGATGGTCTGCCAAAAGGTCATCGACCTGAAACGTTAACTGTGTTTCTCCCTCTCCACAGATACTGTCTGACCTGCTGAGTATTTCCAACATTCTCAGTTTTTATTTCAGATTTCCAGCATCTGCTGTATTTTTGTTACAATCGATACATCCATTGAGCACATCTGATCGAAACATAGAAAATAGCAGGAGGCGGCCATTCTGCCCTTCGAGCCTGCACCGCCATTCAATATGATCATGGCTGATCCTCTATCTTAACACCATATTCCCGCTTTCTCCCCATACCCCTTGATGTCTTTAATGTCTAGAAATCTATATCTCCCTCTTAAATATATTCAGTGACTTGGCCTCCACAGCCTTCTGTGGTAGAGAATTCCACAGGTTCACCACCCTCTGAGTGAAAACATTTCTCTTGATCCCTGTCCTAAATTTCCTACCCCGTATCCTGAGACTGTGACCCCTTGTTCTAGACTTCCCAGCCCGGGGGAAAACATCCTCCCTGCATCCAGTCGATCCAACCCAGTCAGAATTTTATACGTTTCAATGAGATCCCCTCTCATTCTTCTAAACTCGAGTGAATACATGCCTAGTCGACCCAATCTCTCCTCATAAGACAGTCCTGCCATCCCAGGAATCACCCTCTATGGCAAGTATATCCTTTCTTGGGTACTGTCCGTTTGAAGCTATCAAGTAATCAGCTGGAGCAATGGCCACTGAACTCCCGCCTCAGGTTAGGGTTAGGGTTAGGCTGTGGTCCCCGAACTGAGAGGTTCCCATAGCCATAAAGTTAGTTAAAAAGCCAGACAAGGGTCGGTTAATTAGATTCTAATGAGTTTAATGGATTGCCCACTGCTGCCGGTCGGGTCTGCTCAGCGCTGACTGACCAGACATTGGGAACGGGCTCCCGACACGCTGTCAAAAAATTCACTTTCCGAACCGACCCGCCACCGATCCCGCTCACTGACACCCCAAAAAATGCCGGCCTTTACTCTATCTAAACCCTTTGTGATTTTGAACACCTCTATCAAATTTCCTCTCATAGGAACATAAGAAATAGGAGCAGGAGTCAGCCATAAGGCCCTCGAGCCTGCTCCACCATTTCATATCATGGCTGATCCGATCATGGACTCGGGTCCACTTCCCTGCCCGTTCCCCATAACCCCTTATCCCCATATTAGTTAAAAATCTGTCTATCTCTGTCTTAAATGTATTTAATGATCCAGCCTCCACATCTCTCTGAGGCAGCAAATTCCACAGATTTACAACCCTCAGAAGAAATTCCTCCTTATCTCAGTTTTAAATGGGTGGCACCTTATTCTAAGATTATGCCCCTAGTTCTAGTCTCCCCTAACAGTGGAAACATCCTCTCTGCATCCACTTTGTCAAGCCCCCTCATAATCTTATATGTTTCGATAAGATCACCTCTCATTCTTCTGAATTCCAGTGAGTGGAGGCCCAACCTACTCAACCTTTCCTCATAAGTCAACCCCCTCATCTCAACTTCCTCTGCTCCAAGGAGAACCACCCTAGCATTTCCAAGTCTATCCACGTAGCTGTAATCCCTCATCTCTGTAACTACTCAAGTAAGTGTCAGCCAGTAGGTAAAAATATCAAAGGCATTCGATAAAAGATTAAAAGATTTTTTAAAAAGCACCGACCTCAAATTTTTTTACTTCTTGACTTAATCAGTACTTTTCTTTTTCAGACTGGTGATTACTTCACTTAAATTCTGATCAAGCAGCTTGTATTCAGATGACTTTGGGCGTTTAATTCTTCTGGGCCCATCTTTCTGACACAAGGCAATGATCTGAAATGAATCAAATACAAGATATAGATCATTCATTTTTAAAACTCAGTCTGTGGCCATTATTAAAGCAGACCTGCTTACCATGACTTAATGCAACTTGCACTAACAGATTTAATCTTTTAGATCCGAAAGCTTAGTTTACAATAACCAAGGGGGTAATTTTTAACTTGACTCACCGGTTGGGACACAGTGTCAATATTACTCTCCATCGATTCCAGTGGAGAGTAAAATCAGGCTGAGTGTAAAACCAGCATTGCATCAAGTTTTCTGATGGGCAGGTTAGGATAAAATTGACCCTCCCCCCCCCCCCCCCCCTGCCCAAAGTCAGCTTAAATATTGAATACAAATAAAATTGCACCATAGTGAAAAAGATCACAATCAATTGATCAGTTGTGTACTACTATTAAATCATTTCAAAATAATAGGATTGGGCATAGTCAACATGGATTTATGAAAGGGAAATTATGTTTGATGAATCTGTTCCAGTTTTGAGGTTGTAACTAGCAGAATAGATTAGGGGGAACCAGTGGATGTGGTGTATTTGGATTTTCAGAAGACATTCGATAAGGTGCCACACAAGAGATTATTAAACAAAATGATGGCTCATGGGATTGGTGGTAATATACTAGCATGGATTGAGGATTGGTTAATGGACAGAAAACAGAGAGTAGGAATAAACGGATCATTTCCAAGCTGGCAGATAGTAACTAGTGAGGTACTGCAAAGATCAGTGCTTGGGCCCCAGATATTCACAATCTGTATCAATGATTTGGACGAGGGGACCAAATGCAATATATCCGAATTTGCTGACGATACAAAGCTAGGTGAGAATGTAAGTTGTGAGGAGGATGCAAAGAGGCTTCAAGGGGATATAGAAAGGCAGTGAGTGGGCAACAACATGACAAATGGAATTTAATGTGGAGAATTGTGAAGTTATCCACTTTGGTAGGAAAAATAGAAAAGCAGAATACTTTTTAAAATGGTGAGTGATTGGGAAATGTTGGTGTTCTGAGGGACCAGATTTGGGATAAAAGGGTCATTTTCAGGTTGGCAAACTGTAACTAGTGGGGTGCCACAGGGATCAGTGAAGGGAATCTATACTAACAACTTGGATGCAGGGACTGAGTGAAATGTAGCAAAATTTGCTGATAATACAAAGATAGGTGGGAAACCAAGTTGTGAGGAGGACGCAAAGAATCTGCAAAGAGATATAGATAGGCTAAGTGAGTGGGTTAAATTTTGGCAGATGGAGTATAATGTGGGAAAATGTGAGGTTATCCACTTTGATAGGAAAAATAAAGCGAATTATTTAAATGGGGAGAGATTATAAAATGCTGCGGTACAGAAGGATCTGTGGATCTTTTATGTAAAACACAAAAAGTTAGTATGCAGGTACAGCAAGTAATTAGGAAGGCAAATGGAATGTTGGCCTTTATTGCAAGGGGGATGGAGTATAAAAGTAGGGAAGTCCTGCAACAACTGTACAGGGTATTGGTGGGACCACATCCGAGTACTGCATACAGTTTTGGTCTCGTTATTTAAGAATGGATATACTTGCATTGGAGGCAGTTCAGAAAAGGTTCACGGGGTAGATTCCAGAGATGAAGGGGCTGTCTTATGAAGAAAGGTTGAGCAGGTTGGGCCTATACTCATTGGAGTTTAGAAGAATGAGGTGTGATCTTATTGAAACATTCAAGGTTCTGAGGTGGCTTGATAGGGTAAATGCAGAGAGGATGTTTCCTCTTGGAGGAATCTAGAACCAGGGGGCATAGTTTCAGAATAAGGGATAGCCCATTTAAAACAGAGATGAAGGAGGAATTTCTTCTCTCAGCGGGTCGTGAATCTTTGGAATTCCCTACCTCAGAGCTGGGGAAGCTGGATCATTGAATATATTTAAAAAAGGTGGAGATGGACAGATTTTTGAACAATCAGGGAGTCAAGGATTTATGGGGAACAGGCAGGAAAGTGGAGTTGAGGTCAGGATCAGATCAGCCATGATCTTATTGAATGGCGGAGCAGGCTCGAGAGCCTACTCCTGCTCCTATTTCTTATGTTCTTATGTCCTTGTGCACAAATCACTGAAAGTTAACATGAAGGTACAGCAAGCAATTAAGTAAGCAGATGGTATGTTGGCCTTTATTACAAGCGGATTTGAGTACGAGAGTAAAGATGTCTTACAGAATTATATAGGGCCCTGGTAAGACCACACCTGGAGTATTGTGTACAGTTTTGATCTCCTTACCCAAGAAAAGATATATTTGCCATTGAGGGAGTGCAGCGAAGTTTCACCAGACTGATTCCTGGAGACTGGGGGGATTGTCCTATGAGCGATTTAGTAGACTAGGCTATAATCTCGAGTTTAGAGGAATGAGAGGTGATCTCATTGAAACAGACAACATTCTTACAGGGCTCAACAGGGTAGATGCAGTGAGGATGTTTCCCCTGGCTGGGGAGTCTAGAACCAGGGGTCACAGTCACAGAATAAGGCGGGGGAGGGGGGGGGGGGTTTGCAGTGGAAGCTCAATCTTTGAGTATATTAAAGACAGATTTTTGGATATTAAGGGAATCAAGGAATATGGGGATAGTGCAGTTGAGGTAGAAGATCAGCCATGATCTTATGAATGGTGGAGCAGGCTCGAGGGGCCAAATGGCCCATTCCTGTTCCTATTTCTTATGTTCTCATCTTTCTCATTCATTGCTATATTACAAGAGAACTTACAAGTTCAGTTGGACATGTGTTCAGTTACAAAGTGTAATGATACTGTAAACCTCATTTTGTACATGAAAATATCTGTATCAATACAATTTTCTTGTATGGTGATCTTATTTTCACCAAGGGTGCTGAATTAAAAAATCTGGGGTCAATTAAAGTTAATTCCAAGGTTTGCAAGAACATTTAATCCAAGAATTCCATCCCATTTTGGGAACAGAAATGGTGCAATGTGAGGAGGAAGGAGGAGGGAGAGGAATGAGGCTGAATCCATTTCTAGCCATATTCCAAACAGGAGAAGAAACTCCCTGTAATGGGCCTTCTACCTCAGAGGAGTTCGAGGGTGGGACTAGCAGGATGACCATTGTGGCCAGAAATGTTGCTTGTTCTACCCAGCATATAGCCAACAGAAAGTACACCCACAATGCCGTTTCCCCAATGCCAATAACAAAACCCACCACAAGGGAAATGGCACATCAACAAAAAAGAGAACAGTATGGAAGTAATATTTATCTTCTGCCAGCAGTTTTATTTTACACAAGAGTTGCATCTCACTATACGAATTGTAAGCACCTTTTAAAGCATACAATATGACTTGTTAAAGTTTGATCCTCCACATTTCCAAGTCTATAATATGCACACCTCTCCCAACCTGACTTTTGACTTGAGCACAACTGGATATTAACTTGTGTCTTGTACGCAAGTACTGTTTTTTAAACTTTATACTTCCACAGTTCCAGTGTCTCTTTCAAATGCTTTTATCTTAACATTCACACACAATTCTTCCTCCACCTTCTCCTCTCAAGACCATGTATTAAGTGCACGAGATTCACTCAGAAAATTACGCAACTCTTACAGTAAAATCAAAAGCTGACCAGTTTACCTTATTTTTGTTGTGGTATAGGATATACACCACTGCGAAAAGCACTGATCCAGTTATTAGATAAATTATGAAGTGACTATCTTCAACGACTGCTACTGGTTTCGCAGTTGCGTCCGCCTTCACAGCATCGTCACCGCCGATCTTCACAGCATCGACTGCCTTGGCGGCACCGGCCTCGCCCGCCTGCCCGGCACTACCTGCCTGCCCAGAACTGGCAACATCCGCCTGCCCGGCACTGGCAACGCCCGCCTGCCCGGCACCGGCCGTCTGCCCAGTACCGGCAATGCCTGGCTGCCCAGCACCGGCCGCCTGCCCAGAACCAGCAACGCCCGCCTGCCCAGAACCGCCACTGCCCGTCTGCCCAGCACTACCTGCCTGCCCTGAACCGGCAACGCCCGCCTGCCCAGAACCAGCACCGCCCACCTGCCCAACACTACCCGCCTGCCCAGAATCACCCACCTTCCCAGAACCGGCCACCTGCCCGGCACCAGTACTGCCCGCCTGCCCTGCACTACCCACCTGCCCAGAACCGGCACCGCCACCGCCCGCCTGCCCAGAACCACCCACCTTCCCAGAACCGGCCAACTGCCCGGCACCAGCAACGCCCGCCTGCCCAGCACCGGCACTGCCCGCCTGCCCGGAACTGGCAACGCCCGCCTGCCCAACACTAACCGCCTGCCCAACACTAACCGCCTGCCCAACACTAACCGCCTGCCCAACACTACCCGCCTGCCCAGAATCACCCACCTGCCCGGCACCAGCACTGCCCGCCTGCCCGGCACCAGCACTGCCCGCCTGCCCGGCACTACCCGCCTGCCCAGCACCGGCACTGCCCGCCTGCCCAACACTACCCGCCTGCCCAAAATCACCCACCTTCCCAGAACCGGCCACCTGCCCGGCACCAGCACTGCCCGCCTGCCCAGCATTACCTGCCTGCCCAGAATCAACAACCTTCCCAGAACCGGCCACCTGCCCAGAACCGGCACTGCCCGCCTGCCCGGCACCGCCCGCCTGCCCAGAACCGGCAACGCCTGCCTGCCCAGAACCAGCAACGCTCACCTGCCCAGAACCGGCCGTCTGCCCAGCACCGGCACCACCCGCCTGCCCGGCACCGCTCGCCTGCCCAGAACCGGTACCGCCCGCCTGCCCAGAACTACCCGCCTGCCCGGAACCGGCACCACCCGCCTGCCCAGAACCGGCCGTCTGCCCAGCACCGGTACCGCCCGCCTGCCCAGAACTACCTGCCTGCCCAGAACCGGCCGTCTGCCCAGCTCCGGTACCGCCCGCCTGCCCAGAATTACCTGCCTGCCCGGAACTGGCACCACCCGCCTGCCCAGCATCGCTCGCCTGCCCAGAACTGGCACCGCCCGTCTGCCCGGCACCAGCACTGCCCACCTGCCCAACACTGGCATTGCCCGCCTGCCCGGCACCGACAACGCCCACCTGCCCGGTACCAGCACCGCCCACCTGCCCAACACTGGCATTGCCCGCCTGCCTGGCCCGGTTTAGGCTATCGGCTGCCTCCGTATCATGGCCACCGACTGTCTCCGTATCATGGCCACCGGCTGTGTCTGATGCAGAAAAAGGACAGAAAAGAGGGAGGGGTGAAAAGATTACATCTATATACTGTACAGCCTGTCACATTTTCAGTAATACTTCCCAGCCAGTCAACGTAGTACTTTTGAAGTATAATCATTGTTGCAATGTAGGCAAATACAGCAGCCAGCTTGTGCACAGCAAGGTCCCAGAAACAACAAGCGAGATAAATGACTCCATATCTGTTTTAGTGGTGTTGCTTAAGGAATAAATGCTGACCAGGAAACCCAAGTGCCACTGGATTAAGTTACAAGAAATCATTTTACTCCTGGATCACGCCGCTTTAAGCAATATCTGGCAGATCAGTTAAATGAAGCAAATCAATAGCTCATGTATTCCAAATAAACAAGTATATCTTACTCTGCTTCAGTTTCTCCTCCTCCCACAGTGTAATTTTGATACTAGCTCTCTCGTGACATTGCTAACGGCATGCCAAAGATACACACTTCTGACAAGGAAAAAGTGCAATATCCCATGCAATACATGATTTATTATTCTACTGCTAGGTATGACCAACGTCCAATTCAAATTTAAAATTGCTGTGTAGATACACTTGTTGCCCGTTGCTCTTGGGCAGATTGAGTGATCAACTAGAGGTGATCCAGCCCCACGAGCTTATGAACTCAGTTAATTGGAACATCAGGGATAGGGGGTAGAAGAGAGGGAACATAAAATATACAGCTGAGCTACATAAAAAGATTACATTAAAAATTATTCTTTCATTTTTTTAAAAAACTTTTACAAGATAGTTATTGTGGTTTTCCCTTTGGTCTTCACAGGAAGAGTATGTAAAAACTACTTGAATGACAAACACCTATTGCCAAAGCAAACTTGCAATATAAACATTCCAGTGCCTGAGCTAGAGAAGCCATGGAAACCCCCTGTAGAAAGTGGAGTACCTCAGCACTGATGACAAGGTGTCAACATGCACAAAGGTAAGCATACACTGTAATGCTAGTAGTGGCACTCGAGTTAGGTCTGACATTTTGAATTTGGCTACAGGCTCAGATTGGTGTACAGGCCACCATTAGTGAATCCCACTCCAGGAACTTGAGCACATAAATCTAGGCTGACACTCCAGTGCAGTGCTGAGGGAGTGCTGCCCTCTCAGGTGGATGGAAAAAAAACTGTTAGATCTCTTAATTTCCAATGAAATACAAACTCCGATTGTAGTTTTAAATGTAACTTTACTCTGGCAGCAGCAACAAGCTCTTGGCTTTAAGCCAGGCCTTTGTCCTTCTGAGACCACATGGCCAAAATGGCTGTATTTATACCTGGTTCAATTTACAGAAAAGAACGCCTTCTTTGACTTTATTGGCTCATTTGATAGTCTATTAACCTTTAATTGGCTCGCTACCCAAGGTCCTAAAATGTCAAGTTGATTGATGACTTAATGCAATGTGGTCTGTGTTTTTTTCAAAACTGCAGCTGGGCTGCAGAGCTTGAATTCGCTATCAGATCCCATGGCATTATTTCAAAAGAAGAGCAGGGTCGTTATCCCCGATGTCCTGGCCAATATTTATCCCTCAGTTAACATAACAATAACAGATTATCTGGTCATTATCACATTACTGTTTGAGTTTGCTGTGTGCAAGTTGGCTGCCGCGTTTCCCACATTACAACAGTGACTACACTCCTAAAGTACTTCATTGGCTGTAAAGCGCTTTGAGATGTCCAATGTCGAGAAAGGCACTATATAAATGCAAATCTTTCATTATTGGCCTACACAAATCTTTCCCAGTCAAGGAAGATCCAACCCAGAATGGTAATAAATTTGACTGTGCTAACTGTACACACGCAAGATTTAGTGCACCAGTAATCCACCGAGTTTCCAAACATTAGAGGTAAAAAAAAAAATTCAAGCCCTGGCTTCAGTTGCAGCATCATTTTAAAGAGCAGTAGCACTGAAAGCACAGACAAGTTAAAAAGATGTTATCACTATGCAGCCACCAAACTCCAACGTATGGGGACTCTTCCCAGCAACTTGAGAAATTGGTGAATAAAGGCTAAAATCCTAGTTGTGTAAAGATGCTTTCTTGCACTGTAAAGAGGGCAGGAAAGTAAACATTCAAATTGAGATACTTTTCGAACAGTTTGGCACTATAAAAGCCAAGAAGGAAGCTTAAGAGCAATTGAACAAAGCAAGGAGTTAGAAAAATAACATAACAGCAAGAAGAAGTAGACAGTGTAATGCAGGAAGTTACAATTTAAAAAAAATTGTTCATGGGTTGTGGATGCAGTTGGCAAGACCAGCATTTATTACTCATCCCCAATTTCGCTTGAGTGGTTTGCTAAGCCATTTCAGAGGACAGTTGGGTCAACCGCATTGCTATGGGTGTGGAATCACATGTAGGCCAGACCGGGCAAGGACAGCAGAGTTCCTTCCCGAAAGGACATTAGTGAACCAGATGAGTTTTTAAACAACAACCTGGTAGTTTCATGGTCACCATTACTGATACTAGCCTTTTATTCCAGATTTATTTAATTAACTGAACATAAATTCCCCAGCTGCCGTGGTGGGATTTGAACTCGCGTCTCTGGGTTATTAGTCCAGGCCTCTGGATTACTAGTCCAGTAAAATTACTACTACGCTATATTTCCTGTTAGCATACTCTTCACATATACACAAAAATAATGACTATAAAATAATGTTTTGATCAGATTATTTGAAAAAACATCATACTACTTTTAACAAGAGTCCAGTGGGGCCATTTGCCACTTCAATAGGAATGGTGGTGCTGGATTTGTGGCTCCTACGGGCCCGGAACTTGCAATCTGTCCAGAATCCTTTGGACAGATCGCACACATCTGGAAGTAAAAGGCCTCCGCGGGTGGAGAGTTGGGCTATTTGCCCAACTCCTGCCCAGCAAATGCTTGTGAAATTTGTACGACTAATAAAAGTAGGCGTAAGACCCGTCTGCTTTCATCAGCGCAAGACTTTTTAAAAAGGACGAAAAATATATATTTTTCAATAATTTAAAATCCGGTTAAATAAGGCAAGTTTATTTTTAGACCCTTTAAAATATGTAAATTCATTTTTCAAAAATGTTTTGCTTTAATTAATTTAATTCAATTTTGATTCATTTTAAATTTGATGTTTTAAAAAAATTATTTTAAGTAAGTGTGTGTGTGTGTGTGTGTGTTTTGGGGATCTTCTCATTCATACTTATGGCGATTCCATACATACAGAACTCACCACAAGTATGATTGGGAGTACCCGTACCTGGATTGGTTGGATTGGCTCACGTGATCCCAGGGACACGTGCAAAGCACCAAAGTCCCTGGGATCACGTGGGCTCTACATAGACCTTTGCATAAAGGCCCAGGACCGCAAGTCTCCAAACCACCAGATAAATTGGTAGAAGCCTCCAACTGCAATTTCTGGGCCATTCAGGTGAGTGAAAAAAAATTTTAAAGTCAAAAAACAAGGAGAACTGGGGAAATGAAAACCTGACGATGCCAGGAAGGGACAGAATGTATAAACATAAAGGTGAATCAGAAAGTGGGGTCAAAGCAGGAAAAAAAAATGGTAAAAACACAAATTTAGAAGCTCTATCTAAATGCATTTTTAACAAAATTGACAAGTTGACAGCAAAAATAGAAACAAATGGGTATGATCTGATGGCCATTACAGAGACATGGTTGCAAGGTGACCAGGGCTGGTAACTAAATATTCTGGGGTATTTGTCAACTCAGAAGGACTTGCAGAAAGGAAAAGGAGGTGGGGTAGCACTGTTAATAAAAAGGATGAGATCAGTGAGTTAGTGAGAAACGTTATTGGCTCAGAGGATCAAGATGTTGAATCAGTTTGGGTGGAGATGAGGAATAAGGGGAAAAAGTTGCTGGTGGGCGTAGGCTATAGGCCCCCTAACAGTAGTTACACTGTTAGACGGAGTATAAATCAAGAAATAATGGAGCTTGTAATAAAGGAGCGGCAATAATCATGGGCGATTTTAACCTTCATATTGATTGGACAAAGCAAATTAGGCAGGGTAGCATTGAGAAAGAGTTCATAGAATGTATCCGGTATAGTTTCCTTGAACAGTATGTTGTGGTACCAACCAGGGAGCAGGCTCTCTTAGATCTGGTATTGTGTAATGAGACAGGATTAATAAATGATCTCCTAGTAAAGGATCCTCTAGGAATGAGTGACCATAACAACATGTTTGAATTTCAAATTCAGTTGGAGGGTGAGAAATTTGTATCTCGTACCAGTGTCCCAAGCTTAAATAAAAAGGAGACTACAAAGGTATGAGAGCAGAGTTGGCTAAAGTGGACTGGGAAAATAGATTAAAGTATGGGACGGTTGATGAGCAGTGGCAGATATTCAAGGAGATATTTCATAACATAAAAAATAGGTGCAGGAGTAGGCCATTTGGCCCGTCGAACCTGCACTCACAACAAAAATATATCCCAATGAGAAGGAAAGACTGTAAGAGAAGGGATAACCATCCGTGGCTAACTAAGGAAATAAGGGATGGTATCAAATTGAAAACAAGGGCATACAATGTGGCCAAGACTAGTGAGAGGCCAGAGGATTGGGAAACTTTTAAAAGCCAGCAAAGAATGACTAAAAAAAGGATAAAGAGAGGGAAGATAGGATTATGAAAGTAAGCTAGCACAAAATATAAAAACAAATATTAAGAGTTTTGACAGGTACATAAAAAGGAAAAGAGTGACTAAAGTAAATGATGGTCCCCAAGAGGATGAGACTGGGGAATTAATAATGGAGAACAGGCAAATGGCAGAGACGTTGAACAAATATTTTGTATCGGTCTTCACGGTAGAAGGCACTAAAAACATCCCAATAGTGGATAATCAAAGGGCTATAGGGAGGGAGGAACTTAATACAACCACTATCACTAATGAAGTAATACTCAGTAAAATAACAGGAGTGAAGGCAGACAAGTCCCCTGGACCTGATGGCTTACAGCCTAGGATCTTGAAAACTGGCTGCAAAGATAGTGAATGCATTGGTTGTAATCTACCAAAATTCCCTGGATTCTGGGGCAGTCCCAGCAGATTGGAACACCCCTATTTGAAAAAGGAGGCAGACAAAAAGCAGCAAACTATAGACCAGTTAGCCTAACATCGGTCATTGGGAAAATGCTGGATCCATTATTAAGGAAGCAGTAGTGGGACAGTTGGAAAAGCATAATTTAATCAAGTAGAGTCAGCATGGTTTTATGAAAGGGAAATCATGTTTAACAAATTTAAGAACATAAGAACCTAAGAATTAGGAACAGGAGTAGGCCATCTAGCCCCTCGAGCCTGCTCCGCCATTCAACAAGATCATGGCTGATCTGGCCGTGGACTCAGCTCCACTTACCCGCCCGCTCCCCGTAACCCTTAATTCCCTTATTGGTTAAAAATCTATCTATCTGTGATTTGAATACATTCAATGAGCTAGCCTCAACTGCTTCCTTGGACAGAGAATTCCAGATTCACAACCCTCTGGGAGAAGAAATTCCTTCTCAACTCGGTTTTAAATTGGCTCCCCTGTGTTTTGAGGCTGTGCCCCCTAGTTCTAGTCTCCCCGAACAGTGGAAACAACCTCTCTGCCTCTATCTTGTCTATCCCTTTCATTATTTTAAATGTTTCTATAAGATCACCCCTCATCCTTCTGAACTCCAACGAGTAAAGACCCAGTCTACTCAATCTATCATCATAAGGTAACCCCCTCATCTCCGGAATCAGCCTAGTGAATCGTCTCTGTACCCCCTCCAAAGCGAGTATATCCTTCCTTAAGTAAGGTGACCAAAACTGCACGCAGTACTCCAGGTGCGGCCTCACCAATACCCTATACAGTTGCAGCAGGACCTCCCTGCTTTTGTACTCCATCCCTCTCGCAATGAAGGCCAACATTCCATTCGCCTTCCTGATTACCTGCTGTACCTGCAAACTAACTTTTTGGGATTCATGCACAAGGACCCCCAGGTTCCTCTGCACCGCAGCATGTTGTAATTTCTCCCCATTCAAATAATATTCCCTTTTACTGTTTCCTCCCCCCACCCCCCAAGGTGGATGACCTCACATTTTCCAATATTGTATTCCATCTGCCAAACCTTAGCCCATTCGCTTAACCTATCTAAATCTCTTTGCAGCCTCTGTGTCCTCTACACAACCCGCTTTCCCACTAATCTTTGTGTCATCTGCAAATTTTGTTACACTACATGCTGTCCCCTCTTCCAGGTCATCTATGTATATTGTAAACAGTTGTGGTCCCAGCACTGATCCCTGTGGCACACCACTAACCACTGATTTCCAACCCGAAAAAGGACCCATTTATCCCGACTCTCTACTTTCTGTTAGCCAGCCAATTCTCTATCCATGCTAATACATTTCCTCTGACTCCACGTACCTTTATCTTCTGCAGTAACCTTTTGTGTGGCACCTTATCGAATGCCTTTTGGAAATCTAAATACACCACATCCATCGGTACACCTCTATCCACCATGCTCGTTATATCCTCAAAGAATTCCAGTAAATTAGTTAAACATGATTTCCTCTTCATGAATCCATGTTGCATCTGCTTGATTGCACTATTCCTATTTGCTGGAGTTCTTTGAGGATGTAACGAGCAGGGTGGGTAAGGGGGAACCAGTGGATGTGGTGTTTTTGGCCACTATTTATCGGGTACTTGGCCTGGAGGGTGGTGCACGGAGCAGTCCTGTGCAACAAATTTAAGCTGGTTCACGGGCTCCCAGGCTGCCTGCAATTTCTTCATTATTTAAAGGGGCTGCTCCTGAAATTCTGGCTGCACTTCAGTCCCACACTCTTGATCTTTGGGCATCCTGTGCGGAGGGGAGCGGGTAGGTCCGAGGGCCTCCTCGTAGGACTGCTCCTGGGCACGGCCAAGGGTGCCATCAGCCGGTCCAGGCAGCGGGCGGTCGACGGGGTCGTTCATCCTGACTGCCTGCCTCTCTTCCGCGCATACATCCGCGCCAGGGTGTCCTTGGAGATGGAGCACGCGGTGTCTACCGGTACGCTCGCGGCCTTCCGAGAGAGGTGGGCGCCGGAGGGACTGGAGTGCATTATAACCTCCAGCAACCAAATTTTAATTTGATTTTATTTATTTTACAGTTTAATTTGTTTTAATTGCCAGTTTTAGTGTCCCCCTCACCTTTTATAGGGGGCACTTGTAAATTATATGATTTTAATGCCCCAAAAAAAAAATCACAAAAGGAAAAAAAAAAACAACAAAAAGAAAGAGGGCAGGTGTAAGTGTCTGGAGTGTCCCCCAGATCGGGGGGCACTTGATTTAATGTTTATTTTGTCTCCCCCCAAAAGAGTTGTGGTGTATTTGGATTTCCAGAAAGCATTCAATAAGGTGCCACAAGAGGTTACTGCACAAGATAAAAGTTCACAGGGTTGGGGGCAATATATTAGCATAGATAGAGGATTGACTAATTAACAGAAAATAGAGTGTCGGGATAAATGGGTAATTTTCTGGTTGGCAAACAGTGACTAGTGGGGTGCCACACGGTGCTGGGTCCTCAACTATTTACAATCTATATTAATGACTTGGATAAAGGGACAGAGTTTAATGTAGCCAAGTTTGCTGATGTTACAAAGATGTGTGGGAAAGCAAATTGAGAGAGGACACAAAAGAAATCAGCAAAGGGATAATAGACAGGCTAAGTGAGTGGGCAAAAAATTTGCAGATGAAGTATAATGTGGGAAAATGTGAGGTTATCCATTTTGGCAGCAAAAATAGAAAAGCAAATTATAATTTAAATGGAGAAAAATTGCAAAGTGCTGCAGTACAGAGGGACCTGGGGGTCCTTGTGCATGAAACACAAAGTTAGTATGCAGGTACAGAAATGAATGAGGAAGGCAATGGAATGTTGGCCTTTATTGCAAGGGGGCGAGATTATAAAAGCAGAGACGTCCTGCTACAACACTACAGAGTATTGGTAAGTCCACACCTAGAGTACTGCGTACAGTTGTGGTCTCTATATTTAAGAAAGGATATACCCTGTTACTTGCATTGGAGCCTGTTCAGTGAAGGTTCACAAGGTTGATTCCAGAGATGAGGGGGTTGACTTATGAAGATAGGTTGAGTAGGTTGGGCCTATACTCATTGGAGTTCAGAAAAATAAGAGGTGATCTAAATCGAAACATCTAAAAGATAATGAAAGGGCTTGACAATTTGGATGCAGAGAGGATATTTCCTCATAGTGGAAACTAAAACTAGGGGACATAATCTCAGAATAAGGGGCCGCCCATTTAAAACTGAGATGAGGAGAAATTTCTTCTCAGAGGGTTGTAAATCTGTGGATTTCTCTGCCCCAGAGAGCTGTGGAGGCTGCGTCATTGAATATATTTAAAGGCAGGGATAGACAGATTTTTGAGCAATAAGGGAATAAAGGGTTATGGGGAACGGGCAGGGAAGTAGTGGAATTTATGATTAGATCAGCCATGATCTTATTGAATGGCGGAGCAGGCTCGATGGGCCAAATGGCCTACTTCTGCTCCTGTTTCTTATGTTAGGTGGTAAAAGATGGAGGGGATTTGGAGCTACTGTACTTAGCGCATTATCCGCTGGTGTCCAAAAATCCCCCAATCTTTTAGGCTGCGTATTTGATTGCACAAGGTCTCCGGGCACAAATACACAGGAAATTCCAGCCCCACATCATAAACAAACAAAAAAAATCATTCTCTTCCAAAGAAAATAGGAAATGAAACCAAAAAGATTCAAGGCGGTAAATATAGGCACATGGAGCCGTTTCCTCACCACTCCAGGCAACTCTCCACGTGCCCAAGACGGAAGTCGGATAATAAAATTTGCTCCAATTAACACCAGTCTATGCTTTACATTCAAAAAGGTCAACTTTAAGCCAATATACTCCCCCGCTCAATATTTAAAGTATTATTCTTGCCCTTCCAATAAAAAAAGGGATCCGTTCTCGTTTGATTCAGCCACTTGAATTGGATTCCATAATCCTGTCAGTCAATCTCTCATTGAAAGAGAAACTACTTCACTTTGGCCGCGTTGAAATACTGGGAGCCAAGGCTTCCTACTTTGGCCATTTGCGGCGATTCTTTATGATCTGGCACTAGAAGATTCCCAATAGCTTAGCATTCCACATACTTGCCTGTAAGATACTCTAAACCGGGACTGTTGGATATCTGATCTTACAGTACAGGGTACTTCCATATCTGCACCTACTATCATTTTAAGAACTTAATTTTCCCGGCACTGCAAAGGCGGAAGCTTGCCGAGTAAAACCCCCACCAGCTCGAATTAGCCTTGAACTCACTTCTTACATTTGAAAAAATAAACTTACCACTGAGGATGAGACACAATGTAACAATTCCGAAGAAACCGACCTTCCACGCCATGTTGTTTTATTGAGAGAGACCAGTTTCACAAAGTTGTGCAATCGGCGTCAAGTCGAGCACCGCCTCCACATCCGTTCACAGAATAGGTACACACGCAGCTGCGATCGATACAATTGGACAAAAAGAGCTCGATAAATAATGACAATATAAGTTTATGTCTGAACTTATTGACAACTGACAGCTAGTTTATCAATTGAATTCTTAATTGGTAATGTATTATTAAACAACTAGGTGATTATTGACTGAGGTGCGAGGGTATACATATCAGGAAATTTTTTTTAAAAAATTCGTAGCCAATCTTTCCAATTCTTTGTCAAATCACAAACGCCAGAGGTCACCTTGCACACATCAAGGATCACTCTGCGCCAATGCTCTTAGCCAAAAGGCCTAGAGCCACTGCACCGTTCCTGGAAGTACTGCAATACCAGGTTCATGCCATGGAGGTGGATGGGTCAGGCCCCCCACACACCTCCACTTTGGGGTCATGGTTACTCCCCTGTCAGGTCAGTTACGCATGATCTTAGCCAAAAGGCCGAGAAGCGATATCAGAATTTTTTTTTTTTTTTTTGAAATTCGTAGCCAATCGTTCCAATTCTTTGTCAAATCACAAACGCCAGAGGTCACCTTGCACACGCCAAGGATCACTCTGCGCCAATGCTCTTAGCCAAAAGGCCGAGAGCCACTGCACCGTTCCTGGAAGTACTGCAATACCAGGTTCGTGCCATGGAGGTGGATGGGTCAGGTCCCCCACACACCTCCGTGGAGGTGGATGGGTCAAGCCACCCCACCTCAAGGAGATTTTTTTTTTTTTTGAAATTCGTAGCCAATCGTTCCAATTCTTTGTCAAATCACAAACACCAGAGGTCACCTTGCACATGCCAAGGATCACTCTGCGCCAATGCTCTTAGCCAAAAGGCCTAGAGCCACTGCACCGTTCCTGGAAGTACTGCAATACCAGGTTCGTGCCATGGAGGTGGATGGGTCAGGCCCCCCACACACCTCCGTGGAGGTGGATGGGTCAAGCCACCCCACCCACCTCCTGTTTCCAAAAAGGCAAGCATATACCTTCCTGACCAGGGAGAAACCACCCGGAGGTCATGGTGGCTGGTCAGGTCAGTTACGCATGATCTTAGCCAAAAGGCCGAGAACCCACCTCAAGGAGATTTTTTTTTTTATTTCAAAATATACTTTATTCATAAAGAGAATCTGTACAGTACATTCAATGGCATTTCATTACATTTCGCTGCGATCAGCAATCCCATACAATACATCTGGGTGCCGACGGCAGTTTCGTTCGTTACATTTCTCGTTTTTCTGTTCAACTGCGATTCAGTACAATAAACAGGGTACATTGTGGTACATTGACACAAATTACATTTCATGTGTTACAATACAGAGCCCGGAATGGGTGATGGTACATTTACATTTTTTCTTTTCAAACTTGCATTTCATAACACACCTTACATTGTACATGGCACTACATTGATGTTTACAGGTTTGGTGCTCTATGTACACAAAGTGTAAATTACAAATACAAATACAAATACAGCCCGAGGGAGTTTGGTGCTGATTTCTGCCCCCGGGTTTTCCGTGGCGGAAGGGTTTTAGACTGTGGCCCTACCCCACCGTGCCTTTGCGGCGACTGCACCAATTTTCAGTGCGTCCCTCAGCACGTATTCCTGGATCTTGGATTGCGCCAGTCTGCAACATGCGGACGTGGTCATCTCCTTGTTCTGGAAGACCAGCAAGTTTCGGCAAGACCAAAGAGCGTCTTTGACCGAGTTGATGGCCCTCCAGCAGCAGGTGATGTCTGTCTCGGTGTGTGTCCCTGGGAACAGCCCGTAGAGCACAGAGTCCTGTGTTACGGAGCTGCTTGGGATGAACCTCGACAGCAACCACTGCATCTCTTTCCAGACCTGCGTTGCAAAGGCGCAATCCTGAAGGAGATGGGTGACAGTCTCGTCCGCCCCGCAGCCGGCCCGGGGGCACCGTGCCGTGCTGCTGAGGCGTCGGCTGTGCATGAACACTCTGACGGGTAGGGCCCCCCTCACCGCCAACCAAGCTACGTCTTGGTGCTTGTGTGTAAGCTTTGGCGATGAGACGTTCTGCCAAACAAGTTCGACAGTCCGCTCAGGGAACCACCCGACAGGGTCCACCGTCTCCTTCTTTCGGAGGGCGTCCAGGACCTTACGTGCTGACCACTGTTTGATGGCCTTGTGGTCAAAGGGGTTTCTTTTGAAGAACTTTTCCACGAAGGACAGGTGGACAGGCATGGTCCAACTGGTGGGAGCGTTTCGCGGCAGCGTGGCCAGACCCATCCTTCTCAACAATGGGGACAGGTAGAACCTCAGCACGTAGTGACACTTGGTGTTTGCGTACTGGGGGGCTGTGCATAGCTTGATGCAGCCGCACACAAAGGTGGCCATCAGGATGAGGGCCACGTTCGGAACGTCCTTTCCTCCACTGTCCAGAGATTTGTACATCGTGTCTCTGCGGACACGGTCCATTTTGGATCTCCAGACAAAGTGGAAGACGGCTCGGGTGACTGCCGCGGCGCTGCAGCGTGAGATGGGCCAGACCTGCGCCACGTACAACAACACCGAGAGCACCTCGCTCTTGATGACCAGGTTCTTGCCTGTGATGGAAAGGGAGCGCTGCTCCCAAAATGACAGTTTCTGTCTGACCTTGGCAATGCGCTCGTCCCAGTTTTTGGCGCACGCCCCGTCCGCTCCGAACCATATTCCCAGCACCTTCGGGAAGTCTGGCTTGACGGTGAAGGGAATGGAGGCTCGGTCGGTCCAGTGACCAAAGAGCATGGCCTCGCTTTTGGTGCGGTTGACCTTTGCTCCCGAGGCCAGTTCAAACTGGTCGCAGATTGCGAGCAATCTGCGGACCGACTGCGTGTCCGAGCAAAAGACGGCGACGTCGTCCATGTACAGCGAGGTTTTGACCTGGGCGCCTCCGCTGCCTGGGATCGTCACCCCTCTGATGCCCGCGTCCTTCCTGATGGACTCGGCAAAGGGCTCGATACAACACACAAACAAGACAGACGACAGAGGACAGCCTTGCCTGACTCCAGATCTGATTGGAAAGCTTTGAGTTTCCCACCCGTTGATTAGAACTGCACTACTGATGTCTGTGTAGAGCAGTTTGACCCAATTTCGGATGCCCTCCCCGAACCCCATTTTGGAGAGCACGTCCATCAGGTACGTGTGCGATATCCTGTCAAAGGCTTTCTCCTGGTCTAAGCTGATTAAACAGGTGTTCACCCTCCTGTCCCGCACGTAGGCGATCGTATCTCTGAGTAGCGCGAGGCTATCAGAGATCTTCCTGCCGGGGACAGCGCAGGTCTGGTCCGGGTGAATCACCAGCTCAAGAGCAGACTTGACCCTGTTGGCGATGACCTTTGACAGGATCTTGTAGTCCACATTGAGCAGCGAAATGGGCCGCCAGTTTTTGATTTCCTCCCTCTCCCCCTTCTGCTTGTAGATGAGGGTGATGATGCCTTTCCTCATCGATTCTGACATGCTGCCGGCCAGAAGCATACCTCCGTACACTTCCAGCAGGTCCGGTCCTATCCAGTCCCACAGAGCCGAGTACAACTCGACCGGTAAGCCGTCGCTTCCGGGAGTTTTACTCGTCTCGAAGGACCGGACGGCCTTTGTCAGCTCGTCCAGAGTTAGCGGGTGGTCCAGACTCTCTCGCTTGCCGTCGTCTAAGACATCCGAAATAGACGACAGGAACGACTGGGAGGCCGCGCGGTCTGTGGGCTTGACTTCGTACAGCCTGGCATAGAAGGATTCGCTGATCCTCTGCATGTCAGGCTGCGAAGACGTCACAGAACCGTCTTCTTCCTTTAGGCTGGTGATCACAGAGCTCCCCCTGTGTACCTTTTGGAAGAAGAAACGCGAACACGTCTCATCCTGCTCGACGGAGCGGACTCTGGATCGGAAGATGATCTTGGAGGACTCCGAGGCAAAGAGCGAGCCTTGCTGGCCCTTCACCTCTTCGAGTTCCTCCGCGACATCGACCCCCATCGACTGCAGCAGGAGCAGGTTTTGCATATTTGTCTGGAGTCGGGATAATTCCCTCTGTCTCCCTCTCGCCTCCTGAACACCTTTGAGGATGAAGAACCTCTTGATGTTCGTCTTGATTGTTTCCCACCAGTGCATCGGGGAATCGCAGAGGGGTTTTACGGTTCTCCAACCTTTGTAATCCCTCTTGAGTTCCTCAATGTTTTCCCGAGTCAACAGTTTCACGTTCAGCTTCCATATCCCTCTGCCAACTTTCTGGTTGTCCTGCATGTGACAGTCAGCCAGTAGGAGGCAATGGTCAGAGAAGAACACCGGCGTGAGGGACACAAACAGGAAGTCAATTCTGGAACGGACGGACCCGTCTGGTCTCGACCAGGTGTATCTGCGCGGTGCTCCGTCTGCAGGGTTGCTGAAGACGTCGCACAGCTTGGCATCTTTTACCGCATCCATCAGGAGTTTGGACGTGGCGTCCAGTTTGCTGTCGGCTCTGCTGGATCGTCCAGCCGCATCGATGATGCAGTTGAAGTCACCACCCAGAATGACCGGTCTGGACGTTGCCAGTAACAGTGGGAGCTGCTGGAAGAGGGCCAGCCTCTCGTTCTTCACAGCTGGAGCGTAAACATTAATTAACCTGAGAGGGGAGTTTTTGTACATTACATCTGCTACGAGGAGGCGGCCGCCCACCACCTCCTTAACTTCGGTGATGGTGAAGTGGCCTCCCCGCAGCAGAATGCCCAGGCCGGAAGCCCGGCAGTCGTTGCCCCCTGACCAAATGGATGGTCCATGGGTCCACCATCGTGACCACTGCCGGTAACTGCTGAAGTGCGGCAGGCCGCACTCCTGCAAGAACAGCAGGTCCGCTTTGACCTTGGCGAGGTACCCCAAGGTGGAAACACATCGCGTAGTCGATTTCACGCTACGCACGTTAATACTAGCAATTTTTAAATCCATTTTTACGCTATGTTTTACATTTACATACATTGCAGTTCAGATACATCGTCTTCAATTTCAGGTAAACCGTTTTCAGTTTCCCCATATTCCACAATGGCGATTTCCAGCATGTCTAAGTTATTACTATTTACATCAAATTCAACATTTACTGCACCTGGGGTGGCGTGGTCATCATCGTCCTCTGCTGTGGGGATGTTTTGACCAGGGGACTGCTGCAGTTCTGCGATTAAGTCCTCAATGTTCTCTGCAGTGTCCTCGCCTGGTGTTGGTGGTTCCCCCTTTTCGTCAGTCGCGGCGGTGTCGAACTGGTGTGCGTCGACCGCTGCGTCGCTCCCGGTGTTCCGGAGGTGGGGTGTGCTGGGCACTTCGCTGCTCCCGTTATCCCGGGGCTGGTCTGCGTTGGTTTCTCCTTCGCTCCCGGTTTCCCGGAGCTCGTGTGCGCTGGGACCTTTGTTGCTCTCTGGTTCCTGCGGCAGGGCTGTGTTGGTCGCTTTCCTGCTCCCGTTTTTCCGTGGCCGTGGGATGGCGCATTGCCTCTTCTTCAGGCGGTGGCACTTTTCCTCATCAGACAAGCTGCCGTCGCTGGTTTCTGCCGAGCTTGGTGGTCGCCTCTTGGCCTTGCGCCTTTTCCCGACTATCTGCCATTCCGCTTCCTCGTCTGATGTCAGCTCGTCTCTGGGTTCGGTGCTCTGGGGGCGAGGTTCGCTGCTGGCTGCTGGTGGCTCGCAGCTCGCGGTAGCAGTGTTCTCTTCCTCGCCGAGAACCCACCTCAAGGAGATAATTAAACTCCTACTGTAGAATGAAGTAAGCCAATGCCTGTGCTTCAGGGTGACTTTGAATATGAGGCAGGCAATGTACTTGCTCACTAAAATGGCCTGTTTCCAAGTGCAAGCACAGGCTTGCAAGCAATAGGAAGTTTTCAGAAAAGTGCAGACTTGAAACCCCTGCTTGCGTGGAGCAGACAGATTGCATTTCAAAAATTGTACCTGTGTGAATTTTTAGTGGAACTCTGGGTTAGATATCCATGTTAGGCTTTTCCTGAGGGAGCACAAGGCTTCAACTGAGCCAGATGTGAGTGACCTGATCATAGATGTCTTTGAGGGGCACCTTGAGGATCTTGATGCAAAATCCATTGTTTGTTGTCATTGCCTTGCATGAAGACTTCAAAAGATTTTGTTTGATTTTTGTTGTAAGAGGGATGGAACTTTAATGCAGCTAAATACATTATCTGGGATATACATGCATTCAGCTGAGTGTCATTTTAGCCACACTGGGCCCAGGGGCAGCATGGGCCAGCCCACACTGCGATATGTGTGCGCACTAGGCCTGTGCAGCAGAGCAGGTCTCCAGTCGTCTTGGTTAATCCTTGCCACTGGACCAAGACCTAGCTCTGTCAAGCCCATGTGGTGGCTGGTGTGCAACGGCCACCACGTGTTAAAAAAATCCACGCACAGGCATCTTCTATCCTTCAGGATGTAGTTCGGGACCTGGAACATTAGGTCCTTCATTAAAACACCTGTGAACTCATCCCTTTTTTGGCGTGGAAGCAAGTCATCCTCGTTTCGAGGGACTGTCTATGATGATGATGATTTTAGCCAACATCCTTGACATGCCTTTTTAACAAAATCATTTGTGGCACGGTGCTGGCATTTATTACCCATCCCTACTTTCCCTGAAAAGGTGGTGATGGGCCTTTTTCGTGTACAGTTGCAGTCTCTTGGTGCAGGTGCTCCCACCATGCTGTTAAATAGGAGTTCCAGGATTCTGACCCAGCGATGTTGTTGGGACAATGATATATGTCCAAGTCAGGATGGTGTGTAACTTGGAGGGACATTTGGAGGGGATGGTGTTCCCATGCAGCTCCTGCTCTTGTCCTTCTAAGTGACTGAGGTCACAGGCTTGGGAGGTACTGCTAAAGAAGCCTTGGTGAGTTGCTGCTGTGCATCCTGTAGATAATATACACTGCAGCCACAGTACACTGGTGGTGGAGGGGGTGGTTGTTTAGGCTAGTGGATGAGGTGCCAATCAAGTGGACTGTTTTGTCCTGGAGAGTGTCAAGCTTCTTGCGTGTTGATGCAGCTGCACCCATCTGCTCCGGTGTCTCTCTTGCAATCTTTAACATCAACAAAAGGTAGCAAAGAAACTGAAACTGAACTTTCCTTTCCCAGGAATGGATTTGCATCCTTGATCTACAGGAAACATGTGGAATGGTCAGTGACCAGTGCCTAAGGTTCTATGGTTACTGAGTAGTTGAATGACAAATGGGACCTGGTTCTGATCATTGGCTATGTCATGTATGTAACCGCAATGTAACACCATTGTATTACTGTATACTCTCAAACTAGATGCACACCTTGACCACTAGGGGTGAACTTGTGGGAGACACTCCTTACCTGATCACACAGGTATAAAAAGGGAGGTCACATGCAGGGTCATGGTCTTTGGAGTCCTGTGAATAAAGAGTTGAGGTCACAGAGTGACCTTGTCCCCAGAAGGTGCCTCATGTGGTTTCATGCTGTAGAGTAAGGACCTTACATTGGCAACGAGAAACGGGAATTCACAGCCCATGAGAATGGCCACCGGTAGCACAGAGGAACGGTACTGTGTTGGGAAAGTCTGGGACGATTTTGTCAAGCGGCTTCAGCAAAGCTTCGTTACGAAAGAATGACTGGGCGATGCAACGGCCGACAAGCGAAGGGCTCATCTTTTGACCAGCTGCGGATGAAAGACTTACGCGCTCATGAAGGACTTACTAGCACCCGAAAGGCCGGCGGACATAACCTTTAAAGAACTTAGCAAATTGATCGGGGAGCACCTCAAACCGGCGTGTAGCATACATATGGCCCGACACAGATTCTACACCCACCGACGTCGTGAAGGACAGAGCATACCAGACTTCGTAGCGGACCTCCGGCGTTTGGCCAGCCTCGAAGTTCACAGACGCCTGCAGGGGGGAGAGGCTAAAGGACTTCTTTATCGAGGGCATCGGTCATGCGGGAATTTTCCGCAAATTAATTGAGACCAAGGATTTGACCTTGGAAGTGGTGGCGTTGATGGCTCAAACTTTCATGGCGGGGGAGGAAGAGACGAAAATAACATAGGCGTGCAATTCTGCCTCTATCGCTGCGATGGATCAGGGAGTCAACATCATCAATGTGACTCAGAGCCCTGCAGGCAGGCAGGGGCAGTCCGACACTCCCCAGGCAGCAATAGACCCCAGAGTAGGACTTCAACAGAGGCAATGGCAGGCTGAACTGACATTCACGCCATCACAGTGGACAATGCAGCCGGGATGGGGCCATTAACACCCACTAATGGGGTACTTAAGAGCAGTAAACGGGACAGTCAGAGCGGAGTGCCTGGCCATACTCCCTTTATTCCCAACAATGGAAACTTTAACTCATGCTGGAGGTGTGGGGGAAAACACTCAGCTAGAACTTGCAGATTTCAACAGTTTGTCTGCAGGAACTGCAATCTCAGTGGCCACTTAGCTCGAATGTGCAGGAAGTCTGCTACCAGACTAATATATAAGGCGGATGGACCAGAAGAGGGTTCTTTGAGGCAGGATGACTTTTGGGGTAAATCGATGGACGCCAACGTTCAGCGGGTCCATGTGGTGAATATTCACAGTTCATACACCAGAACGTCACCAATGATGATGAGGGTTTTATTAAACGGTATCCCTGTACGCATGGAGCTGGACACTGGGGCCAGCCAGTCACTCATGGACGTTCAGCAATTTGAGAAGCTATGGCCACTTAAAGCCAGTAGACCCAAATTAGCATGTATTGAGACACAATTACGGACTTACACTAAAGAAATCAGTGCAATGTTGGCTGTCACACACAATGGGTTAGTGAATCGGCTGCCGCTCTGGATTGTCCCGGGCAATGGTCCCGCACTGTTGGAGAGGAGCTGGTTAACTGAGATGAACTGGAAATGGGGGTTGTTCACGCAATGTCATCTGTGGAGCGAAGTTCGTGCTCACAAGTCCTACAACAATTCGATTCACTATTCCAACCTGGCGTCGGGACTTTCAAATGCACTAAAGTAGTGATACACATCACACCGGACACCAGGTCAGTGCACCACAAAGCCAGAGCGGTGCCATATGTGATGTGGAAAAAGATCGAGAGCGAATTGGACCGGCTGCTGAGAGAGGGCATCATCTCGCCTGTTGAATTCAGCGATTGGGCGAGCCCCATCGTTCTCGTCCTAAAAGCGGATGGCTCTGTCAGGATCTGTGGCGACTACAAGACCACCATCAATCGGGTGTCCCTACAAGATCAATACCCGCTCCCGAGAGCGGAGGACCTCTTTGCCACGCTGGCAGGTGGCAAGCTGTTCACCAAGTTGGACCTCACTTCAGCCTATATGACCCAAGAACTGGCCGAATCTAAACTACTGACCACCATTACCATGCACAAGGGACTGTTAGTTTAGAACAGGTGCCTGTTTGGCATTCAATCAGCGGCCGCGATTTTTCAACGAAACATGGAAAGCCTGCTTAAATCCATTCCTGGAACGATCGTATTCCAGGTTGACATCCCCATCACGGGTCGAGACACCGAGGAACACCTCCACAACCTGAAGGAGGTGCTACGCTGACTGGACTGGGTAGGCCTGCGACTCAAGAAGTCAAAATGTGTGTTCTTAGCTCCTGAGGTTGAGTTTCTGAGCAGGAGGGTTGCTGCAGATGGGATTCGGCCCACCAAATCCAAAACAGAGGCGATTCTTCGAGCACCCAGGCCCTGCAACACATCAGAGTTGCGTTCAATCCTGGGACTGTTGAACTATTTCGGGAACTTTCTGCAAAACTTGAGCACATTGTTGGAGCCGCTACACGTGCTCCTGCATTAGGGTTGCGATTGGTTTTGGGGGGACTGTCAGGAACAGGCTTTTGATCGGGCGTGAAACCTACTTTGCTCAAACAAGTTGTTGACCCTGTATGACCCCTGTAAAAAAAAATTGGTTCTGACATGTGCTGCATCATCCTATGGGGTTGGGTGCGTGTTGCAGCAGGGCAATGCTGAGGGTCAACTACAACCTGTGGCTTATGCTGCCAGGTCGTGCTCTCAAGCAGAACGGGGATATGGGATGGTTGAGAAGGAAGCGCTTGCATGTGTCTATGGTGTAAAAAAAAATGTATCAGTACCTCTTTGGTAGGAAGTTTGAATTAGAGACGGACCACAAGCCATTAACATCCCTGTTGTCAGACAGCAAGGCTATCAATGCCAACGCATCAGCTCGAATACAGCGATGGGCTCTCACACTGGCTGCTTATGACTACTTCATCCAGCACCGGCCCAGCACTGAAAATTGCGCTGACGTGGTCAGCAGGCTTCCACTGGCCACCACTGAGGGGGCAGCGGAGCAAAGCACCGAGATGGTCATGGCTGTCGATGCCTTTGACAGCGCAGGCTCCCCCATCACAGCCCGCCAGATCAAAATCTGGACAAACAGAGATCCCCTCCTATCCGATTAAGAAATGTGTCCTGACTGGGGATTGGGCGCCCGCACACGGAGCATGCCCTGAGGATGAGCTCTCCATCCAAGCCGACTGCCTACTATGGGGCAGCCGAGTAGTTATGCCCCAGAAGGGCAGGGAGGCATTCATCAGGGAACTCCACAGTGAGCACCCAGGCATTGTGCTGATGAAGGCCATTGCCCGGTCACACGTTTGGTGGCCTGGAATTGATTCAGACCTGGAACACTGTGTTCGCAGGTGCATGACGTGTGCCCAGCTGGGTAATTCCCCCAGGGAGGCCCCGCTCAGCCCGTGGCCCTGGCCCACCAGGCCATGGTCACGCATTCATGTTGACTACGCGGGTACGCTCATGGGTAATATGTTCCTTATTGTGGTAGATGCGTACTCGAAATGGATCGAGTGCATCATTCTGGATTCATGCACGTCATCTACCACGTGGAAAGCCTACGTGCGATCTTTGCAACCCATGGATTGCCGGACATTCTGGTTAGTGATAATGGCCCATGTTTCACAAGCTACGAATTCCGAGAGTTTATGTCGGGCAATGGCATCAACCACGTCAGGACTGCGCCATTCTAGCCGGCCTCCAATGGCCAGGCAGAACGTGCGGTCCAAATCATTAAGCAAGGTATGCTCAGGATTCAAGGACCTTCCCTATAATGCCGCCTATCGCGTCTCCTGCTGGCCTATAGATCTCGACCACACTCGCTCACGGGGGTCCCGCCCGCAGAGCTACTAATGAAGGGGACACTCAAAACTCGGTTGTCCCTCATTCACCCAGTCCTGATCGACATAGTTGAGGGCAAACACAAGTCACAAAATGAGTACCATGACCATAATTCGAGGGGGAGATGTATAGAAATAAATGATCCTGTATTCGTCCTCAATCACGCCATGGGGCCCAAATGGCTTGAGTGCACTGTAATTGACAAAGAGGGGATTCGGGCCAAGTTTAAAAAAAAAGGTTCAGCATCGACACGGAGGAACCTGAAGAAGACCACGAGATGGAGCTCACAACATCGCCAGTGAACGAGCAACAAGAGCAATCAGAAGAATGCACAGTCCCTGCGGTCAGCCCGGACAGGCCTGAATCACCACAGGTGACAGACACTCACGTCAGTGTCCAACAACCAGAGCCCCAACTGCGGCGCTCCACAAGGGAGCGTAGACCACCTGAAAGACTAAACCTATGATCCCAATAAGACTTTGGGGAGGAAGGTGATGTCATGTATGTAACCACAATGTAACACCACTGTATTACTGTATACTTTCAACCTAGATGCACACCTTGACCACTAGGGGTGAACTTGTGGGAGACACTCCTTACCTGATCACACAGGTATAAAAAGGGAGGTCACATGCAGGGTCATGGTCTTTGGAGTCCTGTGAATAAAGAGTTACGGTCACAGTGACCTTGTCCCCAGAATGTGCCTCGTGTGGTTTCATGCTGTAGAGTAAGGACTTTACAGGCTAGGGTCTACTTGCAATGGAAATCCTATGTTTTGGGATAACCTTGCCTGGGCAAAGATTTCCATTATGGTGTCTAAACCATGGCTTCTGTGATCCATGGATATTCCTCAGAAGCTGCATGGTGCTGCGCAGCGGAGGATTCTTGCATCTGTAGGTATTACTCTGGTTTTCCTTACAGGAAGATTTCCTGACTCTCCATCGAACCTCTAGGGTGACTACGTAATTTCCTGAGCTCCAGAAATGATTATAATCATTCCATTACCAATGCACTGTGCTTTCTTTTCAATGATAACCACGTTGCATTGACAAAGCGCAGTCAATCAATTAGTTGTGAATAATTTGGCATAAAAAGTAGGGAGGAGATGAGAAGAAATATCTTTACTTGGCGAGTTGTTATGATCTGAAAAGGTGATAGAAGTAGATTCTATAGTAACTTTCAAAAAAGGAAATTGGATATACTTAAAAAGGAAACAAAAATCAGGGCTATGGGGAAAGGATGTGGGAGTGGGACTATCTGATAGCTCTTTCAGAGAGTTGGTACTGGCACTCCTGTGATGTATGATTCTAATCTTTTTCCAATCAAAGTGTTTGCATTTTGGGAGAAACTTCGGACCTGTCTTCTTCGAGCTTCAAATAGTCTTATTTAATGTAGGTTCCAAACTTTACAATTCTCCTCAAAATGTAAACAATAACAGATGCTTCTCCTGCACTGTCTTTCAACAAAAAATTGATCTTTGAAGCTCAGTTGCTCACTTCTTATATGGTGAAATGCTACCACAGGATCACTGGTATAGCTCAGTTGCTGCTGGTCTCAGACTAGCCCCTGACTATGAGAAAGTCAGCCACAAGTGTGCTATTTACGATCCTTTGAAGGTACACTGGAGCAAAACCTATTCAAAATTGAATCTTTCATAACTGCATTTGTGTGACTGCCATTCACTATATTCCCATTTTCTAATCTTTGCCTTATTTTTATATTCTTATCTTGCTAATTTTACCAAAGCACAAACACTTACATTATGGAATCAGATAATCAGTTATTGGCACATAGTCTGATTTAGTGGACATCTTGTAATCTTCCTAATTACTCCCTCCCTCAAAAACACAGCAGTCTTAATATAACGATATACATATAAAAATAGATAGAATGCAATAAAATATAAGGCAGTAACTTAATGTGGAGTTTGGATGACACCAGACAATGAAATCAAAATCAATGGAGTTCATGGACATCATCTGAATCCCACAATTAGATCTCAGGCTTTAAATTACCATATGCTATCTATTATTAAAAATAATATAATATATATGCTGGAGACGTCATTCAATTCATTTTAGTTCAAGGTTTGGTTTAGCTTGTGTGGTAAGTTGACTAGTGAAAGTAGTGTGTTAATTGGAACAAAAGAGTCACCTCTAAAATCACTGCTGTTAGTTCCTTGAGAAATAATTTAAGGTTGATTTATGTGCTGCACAGAATTATTATAGACACTTGGGTGAGTATGGTAGCTCTAGGGGTTCTGATGACATCAGAAACCATGATAGCGAAGCTTAAATAGATTATAGATGTCATTTATTAATCACTTCCATATTACAGAAGAGGGAACTCTACTAAAATGGCAGATGTGGAACAGATAAATTGGTTAATCGCACTGGGTGGGAATGAACCCGCTGCAGAATATAAATGGAAAGTTTTTAAGAACAAAATAAAACATGTGGAAGATATGTACTTTAAAAAATGTAAATATCAAAATGCTATTAAGTTGTTGGCAGGAGTTTTATTCCTTTTCATTCCTTCACTTCGAGTGATGTTATGGTGGTGATGTTATGGCGTGTTATGCAATGCTGATGTGTGATGGTGTTCACACTGGCTGATTAACAACTTGAATACATGAGTAACTATTGCAAGTTTATGATAATGTCCAATTGATAAGCAAAAATAATATAAAAAGAAATTGCTTCACTATACGCACTCATTTTATTTTAAGAAATTTAAACAAACAACAGTATACAGTCTAGTTTGGGTAACTTTGAACAATTGGCAAAAATATTTTGTGACCTTTACTAATAGGAAATCCACAGGAAATCGAAATGTGTTTCAAAATATTGACCTACTTGCATTGCTTTTCGTAGTTTTTTTATGTATCGATTGATAAAATGTTGTCAGTTCCCTTTTATCTTATGGCTGACGTCAAGATTTATTTAGTAGATTTATTGCTCCCTCCTATTTTGGGACGAGACATTCACGAGCACCGGTCACTCTCCAAACTTAAACCTGAGACAACTCTCAGCCATACGAGCGTTGTGATTGACAGCTCTGATAACCATACACGAGCCGCGCTCTGGAGATCACCACCCTTGAGCCAATGGGCGAGGAGCAGGGGGGCGAGACTTGTTTAACTATGAAATGCAACTGCAGACTGCTTGTGGCAGGTTCGAGTACAGGCGAAGTAACAAAGAAGGGGGTCGAGAAGCGCAGCTCAGAAAATTTAAAAAAAGTCTTTCGTTGTTTTCTTACCCCAAAATCCCATTCAAAATGAATACATCGTGCGCCCGGTGTGGTTTCGGCGTTTATCCCGCAGAGAAAATAGTTTGCATAGATCAGGTGAGTGAATATTGCTGAACCTTCATCAAAGTGTCAGCATTTTAGACTGTTATTAAATTAAAGATTTTGCACAGTTAATAACAAGTTTACTTTGTTATCCGCAGACATGGCACAAGTCTTGCTTTCATTGTGATGTCTGTAAAATGATTCTAACAGTCAACAATTTTATCAGCCACCAGAAAAAACCTTATTGCCATGCGTAAGTTAACATGAATGACAACTTTATCAGATTATTCTCATTAAAGACGATTATACCCTAATGAATATTAATGTACTCTTAAAATATACCAGCGTATTCAAATCGCACAATTAAAAGCGTAATGTTATTGAATATTGCTTCATTATTGTTAAACGGGTCGAATTTATTTCTGTTTTTACTGTGTCCACTGAAAGTACCACAGCTTTTCTAATTTTAGATCGACATATTTATCGCATTGAAGTTCTTGAAACTATTCATAGTAAGAGCACACTGTATGATTGAAGAGTCAAGTCTACATAACCTGAGTAAATTGACAGAAAATTCGATCGATTCTCTTTTGTAAGTTAGTTGCAATGTTTTTTTTTAATTCGCAGCCATAACCCCAAAATCAACAAGTTTACCAGTATATTAGATACACCTCTGAACCTGAACGTGAAAAAACAAAGCGAATCTAGTGAGGTGGGTAAACAGCGTTATAACGGAACACAGCGTACTTTGTCGACATACAACACATCCTCAGATACCACTCGAGAGACGAGTTAACTAAACAATCCGCAGTGTAGTCTCTATATCAGTCGCAACTCATGTTGTTACAATAGGCAGTGACTGTTTCAATTTAAGCAATAAAGTAACTAATTCTTATATGACTCAGACCGATGACATTTTGCAGTAAATTCAGTAAACTTTCTCTTACTTTTGGTGACAACCAAGCTTTGGAATGAAGCCTGTGTTACAGCAACATCTATTTCTGGACAGCAACTGTGATGTGACACCTCAGTGCTCGTGCTCCGACCTCATATAGAGGTTAAAATTATAGTCTGAGGATTACTTGTCGTCCATATTCTGTTGCTTTCAATCACAAGTCATAAACTGGTCCAAAGATGCTAAACAACGTGTGCATGACATTTACATTTAACCCGATCCTTTTTAAGTTAGTCTTGTGGGTGTGAAAGTTGAATAATGAAAAAATGTCTCAACATGTTCTGCCAGGTACAGTATATATAGTTCTGTATAAGATGGTTCTTACTATTAAAATTACCCTTGCATGGCATGTTATTTCCCCATATCTTTGCCATGATGTTTATTAGAATCACGTTGTTCTTAAATCCTAATAGATAACATTACAGAATTTTATTTTTGGTGTAGTTGAATTTGTACCTCAGCAGCAGGTGAAACTTTTCATGTGTATAGAAGTTTAACAGATATAAGCCACTCTCCCTTTGTGTTATTTAAATGACCACATTTTATTTGTGACAACTTAAAACAAGTATTAGAAATCAAAAATGTTATTCTATCCAACATGCATTCTGATTGATACCAGTAACTGAATATGTTATAACGGCAGCATGAATTGTGTCTTTTTGTGGATTTAAAAAGTAGATATTGAAAAAAATTATGAAATTAACACCTTACAACTAATTGGTTTTCATCTTTGAATGCTATCCAGCAACTATCTATTCATAAAACAAGTGACTGTGTATAACATTGAATGCCGTGAGTATGAGATCCATTTTATTGGAGATACAGTTATGACACTGCTTTTTAAATAGTGATCATTTAACGGTGGGGACAAGCACTTTAAAGTTGAAGTAAATATAACCAATGATAGCAGTTCTTCAGTTACAGTGTTTAATCTACTCTCTATTTAATCCAGATGGTGTTTCTTGCTCCTCTGGTGAGTTCAGTCTGAGCTCACTTATTCAGGTCCCCTGGGACACTATGATGCATTTAGTGTGATGATAATCATGAGCAAAATGATAACCACTAACGACTATTTCTCTGTAAAGCCAGTTCACCTCCCCTCACCCAGCTTGGTGTCAGAATCATTTGAAGAGGGGAATTTAACACATAATCTGTGAGACGTCAGTGATATAATTTTCCTATCACTCTATGCCTGAAAAATCTAACTTTGAGCAGTCTGACGAGGAAAAGAAAAGTGCAGCATAATTAATTACAAACAATCAGTAAAAAAAATAGGAAAAATGAAGAGAAAATGGAATAATAAATGGGACACGTGCATTAGTATGGCTGAGATCCCGACAAGTACTAATACAGTACAATTTAAAATTCAACATCATAAAATGTCCACTGAACTTTTGTACTTAGATTAAGTACCGTGAGGAAGCCGAAAAATTCAAATCAGTTTTTCATTGGGATATAAAATCGAAGCAACTGGAGCATGCCTGTACTGTTGGGCGACTTGCGAGTAAGGTAAGTGACCTGATCTTATTGTCTAATAAAGTGCTGGGGGTATCAAAATTAATCATTAATTACATTATGGTCCTGAAAATCCGTAATTGTTTTGGTGGACTCCTGCCATAACAGCCAAAAACTAATTTCTGGGATAGCCTTGCGGGGTGGAGCCTCTGCCCATCGACACAAGGGGGTGAATGGCAAGGGATAAGAGTTGCCACGTCACCGGCCTTTTTGGGGACCTGGCCTTGCTCCATGGCCTTGCCCCTCCCTGTCTCTGTAGTCTCCTCCAGCCCCACAACCCCCTGAGAAACATAGAAACATAGAAAATAGGTGCAGGCCCTTCGAGCCTGCACCACCATTCAATAAGATCATGGCTGATCATTCCCTCAGTACCCCTTTCCTGCTTTCTCTCCATACCTGTGATCTCCTTAGCCGTAAGGGCCATATCTAACTCCCTCTTGAATATATCCAATGAACTGGCATCAACAACTCTCTGCGGCAGGGAATTCCACAGGTTAACAACTCTCTGAGTGAAGAAGTTTCTCCTCATCTCAGTCCTAAATGGCCTACCACTTATCCTAAGACTATGTCCCCTGGTCCTGGACTTCCCCAACATCGGGAACATTCTTCCCGCATTTAACCAGTCCAGTCCTGTCAGAATCTTATACGTTTCTATCAGATCCCCTCTCATCCTTCTAAACTCTGGTGAATAAAGGCCCAGTTGATCCAGACTCTCCTCATATGACAATCCAGCTATCCCTGGAACTAGTCTGGTGAACCTTCGCTGCACTCCCTCAATAGCAAGAACGTCCTTCCTCAGATTAGGAGACCAAAACTGAACACAATATTCCAGGTGAGGACTCACTAAGGCCCTGTACAACTGCAGTAAGACCTCCCTGCTCCTATACTCAAATCTCCTAGCTATGAAGGCCAACATACCATTTGCCTTCTTCACCGCCTGCTGAACCTGCATGCCAACCTTCAATGACTGATGAACCATGACACCCAGGTCTCGTTGCACCTCCCCTTTTCCTAATCTGCTGCCATTCAGATAATATTCTGCCTTCGTGTTTTTGCCCCCAAGATGGATAACCTCACATTTATCCACATTATACTGCATCTGCCATGCATTTGCCCACTCACCTAACCTGTCCAAGTCACCCTGCAGCCTCTTAGCGTCCACCTCACAGCTCACACCACCACCCAGTTTAATGTCATCTGCAAACTTGGAGATATTACACTCAATTCCTTCATTCAAATCGTTAATGTATATTGTAAAGAGCTGAGGGCCCAGCACTGAGCCCTGCGGCACTCCACTAGTCACTGCCTGCCATTCTGAAATGGACCCATTTATCCCGACTCTCTTCTTCCTGTCTGCCAACCAGTTCTCTATCCACGTCAGTACATTACCCCCAATACCATGTGCTTTGATTTTGCACACCAATCTCTTGTGCGGGACCTTGTCAAAAGCCTTTTGAAAGTCCAAATACACCACATCCACTGGTTCTCCCTTGTCCACTCTGCTAGTTACATCCTCAAAAAATTCCAGAAGATTCGTCAAACATGATTTCCCTTTCATAAATCCATGCTGTCTTGGACTGATCCTGTCACTGCTTTCCAAATGCGCTGCTATTTCATCCTTAATGATTGATTGCAACATTTTCCCCACTGCTGATGTCAGGCTAACCGGTCTATAATTACCTGTTTTCTCTCCCTCCTTTTTTAAAAAGTGGTGTTACATTAGCTACCCTCCAGTACATAGGAACTGATCCAGAGTCGATAGACTGTTGGAAAATGATCACCAATGCGTCCACTATTTCTATGGCCACTTCCTTAAGTACTCTGGGATGCAGACTATCAGGCCCCGGGGATTTATCAGCCTTCAATTTCCCTAACACAATTTCCCGCCTAATAAGGATATCATTCAGTTCCTCCTTCTCACTAGACCCACTGTCCCCTAGTACATTCGGAAAGTTATTTGTGTCTTCCTTCGTGAAAACAGAACCGCAGTATTTGTTCAATTGGTCTGCCATTTCTTTGTTCCCCATTATAAATTCACCTGAATCCGACTGCAAGGGACCTACATTTGTCTTCACATATTTATAGAAGCTTTTGCAGTCAGTTTTTATGTTCCCTGCAGCTTCCTCTCATACTCTATTTTCCCCGTCTTAATTAAACCCTTAGTCTTCCTCTGTTGAATTCTAAATTTCTCCCAGTCCTCAGGTTTGTTACTTTTTCTAGCCAATTTATATGCCTTTTCCTTGGTTTTAACACTATCCTTAATTTCCCTTGTTAGTCACGGTTGAGCTACCTTCCCCGTTTTATTTTTACTCTAGACAGGGATGTACAATTGCTGAAGTTCACCCATGTGATCTTTAAATGTTTGCCATTGCTTATCCACCGTCAACCCTTTAAGTATCATTTTCCAGTCTATACTAGCCAATTCACGCCTCATACCGTCGAAGTTACCTTTCCTTAAGTTCAGGACCCTAGTTTCCGAATTACCTGTGTCACTCTCCATCTTAATAAAGAATTCTACCATATTATGGTCACTCTTCCCCAAGGGGCCTCGCACAACAAGATTGCTAATTAGTCTCTTCTCATTACACACCACCCAGTCTAGGATGGCCAGCTCTCTAGTTGGTTCCTCGACATATTGGTCTGGAAAACCATCCCTGATATACTCCAGGAAATCCTCCTCCACTGCATTGCTACCAGTTTGGTTATCCCAATCAATATGTAGATTAAAGTCGCCCATGATAACTGCTGTACCTTTATTGCACATATCCCTTATTTTTTGTTTGATGCTGTCCCCAACCTCACTACTACTGTTTGGTGGTCTGTACACAATTCCCACTAGCGTTTTCTGCCCTTTGGTATTCCGCAGCTCCACCCATACTGATTCCACATCATCCAGGCTAATGTCCCTCCTTACTATTGCATTAATTTCCTCTTTAACCAGCAACGCCACCCTGTCTCCTTTTCCTCTCTGCCTATCCTTCCTAAATGTTAAATACCCCTGGATGTTGAGTTCCCAGCCTTGGTCACCCTGGAGCCATGTCTCCGTTATGCCGATTACATCATATTCGTTAACAGCTGTCTGCGCAGTTAATTCGTCAACCTTATTCCAAATACTCCTCGCATTGAGGCACAGAGCCTTCAGGCTTGTCTTTTTAACACACTTTGCCCCTTTAGAATTTTGGTGTACTGTGGCCCTTTTTGTTTTTTGCCTTGGGTTTCTCTGCCCTTCACTTTTACTATTCTCCTTTCTATCTTTTGCTTCTACCTCCATTTTATTTCCCTCTGTCTCCCTGCATAGATTTCCATGCCCCTGCCATGTTAGTTTAACTCCTCCCCAACAGAACTAGCAAACACTCCCCTAGGACATTGGTTCCAGTCCTGCCCAGGTGCAGACTGTTCGGTTTGTACTGGTCCCACCTCCCCCAGAACCGGTTCCAATGTCCCAGGAATTTAAATCCCTCCCTTTTGGACCACTCCTCAAGCCACGTAGTCATCTGGGCTATCCTGCGATTCCTACTCTGACTAGCACGTGGCACTGGTAGCAATCCTGAGATTACTACTTTTGAGGTCCTACTTTTTAATTTAGCTCCTAGCTCCCTAAATTCGTGTCGTAGGACCTCATCCCGTTTTTTACCTATATCGTTGGTACTTATGTGCACCACGACAACTGGCTGTTCACCCTCCCTTTTCAGAATGTACTGCACCCGCTCCGAGACATCCTTGACCCTTGCACCAGGGAGGCAACATACCATCCTGGAGTCTCGGTTTTGGCCGCAGAAACGCCTATCTATTCCCCTTCCAATCGAATCCCCTATCACTATAGATCTCCCACTCTTTTTCCTGCCCTCTTGTGCAGCAGAGCCACCCACGGTGCCATGAACTTGGCTGCTGCTGCCCTCCCCTGATGAGTCATCCCCCTCAACAGTACCCAAAGCAGTGTATCTGTTTTGCAGGGGGATGACCGCAGGGGAGCCCTGCACTACCTTCCTTGCACTGCTCTTCCTGTTGGTCACCCATTTACTATCTGGCTGTGTACCCTTTACCTGTGGTGAGACCAACTCGCTAAATGTGCTATTCACGTCATTCTCAGCATCGTGCATGCTCCAGAGTGAATCCACCCGCAGCTCCAGTGCCGCAGTGCAGTCCGTCAGGAGCTGGAGGCAGATGCACTTCCCGCACACGTAATCATCAGGGACACCGGAAGCGTCCCTGACTTCCCACATAGTACAGAAGGAGCATGACACGTGTCCAAGCTCTCCTGCCATGAATTAACCCTTAGATTAACTTATTTTGGCAACAACAATGCTAAAGGTTACTTACTGATAAAGAAAAGCAAACGAAAAACTTCTTCCCAATCACTTACCCCCTTGGATGTGACGTCACCTTTCGCTTTCTTTCTACTTCTTTTTTGCCTTCTCCCTGCTGCACAAGCACGTCTCCTCGACCACGAACTCCTGACTGCTGAACTCGCGGCCTTTTTATAGGCCTCCGACCCCGGACTCCCGCCTCCTCGACCACGAACTCCCGACTGCTGAACTCGCGGCCTTTTTATAGGCCTCCGACCCCGGACTCTCGCCTCCTCGACCACGAACTCCCGACTGCTGAACTCGCGGCCTTTTTATAGGCCTCCGACCCCGGACTCTCGTCTCCTTGACCACGAACTCCCGACTGCTGAACTCGCGACCTTTTTATAGGCCTCCGACCCCGGACTCCCGCCTCCTCGACCACGAACTCCTGACTGCTGAACTCGCGGCCTTTTTATAGGCCTCCGACCCCGGACTCTCGCCTCCTCGACCACGAACTCCCGACTGCTGAACTCGCGACTTTTTTATAGGCCTCCGACCCCGGACTCTCGCCTCCTCGACCACGAACTCCCGACTGCTGAACTCGCGACCTTTTTATAGGCCTCCGACCCCGGACTCTCGTCTCCTCGACCACGAACTCCCGACTGCTGAACTCGCGGCCTTTTTATAGGCCTCCGACCCCGGACTCTCGTCTCCTCGACCACGAACTCCTGACTGCTGAACTCGCGACCTTTTTATAGGCCTCCTATCCCGGACTCTCGTCTCCTCGACCACGAACTCCCGACTGCTGAACTCGCGGCCTTTTTATAGGCCTCCGACCCCGGACTCCCGCCTCCTCGACCACGAACTCCCGACTGCTGAACTCGCGACCTTTTTATAGGCCTCCGACCCCGGACTCTCGTCTCCTTGACCACGAACTCCCGACTGCTGAACTCGCGACCTTTTTATAGGCCTCCGACCCCGGACTCTCGTTTCCTTGACCACGAACTCCCGACTGCTGAACTCGCGACCTTTTTATAGGCCTCCTATCCCGGACTCCCGCCTCCTCGACCACGAACTCCCGACTGCTGAACTCGCGGCCTTTTTATAGGCCTCCTTAGATGTCTGCGCTCCTCTAATTCGGCCCTCTTGAGCATCCCTGATTATTATCGTTCAACCATTGGTGTCCATGCCTTCTGTTGCCTAGGCCTTAAGCTCTGGAATTCCCTGTCTAAACCTTTATGCTTCTCTATCTCTCTTTCCTCCTTCAAGACACTCCTTAAACCATACCTCTTTGACCAAGCTTTTGGTCATCTGCGCTAATTTCTACTGATGCGACTCGGTGCCAAATTTTTTCTTCTCATAATACTCCTGTGAAGGCGCTATATAAATACAAGTTGTTGTTGTTTCTGGTGTGACCAATGGATGGATGTGGGGTCCACTTGAGCATCCAAGCCTCTTCTGTAGGTGGGTGGGGCGTGCTGAAGGCATTTAAGTTGAGAGCCCTCCCAATGACTCAACAAGCTTTGGCAGAGTCAGTGGCTGAAGAATGGGCAGGCACATCCCGGTAGATTTTCAGGGCCTGTGGGGTCAGTGGAAACAAAAATCGGGAGGGGTGTAAAATGGGCTGTCCACTTGTGACCACTGTTTTAAACTATCGCATAATGTCAAGATCTACCTGTATATGTTTTACATGTAACAATTGCTTTGAAATAAAAACAAGAAAATCTGTTCTTATTTAGCATTTTTAATTAAATAGTTATAAAAAAAATTGATAAAACAACTTCGGGGAGATTTCCCTGGGTCTGTGTCCAGACATGAAAATTGGATGTATGCTCCTGTAGCTTTCCGATGTTCGATGCGTCCAGGAAAGTTTCCCCTCTTCTGTCTCTCTGTGATTCTCTTTTTAAATACAAACAAATATAAAGAAGCGTCATCATTGAAAAAAAATGCTCTGGTTTGCAGGTGCAATATACCAAAGCATGGGATGAAACAAAGGAATCATATCACCTACCACCAGATATGCCCTCTATTCTTCAAGCACATCAAAATATGGAACTTGTCAGCAAGGTAGCACGTGGCCAGTTGCTCTTGTTTACTTTATATAGAGTTATTTGACATGTTTTAAGATTAGGCATTGGTTACATCAGTGGTTAAAGTTAATAGATAACACTTTTTTGTCTCGTTCAAGTGGTTTCTCAATTTTTTAACATTACAGAATGTGTACCAGGCTGCTTATGAAGAAGACGAAAGTTGGTACTCTACTTGTGTTACAAGTCCAGAGCTTGTACGAGTTGCCCAGGCACAAAAAGCTGTCAGTGATGTAAGTGAAAGGAGATACATTTAGCTTGACTTTCAATGGTGAATACTTTTGACTGTTTAAAGAATAAATGGTTGACAACAATCTTATGTAGGGCTCTAATGTGTGCTGTGTGATTGAGTGATCGGACAGACATTTGTGCCAGTGATCCAAAATAAGTTACTGATCTGACCAGTGTCACCATGGGAGACACTCAGCAGATGCCAGGCATGTCCACACAGTGACAGAGGGAAAATTGGGAGTTGTTATCCGCAGGCTGATCTCCTACATCTCCAAGGAGCCGATTCAAAGTGACATTAGGAGAGGCATGGAACTAGATGGCCTGCCATTTCAACTAGAATGGTGCATAGTATAGGCAACTCAAAACAGAGGAATGGAAGGGGGAAGAATCTTAAAAAGGTGCCTCACTCAACAAAAATAGATCATTTATATTATGTTGATTAACTCTTTCAAAGTATTGTTGGGGATGTGTAAATATGTATCAAGGTATTGATTTTATTTGGATTAATTGATAATTGGGTAAGAGTTTAAAGGCAGTTATGGGGTTCTGGTCACATCATACTTTTCTGAATGTTAGCGAGATCTGATCTTCAAGAGCAAATAGTAGCTTGTTGCTGCCGTCACAGCATCTTATATATTAAGTATGATCCCAGAGTGAAAACGTACATTGTTATAACACTGCTTTTCAGAAGCTGTATTGAGACAGTTCTGCATCTGAGATTTGAAAAGAAGATAAAGGCTCATCAGATTAATGGGAAAGAAGCTAGCTGAATAGCTGGGGCCTACAAACAACAAGAGGCAAACTCGGTGATTGGCTAGTCCTGTTGGTAGCAACTATATCAGAGATAAATGCATGACTTTAATCATGATGATTGCTGAGAGCACAATAATAAATAGTACTGGTATGGAAATGGGTACATCAGAGATTTTCTATAGTATTATATATATGTTCCAGGAACTGATATGCTTTCAGACATTATCGGCCTAGAAGTCTATCCCTTCACTCTGCAAGTAACAGAGTCCTAGCCAGCGTGTGCAGAGTTCTATTGGTCGGAAAAGTGGTGCTTTGTTACCGGCATTTCATGCAGATGTTTTAAATTGAGAGAGAAAGTTGAGGCACAACTACAGCAGCTGTTACGCTCCTGGACGTATGGCTTACATGTTAACAGATATTTTGGTGCCACTCCAGTGCTGATCTTGTGTAGGACTGACAATCTTACCACATGTTTAAAGTTAAACTTGGCGAACCACATTAGAAAACATCATGCATTCTCCTTCACTGACCTTCAAGTCAGAAGCCTAGGATGAGTTCTTGTCAAACAGGCTAACTTGAAGAGAACACAGGGTTGCCAAAGAATTAGCTATCAGATGATGATCAGAAGGTTACTACGTTCATCTGAGATAAATCCAGGCCAATACTAAAGAGCTTAGGACCTTCTCACTTAATGAAAGTATTTTTAATTGTCAAAGTCCGACACAATGAAAACCTTTTGTATTTCTGAATTCCTGAAGGTGGAGTATAAACATGGACGTGGAGAGCACATTTCTCAGTACGCGTCTGTGCTGGACACTCCACAGTTACTAAATGCCAAAGCAGGTGGAATATTGGCCAGTGATGTAAGTACTTTTCATAATGTTGTTTCTGGGAAGACCATTTTAAGAGAATAGAGTTATTCTGTTGGGAATGGACACTGAAGGGGAGGCCTTAATGAAAAAATGTATATTTTGTCCCTGGCCGTTCCCATTTCCCCCTTTCCTCCCAAGCCTACGTTTGCATTACTTGTAGGCAAACTAAGGTGTACAGAGGAGCATTGTTTTTGACAGTTATTTGGAGAGCTGGAAAGTTACAGAAGCCTGAAAGCTACTCTCTGTGTATAGTTAGATTGATCATCTATGCTGTATTTAATAAAGTCTGTTTCATATAAGCCATCATCGAATGTCTCGTACTTACCCGAAGCATGTCATTGTGAACCATGTAAGGAAGGAGGATGACTAACAGTTATCTAAACAGCTACCACAAGGGTATATTAAGCAGGGCTGAAGAGGATAGCCTTGGTGTCCGGGGTATCTTCCTTTCAGTACACCATTGTTTTCAATGGTGGCAGGCAGAGATGATTTGTATAAATGAAAACATTTGTGATTACTGCCCGGGAGCAGCCATTGCAGTGTATGATACAGTGCTCCTCATTATTGACCAGATCCACGTTAATGGAGTGGAAGCCCTTGAGTTTAAGCCTTGGCATTATGTCAGTTGGCCTGTGGCCACAATGCGTAATATCAGTGATCCTCTGTGCACTTTCATCGATCCAATCATTTCATGTTGCTGTTGCTATTGAGTGAAAAAGTTAAGTTGTTAAGGAGGGTTTAAACTAGCTTGTTCCAGGGCCCGTCGCTCCAGTTCTGTTTGTGGCCCCGACCTGCGGTGGTGTTCTCACACAGGTCGGGACGGCCCACGACGTTCCAGGGCCCGGCTGGGGGCACCACCGCAGGTCGGGGCTATGGATAGAGCTGGATCGCCGGGCCCTGGAACATCGTGGGCGGAGGTGCAGCGAATGAGGGTACGGGGCCCAGAAGAGCCGAGGGCTCAGGGGCAGCACCGGCCTTCCCCTACTGCGATATGTGTGCGCACTAGGTCCGTGCAGCAGAGCAGGTCTCCAGTCGTCCTGGTTCAACCAGTTAGGGATAAAGGCCTAGCTCTGTCGAGCCCGTGTGGTGGCTGATGTGCAACAGTCACCACACGTTAAAAAAATCCACGCACAGGCATCTTCCACCCCCTCAATTGGAGTTCAGGACTGGAACATCGGGTCCTTCATTGAAACATCTGTGAACTCTTGTGGAAGCAAGTCATCCTCGTTCGAGGGACTGCCTATGATGAACTTTACCCTATCCTGCCCCGTATCCTGACAGTGCTGCATGGGCAGTTAGCAGTCCTTTACTTGCTACTGGCATCCAAAATTTTGGTTCCACCTCTAATGCTCTCAGTTTGCTATGAGCAATGTGTTTAATGTGCCAGAAAATATTCATTCTTGCACAGATTCGTGCAGTGTTTGAACAGTGCTAGCGAATGGTACTGTGTGGCGCAATGTTAATAGCTGTATTTTGTCTTTATTACAGAAACAGCAAATCTATAGACTTTGTTTATAGAATCATAGAATCATAGAAATTTACAGCACGGAAGGAGGCCATTTTGGCCCATCATGTCTGCGCCGGTCGACCAAGAGCTATCCAGCCTAATCCTACTTTCCAGCTCTTGGTCTGTAGCCCTGTAGGTTACAGAACTTTAAGTGCACATCCAAGTATCTTTTAAATGTGGTGAGGGTTCCTGCCTCTACCACCCTTTCAGACAGTGAGTTCCAGACCTCCACCACCCTTTGGGTGAAGAAATTTCCCCTCATATCTTCTCTAAACCTCTCCCCAATTACTTTAAATCTATATTCCCTGGTTGTTGACCCCTCTGCCAAGGGAAACAGGTCCTTCCTATCCACTCTATCCAGGCCCCTCATAATTTTATACACCTCAATCAGGTCTCCCCTTAGCCTCCTCTGTTCAAAGAAAACAGACCCAACATTTCCAATCTTTCCTCACAGCCAAAATTCTCCAGTCCAGGCAACATTCTTGTAAATCTCCTCTGCACCCTTTCCAGTGCAATCACATTTTCCTGCAATGTGGTGACCAGAACTGCACACAGTACTCCAGCTGCAGCCTAACCAGTGTTTTATACAGTTCAAGCATAACCTCCTCGCTCTTGCCTCGACTAATAAAGGCAAGTATTCCATATGCCTTCTTAACCACCTTATCTACCTGGCCTGCTACCTTCAGGGATCTGTGGACCTGCACTCCAAGGTCCCTTTGTTCCTCTATACTTTTCAGTGTCATTCCATTTAATGTGTATTCCCTTGCCTTGTTTGACCTCCCGAAACGCATTACCTCGCACTTATCGAATTCCATTTTGCCACTGTTCTGCCCACCTGACCAGTACATTGCTATCTTCCTGCAGTCCACAGCTTTCTTCTTCATTTAAGTCCAAGTCATTGATATATACCACAAAAAAGCAAGGGACCCAGCACTGAGCCCTGCAGAATCCCACTGGATGCAGCCTTCCAGTCACAAAAACACCCAATAACCATTACCCCTTGCTTCCTGCCTCTGACCCAATTTTGGATCCAACTTGCCATTTTCCCTGGATCCCATGGGCTATTACTTTCGTGACCAGTCTGTCATGTGGGAACTTATCAAAAGCTTTGCTAAAATCCATATACATTACACCATACGCACTGCCCTCATCGACTCCCCTTGTTACCTCCTCGAAAAATTTAATCAAGTTAGTCAGACATGACCTTCCCTTGACAAATTCATGCTGACTGCCCTTGATTAATCCATGTTTTTCCAAATTAAGATTTATCCTGTCCCTCAGGATTTTTTTCCAATAATTTTCCCACCACCGAGGTTAGGCTGACTGGCCTGTAATTACTCTGTCTATCCCTTTCTCTCTTTTTAAACAAAGGTACAACATTAGCAGTCCTCCAGTCCTCTGGCACCACACCTGTAGCCAGAGAGGATTGGAACATGATGGCCAGAATGCCTGTTATTTCCTCTTTAGCTTCTCTTAACAGCCTGGGGATTTATCCACTTTCAAAGCTGCTAAGTCGCTTGATACTTCCTCTCTCACTATGTTTATCTCATCTAATATTTCACACTCCTCCCTCATTGCAAAGTCTGCTCTCTTTTGTAAAAATGGATGCAAAGTATTCATTAATAATCCTACCCACGTCTTCTGCCTCCACATACAGATTTATTTTATAGTCTCTAATAGGCCCCACTCTTTCTCTAGTTATCTTCTTGCTCTTAATGTATTTATAAAACATCTTTGGGTTTTCCCTGATTTTACTTGCCAACAGTCTTTCATGTTTGCTCTTTGCTTTCCTGTTATCTTTCTTAATTGCACCTCTGCACTTCTTATACTCCTAGAGTTTCTGCAGTGTAGAGTTCTCGGTATCTGTCATAAGCTTCCCTTTTTTCTTTATCTTACCCTGTATGTCCCTTGACATCCAGGGGGCTCTAGATTTGTTAGCCGCACCCTTTTTTTTTAGAGAACATACTTGCTCAGTACCCTCAGGATCTCCTCCTTGAATGCCTCCCACTGCTCTGACACTGATTTACCATCAAATAGCCGTTTCCAGTCCACTTTGGCCAAATCCCATCTCAGCTCAGTAAAATTGGCTTTACCCCAATTGAGAACTTTTATTCCTGGTTCTCCTTTGACCTTTTCCATAACTACCCTAAATCTTACTGAATTCTGATCACTTGCACCAAAATGCTCCCCCACTGAAACTCCTTCCACCTGCCCCTCTTCATTTCCAAAACCAAGTCCAGAACCGCCCTCTCCTTTGTTGGGCTTGTTACATACTGGCTAAAGAAGTTCTTCTGAATGCATTTGAGAAATTCTGCACCCTCTGCACCATTCACCTTACTTTTTCCCCAGTTAATATTAGGGTAGCTGAAATCCCCCATTTCTATAGCTTGTGCATTTCGCAGCAATTTGCCCACTATCTCCCTCTGACTGCTTGGGGGTCTATAGTACGCACTCAGTCGTGTGATTGTCCCTTTTTTCTTTAAGTCAACCCATATGGCCTCATTTGATGACCTCTCTAACATATCATCCCTTCTCACAGCTGCAATTGTTTCTTTAATCAATATTGCAAACCCCCTCCTTTTTTACCCCACTCTCTATCCCGTCTAAAAACCCAGTAACCAGGAATGTTGAGCTGCCATACCGGCCCGTCTTTCAACCATGTCTCAGTAATAGCTATAATATCGTGATCCCAAGTGTCAATCTGTGCTCTCAGCTCATCTGCCTTATTTCCTATACTCCTTGCATTGAAGAATATACCATTTAGTATTGCCAAACTCCTCTGTTGTCTATTTTCCAGCCCTTGTTTCCTCTGTCTTCCAAATTCACTTTCTACTTCTCTGCTGCCCAATTCCAGCTTTGCTTCTCTCCCCACTGACTCTATTCTCCGGTTCCCATCCCTCTGCCAAGCCAGTTTAAACCCTCCCCAACAGCACTAGCAAACCCTCCCACGAGGATACTGGTCCCGGCTCTGTTGAGGTGCAACCCGTTCGGCTTGTACAGGTCCCACCTCCCCCAGAAATGGTCCCAATACCTCAAGAATCTAAAGCCCTCCCGCCTGCACCATCTCTTCAGTCACGCATTCATCTTCTCTATCCTCCTATTTCTGTACTCACCAACACGTGGCACAGGCATTAATCCGGAGGTTACTACCTTTGAGGTCCTGCTTTTTAATCTCTCTCATAGCTCCCTAAACTCTGCCTGCAGGACCACATCCCTCTTTCTACCTATGTCATTGGTCCTAATATGGACCACGACCTCTGGCTGTTCCCCCTCTCCCTGCAGAATGTCTTGCAGCTGTTCAGAGACATCCTTCATCCTGGCACCAGGGAGGCAACATACCATCCTGGAGTCACGACTGTGGCCACAGAAACGCCTGTCTGCTCCCCTGACTATTATATCCCCTACCACTATTGCTCTTCCATTCTTCTTCCTACCTCCCCCCCCCCCCCCCCCCCCCCCCCCCCCCCCCCGTGCAGCTGAGCCACCTGTGGTGCTGTGGCTCTGGCTGCACTCCCCAGAGGCACCATCGCCCTTACCAGTTTAAGGTGACGCTCTTGTGTGTTTCCCTCTTGTAGTCTTGGAACTAATGAGTGATGATCCATTCAAATCAAAGTAATATACTACTTGAAAGACTAGGTATAAAGGCTTCCTAAGAAGTCCCTGAAGAGCTGTCTATTCGCTTAGAAGAAATTTACCCCAATTTAAAAAAATGTCATCCCATTTCAACTCTTGCCCATAATAATGGCAACTGTCACAGTAACTAATAACATCTTTTGCCCGTATTCTATCCTGCTAAAAAAAAAACACTAAGCTATCACTCCAGCTCTTGTTGACCTACTTTGGCTCCTTGTCCCTCAAAAATTTAATTTTAAATTCTCATCCTCAGGTTTTAATCTCTTCATGGTCTTGCCCCTCCCTGCCTCTTTGGCCTCATCTAGCCTGACAACCCCATCCCTGAACTCTCTGTTCCTCTAAGTCTTGCCTCTTGTGCAACACCCCTCTCCCCATCACCTCACCATTGGCGGCCGTGTCTGCAGCCACCTAAGCCCCATGATATGGAATTCTCTGTCTAAGCCCCTCTGCCTCACCACCTCCCTCTCCTCCTTTAAGAACTTCCTTAAAACCCACCTCTTCAATCAAGCTTTTGGTAAACCCTCTTAATATCTCCTCGTTTGGCCCGGTCTCCATTTGCTACTGACTAAGCCTCTGTGAAGCGGGGTTGTTTTTCTACATTAAAGGCAATATATAAATGCAATCAGTTGTTGTTTTGGGCCAGTTGTACTGCAGTTTCTCTATAATGCTATATGTTATGCAGTACAACCACAGAATGAAGTTGCTGATCGGACCATGCATTGAATTGTAGCACGTAATATGGACAACAACTACAACACCTTGCATTTTGAAAGCCCTTTAATGTAGCAAGACATCCCAAGCTGCTTCACAGAGGTGTAATCAGACCAAAATTGACACCTTTCTTAGCTCTTCAGCTTCAACATCGCTGCAATATAATTGCATACAATGCAAAGAATCTTTTAAATAAATATTTTTTAATATCAACAAAGAATCAACTGTCCCATTAGTTCTTTCCAGACAAGAATGTTAACCAACATTAATAACCAGAGCTTTGGGCACTTCCCTAAATCAGTAACCTGCAGCAACAGTGGCAGTGCTGAACTCACTCCCTGGGAATGTGCGTTACAATTCTAGGAATTTTTAGTAGCTGTTTCCCAACATTGTTTTCTGCAATCCTCCCTGGTTTTGGCAGTTGGCCATAATAATGCTATCTGTTATGGTTTATGTCAATCTGAGTCTGTCCAGACCATGATGAGGATGAGGAGAAATTTCTTCTCTCAGAGGGTTGTAAATCTTTGGAATTCTCTGGCCCACAGAGCTGTGGAGGCTGGGTTATTGAATATATTTAAGGTGGAGATAGACAGATTTTTGAGCGATAAGGGAGTAAAGGGGAGGTAAGTGGAGCTGAGTCCATGATCACATCATCCATATTCTTATTAAATGGCGGAGCAGGCTCGAGGGGCCAAATGGCCTACTCCTGCTCCTATTTCTTATGTTCTTATGATTGTTAGTTAGGTACTATAAATTATATATTGTATCATTATACCATTCTGAATTACTACTATATGTACGTTTAAAATCAGTACTATACTAGAGTCATAATTTGAACTGCAGATCTCTTGTCATTTTTTCTCTCAGTCTAACATAATGGGTGATTATTAGTAATTCCCTTTTATAGAAAAGCATAATTTAAAAAATCAGCTCAGATGACATATTGAGGTGCACATAAATCTTCAAAGTTAGCTTTTTAAGATTGTGAATGTGGTGACCCAGGGACAGCATGACTTACCCATGTGAAGACAAGATGCCACAATGATGAAAATGTGTTATTTTTCTGCTTTCATGAATGCGGGGGGCCCTAATTCACAAGAACTGAAGGCATAAGAAAGTTACAAAAACCTTTACTTTGAAGTGAGCAATTAACCCAGTATGGAATTCAGATTTTTCTCTGGCTATTGTTAGACCAGTTTTCAAATGAATTTGCAATCTTGTATTCAGTTTCGAATGTTCAATAATACTGCTCATATGTGCAGTTATATTTAGATTTTCACTTTGGAAAATGTCACTGCCAGAAACATTGGAAATACATGGGATTCCTGTAAAGCATAAAATGCACTGTAGAAAAATCTAAAATATTAAACTGTGCTTTAATAAATTAAAAAATATATATATTTCATTTTACTTCTAATCATAACCTTGTACATGGGGTCCAGGACGGTAGAGAAACACAGCTCCAGCACTGTGGTATATTGTCTTCCGAAAAAGGTGGCATTGTCTTCTCTTCATGGAGTGTCTATGGAGAAAGTCTAATGCAATGGTGTTCAAGTTTCTCAGCAAAAAGGAGCCCTAAGTGAAAGGAAAAGAAAGGACTTGCATTTTATAGCACCTTTCATGATCTCAGGATGCCCCAAAGAGCTTTACAGCCAATGAAGTACTTTTGGAGTGTAGTCACTGTTGTAGTGTAGGAAACATGGCAGCCATTTTGCACACAGCAAGCTCCCACAAACAGCAATGTGATAAATGACTGGATAATCTAGTGATATTGATTGAAGGATAAATATTGGCCAGGACACTGGGGATAACTCCCCTGCTCTTCTATGAAATAGTACCCTGGGATCTTTTACGTCCACCTGAAAGAGCAGACCGGGCCTTGGTTTAACGTCTCATCCAAAAGACTGCATATCCGACAGTGCAGTGCTCCCTCAGGTGTGGGATGCACTAGTCTGAGTGTTTCCACAATGCACTTTGACCTAATAACATGTAAAATGTTCCATTTCTAATGGAAAACCTGTACAATTAGTCAGTAGTTAATATAATACTGAGGCATATAAGATAAATTGTTATGTGTTTCCAAGGTGGGGTTTTACACAATTAAAATAGACATTTCTTTCAAATTGTTTAAAGTTTGTGTTTATTAATATCTGGTGGATTATTATGCTTATTCTGCTGTAAGATTTATGTTGACCTCCATGCTCCAAAATTGGGTAGGGGTGTGTTAATGTTGTGTATAAGGTTTATTCAGCTTTGTTATTAATATTTGAAATAATTATGTGTTTCCAATTGTTTCTAGAAATGGTACATTCATACACAAATAAATATTTATTGTAAAGAAACACATTACAGTTTCATTACCATGAAGCAATATAGTCCTCTGCGGACATTAAGTGGTAAAATTGGCCAATCAGTGCATTATGTTATTGATGGTGCTAACACAATGTGCAGGACTGGAATATCGGTTCCTTCATTGAAACATCTATGACTCATCCCTTTTGGTGTGGAAGCAAGTCATCCTCGTTCGAGGGACCGCCTATGAAGAGCAGGGGAGTTATATCCAGTGTCCTGGCCAATATTTATCTCTTACTGCATGTCATCGTGAAGCAGGCGAAAGATGTTGACAAACTTTTGGGGGCATCCAAAACGGAGGAGGACGCTCCATAGACCCTCACAGTTGACAGTGTCAAAGGCCTTTGTGAGATCGAAAAAGGCCATGTATAAGGGCTGCCGTTGCTCCCTGCATTTTTCCTGCAGCTGTCGCGCTGCAAAGATCATGTCTGTTGTGCCCCGTAGGGGACAAAATCATCATTGTGATTCCGGGAGGAGCTCCTCGGCCACAGGGAGAAGTCGATTGAGGAGAACTCTAGCGACAACTTTCCCATTGGCTGATAGCAGGGAGATTCCCCTGTAGTTGCCGCAGTCGGACTTGGCCCCTTTTTAAAAAATGGTCACGATCGCTGCCTCTCTGAGATCTCCCGGCATGCTCTCCTCCCTCCAGATGAGAGAGATGAGGTCATGTATCTGCGCCAACAGCGCCTCTCCGCCATACTTTAGCGCCTCAGCAGGAATTCCATCCACTCCCGTAGCCTTGTTGTTCTTGAGCTGTTTTATGGCTTTGTCTACCTCATGCAACGTTGGAGTTTCACTGAGTTGGTGGCGGGTCGCATGCTGCGGGATGGAGTCGAGAACACTCGAGTCAAAGGCAGAGTCTCGATTGAGGAGATCTTCAAAGTGCTCCTTCCATCGGGCCCTGACAGCCTCGGTGTCCTTGATGAGTGTTTCCCTGTTCTAAGCCAGGAGTAGGGTGGGGCCTTGGGCGTTTGGACCATAGGTGGCCTTGACTGCAGTGAAGAATCCTCACATATTGTGGCTGTCAGCCAGTTGTTGTATCTCCTGTGCTTTTTCCATCCACCACCTGTTCTTTCGGTCCCGGATTTTTTGTTGGACCTGAGCCTTGGGCCGTCTGTAATGTTGTTTCGCAGCTCCCGAATTGGATTGTTGCTTGAGGCTCAGAAATGCTTTGCGCTTGCGATCTATTAGTTCTTCGATCTCCTGATCGCAAGTTGTCCAGGGTGTCCATCTAAAGCAGGTATTATGCCCTAACATCTGTTTCAGACCTTTTGCCAAATTGGATTGCGACTGACCGCAGACTGCTAGCAGGAGAAAGCTATTGCTGGCCCATGCTCGCTCCCCTTCTGATTGTTTCCCCCCCATGGATTCATCTGCTGTCCTGGGCCAGCATAATAAACAATCAATCTCGCTGCCTTCCATAAGTAGCGCGCTGTCTCTGGGGTTGCGACTGATAACGTAACTCATGCCATAATAAAAAACTGAGGCCAGAAGACCAATTTTGCGTGGCTTCTTCAGGCACGTGCAGCATGCACTACACTAGGATTGCACCCAAATTGCGATCCAATTTCCAGGCCCTTGAATTGAAATGAGTTTGTCATGGACTTTGCCGAAAAAACGCGGCCCATCAAATATGGCATAATTATCAATTAAAAATTTAAACAAATGCTTTGTTTCTCTGTTTTCAAAGTTCAACTATTTTGAATTAAAAAGTTAATAAAAAAATATTTTTGCTCATATTCTTTTTAATTTTGTATGCCAGCTTAAATACCATGAAGAATATGAGAAGAACATTAAAGGAAAATGGAGCCAGGCGGCAGGTGCTGAAGTTGCCATGACAAGAGAGAATTCAGTAAAGTACAGTCAGGTTGGTTACACAGCAAAAGGCAATATGGCTGCTGGAACATCTCTCTTTCCTTGATCACCTGAATGATTTACCTGTTATTTTAACAAAAATGTAATTCCTAATCAACTAGTTAATAAGATATAAATGAAGCATTAATCGACAGTAGTAATATTTTAAATTGATATTAAATATTAATGTTTTTCTTGCAATTCTGCCTTAGACCCCTACTCAGTGAGAGCTGAAATTAATTTCAGTTCACCATTGTAACAGTGTCAATTCTGTACAACAGTCATCAAATACAAGTGGGCTGTCTATAGCCAGTCCTATCCAGCTAACAATAACATTTTAAAGGGCACACAGTAATATATAGGGGGCGAAATTCCCCCTCCCCCCAATTGGGGGCCGTAACCTTCTGGGGGCGGGACTTTTAGCACACGGCGTGGAAGTTCAGCTCCATACACTGAATTGGGCCTACCGCCCCTCAAAGGATGCGGAGCGCTATCTCCGGTGCTCCATTTCCTTAGGGGGCGGGTCCCGAGGCGCTGCTGCGTCACGTGCCACGCGGATGTTCCGCATAGCGCTGATGCGCTACAACACCCCCTCCCCAATCGATTAAAGGGAGGGCCACTGTGCACTCTGCAGGCTCTTTGGTGGCTGCCACTGGTTCACCAGGGCAGCATGAGACCGGGTCAGCAGCCCGGCACCCAAGACGGAGTGCCCAACTGCACACTGGCGCCCCAGATCACGCTAGGGCCGCCATTGTTGAGCCAACGTGAGAGTCGACCGACAAACAAAGATGGCAGTCAGGGGCGCTAGCGCCCTCCCCTTTAATCAGCGCCCTTAGAGCGGGTGCCAGCAGCTTCGTGACCCGCGAAGCTGACATTGACATCCACTCGCGCCATTCTTGCGGCCAATAGGGCAATTTCCCTGCGGGGCATTAAGGGGTCTGCGCAGGGTACTGAGGTGTCGCTGTGCACGCCAATGACGTAATCGCCGGCGCGCGGCAACCCGGGGGGCTAACTGCGTGGCACGGCACTGCCGAGGTAGCATCTCTGAAACTTCCTGGCCAATTTCCCGGGAAGCAGTAGTGCCCCACTCCCCCTGGCAAAAAACCCCTAGTGCCCCATTAGTGCCCCCCCCCCGAGGGCTATAAAAAGGGGCAATTTCGCCTCCATAGTCTTCAACGCATAAATATTTTGTTTTAAAAACCAAGGACCTTGGTGACCCTGTTTAGTGGGTGTAAAACAGGCCCAATTTTGAGGACCAACAACATCCTGTCGTAAAAATCACTTGAAATACGTCCAACCCAATATTGGTTCAGGCCATTTTTCAGCTGTTCCTGGCAGCCGCCTAAAGCAGGACTTAGACGGTTTACATATGTAAATGATGGGCCCATCACCTATTTTAGGTAGCCTCTGCCAAATTGGATACTGAGGGCCCAGGGGCAGCACGGGCCAGCCCACACTGCGATATGTGTGTGCATTAGGCCCGTGCAGCAGAGCAGGTCTCCAGTCGTCTTGGATAACCCTTGCCACTGGACCAAGACCTAGCTCTGTCTAGCCCGTGTGGTGGCTGATGTGCAACGGCCACCACACGTTAAAAAAAATCCACGCACAGGCATCTTCCACCCTTCAGGATGTAGTTCAGGACCTGGAATATTAGGTCCTTCATTGAAACACCTATGAACTCATCCTTTTTGGCGTGGAAGCAAGTCATCCTCGATACGAGGGACTGCCTATGATGATGGGAATACTGCAGAGTGGAGTAGGAGTGGGGCTTGCTCCTCTCGGGATTCATAAGTGGTCGATGCAGGCCGAAGCAGAGATCGCTACCAAAATTTACATTTTTTAAAAATTAAATTTAAAAAATCATTGCCAGGAGAAACAGGAGAGCTTCCCCGACTCCACAGTATCGGCCCAACCCCAATGTCGCTCCACCCCCCCACCAGGACTTACCCTTGCCTTTGGGCCACTGTCAGTGAGGCAAACGGCTGATATTCATTTCTTCAGTTGGGCGAGCTGCCCAATTATTAATAATTATGTGGCCCGAGGCCCAATTTCAGGCCTGCCCCGGGCCTCCCGGCTCGGTCATGCATTTTGTTCATATCACTGCCTTCGCGCCCGAAACAGGATACTGATGAATTTCTACCCAAGACTTTATAATATCCTGTGCCCAGAGTCTCAGAACTCTTCACTTTATGTTGACACTGATATTTCTAGCAAGTTCTTTGATGCAGAGCTACCTGAATCTATTTTAGAGAGGTGCAGGTGTAAGGCGTATTCCTCCATCTTTGGTTTCCAGTGGGGTGTCTCGCCCATCAAGACTACGTATTGGAGGTTCTAATACAAGCAGTGCATAATCTCCAAACCATTATTTGGAATGGTCAGAAAAATCATGTGCGCTATGTCCTGTAATCTCTGATATGTACTCTCGGCAGGCAAGCCTTCCCACTACGAGTGGGAAGTCAGTAAATAATCCCTTTACATTCAGTAGGATTGCTGAGCGCTTAAATGGGAACTAGCCATTACAACTATTGACTATTATAAGAATCAGCCATGGGCCTTCATTGAGCTAGGCCAGGTTTCCATAATGAATGCCTAGGTGCGAGTTAGACAATTGTGATGTTGCGAAAGATTTTATTGCTTATTTATTATTGGGTTGAAGGATATATTTTGAGGAGTGTATCAGTGAAGTGCCAGATAATATGACCCTTAAATATAACCTTCAATATAGATGTATTTTATTTTTGATTGCTATAATTTTCTCCTACTTCTGTAGCCTGAGTATGCTGCCGATTATGAGGAAACTAGAGGGAAAGGCAGTTTCCCTGCTATGATCACACCAGCATACTACAATGCTAAGAGAGCTAATGAGCTTGCTAGTGATGTAAGTATTAGAGGAAAAAAAAACAATTGTTTCATTGAGATTCTGTCGTCGGCGAAAATGAAAATATTCCAGAATGAGATGGCCCGCTCAGAAATTGGAGCATTGATAGGCAGCTGCACAGAGTGACGGGAGATGAATTTGTGTCCATGATTATATAAGAACATAAGAAATAGGAGCAGGTGTAGGTCATTTGGCCCCTCGAGCCTGCTCCGCCATTTAATAAGATCATGGCTGATCTGATCATGGAATCAGCTCCACGTCCCTACCCCGCTCCCCATAACCCTTTACTCCCTTATCGCTCAAAAATTTGTCTATCTCCACCTTAACTATATTCAATGACCCAGCCTCCACAGCCCTCTGGGGCACAGAATTCCATAGATTTACAACCCTCTGAGAGAAGAAATTTCTCCTCATTAAATGGGCGGCCCCTTATTCTATGTCCCCTAGTTTTAGTTTCCCCTATGAGTGGAAATATCCCCTCTGCATCCACCTTATCTAGCCCCCTCATTATCTTATACATTTTGATAAGATCACCTCTCATTCCTCTGAACTCCAATGAGTAGAGGCCCAATCTACTCAACCTATCCTCATAAATCAACCCTCTCATCTCCGGAATCAACCGAGTGAACCTTCTCTGAACAGCCTTCAATGCAAGTATATCCCTCCTTAAATAGAAACCATGGCCCTGAAATTCCATGAGGGTTCTCCTGGACTGGTGGGAGACCTGTGGAACCCCCAGGATAAACAGTGGAGACCTGGCACAACCTGGGGACTGGCAATTTCAGGACCCATGGCTCCACCCTTGGTCCGTCATTGTCTCCAGTTTTGGTCGCGCTCTCTCTTCTGACGTCAAGTGGGACTCCCAGGTTTCCTCCATTGCTAAAGCTGCTTTCAAAAATTCAGTTTCCTTTTTCATGCCAAATACTTCTTTGCTCCTCAACAACTTTTTTAATGAAGGAAAGAAAGAAAGACTTGGATTTATGTAGCGCCTTTCACGACCACCGGACGTCTCAAAGCACTTTACAGACAATGAAGTACTTTTGGAGTGTAGTCACTGTTGTAATGCTGTAAACGCGGGAGCCAAATTGCACACAAGCAAGCTCCCACAAACAGCAATATGATAATGACTAGGTAATCTGTTTCTTTGTTATGTTGATTGAGGGATAAATATTGGCCAGGACACTGGGGATAACTCCCCTGCTCTTCTTTGAAATAGTGCCATGGGATTTTTTATATCCACTTGAGAGAACAGAAGGTGCCTCGGTTTAATGTCTCATCCGAAAGGCGGCACCTCTGACAGGGCAGTGCTCCCTCAGTACTATACTGCAGTGACAGCCTGTAATGCTTTACAAGAAAATCCCAAATTAAGTGTTGTCTCCAAACTTGAATATACATCCCTTCTATTCCCAATCCAGGTAACTTTTATATATAAGCAGTAATGTATGAGTCTCTGCTTGTGGGATGAAGTCTTGTGTGAGTCATAGATAGGCCACTAGAGGGCCCATTCTTCAACTTGTGCTCCTGCCTTGTGAAGCTTCACGACAGGAGCTGAGATTTGGAATATTACCCCTATATTGTGGAAAGCTGGGGTCGTATCACAGGGGATACTGCTCGTCATGGCCTTCCCGTATGAGAATGCTCCTTTTATCCCATTACTCTGCCTTCTGTCTCCAACCAGTTTCCATGAAATTGCTTAAATTACATATGCTCCAATCTCTTATGATGAACTTTAACAAATGCCTATTGAAGTGCCCCTATACACCACTTCAGTGACTCTGTCAAAAAACGCTACTAGGTTAGTTGGATATGACCTCCCTTTCACAAAACCATCTCCCTAATCAGTTTACACTTCCAACTCCTCACTTGCTCTGTTCTTGATGATAGGCTCTAACAATTTTGCCTACTGTGTTAAACTCACTGGTCTATATTATTGGTTTGCCCCGGCCCTGTTTTTTGAATAATGATGTAATATTTGCTACCTTCAAATTATCTGATATTACCTCCAAATGCATGAGCTTTGGAAGATAATACCTAATTATCCCTAATTTCCTTGCCTAAATTTTTATACTTGGGTGAAAACTGGTCATGAAAGTAAAAGCCCATGGGATCCAGGGCAAAGTGGCAAGTTGTATCCAAAATTGTCTCAGAGGCAGTAAGAAAAGGGTAATGGTTGATGGGTGTTTTTGTGACTGGAAGGATGTTTCCAGTGGGGTTCCACAGGACTCAGTACTAGGTCTCTTGCTTTTTGTGATATATATCAATGATCTAGACTTGAATATAAGTGGTATGATTAATAAGTTTGCAGATGATACTAAAATTGTCTGTGTGGTTGAGAATGAAGAAGAAAGCTGTGGACTGCAGGAAAATATCAATCAACTGGTCAGGTGGGCAGAACAGTGTGAAATTGAATTTAATCCAGAGAAGTGTGAGGTAATGCATTTTGGAAGGGCTAACAAGGAAAGGGAATACACATTAAATGGTAGGACACTGAGAAGTGTAGAGGAACAAAGGGACCTTGGAGTGCATATCCACAAATCCCTGAAAGTAGCAGGCCAGGTAGATAAAGTGGTTAAGAAGGCATTAAGAATGCTTGCCTTTATTAGCCGAGGTGTAGAATACAAGACCAGGGGGGTTATGCTTGAACAGTATAAAACACTGGTTGGGCCACAGCTGGAGTACTGCATGCAATTCTGGTCACCGCATTACAGGAAGGACGTGATTGCACTGGAGAGGGTACAGAGGAGATTTACGAGAATGGTGCTGGGAGTGGAAAATCTTAGCTATGAGGACAGATTGGATAGGCTGGATTTGTTTTCCTTGGAACAGAGGAGGCTGAGGGGAGACCTCATTGAGGTATACAAAATTATGAGAGGCCTAGCTATAGTGGATAGAAAAGGCCTATTTCCCTTAGCAGAAGGGTCAACAACCAGGGGGCATTAATTTAAAGTAATTGGTAGAATGTTTAGTGGGGAGTTGAGGGGAAATGTCTTCACGCAGAAGATGGTGGGGGCCTGGAACTCACTGCCTGAAAGGGTGGTAGAGGCAGAAACCCTCACCACATTTAAAAAAATATTTGGATGTGCACCTAAAGTGTTGTAACCTGCAGGGTTACGGATCTAGAGCTGGAAAGTGGGATTAGGCTGGATAGCTTCTTGTTGGCCGGCATGGACACGATGGGCTGAAATGGCCTCATTCCATGCTTCAATGATTCTATGAAAACTACTTGGGCCTGGACATTTGTTTGGCTTCAATTCACATTCATTATATCCATTATGATTTTTTTGTTTAAATGAGAGCCATTAAGAATCTTCCCTTTCCTAGCCTTCCCTATACCTCTGATATTGCATCCTCTTTTTTCACTGTGAAGCCTGAAACAAAATCTTTCCTATAACCATTGATAAAATATATATCCTCTTTGCCCTCCTTTATTCTACAGCTAATATGGTCAGTGCCCCTCTGAACTTTCCTCTCTTGCTTTTTCTAAGCATCCTTATGCCAGCTGACATGCTCTTCTTCTTGTCTACTACCCCACTGTGTTGAACATTGCACAGTCTCCTAATCTGACTCATTCTTTCCCGGAATTCAAAACTGTGGAACTTCCTACTCCCATCTTTCTCGTAAAATCTTCAAACTTTTAAAACTCACGGTTGTCATCACCTAATCACGTCTTCCTGATTAACCTTGTTTTCTCTCTTCATTCTTATCAAACTTGGTGGGGTTCCGCACGATGAACCTTTTACCCCTCACCTTCACTTTTTAATCAATAAAAAGTGGTGTAGAAAATAGCTTGAGAGGGAGTGCTTGGTATCTTGCAGAAGAAACAAAATGAATGAAAATAAAAGTATACAAGAAATGCAAGAAAGAATATAGCAGTTTAAAAGGCTGATGAGAGGTTGATAGACATTTATTGAATAATAGAACCATGTCAATACATACCTATTCATTAACGAATGAAGTCTATCATAGACTGCAATTGTGATTTTGGAATTCTTATAAGATTGAGGTTTGATTGAAGACTGGTCTATGCTTTAATTAAACCATGACAAGATTTATTAGTTACTTGGTCATTTACATTTTAAGGATCATGAAAGATGTAATCATGTTTGATAAATTAATCTAGAATGTCACTGCAGTAGATATAAATCGGAAAAAAACATTCCTGCCCATGATTTAAAAAATAATAGATTTGTTCAATTGAAGGGTTATGGGGAGCTGGCAGGGAAGTGGAACTGAGTCCATGATCAGATTAGCCATGATCTTATTGAATGGAGGGGCAGGCTCAAGGGGCCGTATGGCCTACTCCTGCTCCTAATTCTTATATTCTTATTTTCTAACAGTTTGTCAGAATAAAAGGAAATATATATATTACACAGGACATAACAGAGTAGGATTCTAAAATATGGCATATATGTTACATCCTACCACATTGTTAACCAATCATCTGTTTATCTCACTTTTGACCAGGTTTAGAATTAGACATAGTTTGATGTAGGAATTTACATTCTATTTTGATGTTTTACCTAGATTTACAATATTTATCCCAAGGCTTTATTAGCCTATTGAGTAAGGTTTACTTGTTCATTCACATTGTCATTTAGTTTCATAGCTAGCAATTGGCATTTATGTACATACTAGATCACAGTTATTGCTAGCTACTTAAATTCCTGTCATCGCTTAAGAGGCAAAGAAGTCTTAGAACTTCGCAATTGGGAATCTATGTTAACTTCTGGGCTTTAAGCACCCAGCTGACATCAAGGTTTCCAGTATTCAACGTATATGATTAAGGCATGGCTTAAAAGCTAAATTGTTTCATTACAGATAAAATATAAGAAAGATCTTACAAAGATGAAGGGAACAGCCCAATACCACACACTGACAGCTGAAGAGAACTTAGCGATGAAGCGTGCCCAGGAAGTTAACAAGCTTGTCAGTGAGGTAAGGGAATTGTAATTAATTGTGCCAACCGAATTCTTACAACTTTTGGCAATAACTTAGAACAAAGTGTTTGTAGCTCTTAATTTTCAACAAAATTCGTTGTCCTTCCTTAAAGAAGGAACATTTTACAGTTTTCGTGATTTACTGTGAATGAATTAAAAATAAAACCGTTTCCAAAATTAACTGGTGTTTGCATTAAAGAGCATGATGTTTTTATTAGGTGGATATATATTATTGGATTTTTTACCCATTGAATATGAATACATAAAAATCTAGCCAACTCCCTCTGGTGTTAACAATAGAAATGTGTGCCAGAATTAGTGGCATATAATGCTTTTATCTCTGTAATTTTAGTCTTTGGGCCCGAAATTGATGGCCTTACTGCTGCCGACTGCCGCCGATATTCCTCCTCGAGTTGCGCCCAGTGCCACTTTCGATTTGGGCTGCAACGGGCGGGAGGGGAGAACTGCCGGGAACTGCCCGCTGATGTCAGCGGACGGCTGAGTGGTGCAATGGACTCCTGCCCGCCGAGATGCCATATTGATGCGGGCGGGAGTCGGCGCCAGAACGGGGGTGGACCACTGGATGGAGGCTGCGATTCGCAAGCGCACCTGGGATCACGTGGGCTAACCAATGAAAGAAGGGGGATCCCCATTCATACTTATCGGAATTCAATATGTACGGAACCACCATAAGTATGAATGGGAATTCCCCCCCCAAAATACACGTACACTTCAGATGGCATTTAATTAAATATTTAAAACAAAATTTTAATTCTTTTGAAGAATAAATTTACACATTTTAAAGGATCTACCTTATTTCACAAGTTTTTAAATGTATAAAACTAATGAAAAAAATTTATTTTTCTGTCTTTTAAAAGTCTTATACTGGTAAAAGCGGGCCTTACCAGGAGTAAGAATTTCACAGGCATTTGCTGGGTAGAAGTTGGGCATATATCCCAACTCTCTGTCCGCGGAGGCCCTTTTCCTGGGAATGCTTGCGGATCTGTCAAGAAGATTCTTGACAGATTCCAAGTTCCGCGTTTTAGCACATGCGCTTCGCATACCTAAGCTATTAATGCTTTATACAAGCTATATAATGTCTTGGGGCATGAAATGACATTAACGTGTGAATATTAGCCCACAAACGCTTAACATGTTTACATTCTTTTTGTCTGCTATTTTAAAGGAAATGTAATCCCAGTGAGGGGAGTGGGCACAGGGGTTAACGTACTGGTCAGTGGGGAGGGGAAGGGGGTCAAAGTGCATCTCTGTTGTGGGTTGGGGGTTTGTGAGGACAGTGATCATGATAGCAATGGGGCCAAGATGCTCCTCAGTGAGTATGGGGGGTGGTGTTGGGGATAGTTTACCGGAGGAGAGAGTTCCCCGACATGCTGCTCAGGGTAGTCATCACAGGCGGTCCCTCGAATGAGGATGACTTGCTTCCACATGTGTTCACAGATGTTTCAATGAAGGACCCGATGTTCCAGTCCTGAACTCCAATTTAAAGTGTGGAAGATTCCTATGCGTGGATTTTTTTACCGTGTGGTGACCATTGCACATCAGCCATCAAACGGGCTTAACAGAGCTAGGCCTTTATCCAGTGGCAAGGGTTAACCAGGACGATTGGAGACCTGCTCTGCTGCACGAACCTAGTGCGCACACATATCGCAGTGTGGGCTGGCCCGTGCTGCCCCTGGGCCCTCGGCTCTTCTGGGCCCCGTACCCTCATTCGCCGCACCTCCACCACAGTCTCTTGCCACTCCTCCGCCACAAACACTTGCCGCACCTCCGCCACGATCTCCCGCCGCACCTCCGCACCAAACATTCACCGAACCTCCATCATGATCACCCACCAAATCTCAGCCACAGGGTGGTGGCGGGGATGGAGCAATTGCTGCTTAAATGGGAGGTGAGAATGATGAATGGTGGTTGGGTGCGAATGTCCGAAGTTCTGCCCGTTGTTGAGGGTGGAGGGATTATGCTGCTCTTTGCGAAGGTGCCTGATATGCTCTGGGTGAAGCTGGTGCAGTTTATTGACCAACAGCCAAAAAACAAGGGCCCACATAGGTGTGTGGGATAAAGGAATGTTTAGGGCTGGAGAAAAGAGGAGCTTAGAAAACATAGTGGGTGAGGTGAGGCAGTCCAGAGATTCTGTCAGGAGTTAAAGAATGTAATATATTTAAAGGAGAAAACAGTTAAGCACCTTACTCTTATCTTCCCAAGGGCTCAATGATGGTATCTGGGCCAGAAAGGCTAAATTATTTTGACTTATAACTCCTGAGGTTGGCAAATTTTTACATGCCATTGGTTTACAAATCTTGGTAGATGCTCCAATGTAACAAGTCTCTTGCTATTTCATTAGAATGGCAGATGTTTCCTCATAAGGAGAAAAGAGAGATTGAAGACGGATTACCCTAACCTCTCTTGTTCACCTGATGAGACAAGCTCAATAGTGGCATTGACAGAGGCAGTTGCCCAATTTGGCTGGTCAACTGATCAGTTGGGAAAGAATCCATGGTGTGTAAGAAACTTGGAGGAAGGTAGAATAATAAATAAAAAATACAGTTCAAGCCATATTTGTGGAAAAAATTTAAATGTTCATGCAGCAACATAACTTATTCCCCAGTTATTATTAAACTGAAGGGCACACTTACATTCCTTATAAAATTTACACAAAGGCTATGATTTTTGAAAAATTAGCCTTATTGTACTTCCAAAAAGTACATTTATTTGTAATGTCAAGAAAATTACAGCTCTTTATTTTTATTCATAAAATGTGAGAAACATTCTAATGTATCTGACTTGATACTTTACATTGCTGCTACTTAACTATTTTATTTATAACTTTTTCAGATAGAATACAAGAAGGCCCTAGGCACATCTAAAGGTCACAGCATTAACTACTGTGAGACACCTCAATTCAAGAATATTGTGAAGATGTCTAAATTTACTAGTGATGTGAGTCATCTCAACTTTGTGCTGGTTTTAGGGCTAAAATCATTGGGTGCTGAGACTAATATTAATTCGGTTTGATAGGTTCGAAAGCCTTTGTGTAAATTGTGTTAGGAATGTAAGTGTGCATTCAGTTTAATGATAATTGGGGAATCATTTATGTTGCTGCATGAACGTTTGTATTTTTTCCACTAATACGACTTGAACTGTATTTTCCTCCAATTTGTATTTAGTGGTAATCTTGAAAATATAAAGATCCATATTTATTCATTGACTTAAATGTTGATATTCCACCCCAGATATGGTGTAGCTGATATCTTTACCAATACCCACATCCTGGCCGGAATCATTCCAGCCCTGATTTGGAGGTGGACCTGCTGTCAAAATGGCCCTGATTGACAGCGGGGCAGATCCCACTCTGAACCTGCCTCCATTTCAGTTTCACAACTGTTGGATCTGCCTGCCGATCGCAGACATGACACCAAGCGGCGCGCCAATTAATTAAGGTAGTTAACAGATAGTTGAATGTTACTTAAGAGAAATAAAAGCTGGCACTTACAATTTTAGCAACCTTTTGACGAGTTTGTGGTCCCTCGGGGAACACGCCAGGTAAGTGGAGTTGGGTTCTCAGTGACTCTCTATTGCTTTGGCTAGTTGACAGCTGCAGGAATGGTATAAAAGCTACCATTTCACAGCTGTTCACTTTCCAATGTCAGAAGCTGAAGCCTTCAGGATTTGGAAGAAACATTTGAGCTGTATGCACTATTCACTGTCAACCTCCTTGGAGCAACCTCTCTCACCAGTGACAGATCGCTTCTGTCATCTCAACCTCACCTGCCATCTATTCCAGCAGCATTGGTGCCCTTGAAAAAAACATACCTTGGTCCTCGGAATCCCACCACGATCAGCCCCAACACCAACATCACTAAACACACCAGCATCACCAACAACAACACCAACCTTCTCCTCAATCAACTGATGCTGCACAAGACACAGGGCATCAGTACCCGACCATATTGCTGCCTGGTAGACCAGGGATTGCCTCACCATGGCCACATTTATTTGACTTGATGTTGTATATCCTGGTTGCCACATGATGTGCCAGGTTGGCACTACCCCACACCAGCACCATAAAGTATCCCTGCAATGCCCAAGCCATTCCTTTCACACTCATCACCATTATGTCTCACCATTCATTACAAGTAACTAAGCCACATCCAAAGCTGCCAACAAATCTTTCCACAAAGTTTTGAAAATAAAGATTTCAATGTTTCACTACACATCAACATAAACTTCACATGGACATTAGCTAAAGGACCCAAGTGCCTATCCTTGTGTGTTGTTAGTTGCTATGATTGGACAAGGAAGAGGGTGAGTGTGAGAGTTGGCTACTGAGATGGGGAACATAATATATATAGATAGAGAGGGATGGGTGGATGTGCAGTTTAAGTTGGTGTGTGTAAGGATGTGCAGGGGTACAGGAGGAAAGGTAGAGTAATGAGGATGTGATGAGTAGCACAGCAGGATGAGGTTGAGTGTGACTTTGCAGTAATGTTTTGTGATCTACTGAGATCATTGAAAGGTTTGCGCCACTGCAGCCAGATCCTCCTGACGACATCCCTGCTTGTGCCCTCCTGTACAATGTGCAACCAGGCTGCGTTGGTGTCCTGGGGAGGACTCGTCCGCCCATTGGAAGGGAAAAGGAACTCCTGCATGCTGTGACTCCCTCCATAAGCGTCTGCAGGGAGTGATGGGAGAGCCTGGGTGCAGTTGTGTACCTCAATCCTGCAGAACACTGACAAAAGAACTGTCAAAATCAAAGTAGGCATGGTCCCTTTAAGGAAACCGGCTGATGACATGACATCAGATGACGTCATCAGACCCGCTTCCTGTAATTGGCCGGGAACCGCGCAGGGCAGGCTTAACAAGCCCCATCCAGGGAAGGTTGCTTCAAGTGAGTGGGATGGAGCCGGGAGCGGGTTTTCCACACTCCACCGATGCCGGCCGTCCTGGTCTCGCAACAGGTGGAGAGATCGCAGCCCTTAGGTCAAACTTTCGTGGTGACTGTAACTTGTATTTTTTGGTTTTCCATGATCACTTGACATACAATACAATTTAGCCAGATGTAGTGTCATGTATGTACTTTTGGAATCACTAGCCACTAGATGGCATCACTGTTGGAGGCCATTGAGCTGCACGCACATGTGTGCAGCCCAAGTATAAAAGGCCAGCCATTTTGTATATTAGTCACTTTGGGCCTTAATAAAGCCTACAGCATGGTAGAGAGAGAAGCACTAGCCTGTGTGTATGGGTTTGAACTGGAGACAGATCACAAGCTGCTCATTTCACTGTTCTCTGAAAACAAAGGTATCAATACCAATGCTTCATCCTACACTCAGAGGTGACACTGACATTATCCGCTTATGATTATGTCATTCGCCATGGACCTGCCACCAAGAATTGTGCCAATGCTTTGAGCCATCTGCCGTTGCCCACACCGGAGGTGGAAACGCCACAACCAGCGGACCTATTGTTAGTTATGGATGCTTTTGAGAGTGAAGGAACCCCTGTCACGGCTCAACAAGTTAAGACCTGGACCAGCCAGGACCCGATTTTATCAGTGGTGTAGAGTTGCATCTTCAAAGGTGATTGGTCTGCCATACCCAAGCAAATGGACTTTCAACCCCTGACATGGCCATTGCCACTCCCACCAGGTCAGCCACCCAGCCACCAGTCACAACAGACTCTGAACACTCACCCAAGGCTGGAGTTGAACTGAGATGGTCAACCCGGGAGCGTAAAACATTGGACTGTCTCAATTTGTAAAAGACTGTGTTAATATCTCAGAGGGGGGTATTGTCATGTATGTACTTTTGGGATCACTAGCCACCAGATGGCGTCACTGTTGGAGCCCAAGTATAAAAGGCCAGCCATTTTGTATATTAGTCACTTTGGGCCATAATAAAGCAGAGCCAAGGTCATACCTCTTGAAGTTAAACAGTACTCCGTCTAACAGTTATTGCATTCACAACATGTAGAAGAAAGCTCCTATTACTTTGCTTTGTGGCCCGAATTTTGTGGTAGAAATAACAGTGAGACTATCAGCGCTCACCGTTATTAAGGAATAAATAGAACAGCAACATCCACAAGCAGGGATGTCGTCAGGAGGATCAGGCTGCAGTGGCACAAACCTTTCGATGATCTCAGTAGATCACAAAACATTACTGCAAAGCCGCATTCAACCTTGCTCAGGAAGTTGCTATCCAAGTTGTCCAGCTCCCTCAGAAGCTGCGCATCTCGCCGATAGACGTGGCATTGAAACATGTGGAAGGTCATGAACTTACTAGATATCCACTGAACACGCCAGAAAAAGTTAGGGCTTGTCCGTTCAAGTATAAGTGAATTTTTAACGGTATGACAAGACTTAATTACTATCAAACAATCTCTCTGGTACTAAAAGTGTACTTTTACAAGTGTGGAGTCTCATTCCTTCAGATTTGAAATATTGTTCAAGATTTAAAATAAATCATGATTCTCTTTTAACTCTCTTTAGCCCATTTTTCTTTCTCTCTCTTTATTTCACTTTCTGTACATGATTTGGCATTACGTTTCCTGGTTTAGACTCTGTGTGGATACAGTTATATTTAGCTTTTGTGTTGATGTTGAGAAGCATCAGATTCTTTTCAAGAAATTATCTTGCACGGATTTGAATTTGCAACCTGAGACTTCTACAGCGGACTGAAAGAGAACCTTTCATCCTCTATATCACAGCTGGATTGAAACCCAAGCGTCTTAGGTGAAAGGATAATGATTACGCTCTACACTATCTAGTCCGCATAAATGGCACTTTTATAGCTCCTCCAGTGGCTTTGCTGGTCACACAGACCAGAAGGTCCCAGGTTTGATCCCTGGTCTCCATTGAGTTTATCAGATCTTCGCTCGCTAGGTTGGCAGTTGGGATGCTACATTTTGCATCAGTGTCTTTAGAGTAGGGAGGAAAAAAAGAACCAGAGTCCCAGTAGAGAAGATATTTCCATTTGCGGGAGGGACCAGAACCAGGGACCATAAATATAAGACAGTCACAAATAAATCCAATGGGGAATTCAGGATAAAGGCCTTTACCCAGAGAGTGGTTAGAATGTGGAACTCGGTACCACAAGGAGTAGTTGAGGCGAATAGCATAGATGCATTTAAGGGGAAGCTAGATAAACACATGAGGGAGAAAGGAATAGAAGGATATGTTGATGGGGTTCGATGAACAAGAGTGGGAGAAGGCTTATGTGAAACGTAAACACTGGCATGGATCTATTAGGCTGAATAGCTTGTTTCTGTGCTGTAAATTCAATGTAATACTATGTAATATATAACTGGTGTATAAATCTGATATTTAAGGCACCCCATCTTTAATGCAGCGGAGTCTCTATTACATGAATGTCCTCCTTCTTGCTCAGACAGCAGAGTTTTTCCGAGAATAAAGCATTGTGTGAGCTGTAACTATACAGCCCACTAACTCACATTTCCTTCTGTCTGACATAAATAAACCTCGTAGCTCAAGAAAGATTATTTTCAACTTAGACTATTTTTTATTGGGGGGGGTGGGTTTTGTCTTCACGACTGTGCTGAGGATAATTGTACTTAAAAGTGCATTAGTAACAGTTACAGTAAACTTAGCATAAGTGGTGCTCCCTCAAAATCGAGGAAGACTTCTATATCTATACTGATGCATAAGCTGATTTCTAAAAATAAAAAGCAAGTAAATAAAGAGCCAGGCAATTTATGCTGGTTAAGTAGCTTGTGATGGAAAAATGAAACAAATGAATTAACTTGTTCTATTTCTTCTACAGCTCAAGTACAAAGAAACCTACCAAAGCCAAGTGAAAGGCCACTATGAAGGAGTTGGCATGGACTGTCGTACACTACATTGTATGAAAGTTGGAGGCTTGGCAAGTGACGTAAGTAGAAATAAAAGTAGCAATGGTACAAATTCATCTTTAAATTCACTGTTGTGGTACTTTTGTTTAGTAACTATTTTTGACTCCAGTGAAAACCCCATTCTATGTAAATAATAGTGTTGATGGTAAGTAGGGCTAATCGGATCTGTTCTATGGTATGTGTGATCTGCAAGTGACAACACTCCAAGCCTATGCAGGATACAATTGTTTGGAGCTATAAAACATTTTAAAGAGAGTAATTTTAGATGTTTTTGCATAGTTTTAGATGTTGACTTGTGCCATTCAGTGCAGTGGCTCAGAAGTGAATTATGGTTTGTAGCACTCATGACAAGCTGGCATGTTGTGTAATATGTGTTGTTGAAATACAATCAAAATCAGTTTACAGCACCAAATGTAATTGCAAATATTGCAGTATTGCTGCTAATCTGCCAGCCTACATGGATTAAATATTGTTAGCAAGTAAGTATACTGTGGATCAGAATAGCTTACATGTACATCTATCCCACTATTTATTTATTGATATGTTGAAAAAGGGATTTAGGGTTCAAATTTCCCCAGGAGTTGTCCTGCTTTTTTTTGGAGCAAGTAGCTTTTTTTGGAGTAACTAAATCGCAAATTTCCCCATTTAACTTGCTCCAGTGTAAGTCAGTTAGTTAGGTTTTTTTTAGGTTACTTTTTTTTCTCCAAAAGGGGGCGTGACACTCTCGCCTGTTTTGGCCATAGAAGCAAATTTGGCCAGCTAAAAGTTACTTCAAACTAACTTAGGCCAGTGTATGTGGCCACTTTTATAGGCATAGAAAAACCGTACCTACATGTAAGAAATCAGCATATATAGCCAGAGATTGGGGGGGGGGGGGAGGTGAGTTAGAGGATTCTAAAGCACTAAGCACCTTCGCAGCATCAGCACAACATCAAAACAACTTCAGCACAACATCTTCACGGTATCATCAAAAATAAATGAAAGATAAATCAACTACAGAAAATAGAGCAGTCCTGCCTTGTCGACTGCAGAAAGCACCGGCTAGCCCTTTGGCCAGGGCTAGGGGTGGCAGGCAGGCTTGACTGTAGGGGTGAGGGATGTTTTTTTTTATAGTTGTTCCTAAATGTTGTGTGGTGATAATAGAACATGATTCAGTTTTAATGCAAAAAATCTTTTATTGGAAAGTTTACAATGCACTTCCACAACAAGAACAACAGCAAAGAAAGGCTGCACCCATCTCTCACCCACATATCAGGGAATGTGTACTTTCTCATACGGGCGGTGAGGGGGGTGGGGGGGGTTGCTGGGGGCCCGGCTTGGGTCTCAACAGAGGCTGGTGTGGGGATTGCAGTGGGAATGGCATTTGATTGTCAGGCCTGTGTGCCCTTATTGCAACAGCTAGCTCCCTCATGGACTCTGCCATCGTTTGCACTCCCTCTGACATGCCCGCCCTCAGTTCCCGTCTCAGTGCTGATATTTCTCCCGACAGTGTCGCAACCTCATCACGCACCCCACTGACAGTGACCACGAGTGATTGGGTAAGGGCATTGGTCTCCTCACTCAATGACATAACCTGATGTACATCTGATGAAGGCTGCATCTCAGGAGAGACTTCTCCTTCCCCTCGCCGTGGGTCTGCCAAGCGGCACCCCTCCAGTGCAAGGCTCAGGCTGAGACGGTGAGCCCAACCTGCATTCCACCACCGCCCCTGGGACCTGCAACATGGGAAGCTGTGAAACCAAGGAATGTCGTGGCAGAGCTCATAGAGATGTCTGGCAAAGTGATGCCCTGTACCATGGACTGATCCATATCACGATCAGCATTCTCCCCTGAACACAGATCCATGGAGCCCTCCTCCCCACACCCGCCTTGGTCTGGAGCGGACGCATCTGGATAGTCTTGTTTGATGTTCAGGATTATCATCTTGTTCTGCAAAATATAACAGATCAGTCAAATGGTTAGCAGGAAAGGAGGGGGCAGGATGTGTGGAATGAGTTGTCGCACGCGTAGCAGGCCAGTCAGCGGGTTGATTTGAAGGGCGACGATGCATTTTCATCTGGGCGAGTGGGCCCAGCTTGTGCAGAGCTGCTTTTATTTTCTGCAAGTGCGACTCAGCAAGGCAGCGACCCTCTGTTCCAGTGGTGATAGTTAATGCAGATTTGGCGGCCCTCCTCCTGTTTTAGTTCTCTCCCTTTTGTTGTCGGCCAATTTCTTCTACAAAGATGAAAATATAATTTTTGCCACGTGGTGAGCTTCTGATGGATGGGACACATACAGATGATCACAGTAACAATTGCAATTCCATTTAAAACTCAAGATAATACTTACACTCACTACTTGACCAACATCCTGCCATTTCCTTTTACACTGGCTTCCAGTTCTTGCGGTCTTCACCCCTGCGGAGAATTCTTCTGCAATTAGGTTCCAGTGTCTCCTCATTTCTTTGGGTGAAACTTTTGTGGGACCACTCTTACTGATATCCAGCTCCTGCCATCTGTCCTCAATGACAATGACTAGTTTATCCACTTCCTCATGCAATAAGTTCTTCGTTCTTGTTGCATGCTCTTGCATCATTGGTGTATCGGATTCACACTCGGGTAATGTTGAAAAAATACAGTTCTCACCTTGCATGCACCTATGCAGCACTCCTTTCCACTCCTTCAGCCACCCAAAAATCAATATTAACACCTTCCAAAAAGGCCCACTGCCAATGCTGCTGATGCACTGAGCACGCTCTCCCTTTAAATGGCCGATTGCCAAGGTTCCTGACCCATTACGCACGGGCGCACGCTTCAATGCGCATTGCGCATGCGCACACGCACAAACGGACATGCGTCCCCCTGCTGACAGTCGAAGACACACTGGGCCCAAGCCCCACCCCCTGCCGGCTGCGCTGAGCAAGCGCGACCCAAGCTCTGTCCCCTGCAGGTTTTTCAGCGCCACGCCACGGGACTACAGGGATCTAGGAGCGGTCAAATTATCCCGGTAAGTTTTCGGCGCGTTTTCTCCACCACGAAGTCGGTGCACCATGTCGATGTACGACGCTCTAAGTGGCTGGGAAAATTTGGGTCCATAATGTGCACAGACACACAAAAAAATCTTAAAATGCTAGGAGTTTCTGACCTGCACTTCTTACCTCCGGCATGAAAGTTACCTGACCCAACAGCAATTCAACTCTAGTTGACCTGAACCTGTGTTTACTTAGAGGCTGTTGTGTGGGTTCCTGAGCGGCTGTTTTCAGGAATGCTCTTGGTCCTGAGTAATGTTATGTATGCTAGAATTCATCACCTACAATTGCTCTACCTACCGTGAATCTTCTCCCTGACCCCCACCTCCGCACCCAGTGAGGGCCCAGTCCAACCTGGTACCAGCCCACTCATGGCCAATGCGACTTGCCCAACTCATTGCCAGTTCACTTACAACCCATTCCCACAGTGTCACACATGCAGATTTATAAGTAATGCTAACAAAAATATAAAGCCAGTCAAATCTATAATACCTATCAGGAAAGATTGAACAGGCTGGGGGCTCTTTTCTTTAGAAAAGAGAAGACTGAGGAGTGACCTGATAGAGGTCTTTAAGATTACGAAAGAGTTTGATAGAGAAGACGAAGAGAAGATGTTTCCACTTGTGGGCAAGACCAGAACTGGAGGCCGTAAATATAAGATAGTTATTAATAAATCCAATAGGGAATTCAGGAGAAACTTCTTTATCCAGAAACTGGTTAGAATTTGGAACTAGCTACCACAACAAGTGGTTGACATGAATAGCATTTGGCATTAAAGAGGAAGGTAGATAAGCACACGGGGAGAAAGAAATAGAAAGATATGTTGATGGGGCAAGATGAAGAAGGGTGGGAGAAAGCTCATGTGGAGCATAAACACCGGCATGGAAATGTTGGGCCGCATGGCCTGTTTCTGTGCTGTATATACTTTGTAATACTTTTTAATCTGCCTGAGGCCAATTGGCCTCTAACTGAACTTAGGAATGCACAATACAATTACACCTCATGACCTTAAAGGGACACACCAAGTTACACACAGCAGAATAAAGCATTGTACATTACATGCTATATTGCTCCTGTCCTTATCAAGTATTGTGTCCTCTGACTTAGCATGTGAGATGGGAGGTCCACTAGTGAATGCATATAAAGCCATGAGTGAGCATGGCACCAAGGAATTTATTTAATGAGTGTTTCAATATGTATCCCTTTTAAAAGGCAAATCATTACGATAACTTATGACTAACTTGAATATTAGCTGTATTTGGTTTCTGTCCAATTCTGCCGGGTTAAATAAAAGTTTAAAGAGTGAGCTAAGATGGCACTATAAGGGAAAGCTGGCTTGGAACAGTTAGTAAGCTGAAAGGTATGCAAGAGGTAAATCAATATACACTTTTGAAATAAAAGCCACTGAAGCACACAGGATTGATGACCACCTCTGCTGATATTCATTCAGCTCCCTCAGCCATATGGTTTGTTGACTTCTCTAAGTTAAATTATTTACTTGCCATTGGCACAATAGTTTAAAATAAAGTACCTTCACTTATAGTTTAAATAAATGTCTCTAATATAACATTTTTGATGTCTGTCAAATACCTCAAATCTGACATCTGCTGACAAGGCCAGTGTATGTGGCCACTTTTGTAGGCACAGAAAAACCTTACCTACATTTAAGAAATCAGCGCAGGTAACCAGAGATGGGTGGGGTGGGGGGGTAGCGGGGGGGCGGGGAAGGAAGGTGGGATAGAGGATTCTAAAGCTAAAAGACCTTCACAACATCAGCACAACATTACAACATCTTCAGCACAACAGCTGCACAACATCAAAAATAAATGAAAGATAAAAATAAATTAAAATAGAGCAGTCCTACCTTGCCGACTGCAGAATGCACCGGCTAGCCCTCCCCAGGGCTAGGGGCTGCAGGCACGCATGACTGTAGGGGTGAGGGATTTTTACTTTTTACAGTTGGCTCTACAGTGGTCCTAATGGAGCATGATTCAGTTTTAATGCAAAATATCTTTTATTGGAAATTTTACAGTGCACTTCAATGAAAACAACAACAACAACAACAGCAAAGAAACACTGCACCCATCCCTCACTCACATCTCGGGGAAAGTGCACTTCCTCATAGGGTCGGTGATGGTGGTGAGGGATGGTGGTTGGGGGCCTAGCTTGGGTCTCACTGGTGGCTGGTGCATGGATTGAAGTGGGAGTGGCATTTGAGTATCCAGCCTTTGTGCCCTTATTGCAGAAGCGAGTTGTTTGCCCGCCCTCACTTCCCGTCTTAGTGCAGAGATTTCACCCGACAGTGTCGCTGCCTCGTCACACACCCCACTGATGGCCGCCATGAGTGATCTTGCGAGGGCATTGGTCTCCTCACCCAATGAAACAACCTGATTAACGTCAGCTGAGGGCTGCATCTCAGGAGAGACTGGTCGGCTTCTCCTTCCCCTCACCGTGGGTCTGTCTAGTGGCAGCTCTCCAGCGTGAGGCACAGGCTGGGACGGTGTCCCAAGATGCATTTCCCACCTGCCACTGGGACCCGTGACCTCGGAAGGTGTGAACCCATGGAATGTTGCCGAGGAGCTCATGGAGGTTTCTGGCAGTGTGATGCCCTGTACTATGGCCTGATCCATATCACGGTCAGCATTCCCCCGTGAACACATTTCCATGGACCCCTCCTCCCCCCACCCGCCTTGGTCTGGAGCGCACACATCTGGATCCTCTGGTGGATCTTCAGGATCTTGAGGAGTATCTTCTTCTTCTGCAAAATACAACAGAACAGTCAAATGGTTAGCAGCACAGGAGGGGGCAGGATGGGTGGCATGAGTAGTCTGATGCGTAGCAGGCCAGTCAGCAGGTTGATTTGAAGAGTGACTATGCATTTTAATGACTCACACTCACCCTCGCGTGTGGGTCCAGCTTGTGCAGAGCTGATTCTTTTTCTGTCGATGCGACTCAGCAAGGCAGCAACCCTCTGTTCCAGGGGTGACAGTTGGTGCAGATTTGACGGCTCTCGTCCTGTTCTAGTTCTCTCCCTTTTGTTGTGGGCCAATGATGAAAATATTAATTTTCAGACATGGTGCGCTTCTGATGGATGGGACACATACAGATGGTCACATTTTCAATTGCAATTCAATCTAAAGATGAAAATATTACTTACACTCACTACTTGACCAACGTCCTGCCATTTCTTCTTGCACTGGCTTACAGATCTTGCGGTAATGAACCCTGCGGAGTATTCTTCTGCAACTAGGTTCCATCTTCTTCTCATTTCCTTGGGTGAAACTTTTGACAGACCATTCTTGCTCATATCCAGCTCCAGCCATTTCGCCTCAATTACAGTGATTAGTTTCTCCACATCCTCATGGAGGAAATTCTTTGTTTGCCTTGCATGCTCTTGCGCTATTCATCTATTGGACTCACATGCAGGTAATGTTCAAAAATCACACTTCTCACCTTTCTTCCATCTATCCAGCACTCCTTTCCACTGCCTCAGTCACACAAAAATCAATATTCAAACCTTACCTTTATGTATGCTCCATTACCAATGATACTGAGGACGCTCTCCCTTTAATTGGCCAATTGCCAAGCTTCCTGCTGCACTGCGCATGCACGCACGCTGAATCGCCATGCTCAAACGGACATGCATCCCCCTGCCGGCACTCCACAAAACGCTGGGCCCAAGCCCCGCCCCCCCGCAGCGTGGCCGAAGCTCCGTTCCCCCCCCCAGGCTCTGCAGCGCCACGTCGATGGATCCGGACGACGAGGGAGCAGCCAAATTGAAAGGTAAATTTCTGGCGCTTTTTTTGGCTCTCAAAGTCAGCGTGCCACCCCTAACTTACGCCGCTCTCGGTGGCTGGGGAAATTTGGGCCCTTAGCCTGTCTATGTCCTATTGCAGATTTTTTGTGCCCTCACACATTGCTTTTCCTCCCATCTTTGTATCGTCAGCAAACTTGGCTACATTACACTCAGTCCCTTCTTCCAAGTCGTTAATATAGATTGTAAATAGTTGAGGCCCCAGCACTGATCCCTGCGGCACCCCACTTACTGGTTGCCAACCAGAGAATGAACCATTTATCCCGACTCTCTGTTCTCTGTTAGTTAGCCAATCCTTTATCCATGCTAATATATTATCCCAACCCCGTGAACTTTTATCTTGTGCAGTAACCTTTTATGTGGCACCTTGTCAATTGCCTTCTGGAAGTCCAAATGCACCACATCCACTGGTTCCCCTTTACCCTGTTCGTTACTTCCTCAAAGAACTCCACAAATTTGTCAAACATGACTTCCCCTTCATAAATCCATGCTGACTCTGCCTGACCGAATTTTGCTTATCCAAATGTCCTGCTACTGCTTCTTTAATAATGGACTCCTACATTTTCCCAACCACAGATGTTAGGCTAAATGATCTATAGTTTCCTGCTTTTTGTCTGCCTCCTTTTTTAAATAGGGGCGTTACATTTGCAATTTTCCAATCTGCATTGGAACTTGCAGTGATTGGAGATCTATTTCTACAGGGGATCTGGGACCTGTGTGAACAAAGCAAGCAACTGTTCACCTCCTTAACCAATCAGATTGAAGAATCATTAATGAGGCACGCAGAGTCTGAACCAGGAAGTGTCAGATAGAATAGTTAATTTCAATGCTAAATCATGTACAGAAAAAAAAAATAAAGAGAGGGAAAGAAAGATGGGATTAAGACAGAGATAAGAGTCAGAAAGAAAAAGTTAAAATATTATTTACATTTTTTTATTTTCTATCTCCAACAATAATTAAAATCTGATGGAATGAGACTGCACACTTGTAAAAGTTAATTTTCAGAGCCAGGGAGGTTGATTGACAGTAATTAAGATTTACAATGCCATTCAAAATTTACTTACACTGGAATGGACAAGCCCTTACTTTTTCTGGTGAGTTTAGTTGGTATCTATCACGTAAGTATCGCAACTTCAGGCCATTCCATGTATGTGAATGCCGAGTCTCTGGGCGAGGTACCGGTGTAGCAAAGCTTCTGGAGGAGCAGAACAGCTCGGACAGCAACTTCCTGATTTCCATTTTTAATTGATTTCCATGATCAGTCATGATCTCATTGACTGGTGGGATAGGCTCAAGGGGCTAAATGGCCTACTCCTGTTCCTGTGATCCTATCCTAACTATGCATGATTGGTCACCGACAGTTGCTGTCCAATTTACTCTTTAATAATGGTGAGCACTGATAGCCTCACCGTTATTTTTACTGCAATATCTTGGCCAATATTTATAACTGCCCCACATAATAAATATAACAATTCAGAAAAAAAGTCATAGAAGTATATGTACCATTTCCCAATCGCTTCGGCTATTTCTCCCCTCCGCCTGCATGCATGATCCACTGGGCCTCATGCATATCTCTGACCTTGACCATATATATGCTCCCTCCGTATGTCATGACTCATTCTGCTCAGGCAAGGCCCAATGTTCTGAGCCAAACAACTACATTAAACTTCTACATGCCACTGTATAGCCTCGGCATCCACCAAAATAAATGCAGGAAAGCACAATTGTACTGTGAGAATGGTGCGACAAAATTAAGTCATCACACTACAACTCCCAAAAATCATCGTGTGGCCTGACATTTCTCCGCAACCTCCCTCTTATCCTGCAGCAGCTGTAAGTCACAACCTTCGTCACTCTCTCCCAATCGCAATTTTAACCTGGTTGCTCTCCTCAATTACTTTCAATCTGATCTTGCTTTCAGTATAAGCTTCTCCCCTGTGCTCTTCTTCCCCAAATTCTGGACCTTCAGCTATAACTGCCTCAGTATCATGTTCTACACCAGTTCTGGACCTTGCTCCTTGATGCCTTACCTCCATTTAAAAAAAATGTTGGCACATTGATTGCTTTAGTAAAGACTGAAGATCCTGAAAACTCTTTGTAAGGTAGCATTAGATGACATTTTCTGCTTTGGGCAGAATTGGTGATTCCAGCGCAAATTGCACCCATTCTATAAAGTTTTATCTCCCCTGAATTTCCACTCAAAACTCATTTGCATTCTGTCGAATGCAACATTTGCCATGAACCAGCGCAATTGGGCAGAGTTTTAAAATGCATTTTTTTTAAATGTTGCTTTAAAAAATATTTCTTGATATATTTAAGAGGGGTAACTTGGTAAAGTTTGATTAATACAGCTGAAAATGGGTTTGTCACAAAACAATAAGCATTTTAAATCACAGTGTTAATCTACCACTGTGACTAATACAAATTTGACTGAAAATGACTTTTTAAAAAAAAATATACAAAACTATTTTCTAGTTAGATTGGGGTAAATTTAAAAAAAAAATCAAAACTTTAAAAAACATTCGTATTAATACCCTCCTCAAAGGCCTGCAAATGAGTGTAATTCACAGAAACTCCCAATGGTGTTTAATTCACCCTGGGGGCATGGCCAGTTTTGTGAGTGGGGCCTGCTTCTAGCGCAATGTTTTTAAAATGAGCGCAAAAGAGCGTGGAAACTCGAGTTGTGCTGAATGTAATTTGTGCTTAAAATACTGGAGAGACGTGAGTCCGGGGTCGGCGAGAGGCCTACAAAAGGCCGCGAGAGGCGTCGGGAGGTGCGTGGAGAGACGCGAGTCCGGGGTCGGCGAGAGGCTTACAAAAGGCCGCGAGAGGCGTCGGGAGGTGCGTGGAGAGACGCGAGTCCGGGGTCGGCGAGAGGCCTACAAAAGGCCGCGAGAGGCGTCGGGAGGTGCGTGGAGAGACGCGAGTCCGGGGTCGGCGAGAGGCTTACAAAAGGCCGCGAGAGGCGTCGGGAGGTGCGTGGAGAGACGTGAGTCCGGGGTCGGCGAGAGGCCTACAAAAGGCCGCGAGAGGCGTCGGGAGGTGCGTGGAGAGACGCGAGTCCGGGGTCGGCGAGAGGCCTACAAAAGGCCGCGAGAGGCGTCGGGAGGTGCGTGGAGAGACGTGAGTCCGGGGTCGGCGAGAGGCCTACAAAAGGCCGCGAGAGGCGTCGGGAGGTGCGTGGAGAGACGCGAGTCCGGGGTCGGCGAGAGGCCTACAAAAGGCCGCGAGAGGCGTCGGGAGGTGCGTGGAGAGACGCGAGTCCGGGGTCGGCGAGAGGCTTACAAAAGGCCGCGAGAGGCGTCGGGAGGTGCGTGGAGAGACGCGAGTCCGGGGTCGGCGAGAGGCCTACAAAAGGCCGCGAGAGGCGTCGGGAGGTGAGTGGAGAGACGTGAGTCCGGGGTCGGCGAGAGGCCTACAAAAGGCCGCGAGAGGCGTCGGGAGGTGAGTGGAGAGACGTGAGTCCGGGGTCGGCGAGAGGCCTACAAAAGGCCGCGAGAGGCGTCGGGAGGTGCGTGGAGAGACGCGAGTCCGGGGTCGGCGAGGGGCTTACAAAAGGCCGCGAGAGGCGTCGGGCGGTGCGTGGAGAGACGTGAGTCCGGGGTCGGTGAGAGACCTATAAAAGGCCGCGAGAGGCGTCGGGAGGTGCGTGGAGAGACGCGAGTCCGGGGTCGGTGAGAGACCTATAAAAGGCGTACTTGTGCAGCTACAGGGAGAGGGCAAAAAAGAAGTAGAAAGAAACAGAAAGCTGACGTCACAGCCAAGGGGGTAAGTGATTGGCTGGTGATTGGTGAGTAGCTTTTCTTTTTTATATCAGTCAGTAACTTTTAACATTGTTGTTGCCAATTTAAGGGTATCTAAGGGTTAAGTCATGGCAGGAGAGCTCGATCACGTGATATGCTCCTCCTGTACCATGTGGGAACTCAGGGACACTTCCGGTGTCCCTGACGACTACATGTGCGGGAAGTGTATCCGCCTCCAGCTCCTGACTGACCGCGTTGCGGAATTGGAGCTGAGGGTGGATTCACTCTGGAGCATCCACGATGCTGAGAACGACGTGAGTAGCACGTGTAGCGAGTTGGTCTTACCGCAGGAGAAGGATCCACAGCCAGCTAGGGAATGGAAGACCAGCAGGAAGAGTAGTGCAAGGAAGGTAGTGCAGGGGTCCCCTGTGGTCATCCCCCTGCAAAACAGATACACTGTTTTGAGTGCTGTTGAGGGGGATGACTCATCAGGGGAGGGCAGCAGCAGCCAAGTTCATGGCACCGTGGTTGGCTCTGTTGCACAGGAGGGCAGGAAAAAGAGTGGGAGAGCAATAGTGATAGGGGATTCAATTGTGAGGGGAATAGATAGGCGTTTCTGCGGCCGCAACCGAGACTCCAGGATGGTATGTTGCCTCCCTGGTGCAAGGGTCAAGGATGTCTCGGAGCGGGTGCAGGACATTCTAAAAAGGGAGGGTGAACAGCCAGTTGTCGTGGTGCACATTGGTACCAACAACATAGGCAAAAAAAGGGATGTGGTCCTACAAAACGAATTTAAGGAGCTCGGAGCTAAATTAAAAAGTAGGACCGCAAAAGTAGTAATCTCGGGATTGCTACCAGTGCCACGTGCTAGTCAGAGTAGGAATCGCAGGATAGCGCAGATGAATACGTGGCTTGAGCAGTGGTGCAGCAGTGAGGGATTCAAATTCCTGGGGCATTGGAACCGGTTCTGGGGGAGGTGGGACCAGTACAAACCAGGCGGTCTGCACCTGGGCAGGACCGGAACTAATGTCCTAGGGGGAGTGTTTGCTAGTGCTGTTGGGGAGGAGTTAAACTAATATGGCAGGGGGATGGGAACCAATGCAGGGAGACAGAGGGAAACAAAAAGGAGACAAAAGCAAAAGACAGAAAGGAGATAAGGAAAAGTGGAGGGCATAGAAACCCAAGAAAAAGAAAAAAAGGGCCACTGTACAGCAAAATTCTAAAAGGACAAAGGGTGTTAAAAAAGCAAGCCTGAAGGCTTTGTGTCTTAATGCAAGGAGTATCCGCAATAAGGTGGATGAATTAACTGTGCAAATAGATGTTAACAAATATGATGTGATTGGGATTACGGAGACGTGGCTCCAGGATGATCAGGGCTGGGAACTCAACATCTAGGGGTATTCAACATTCAGGAAGGATAGAACAAAAGGAAAAGGAGGTGGGATAGCATAGCTGGTTAAAGAGGAGATTAATGCAATAGTTAGGAAAGATATTAGCTTGGATGATGTGGAATCTATATAGGTAGAGCTGCAGAACACCAAAGGGCAAAAAACATTAGTGGGAGTTGTGTACAGACCTTCAAACAGTAATAGTGATGTTGGGGAGGGCATCAAACATGAAATTAGGGGTGCATGCAATAAAGGTGCAGCAGTTATAATGGGTGACTTTAATATGCACATAGATTGGGCCTACCAAACTGGAAGCAATACGGTGGAGGAAGATTTCCTGGAGTGCATAAGGGATGGTTTTCTAAACCAATATGTCGAGGAACCAACTAGGGGGGAGGCCATCTTAGACTGGGTGTTGTATAATGAGAGAGGATTAATTAGCAATCTCGTTGTGCGAGGCCCCTTGGGGAAGAGTGACCATAATATGGTGGAATTCTGCATTAGGATGGAGAATGAAACAGTTAATTCAGAGACCATGGTCCAGAACTTAAAGAAGGGTAACTTTGAAGGTATGAGGCGTGAATTGGCTAGGATAGATTGGCGAATGATACTTAAGGGGTTGACTGTGGATGGGCAATGGCAGACATTTAGAGACCGCATGGATGAACTACAACAATTGTATATTCCTGTCTGGCGTAAAAATAAAAAAGGGAAGGTGGCTCAACCGTGGCTATCAAGGGAAATCAGGGATAGTATTAAAGCCAAGGAAGTGGCATACAAATTGGCCAGAAATAGCAGCGAACCTGGGGACTGGGAGAAATTTAGAACTCAGCAGAGGAGGACAAAGGGTTTGATTAGGGCAGGGAAAATGGAGTACGAGAAGAAGCTTGCAGGGAACATTAAGACGGATTGCAAATGTTTCTATAGATATGTAAAGAGAAAAAGGTTAGTAAAGACAAACGTAGGTCCCCTGCAGTCAGAGTCAGGGGAAGTCATAACGGGAAACAAAGAAATGGCAGACCAATTGAACAAGTACTTTGGTTCGGTATTCACTAAGGAGGACACAAATAACCTTCCAGATATAAAAGGGGTCAGAGGGTCTAGTAAGGAGGAGGATCTGAGGGAAATCTTTATTAGTCGGGAAATTGTGTTGGGGAAATTGATGGGATTGAAGGCCGATAAATCCCCAGGGCCTGATGGATTGCATCCCAGACTACTTAAGGAGGTGGCCTTGGAAATACCGGATGCATTGAGTCATTTTCCAACATTCCATTGACTCTGGATCAGTTCCTATCGAGTGGAGGGTAGCCAATATAACCCCACTTTTTAAAAAAGGATGGAGAGAGAAAACAGGGAATTATAGACCGGTCAGCCTGACCTCAGTAGTGGGTAAAATGATGGAATCAATTATTAAGGATGTCATAGCAGCGCATTTGGAAAGAGGTGACATGATAGGTGCAAGTCAGCATGGATTTATAAAAGGGAAATCATGCTTGACAAATCTGGAATTTTTTGAGGATGTTTCCAGTAGAGTGGACAAGGGAGAACCAGTTGATGTGGTATATTTGGACTTTCAGAAGGCTTTCGACAAGGTCCCACACAAGAGATTAATGTGCAAAGTTAAAGCACATGGGATTGGGGGTAGTGTGCTGACGTGGATTGAGAACTGGTTGGCAGACAGGAAGCAAAGAGTAGGTGTAAATGGGTACTTTTCAGAATGGCAGGCAGTGACTAGTGGGGTACCGCAAGGTTCTGTGCTGGGGCCCCAGCTGTTTACACTGTACATTGATGATTTGGACGAGAGGATTGAATGTAGTGTCTCCGGATTTGCGGATGACGCTGGGTTGGGTGGCGGTTTGAGCTGCGAGGAGGATGCTGTGGGGCTGCAGAGTGACTTGGATGGGTTAGGTGGGTGGGCAAATGCATGGCAGATGAGGTGTAATGTGGATAGATGTGAGGTTATCCACTTTGGTGGTAAAAGCAGAGAGGCGGGCTATTGTCTGAATGGTGGCAGATTGGGAGCGGGGGGAGGTGCGGCGAGGCCTGGGTGTCATGGTACATCAGTCATTGAGGGTTGGCATGCAGGTACAGCCGGCGGTTGGGAGGACGGGTAGCATGTTGGCCTTCATAGTGAGGGGATTTGGGTGCAGGTGCAGGGAGGTGTTGCTGCAGTTGTACAGGGCCTTGGTGGGGCCACACCTGGAGTATTGTGTACAGTTTTGGTCTCCTAACTTGAGGAGGGACATTCTTTCTGTTGAGGAAGCGCAGCGAAGGTTCACCAGACTGATTCCCGGGATGGTGGGACTGACCTATTAAGAAAGACTGGATCAACTGGGCTTGTATTCACTGGAGTTCAGAAGAATAAGAGGGGACCTCATAGAAACGTTTAAAATTCTGACGGGTTTAGACAGGTTAGATGCAGGAAGAATGTTCCCAATGTTGGGGAAGTCCAGAACCAGGGGTCACAGTCTAAGGATAAGGGGGAAGCCATTTAGGACCGAGATGAGGAGAAACTTCTTTGCCCAGGGAGTGGTGAACCTGTGGAATTCTCTGCCACAGAGGGTTGTTGAGGCCAGTTCACTAAGTATATTCAAAAGGGAGTTAGATGACGTCCTTACTGCTGGGGGGATCAGTGAGTATGGCGAGAAAGCGGGAGGGGGGTACTGGGGTTGCATGTTCAGCCATGAACTCATTGAATGGCGGTGCAGGCTAGAAGGGCCGAATGGCCTACTCCTGCACCTATTTTCTATGTTTCTATGTTTCTATCTTTTGTGCCGGGTGCGCCAATATCAGAGGAATTGTTCCAAAGAAAACAGTGCAGTTGAGTGGAAACTCCAGGCCTGAAATTCATTTGAAATTCCTCTGTCCGCTAGTTTAGTAACCCTTAGCACCTCTGCTAAGCTAGCAGAGTGCGGAGTTTTAGGCCAATACATTGTTTACATTTGCGACTATCTCACAGTGTAATATCATTAGCAGAGGAATGTAATCACAATTTATGTTCTTAATAGATAGGTACATAATTTAAACATATATATGCACAGGTTGTTGAAGGCATAAAAAGCAAATGTCATTTTTCATAAGTAAATAAGTTTTGAAGCAGTACAAGGAATCATGGAAGAAACAGAATTACATTGAGTAGAACAGTAAGCTGATGAAAACATCATAGAAGATAAAAATGTTAAAAACAAATTGACATGGCGAGAAAAATATAGAAATAATTAGGAGATAAGATAGTAGATTAGTTTTAGTATTCTGATTTTTTGAAAAATTAGCAAAACAGAACGTTATGAACAAATAGAAATTCATGCCTATTAAATGTAATTATAATTCTTCATCACTGCCGACAGTTCTGCGCAACACCAGCTTGTCTGGTACCATTTGTCTTTTTTCAGTGGGTCAGGGATTCAGATGGGGCCGCTGCAGAAAATGGCTGTGACAGGTCTCCGATCCCTGCTGCAGAGTTGTGAGAATGGCAGCCCATGTGTTGACTGAAGAGTAGTAACAATTTTTCATTTCTTTAATAACTAAAAATGCCAGATTGGTTGTATTGGTTTTCCAGGCCTTTAAATATCCAAACCGCCCACACTTCCCACCCACACGCCCCCCCCCCCCGCCCCACACCCCTACCCCATCACTGGATTGTTGAGGAGGGGCAGGTATCCATTGTTGCCATGATGCCAATGATGAGAACTGCATTGCATGTTGTATTCCTGCCATTTATGTGTAATTATAACACACCCGTCCAAATTATACGCCCAAAGTCGGTTCTGGCAGAAAATGTTGGAAGTAGTGGGCCGAGTGGAGAGCTGGCAGAGAGGCGTCTGAAGAATTTTGAGCTGTATGCTGGAATTGTCGGTGACAAGTGAGCAACTGCTGAACCTCTAATGGAAATTCATGCCTATTAAACTTAATTATAATTCTTCATCACTGTCAATGGCCCGGAATTTGCAGTGGGTAATAACAGCGAATGAAGAGAACTAAAGACAGGGAAAGAAAGATTGGATTAAGAGAGAGAGAAAAAAAGAGACAGGCAGGCCCATTATCTATCATCATATTGTGAGCATTTCATGATGTTAAGGTGACTGAGCAAAATTACATGGCTGTGGCAAAATCTAGTCTCTTGTGGCATATAATATGAGAATAAACAGTGGCACACTTGATTGAGGCCAGTAAACTTAGCAACAGACTAGTGTTTCACTGAATATATATAGATATGTATTGATATTCAGCTCATGCCCCTGACAGATATCTGACTCCCAAGGCGAGTGCAATTTTAGTTTTGAAAATGTTGTTACACCAGTAATTTTTAACTGCTGACTTTGTAAGAATTAAAGTTTAATGTCAAAATACTGACTTTGGAATATTTCCTTGTATTTTTTAGAGGAAGTATAAAGGTGACGTGGAGGGGGACAAAATGCTTTGCTTTTATCCAGCTGATATTACACCTTCATATGAGACGCTGAAGAAACTAGTCCCATTAAAAGATGTAAGATTTGACAGACACTTGAATAATTCTTCCTCTATTTTTCTCCTCTCTATCTTATTCTCCCAAAGGTACTGGTTCTTGGTAGGGCATGGATCCAACTGCCCTTTGCTGCATCTCCCAGGTGGATGCTCTTCATGAGCAAGCCTAGACAGTTATTTTCATGAGACTATTTTAGCCGTAAAGCTAACAAACTCTAGATTGAACCAAACACCTTCAGGTCCGTATGGTTCAGTGCTACACCCTGAATTGTTGCAAGCCACAAGCTCTTGGGAATAATGTTTATGGTGGCGTAAGCCTACATATTTAAACAAATACTAAATAGTTGAAACAAATTTGAGAGTAAATGAAGAACTTCAGTGCAGTAGGGGAAAGCCGTGTTGTCTTTTAGATGAGATGTTAAACGAGGCCATGTCTCCAAGTGGATACAAAAGATCCCATGGCACTATTCGAAGACCAGGGGAGTTCTCCTGGTGTCCTGGCTGACATTTATCTCACAACCAACATCACTAAAGTAAATTATCTGGTCAGTTATCTCAATGCTGTTTGTGGAACTTGCTGTGCACAAATTGTCTGCCGTATTTTCCTACATCATTATCATCATAGGCAGTCCCTCGAAATCGAGGAAGACTTGCTTCCACTCCAAGAGTGAGTTCTCAGGTGACTGAACAGTCCAATACAGGAATTACAGTCTCTGTCACAGGTGAGACAGACATTCGTTGACGGAAAGGGTGGGTGGGGAGTCTGGCCTGCCATTATAACAGTGATGACATTTCAAAAGTATTTATTTGGCTGGGAAGCACTTTGGGACTTCCAGAGGATGTGAAAGGTGCTATATAAATGCAAGTTTTTTTTTCCTTACTATGGTTTGTGACAAAGAATTCCTCATTTTAACCACTTCCTTTGTAAAGAACTAAACTTGTTGGATAATTTGGGGCCAAAATTTCCCCTTCCCTTAAGGCCTGTTAACACGGGAAATCGGCGGTCATGCTGCGGAGTGCAATGGCTGCCGATTTTTCGTGTATTGGCCGCCATTATCAAAATTCTGCTCCTGCGGTATCCCAGCGGTGACCCGCTCCCCCCTACTGCTCCGCTGCTGTGATCCATCCTAAGTGCGTCATCAGAGTGCACCCCGCTGATGTTCCCCACCCCCCACCAATGGCGAAATTCCGCCAAGAAAATCTTCCTCCAGCCGGGCGGTGCCAAAATCTACTTTTTTTGAGGCGGTCCAGTGAGGCTGAGGTCTTCTAAAATGGCCGTGCGACTCCCATTAAAGTGAGGACACACTGCCACTGCCGCCATGTTTTTTTTAAAAAAATCGGCCAACTGCCATGTCGGGCCAACAATTATGCCTCCAGGTTCAGCCGGGCGGCCAGCAGGCGGCCTGGCACCCCCTCTAGAGTGCCAGGCCAGTGGGGTGGCCAGGCCAAAACCCTCCCTGGTGACCCAGTGACACCGAACGTTAAAAATCACGCAGGCTCTCCCCTTTTAAGTGAAGGGGAGAGCCGTGGTGACGCGATGCCATGATGACTGACAGCGGCGGTCACTCCTAACCCCCCCCAACTTCCGCCCCTCAAGTGTGCTCACCTCTGCACTACCGCCCTCATTATAAGTGACTTCTGGTCCGTCGGGAAAAAAAGCCAAAGAGCAGAATTTCGTTCAAGAGGCCACCTCATCCACCGCGGCGGTGAAAACAACAGAAACTGGGTGCTTGCGGCCCGTTTCCAGTCAGGGGCAATTTCGGCTCCTTCGTGTTTTTTCCTTTACTGTCATATCAAAATATTTTCATGGAGAACAGTCGGATATTTTGGATTAGGATGCTCTGTGTTTACTGATGAATATGGATCAGTTAAAGATAGCAAAACCACAGGAATGTTGGGGTGGGAAGGCATCCATCTGAATGTGGTTAATGTATGCCTCTGGGATGCAATGCATTTTGGCAGTCTGCAATGCTCTTAACTTTTAACCGGAAGGGGTGGACTATTGCAAAGCCACCTTGTTCATTTCGCTTCAGAATGGGCTGCTGCCCAGCCATTGTTCTTCTTGAATTTATTTATTAAATTGGGGAAACCAGACACAGCATTGGCTCAAGAAACACAGTAAGATTTAAAATCAAGAATGAACAATATGTTGACCTGAAGGGTTGTTTTTAAACTCATATCTGATCGCTGACGTGGGACTGCAGATTTGTGGTGTACTAGTTTTTGAAAACCCAAACAGTTCCATAGATCTTGGACTTTTTCTTGATCTAATGTCAAAAGTTGTTTTTCATGTGCCAGGACAAGTTGCTAAAGCTGTAAAAATATAGGATGCTTGGTTCCATAAATAGGAGCATATATTGGAGAAGCAAAGAGGCAATGTTAACTTTATGTAAATCATTTGTTAGATCACAGTTAGAGTATAACATAAAGTAAGGCACCCAAAACTAAACTGAGTGAATTTAGATGTTTAGAAACTTACTTTAGGAAGGATATCAAGGCCATGAACTAAGTGCAGTGGAGACTCACTAATATGATAGCAGGCACGAGCAGCTTTAGTTATGAAGAGAGATTAGAAGAACTGTTCTTTTTTTCATTAGAACAGGAAGGTTAAGAGGAAATGATAGAGACGTTAGAAATTCTGACAAGGTGAATTAGATCGAACTATTTCCACTAGGCAGTGAGTCAATAACGAGAGAGCAGAAATTAAAATCATCACCAAAAGATTGAAGAGATTAGGAGAATGTTTTTTTTTAATCCAGAGGGTGTTAGGATGTGAAATGCTCTATCAGAAACAGTGGAAGCAGAATCCATAATAGATATTAAAAGTGAAATGGATAAATATTTGAACAAGATTAAGTGTACAGAATGGGGAATAGGACTAAGTGGATAGCGATTTCAGAGAGCTGGACCAGGTGCGATGGGCCAAATGGCCTCCTATGTTATAAAATTCTATGATTCTGTAACTTAAGCTTTGTTGTGACAAAGAGATGGTTCTGGTTACGGAGTATTTTCACTAATTTTAAGTATTCTTAATATTATTTTCTGATATTTATATGTGGCATCCATTGTTACTGTTTCAATTGACTTTTCTCATCTTTATATTCCTTTGAACTGTTGCTCGTGGTTTTAGATGTACTACCGGCAGCATGTGGAGAACCTGAAATATACATCAGTAACAGACACTCCCGAGATAGTGCAAGCAAGAATTAATGCACAGCAGCTAAGCAATGTAAGTCTTGGAAGTACCTAAACGAATACCAGGAGATGGGGGTGTCATGAATTACCGAGGATAGCACTGTCAGCTATGGGCATACAGTGATTGCCTGCTTCAAAAACATTGCCTTTAAGTGAAGATTTTTTTTAGAGGCATTGCAAAAATATTGTTTAAGCACAGATTGTTTTTCATCGTTGGCAAAGATTCTCAGCAGGAAGAATCCACAAAGAGACACTTTCCCACCATTATTTTTCAATTAGGTAGAAATATTTAATTTACTCTGTTCCCAACCGCTTTAGTTAACACAAATCATAAACCTTTGCCTCCGTTTTTTTCTTTACAGTTGAATTATCGGGCACAATATGAAAAGACCAAAACTCAGTACACATTGCCTCTTGAAGTGCCACATTTAGTTAAGGCCAAGGCTAATGCTGATCTGTACAGTGATGTAAGTATCAAAACCCAATAATAAATTGTCATTCAACATTGAAACTTGACGTCCGATTGCAAAAAGTGAATATTATTAATTTGAACATTAATCTGATTATTATCTATCATGTCTTGATCAGTTTTTGAATTTGCTGGCATTATAAATACAGTCAAAATCTTGCAAAATCATATCTGTTAACATCACAAATTATTTTTAAGAGCCATATTCCCCTAAACACCTTGGGCGCTGAGCGGAAGTGGGTTTAGTCGAGTAAAACTCACATATTGGAGTTGAATTTAAGTCCTATGAACGTGGCTCAGTGAGTAACTGTCCCGTCCAGGAGCAGCAGTGGGGAGGGCCAGCCGATTGCAATGGCCAGGCCACATTGGCATGCCACTGGACCGCTTCTCGACCAGAACAGTGCCAGAAGCCAGAGGGCAGCTGCCTAGCTTTTAAAATCGGGAGGCAGCAGGCCACCGCTAGGGGCCAGAGGAAACAAACCCTCGGCAATAAGAGGAGTGATCGAGGGTGGGGGTCTGACAGGGATGAGAGGAGGGAAGCCCGGGACAGGGGAGGCCCAAGGGTTCCACGTGAGGCCCATGCTATCCACATCCCGATACTGGTCTGGTGGGCAGACTACCACTGCTCCCCCCACTCGGGCCGCAAGGTAAAGTTGCAGTACGCCCTGTGATGTCATCGGAGCCCAATCTGCATGTTTGAAGGGAGGCCTCACCAGTTTCAGGTGGATGTTCATGGTCGCCTGCAATTTAAATTTGCAGTTAGCCAGATCGGAGCGGGAAGCCGATGTGTAAGACCCCCACTCGATTGTAACCGTGTGCCCCAACAACACAATTTCCGCTGGGCGGGAGGGGCGAAAATTTCCCCCATTGATTTGGATCACAGTTTTATTTTGCCTTTTAAACCATGATTTCAGTGTTTTTCATGCGTATGAGACTATGTGGAGCTTTCGTAAAGTTCAAATATTTTTTAATTCTTGGAGAATGATTAGCGTGATAGGAAAATAGTGCTAAAATCCAGCAACATGTTACAGGATTGGCGATACCAGTACTATTGATGGCACCCTGTTTATACTGCCAGAATAATCAGTACTTGTGCCTATTTACTGTGTTTTCCTATGTATGGCTGAAGGGGAAAGAATGTTCCGAGAAAGTCGTTTTTCTTCACGGTAATCCCATTGTATGTGGAGTAAAGTAATAAATTCAGTAGAATCTTGTTTTATATTTTAGTAAACTGAGTGACTCCTGACAACGACTGGAGTTCGTTGGCAGCAGTCACGTCCTTTTTTTTTTAAACTGACATGGAGCTGTTCGAGTCCGATCTCTCTCCTAGTTGGACTGTCCTGGTGATATCACAGAGGATGAAGGTTTGTCTCCTCGGGCAGTCCATAGGAAACAGTGGTGGCTACTCTTTCCAGCCTCTGCACCACAGAAACAATCCTCCATATTGCAATCAAGCCACGTGGTCCTATACATTTATGTTACCTTTAGAGCTGAGCGATATTTCAATTTTTTGGAACGTTAATACTGCTTAATTTTAAATCTGATGGACCTGTTGTGTATGCAATAACTGTTAGGCTGAGTACTGTTTAACTCCAAGAGGTATGACCTTGGCTCTGCTTTATTAAGGCCCAAAGTGCCTAATATACAAAATGGCCGGCCTTTTATACTTGGGCTGCATACACGTGCGTGCAGCCCAATGGCCTCCAACAGTAATGCCATCTAGTGGCTAGTGATCCCAAAAGTACAAACATGACAATACACCCCTCTGAGATATTAACACAGTCTTTTACAAATTGAGGCGGTCCGGTGTTTTACGTTCCCGAGTTGACCATCACAGTTCAACTCCAGACTTGGGTGAGTGTTCAGAGTCTGTTGTGACTGGTGGCTGGGTGGCTGATCTGGTGGGAGTGGCAATGGCCATGTCAGGGATTGAAAGTCCATTTTCATTGAACATATCAGTGATTGAAAGTCCCGATTCACTGATGACCATTGAGTCCTCTGATGACTGGGAGTAGGTTGGTTGGTTGTCGATTGTCTCTTCCGCCGACTGTTCCGGTGTGTCTGTGTGCCGCAGCTTTGTCTGATCCATATGTTTTCTGCATGTTTGCCCATTTTTGAGCTTGACAATAAATACTTTGTTGCCCTCCTTGGCCATGACAGTTCCAGTGATCCACTTGGGACCCTGACCATAATTCAGAACATATACAGGATCATTTACAGAAATATCGGGTGACACAGCTGTGCGATCTTGACACCCTTGTTGACTTTGTCTTCTATATTCAACATGATTATTCAAGTCAGGGTGTACAAGAGATAGCTTGGTCTTAAGACCTCTCCATCATTAGTTCAGCAGGCGAGACCCCGGTAAGCGTGTGTGGTCTTGTCCTGTAACTAAGCAGTATGCATGACAGGCGAGTCTGCAGTGACCCTTGGGTTACTTGCTTCATACTCTGCTTTATGATTTGGACAGCACGTTCTGCTTGCCCATTGGATGCAGGTTTGAATGATGCTGACCTTACATGTTTGATACCATTGAGTTTCATGAACTCTTGAAACTGCTGACTGGTGAAGCACAATCCATTGTCGCTAACAACGATGTCAGGCAGATCATGTGTCGTGAACATGACACTGAAATTCTCAATGGTAGCTGTGAATGTGCTGGATGACATAATTATACACTCTATCCACTTCGAATATGCATCCATCACAACTAAAAACATCTTCCCCAGGAAGGGACCTGCAAAGTATATGTGGATCCTGGACATAGAAACATAGAAACGTAGAAAATAGGTGCAGGAGTAGGCCATTCGGCCCTTCGAGCCTGCACCGCCATTCAATGAGTTCATGCAACTTCAGTACCCCATTCCTGCTTTCTCGCCATACCCCTTGATCACCCGAGTAGTAAGGACTTCATCTAACTCCCTTTTGAATATATTTAGTGAATTGGCCTCAACAACTTTTTGTGGTAGAGAATTCCACAGGTTCACCACTCTCTGGGTGAAGAAGTTTCTCCTCATCTCGGTCCTAAATGGCTTACCCCTTATCCTTAGACTGTGACCCCTGGTTCTGGACTTCCCCAACATTGGGAACATTCTTCCTGCATCTAACCTGTCTAAACCCGTCAGAATTTTAAACGTTTCTATGAGGTCCCCTCTCATTCTTCTGAACTCCAGTAAATACAAGCCCAGTTGATCCAGTCTTTCTTGATAGGTCAGTCCCACCATCCCGGGAATCAGTCTGGTGAACCTTCGCTGCACTCCCTCAATAGCAAGAATGTCCTTCCTCAAGTTAGGAGACCAAAACGGTACACAATACTCCAGGTGTGGCCTCACCAAGGCCCTGTACAACTGTAGCAACACCTCCCTGCCCCTGTACTCAAATCCCCTCGCTATAAAGGCCAACATGCATTTGCTTTCTTAACCGCCTGCTGTACCTGCATGCCAACCTTCAATGACTGATGTACCATGACACCCAGGTCTCGTTGCAACTCCCCTTTTCCTAATCGGTCACCATTCAGATAATAGTCTGTCTCTCTGTTTTTACCACCAAAGTGGATAACCTCACATTTATCCACATTATACTTCATCTGCCATGCATTTGCCCACTCACCTAACCTATCCACGTCACTCTGCAGCCTCATAGCATCCTCCTCGCAGCTCACACTGCCACCCAACTTAGTGTCTTCCGCAAATTTGGAGATACTACATTTAATCCCCTCGTCTAAATCATTAATGTACAGTGTAAACAGCTGGGGCCCCAGCACAGAACCTTGCGGTACCCCACTAGTCACTGCCTGCCATTCTGAAAAGTACCCATTTACTTCTACTCTTTGTTTCCTGTCTGCCAACCAGTTCTCAATCCACGTCAGCACACTACCCCCAATCCCATGTGTTTAACTTTGCACATTAATCTCTTGTGTGGGACCTTGTCTGAAAGTCCAAATATACCACATCAACTGGTTCTCCCTTGTCCACTCTACTGGAAACATCCTCAAAAAATTCCAGAAGATTTGTCAAGCATGATTTCCCTTTCACAAATCCATGCTGACTTGGACCTATCATGTCACCTCTTTCCAAATGCGCTGCTATGACATCCTTAATAATTGATTCCATCATTTTACCCACTACTGAGGTCAGGCTGACCGGTCTATAATTCCCTGTTTTCTCTCCCTCCTTTTTTAAAAAGTGGGGTTACATTGGCTACCCTCCACTCGATAGGAACTGATCCAGAGTCAATGGAATGTTGGAAAATGACTGTCAATGCATCCGCTATTTCCAAGGCCACCTCCTTAAGTTCTCTGGGATGCAGTCCATCAGGCCCTGGGGATTTATCGGCCTTCAATCCCATCAATTTCCCCAACACAATTTCCCGACTAATAAAGATTTCCCTCAGTTCCTCCTCCTTACTAGACCCTCTGACCCCTTTTATATCCGGAAGGTTGTTTGTGTCCTCCTTAGTGAATACCGAACCAAAGTACTTGTTCAATTGGTCTGCCATTTCTTTGTTCCCCGTTAAGACTTCCCCTGATTCTGACTGCAGGGGACCTACGTTTGTCTTTACTAACCTTTTTCTCTTTACATACCTATAGAAACTTTTGCAATCCGTCTTAATGTTCCCTGGAAGCTTCTTCTCGTACTCCATTTTCCCTGCCCTAATCAAACCCTTTGTCCTCCTCTGCTGAGTTCTAAATTTCTCCCAGTCCCCGGGTTCGCTGCTATTTCTGGCCAATTTGTATGCCACTTCCTTGGCTTTAATACTATCCCTGATTTCCCTTGATAGCCACGGTTGAGCCACCTTCCCTTTTTTATGGTTTGGACGGCCACGACCACAGACTCAGCAGCGATTCCGCTGGTGCTTTGCTGAGCTGCATGTAAGTGTTGCACTGAGGCACACATGATTCCAGCTCAGAGTCAATTCCCGGCCATCATACATGAGACCTGGCGATGGCTTTCATCATTACAATGCCGGAATGTGCGCTACGTAGCTCACGTACAAATTTCTCTCTCCCTTTCTTGGGCATAACAACACGATTGCCCCACAGTATACAATCCGACTGAATAGACGATTCATCGTTGCAACGAATGTAAGGTTTGGTCTCCTTGCACATTTGCTTGGGTATGGCAGACTAATCACGTTTGACGATGCAGCTCTTCACCACCGATAAAATCGGGTCCTGGCTGGTCCAGGGCTTAAATTATTGAGCCGTGACAGGGGTTCCTTCATTCTCAAATCCATAACTAACACTGGGTCCGCCGGTTGTGGCGTTTCTATCTCTGGTGTGGGCAACGATAGACAGCTCAAAGCATCGGCACAATTCTCGGTGCCAGGTCTATGACGAATGACATAATCATAAGCGGATAATATCAGCGTCCACCTCTGGATGCGGGATGAAACATTGCTATTGATACCTTTGTTTTCAGAGAACAATGAAATGAGCGGCTTGTGATCTGTCTCCAGTTCAAACTGAAGACCAAACCGGTACTGATGCACCTTTTTAACCCCATACATGCAGGCTAGTGCTTCTTTCTATACCATGCTGTAGGCTCTTTCCGCTTTAGACAAACTTTTTGAAGCATACGCAACTGGTTGAAGTTTACCCGACTCATTAGCTTGTTGGAGTACGCAACCAATTCCATATGTCGAAGCATCACAGGCCAATACTAAATGTTTACATGGGTCATAATGTACCAGCAGCTTGTTAGAGCAAAGCAGATTAGTGGCTTTCTCAGCAGCTCTGTCTTGAGACGTGCCCCACGCCCAGTTGTCGCCTTTTCTTAGAAGCATGTGCAGTGGTTCTAATAAGGTGCTCAGTTTAGGTAGGAAGTTACCGAAGTAGTTGAGTAGACCGAGGAACGAATGCAGCTCCGTCACATTCTGCGGCTTGGGTGCATTGTTGATGGCCTTGGTTTTCATGTCCGTGGACCTCATGCCATCAGCAGCAATTTTTCTCCCCAGGAATTTGACCTCTGGTGCCATGAAGACGCACTTCGAGTGTTTCAGTCTGAGTCCCACTTTGTCCAGACGATGTGGAACCTCTTCCAGGTTGTTCAGATGTTCCTCGGAGTCACGACCTGTGATCAGGATGTCATCTTGGAACATGACCGTTCTGGGAACGGACTTCAGTAGACTCTCCATGTTCCTCTGAAATATTGCTACAACTGAGCGAATTCCAAAAGGGCACCTGTGATAAATAAACAGTCCTTTATGCATGTTAATGTTCGTAAGTCTCTTTGACGTCTCAATCAGCTCCTGTGTCATGTAGGCCAACGTCGAGTCCAGTTTGGTGAACAACTCCCCCCCCCCCCCCGGCTAGTGTTGCAAACAGGTCATCCGCCTTGGGTAACGGGTACTGATCCTGTTTCAAAACCCTGTTGATCGTAGCCATGTAGTCTCCACAGATTCTGACTGTGCCATCACTTTTCAGTACTGGAACAATGGGGATAGCCCATTCATTAAATTCAACCGGTGACATGATCCCTTCACGCTGGAGTCTGTCCAGTTCGATTTCGACCTTCTCCCTCATTATATATGGAACTGCCCGAGCTTTATGATGGACGGGTCTTGCATCCACGAAGATCTGCACCGTGGCTCCTGTGAAGTTGCTGTTGCGTGGTTCGAACAGTGAGAAGAACTTGCTCAGTACTTGGGCACATGTATCTTTCTCTGAAGACAACGCCTCGATGTCGTTCCAATCGCATCTGATTTTTTCAAGCCAGTTCCTGCCGAACAGCGTTGGGCCATTGCCTGGGACAATCCATAGCGGTAACTCGTGAACTGCACCGTCATATGACACTTTAATTGTGGCACTGCCAATCACCGTTATGAGTCCTTTGGTGTACGTGCGCAACTTGATATTGACTGGACTCAGCCTGGGCCTCACAGCCTTAGTATCCCACAGCTTGTCGAATACCCTCTGGCTCATCATCAATTGACTCGACCCCGTGTCCAGTTCTATCGATACCGGCACCCCATTAAATTTCACATTGATCATTATCGGTTTGCTCTTAGTTAGACACAAGTACAGTCCAAACACTTCCTCCTCTGGTATTTCGGATTACGTATCCGGATCAGCGCTAGTCTGACCATCATCCACCACGTGGTGTGTCGCAGCACGCTTGCTCATCTGCGGACACGTGTGCTGGAGATGCCCCACTCTCAGACAGCCTTTGCAACTATATTGCTTAAATCGGCACTGCTGGTGCCAGTGATTTCCCCCACAACGCCAACACGGAGAAAACGGATGCATTCCCGCTGGCAGACTTTGGGCAGCCACAGGTTTCGCGTATGCAGTCAGGTAGGCCCTGCCATGTGCCACTCTGCCGAACCAATCATATTTACAGTACTTGTCGAGTTTTGATTTTTCACTGATATCTGCTTTAGACTTCTATCCGTCGTCATGCATGACTGAGTGGCCATGAAGAACTAGCTCAAATGGCTCACAAAGTCTGCCCAATCTTCTCCTTCCACAAATCACTCCAACAATCCAATTGTGCTCATTTTTGCATGCATAAGTTCTTGTTGCCTCGTCGCCAAATGTTGTGTATGCAATAACTGTTAGACTGAGTATTGTTTAACTCCAAAAAGTATGACCTTGGCTCTGCTTTATTAAGGCCCAAAGTGCCTAATATACAAAATGGCTGGCCTTTTATTCTTGGGCTGTGCACACGTGCATGCAGCCCAATGGCCTCCAACAGTGACGCCATCTAGTGGCTAGTGATCCCAAAAGTACATACGTGACAGAACCGTTCACTCGGTACCTGATAAAATACTAAGGGGGAAATGTTGCGTACCGCCCTGTGTAGGGGCAGTAACAGTCGTGAGATGTGAGACTTTGTGGCGGGCGCAGAAGTCTCTCCTTTCACGAGAAATTGAGGTTACCGCCTGCGAAAGGAAATGGAGCGCAAGATAACGCGTTCCACTTCCATTCTGGGGCAGTTGTGGCGCGGACTGGGCCGCATAGCGCTGCCGTGTAGGAGGGGCTCTTCCCTTCATTAAGGGGAAGGGCCCAAGCTGCAAAACTCTGCATTAATGAAAGGGTCCAAACAAAGTGCTAGGCTGACTGATCGCGGCACAGACCCTGCTTTCAAAGCGCCAATGGGGCGCACAACAAAATCGGAGGGATTTTTCTTTAAAGGCCCACACCTCCCCTTTAACTTTTGCCCCGTGAGCGGCCGGCTGCCCGGTTCACATCCCCTGAAGCTGCTGCTGGCATCGCCGGCCTAGCTTCAGGGGGCGATACCTAATGTTGGGCCCGGGGTGCTGCGTACGGCGATGATGTCATCATCGCCAGCACAGCGGAGCAGGGTGCTACGGGTTACCACCGCCGCTAAACCCCCGCCCAATTTAGCGGGAGTCGTTAGCGGCGCCGCGCCCAAGCGAAAAGTCATTTGCGCCCCTGTTAGCGCCCCCTGGGGCGCAAATGACGCGAATTTCTTGGCTCAACTGTTTCTCACTGTCTGATTTGTTTGGTGCATGGCACTGTATTACTAAAAAGAAGCCAGAAGATGGCAGCCTTATTCTACATAAATATCATCTTAACGTTTGTCATTCCTATTTGATCAGTCCCTGGTGCTACACAGGCACTTAACTAGTTTTCAAGTTTTCTGGTCAAAAGGTGTTCCACAGTTTAATTTATTAAAGTTACTGTAACACCGATCCAAGCATTGTGACAGTTCGTCTGTAATTTCCTGCAAGGTACCATTTAAATGTTTTAGCATTTAGATTTGTTTTGACTTAATTTCCTTTCTTTACTTTTATGCCTCTTTGCATCAAGATTTAAATAACTACGCTAGTTGTAATTATGTCAGTTAATTAGATCTCATTAAGCACACTGGTTAACTCTTTTTAAGCACTGAATCTATGTCACTTTTAAAATACACCAATCCTTTAATTAGCTGTATGCTGTGGCTCAGTGGTAGTAGCACTCTTGCCTCGGAGTCATAGGGTTGTGGGTTCAAGTCTCACTCCTGAGATTTGAGCACAAAATCTAGGGCTGACACCCATCAGTACTGAGGGAATGCTGCAGAGGTGTTGTCTTTCAGATGAGATATTAAACCAAGAACTTCTCTGCCTTCTCAGGTGGTCGTAAAAGATCCCATTGCACTATTTCAAAGAAAAGCAAGGTCCGAGCCAATATTTATTCCTCAACCAACATCATTAAAGCAGATTATTTGGTCATTATCACATTGCTATTTGTGGGAGCTTGCTGTGCGCAAATGAACTGCTGTGTTTCCTACATTACAACAGTAACTACACTTTAATTGGATGTGAAGCTCTTTGGGACATCCTGAGATCGTGAACAGCGCTATATAAATTTTCTATAAATATTTATTACACTTCTCTCAATAGCTCTGAATGTTCGCTGTCATTATTCATACCAACAGTTTCCAGCAGTTATCCCATTCATAAAGGTGACTGATGTAACTAGCTCTTGACTTTGTGTTTTTTTTTATGGGATTGTGTTTAAAAATATTCTAAACGATCATACCCTAATTATTCTGTTGAATTCCTCCTAAAGCATTTAACAGATTTAAATGATAAAGAAAACCCACTAATGCTGGATATCTGAAATAAAAATCAGAAACTGCTGGAAATGGTGAACAGATTTATCGGTATCTGAAAGAGAAAGATAGGTTAATGTTTTGAGTGTGACCCTTCATCAGAATAGTTCTGGCTGACCCGCTGTGTATTTTCAGCATTTTCTAAAAATGCAACTTATTCCAGATGAGCTGTAAGTGAGTGAACCTGCAGGCAAGCAGCATTTCATGGGTTAATTAGCTTTAAGATCCCATTATATTTTCTCAGACAAGATGGATGTTGAAGGTCCAAAGCTAAATGACTCTGGGCAACCTCCTCCTCCTACTTCCCAATGGAAAACAACACACAATTACCCTTGCAATTCCTATCAAGATTGGGAACAAAATATAGTAAAGAATCATCGAATCATACAGCAGGGAAGGAGGCCATTTGGCCCATCATGCCCATGCTGGCTCTCTGAATGAGTCCCATTACCCTGCTCTTGCCCCATAGCCCTGCAATTTAAAGGATTAATTATTTTTGACTTAAGGAAAACTGCTTCCGTCTCAAGTTTGCTAATCTTTTTACACATATATGCATAATATATAATTTGAGTAAACTCTGTGTCCTCAGATCAAGTACAAAGAATTCTGGGAAAAGAATAAGGGCAAGGGGTTTCATATGAAGCTGGATTCGATAGCTCTTCTGGCTGCCAAAGCCTCCGGGGACCTGGCAAGTGATGTAAGTTGCTCGTTTTCTCTCTCATCAGTTTTCCCTAAACCCAGATACAAGGCCATTGCCACAGATGCTGCAGATTTTTCTTTCTGTCAAGCATACTGTAGAGAAGGTAGATCAAAAAAAACTGAATGTTGACAACTAATTGTTGTTCATTCTGGTAAAGGAATCCCATGGTTCCAGCGATTGAATGTGTGAATATGTTTCTGGGAGAGAGTCGTTACAGTGAAACACATTATGTATCCACGGTTCTGTGAAAAAATTATCAAAGACGTCTGCACAAAAAGTGGGTCACAAGTTTCGAACCATCCAGATTAGCTCAGTTCTGTTGTGGTAATGCAAAGCTCAATACTTAGCCTGTCAGACTATAAGGTGGTGGTTTCTGAATGAGTTTCAAGGATTGAGGGGTGATCTACTTGAGGTGTTTAAATTTATAAAGGGATTTGATAGGGTAGATGCAGAGAAACTATTGTTTCTGCTGGGGCAACTCACAGTCTTAAAATTAGAACTCGGCCATTTAGGAGGGAAAGCACGTTGTCACACAAAGGGTAGCATCGAAGCACTGACCACACTTGATCAGCTCCATTGGACAGGCCACATTGTCCGCATGCCTGACACAAGACTCCCAAAGCAAGCACTCTACTCGGAACTCCTACATGGCAAGCGAGCCCCAGACCGCCTTAAGTGGAGGAAAAGCATCCGGGAGGGCGTTGAGCACCTCGAGTCTCGTCGCTGAGAGCATGCAGAAAACAAGTGCAGGCAGCGGAAAGAGTGTGCGGCAAACCAGACTCCCCTCCCACCTGTGACCGAGACTGTAATTCCCGTATTGGACTGTTCAGTCACCTGAGAACTCACTTTTAGAGTGGAAGCAAGTCTTTCTCGATTTCAAGGGACTGCCTATGATGATGATGAGTGGAAATCTGGAACTATCTCACCAAAAGGCTGTGGATGCTGGCTTAATTTAAACTTTTAAGACCGTGTCAGCAGTTTTTGTTAGGTAAGGCTATCAAAGGATGTGGACCAAAGGTGGGTAAATGGATTTGAGATACAAATCAGGCTTGATCTGACTGAGTAGTGGAACAGACTCGAGGAGCTTATTTGTAACCTTGGATTTCTATTTGACCCCAAGTCTCTAACCTCATATCCTCTCCATCACAAAGACTGCCTACTTCCACCTCTGCAACGTTGCCTGTTTCCATCTTTACCTCAGCCCATCTGCTGTTGAAATCCTCGTCCATGCCTTTGTCACCTTTAGATTCGATGATTCCAATGCTCACCAAGCTAGCCTCCCATCCTCTAAACTTCATGAACTTCAGCTCACCCTGCTTCTCATATCCTGTCCCACTCGCCCAGCACTCCATCTGCGCTGACCTATATTGGTTCCAGTTCCCCAATGCCTCAAATTTAATATTTTCAGCCTTGTGTTTAAATCCCTCCATGGCCTTAGCTCTGCCTATCTCTGTAACCTCCTCCAACACCTCCATTCCTCTGATTCCTGCCTCTTGTGCATCACCCCCTCTCTTTAGCCCCACCATTGGTGGCAGTGCCTTCAGCCACCTAGGTCCCACATTCTGAAATTGCCTTCCTAAACCATTCACCCTCTCATTCCTCCTCCAAGAGCACTTTTGACCAAGCTTTTGGTCAACTCTCCTAATATTTCCTTTTTTGGTTCAGTGTCCATTTTTTCCCCTTACATCCCTGTGAAGTTCCTTGGGATGTTTTTTCTATGTTGAAAGTGCAATATAAATGCAAGTTGTTGTTGTAATAATGCTGTCCAGCAAAATGGCCTGTTCAATTTCAAATGCACCATGATAATTTTTGCAAGCATTTGGGTACATTTTTTTGGATCGGGTGGTTTGCATATGGTACACCATGGAATGGCAGAGTGTCTACAGCCTAGAATAAACAAGTTTGTGACATTAATGCACAACACTTAATGATTTTGCATGACATTTCCTTCCCCACTATCGTAACTTAAATAAATAGGTTGATGCCTTGTCAAAATAGAAGACATGTGAATATCAGGCCCACGAGATTGAGAAAGTCTTTGCATCATTTATTTTAGCTCTTTATCGCCAGCCGACTGCTACATGTTTTAATTTAATTCCTTTTTTTCCTTGTTGTTTGAAAGATAAAATACAAAGAAGCGTATGAGAAAACCAAGGGCAAAGCAATGAGAAGCAAAGTGTATGATTCGAAGACTCTGCATTCTCTGCGGGTTTCTAAGATGAGTAGTGAGGTACATTAGATAAGAAAAATCAAAATCCCATTATTTACTTCAGTTCAATATGCAATTTAAAATCATTATGGATTAACACGTTAGCCATCTGAGGGCTAAATTTTCCTTCCAATTGACATTGCATCATATTTCCCCCACTCATAATCTTTGACTTTTTAAAAAAAAAGATAACTAGAATTTCATATAATAGATTGAAGTAAAATTTGCAATATGTTGAGTATTTTGTCATATTGCTAATTGGTTAATAATATACTGTTAATTTATAACCTGCAAAAGCATATACCTAAGAATATAGAACATAACTCCAAAATGTTATATACCTTATATCAGACGTATGTAGTTCACAATACAGTGCCTTCACGCTTACTACGTTAAAGGCATTACATAAATGTAAGTTGTCGCTGTTGTTCATACTGTTAACTATTCGTATTTAAAATAGATAGAGTACAAAAAGAACTTTGTTGAGACAAATACCAAGTTCCACCTGCCGCTGGATATGGTGAATCTGACACATGCCAAGAAGGCCCAGGCTTTGGCCAGTGACTTGGATTACAGAAAGAGACTACATGACTATACACTGTTGCCAGAGGACATGAAAGTGAAATGGGCAAAGAAAGCCTATGGCCTACAGAGTGAGGTGGGGCAAAGATGATGAAAAATTGTGTCCGCTTTGCTTATTTGATCTTATACCCCGAATGAAGGGACATCTTTAACATGTTGTTAATACTACAACTATACAGGGCGTTGGTGAGACCACACCTGGAGTACTGCGTACAGTTTTGGTCTCCTTATTTAAGGAGGGCTATACTTGTATTCAAGGCAGTTCAGAGAAGGTTCACTCAGTTGACTCCTGAGATAAAAGGGATTGTCTTATGAAGAAAGGTTGAGCAGGTTGGGCCTATATCCATTGCAGTTTAGAAGAATGAGAGGTGATCTTATTGAGACGTATAATATTCTCAGGGCTCTGGACGAGGGTAGATGGAGAGAGGATGTTTCCCCTCATAGGGGAATCTAGAACTAGGGGGCATAGTTTCAGAATAAGGGGTCGCACATTTAAAACGGAGACAAGGAGGATTTTCTTCTTTGAGGGTCGTGAATCTTTGGAATTCTCTACCCCAGAGAGCTGTGGAGGCTGGGTCATTGAATATATTTAAGGTAGAGATAGATAAATTTATGAATGATAAGGGAGTCAAAGGTTATGGGGAGTGGGCAGGAAAGTAGAACTGAGGCCAAGATCTGATCAGCCATGATCTTATTGAATGGCGGGGCAGGCTCGAGGGGCCAAATGGCCTACTCCTGCTCTAATTTCTTATGTTCTTATGTTGTTTTAATCTATTTGCTTTAAACTACAGGAGAGACTGAAAATCAATGTATTTTTTTTATATTGAAACTGATGTATATCTTGCACATGAAGATTAATATAACCTTGTTTTATTTTATTAAATAAAATGAACATCCTAATAAGTAAATCTATTTTCCTGACGTTTCCCTTTCCTGCCTCTCCCAATGGCAGTGACTAAAGCCGGGTATAGTTCCAACACCTCACCCCAGATAGCAGTTCTTCATGTGTGAAACTAGACAGTGAATGTTGACGAGCTGTTTGACTGTGGAGGCATTGGACTGTGGCACATACACCTTTCCAGCAAGGGTCACAGGAAAGTGATTAAGACCTGGAGACCTTGCTTTTGTAGAGTTGCCGAACCATTTGTGTTGCCCTTATCACTGCTTTGATCAGCTAAATCAGCACAGATCAGTTCAAATAATGGTCTGTAAGGGGCAGTCCTACACCAGGTGCATATATCCTCCATACATCCTTTAAACAGACTTCAGTGGTGTACGGGATAGGCCCCTTGGTACAGCTTGAATGTTGAATAAGAGATCGTGCTGTCTTTTGCACAATTTAGACAATGACGTCTGTTTATCAACTGGGTTTTGTTCACGTTAACAACATTACAGATGCCAACAGAGCCAAGCTGAATTTTTAATTTGTTTTTAAACTGCAGAATAAATACAGAGCAGATCTGACGTGGATGAAAGGCGTGGGATGGGAAGCAGACCGAAGTCTGGATGTGGAGCAGGCTAGGAAAGCCGGGGATATTCTGAGTGAGGTGAGAAAAAAAATTGGCCAGAATCTAAACATAACGAGCTGGATTTTACGGTTCTTTGCTTCCGGGCTTCGCCTGGGAGGGGTGTGAAGGCGACGTTCAGGTCCCCTGCGCCCCGTTGCGATCCTCCGGTCCGGTTTTGCGGTGGCGCACAGCAGCACTGCCGGGAAGAGCTGCGCTGGGTGTACAACCCCTCTGTTTGCGACACCAGCAGCAGTTTTGATTTTTGCCCGATCCGTCCGCCCAGAGGTGCTCCCGCAATGACCGCCCGGGAAATCAGGGTGGTCCAGCGTAGCCAGCGGCACAGAGGAAGGTAAATAAGTGCAAGTGTTTGTCCTTTCATTTCTTTTAGCGATTTGTGTTGTGGTGGCGTGGGCAATGTTTTGGGAATGTTTTTCTGTGTTTTTTTTAAGGTTTCTCTCTCCCCGTCACCCCGGGCCTCTCTTGGAGTGCACAGGGCCCAGCTGTTCAGTTTGCGAGTTTCCTATCCTTGCGCCACGAAAAACTTACAATGCCTCCCTTAGCGCTGCGCTTCCTGACGCAGGGCCCAGATACCCAAACTTACATACTAAAGCACAAACTATTCCCGGACGGTAACTTTCCCTCCCCGCCTCCGTTTCCGCCCCGAAAACAGAAAAGCCTAAAATCCAGCCCAACTTGTGTGACATTAGTTTTTACTGAATCATTTTCTCCGATAGTAATTCTGATAAGCTGTTTGCTCGTGGGATTTCACATGCAATTATTTCTCAATCTACAAGCAGTTAAAACTATACCGTCATAAATGATAAATGGGTCATCATTGTGCATGCTCAGTCGTAGTAATAAATACATTAATGCATTCATATGAATTTCCTTTGTCTGCTAGTTTAACAAAAGTGTTTAAAAAAAGTTTACTTTAAATGCATTGTCACCTTTAATAAAATTGCACACAAATGTGTTACCGAGTTTGTTACTAATATTGCATGGCAAGATTTCACTCCACACGTAGATCACACCCGCCAGGGACAGACCATGCTTTACAAGGCATGTTATGACCCAGCAATAATACTGATGCTTCCATGTGACTGGAAGCAACTAACTCCTATTTATTGGATATATACTGGATAGTCTTAGCATGTGATACAAATCAAATAATAACTTGGGAGCAATGAGATAAATAACAACTGACACAACTTGCATTGTTTGTGCATATGAAACCGACGTGTTTTTTATACTCACGTGCCATATTTCTGACATAAAGCGAATAATTTCTGTATTCCTGGACTTTCTGTGGGCAGGGGAAAATCACAATCTGTTAAATGGATGATAATCAGGTAAAAACAAACAAGCTCAGTTCAACAATTGTTCAATTGCCAACAGCTGGACATAAGAGTAGTTAAGTGAGTCCCATCTGAAAGCTACAGTGGAAGCTAATAAAGCTTGCCTGAATTAATGTTAAGTGTCTGTGAAGCATGGAGTTATTTGTAGTTGTCGAAAGTGACAGGTGTCATATGTGAACTTATTGAATGTAATATAAAGCATGAAATGATGTGGATTAAACAGCATGGAATGGGACCCAAATACAGTATGGGGATAAGTTTCTAATTACTGCTGGGATCATAAATCTGGTTTTGCCGGTCGGCTTAAAAAAAATACTGTGGAAATAAAAAGAAGTTAACCACAAAAAATTATGGAAATGTACAGCAAGTCAGTCAGTATTTGAAAGAGAATGCCAAGTTAATATTTCAGATGAGATCCTTCATCAGAATGTTAGATGTGGATCCCATGCAAATCCCATGCAAATCACAAGCAATTTTAAAAATAGATTTGGCTGCTATTGTTTGCGCGCTCTCAAGTCAGGAGTTATGAAATGGCAATTGCTCGGGAAGTAGCTTCTTCATATGAATACCAACATCATTGTGAATTAATTAATTTTTAAAACCATTGAGTTGCTAGATTCTTCATTTTAGCAACATCCTGCCTGATACCCATGCTAAAGTTCTTAGAGATCAAATCAATTTGCATTAGCCCTATTTCCTGCCTTAACTGAGAAAGAGAACCGAAGCCTGATTTTATCATTTGCAAACAACTAATGCAAATGGGGCTGATTGATGAAGTATCAGAATTATTCATAAAAGATGGAGCTCCACATTCTATAGGCATGAACAGAAAATACACAAATGCAGTTGTACAGAGTTAATGGACATAATTTTTGATCCCAGAGAATTAAAACATTTTTTTTTCTTTTAGGAAAACTTAGAGATTTGTGATACAGTTGCACAATAGCCACAGCTGAGTTATTAATATTGAAATTAGTTGTGTAGCCTAGATCCTTGTAACAGCTTAACCTGACAGTAAATCTGATAGTTTGATTTGATGGTTTTCTTTGGCAGCAATGCTCCTTTAACAATCCCGTACCAACCTTGTGATGACCGTGAGACAGAATCTTCAGCTTGGGAACACTTTATCAAAAGAAAGTGGCAGAATTACTGCTAGGTTAACCCAGGGTGTGAATTCTTTAGACTTTGAGTAACCTCTTAATCCCCTCACTGTAACCACCATTACTCTCTTTTGTTGAACTATTCACTCACATTTCTTTTTTCTCAACATTTCTGAAACCAACATTACTTTAATCTGGCTTGCATCATCCTTCTATTTAAATCTTTATGACTTTTTTTCTTATTTGTGCCTTTCTGCACTTTATAATCACCTGTTCTTCTGTACACATAGTTGTAGAATTGGCTGTGACAGTCCGTGTGCTTCAGAATGGTCATAATGGTCGGAGTTTTTCTACTTGCGGTTACTAGATACAGGGTTCTGTGATTTCAATCTGATGACAGGTTAAAAAAAAATAGACTATTGTCAAGTCTCTGATCCCCAAATGTTGAAGTTTAGAGGTAGGACAAGACAGTATAAAAGACAATAAAACAGCAATATTGGTGTACGGCCATCTGAATTTTCACTTTCATTTATTGTTTCTAATATCGGCAAGTGGAAATTGATCATTGTTCTGTCTTCCATTTGAGTCCTGCTATCAGCAAGACAGGACAGCAACTTTGCATTCCTGTCTGGCAGATAGACTGCTTATTACGATGCAGTGGCAGACTGGTGAACAGGCTGACGCAAAACACAAGTGCAACTATGTGGGTCAAGTATTTTTTTTAAATTACACTGAAAAGGGAGCAAATTAAATTAGGTGACAGTGAGCTTACTGGCGGTAAATCAGTTCCCATCTACCAACCGAAAATCCAAATTTAATATTGAGTTTTTTGTAAAAAGGTGAGATGACCAGTCAACACTGTGACTACTTCAAACAGAAACAATAAAAAAGAGAGGGCAAGAGATTGTGACCATGATTAATTTGGGTTTAATAGTAGTTTTTAACACTGAAGTCTAATATGCATTTGGTTACTGTTTGACTAAGTACACAATAACGGACATATTGATGTTTTATTTGCTTCAAAAACTAAGCTCACTATTGTCAGAGATTAAATTGCACACTCTTTTAACTTGCAGAAAAAGTACAGACAAAAAGTTGATGCGTTAAAATTCACAAGTGTGGCAGACACTCCACAGATTATTCATGCCAAGAAGAGCCAAGGTTTGCAAAGTGATGTGAGTACCGCACTGGTGCTGAGAGATCATTTATGAAAAAAACATTTCATTTCAAAGAGCGACTGGTGCCACCGCCATAAACAAAGCTGATCAAAGAAGAAAAGTTTGAAAAAAAGTTTGCGTGTGTTTACTTCCAAACATCTAATAGTTTCTGATTTTGTGTGTGTTTTTCTTTCTCTTTATTTTTCAATGCTTCAAATATAAATTTTTGTGCAAGAAGTAACATGCTTAGGAATGAACTCTTTCAGTCCTGAACCTAGTTGGCACCAGCAGCGTACGGATGTTTAAATGTCACAATCGCAATGCTGAATATCATAAAAGAAAATAGATAAAGCTATTTAGAAAACAGAATGCTGTGGACCACTTGCATTTTATGTGTCCATAATTTTTGTAATTTGTGAAATTATGAGGGGATTTAGTCATCACAGACACACAAAGTAAATGGAAGCCTATAATGGAATCATGACATCAGTACCACCTAGCTCCTGTTGGTGGCACTGCTGAGAGTGATGGCATCAAATAGCTCAACAAACACAGTGTGTGGTTTTGCTCTCAGCAGCCATTTAGTTTTAGAAGTCATTGTTCCAGGAATTTATGGCTGTTTGGAAACTTTAGTTACAAAGAAAACATATAGAAGCTGCAAAATTTCAGTTTTGGAAACGTAAAGTTAAAAGTCATATAATATATTATTATAATAGATAATATATAATAATTATAACAATATTTTTGAAGCATTTCTCATTTATTTAGAACTGAGGAGTTCTACCACACCAAAAAAACAATTAATTATGATGACTTGATAAAAATGTCGTTTTTTTGTATAAATTGGACTGATTAAAAATAGCTTTCACTCTTTTGATTTTACAACTACTACAATTTTGGAGGAATAATTATTGAAATAGTATTAAAATATTTTTATTTTTCACAGTCTTACATTGGTTTACTGATATAGTCTAGATAGTTATTTGTATGGGTATAGTATCAATACAAGCATTTTTAAAATCTAAAATTTTGGATCTACCATACCTGAGCCAATACAAGAATGAATATTTTAAAACTAAAACGATATATGGCATTTTATTTCAGACACAAAATGTATTCTTTGTTATTCTTTCCTGTTATGCAGCTAACATACAAGGCAACAGGTGAACAGAATCTTCATCAGTACAGTATCAGCAAAGATGAGCCATTGTTCAGACAAGCCAAGGCAAATGCTCAATATCTAAGTGATGTAAGTAAACCAGTTATTTACATAGCTGAGGTTATAAGGCATAGAAGGTCTGCAAGGTGCCACATTGGTTGAATGCTACAATTGACCTCAGTGTTAGAGAGGAGAATAAGCAATGGTATCCAGTGCCCACTGATAGAAAGTGTAAGTGTGTTCTTATTGGTCTGTATTTTGTGGCTTCTATGGGTGCTTATGGGTTTTTGTGACCTACATGCGCCCCTGGAATACTTGGGCCTCTACGCATGGAGGTCCAGGAGCGCGAGTCTCTGTGGATCCAGGGCCGTTACGTAGGTTCGTAGATTATTTGCTGGTTGGAGGCATCCGCCCACAGGAAGCCTCCGACCGCAAATTCAGGCCCTATATTTGTTCCTGGGACGTGGGTGTAATGTATGCACCTATGAGTATGCTGTTGAGTTGGGAGTGGTTTAGCCAGTCACATGATGTTCACAAGACTCAATAAAACCCCAGCCAGTTGGGTTCAGGGGATCCACGATGAGGCAGGTGGTTGTGAGCCTGGTGGATGAACTGGTAATGTGTAATGTGATTGTTAAACATTTGTTAATAAACTAACTAGTTCTTAATAGCAATGCATTGCTATTAATTCTTAAGCAAACAACCCATGAAGGAAATACATTACAGTGAGTGAACTTAGCAAGGCTGCATTTTGTGCCTATTCTTAGTTGCTCTGAGAAGGTGGTGGTGTTACAATGTAGAGGCTTGCTAGATCACTTCAGAAGCCATTATGATTCACTCACGTGTAGGGCTGGAGTCACAAATCGGTAAAGCGGGTTCCCTTCCCTAAAGGACATTAGTGAACCAGTTGAGTCTTTACAATGATCTGGTGCTAGTCCACAATTAGTCAATTGCTAGTTCAGGACCATAACCATTAATGAACTCGATTCCAAATAAAAGCTGATTTTACATGGTACAGAAATTTATCAAATAAATTACCGTATAGATTTTTCAATCCATCATTTGAAGTATTAAAAGAACAGCATGCCTGAAACATAAGAATGTAGGGATGAAAAACAGAGACAACAATGAGAGGAAGAATATCTATGTGGGGAGAGAGAGAGAATGAGGGGAAGACAAAGAAAGGAAATCAAAAAGAATTTAAAGATTGTGAAACTAGCACAGGGACAGTTACAGAAAGAATTTCTTTTAACTTGGCATTTCCATGAGCAATACGATGGGAGGTTAACCGGTATAGTTATAAAAACTACATATAACTTAACATAAATCTGATTAGATATTAATGCACAAGTAAAGCATTACAGGAACATCGTATTCTAGAACAGAAGAACACACTTGGCCACAGATGGTGCACGGCACAGGGAGATCAGAGAATTGGAGAAAATAAGTTGCAATTCCTCGCAAGGATAAATAACATAAAGTCCAAGAGTAAAGGCGTGTACTTGTGTTATCCTCTCTGCATAAGCAGGATCAAAATGCTCATGAAAATGTGGCTCTGGCTCAATTTCAGTACTGACCAATCTAGTTATCATTGAACTTGGTTCCTGCACTGAAGCATTGGTCTGAATTTTCGGGGGGTTCAGCAGGCAAGATTGGTGGTGGGTTGGGCGGGAAATTTGCTTTTTTTGACAGCGGGTCAGGTAGCCGCTGCAATGCGCCTTTCCCAATGTCGGGTCTGTCAGCGCTGAGCAGACCCAACAGGCAATGACGAGTGACCCAATTAAACTCATTAGCATCTAATTGACTGATCATTAACAGGCTTTTATAACTTATCCTTTTCACCTTAGCTTCATAACCACGAGAACCCTGCTGTTTGGGGACCACGTCTGTGAACCTGAGGCGGGAGTTCAGTGGCCATTGCTCCAGCTGATTACTTGACAGCTTCAAATGTACAGCAAAAGCTCCCAACTGACAGATCATCACTTTCCTCAGCCACAAACTGTTTCTCAGTCCATTTCCAGTACAGATTCTGCAGGCTTTCCACTTTCCACTCTCCATCCCGTCTCACCTCATTGGAAGAACTCTTTCACTATTGACAGAATGCTTCTGTTATCTCTACTTCACCTGCCATCTATTTCATCAACATGGGCTCCCTTTATACTCTCTCATCTTGGTTCTCAGAATCCCACCACGATCAGCCCCAACACCAGTAGCATCAGGCACACCAGCAGCACCAACAACAACACCAACCTTCTCCACAATCAACTGATGCTGCACAGGACACAGGCCATCAGCATCTGACCACTGCTGCCCAGGAGGCCAGGGATGGCCTCCCCATGGCCAGATTTACTTCACTTGATGCTGTACGTCCTGGCTGCCACATAATGTGCCAAGTTGGCACCACCCCACACCAACACCATAAAACATCCCTACAATGCCCAAGCCATTCCTTTCACGCCCATCACCATTGCAAGGAGTACCGTTATGTCTCACCATTCACTGCAACTCACTAAGCCACTTCTAAAGGTGCACACAAATCTCTCCAAGAACACAAATTGTTGAACATAAAGGTTTCAATGTTTGACACCACATTAACAGAAATGTTACATGAACATTGGATACAACACCCATGGCTACCCTTGTGTGTTGTTAGTTAGTATGGTGGCACTAGGATGAGTGTGATTGTGAGGGGTGGCTAGTGAGATGGAGATGTGATAATGTAGACACAGAGGGATGGGTGGAGGTGCAAGGTAAGTTGGTGTCAGTAGGATGTCATGGATAGGGAAGGCAGAGTGATGGGGATGTGATGAGAGGCACAGCAGTATGAGGTTGTGTGACTTTGTACTAACATTTTGTGATCTAATGAGATTATTGAAAGGTTTGTGTCACTGCAGTCAGGTCCTCCTGACTACATCCCTGCTTGCGCTCTCCTGTGCAATATGCAATCAGGCTACGTTGGTGTCCTGGGAAGGTCTCTTCCACCCATCGGAAGTGAAGAGGACTACCTTGCGTGCTGTGACTCCCTCCATAAGCATATGGAAGGAGTCATGGGAGAACCTGGATGTATCCCTGCACCCCTGTGCAGTACCTGTCAGTGTTTGCAGCATTTCAATGCTGAAGAACACTGATAGCACAAATCCCAAAAGAACATTGGCCACGGTCCCTTTAAGGAAACCGGCTGATGACGTTCAAGAGTAACATCACCAGACCTGCTTCCTCTAATTAAGCCGGGAAATGCACTGGGCGGGCTTAACAAGTCCTATCAACGGAAAATCATTTTAGGCAGTGGGATGGAGCCAGCAGCAGGGTCGGGTCCCACCACCGCCACGGACCCGCCGAGGTAAAGAAAATCTCGGCCCAAGTGTTACATTTTATACTTGGAAACAAGTTGGCACAAAAACATATGAGGAGTGAATTCCCACAGGGGTTCTTCTGCTCGTCCATTGTAACTTCGCCGGAAGAGCTGCGGAAATCTGGGAGAAGTGGCGTAACCGTGGCTCTCCTGCCATTGTTGCAGTGGACATGCGGGCGAATCCTCATGGAAATTCCTCCCCCACCTGACTTTAAGTCGAGACTGCACCTGGTGCAAGTCAGGAGCTGGATGAGCCCTTCGTGCTTCTTTTCTATACCTGAATGAACTGAACTTTAATTAATAAAGGACATTATTAGCTGAAACTATTTTATAATTTGTGTATTATCAAGAAAATCTACAAGAGTGACTGGGAAGCTCAAAAAGAAAAGGGCTTTGAACTGCGATTGGACACTATAGCAATTTTGGAAGCAAAGACGAAACAGGATCTTGCAAGTGATGTAAGTTATACATTTTGTGGACTCTGAATGGTTTAACACGCAGATTAAAATAAAACCGATTAGAAAATCAAGGCAATCATGGTGAGCACTCCTCCACATATCTCCATTATGAAGATAACGGTTTTAATCTAAACTCCCAAAGTTTTACAGTATTTTTACAGAGTTTGAACGATAAGGGAGTCAAAAGTTATGGGGAATGGGAAGGGAAGTGGATTTGAGGCCAAGATCAGATCAGCCATGATCTTATTGAATGGCGGAGCAGGCTCGAGGGGCCAAATGTCCTACTCCTGCTCCTATTTCTTATGTTCTATGTTTACATCTTTGGTACAAGAAGCATTTCCTGTCAAAATGTCATATGAAAAAATATTTTTAATAAGCGCCTTGGGATGTTTCACTACATTAAAGACGCTATATAAATACAGCTTGTTATTAATACAAGTCATAGCTGGGGGTCTCATAAGAATTAGAAGAATTTCCAAGGGCAGAGGAAATAGAGAAGATAACGACTGTGAATTCTGGAATAAAAACGAAAAATCCTAGAAATATAGTTGGTCACTTGGCATCTGAAAGACATGTTAATGTTTAAATCGGGATGGTTCAGCAGAACTCTGAATTGATCGGAGCTTTGACAAAAAGTGCCACCGGAAATGTGAATCTAGCTTCCGCTTTAAGATCAGGAAGATTGTACTTTCAGCTGACAGTAGGTGAAGGAGAATAAGAAAGAACTGGGAGAATTTCTATCAACTTATTTATACGTGAGAGAAGCTCTCCCTCCAAGTGATAACCTTGTCACATTGATTCACGGCACAGACAGTATCATCTTTATGCCCGGAAAAAAAATCTCAACTGTCAGTGGATGAACAACAGTAAAGATTTCTCTGAAACTAGAGATGGAGTTCATGTTTGCTTGGATAACTATCTGCTCTAGTTTCATTACAAGATTGTTTTGCAAATACTTCGTCTGGCTTACAATATTTTTTTCTCTTTTTTAGTACCTGCATCATATAACGCAGATAACAACGTCAAGAATGTCATTCATTAACCTCTTTATAAAAATAATTTAACAGGTCAAGTACAGGGAGGCGCATGAAAAGACAAAGGGCAAGTTGATTGGGGTGAAGGATGCAGCGGGTGATTCTCAGATGGCCCATTCAATCCAAGCTTCTAAGTTGCAGAGTGACCTCGAATACAAAAGGAAATCTGAGGCAACCAAAACAAAGATCCATCTCACAATGGATATGCTGGAATTGGTACATGCAAAACGGGCTCAGAGCCTGGCCACTGACAGGGGCTACAAGACACGATTCCACCGATATATTGTCCTGCCTGGAGATATGAAAATTGAATGGGCTAAGAGAGTGTATGCTATGCAAAGTAATGTAAGCAGCATGTTTCTGATTCCAAGTGATGATATTTCTATATAGTGTAAATAAGTTCCATTACATTCTATCTCGTTTTTGACTTCACAGAATGTTGTTGGGTTATAATGACATATTCAGAATATTTCAATGTGAGGCCGTCTATATTATATTTGGCTTTCATAATACTTGAATAACATATTTTTGACATGTTTGAGTCACATTGTACTAGTTACTAACTAAGTTTAGATAACAGATCTGATAGAAAATAGGAACAAAAAGCATCCATAGCCATGATTCTATACACAGAGGATCAGAAAGATAGTGACACAGTGCAAGCCCACTTGTATGTATCTCTGATGTATGCACATCATTAATGTGAGCAAATATTCCCCATGCCCTGATTTCTCTGAGGAATAGTCACCCCTCCTGTTTAAAGCCTAATTATGTGTAACCTTTTTGCTTGGCTCAGCATACCATATACACAAAGCTCCAATACCTCATAAATGTTGACCATATTAAGATTACCCTATTAAAAACATGGCTTCAATTAAATAGGACTATAGTATTTCAGTTTATTTAGAGTTTTCTATTTTGTTCCATCTTAAACTCATCAAAACTGGAAGCGCTAAGCCAAATAAAAGTCTGTTGCCTGCCTTGCAACATGCTCTTGTCATCACATTATACACAATCTGCCAGAGTATTAAAGACAATTAATTCAAGGGCCCAGCTGGTTATGAAGTGCTGATTATTATTTATACAGTGAATTTTCTTAAAGTCATCCCCATGACTCATTAACTACAGTCATGGCTAATTTAATCTTGGAATACAGTTACTTCATAAAGTTACAGTAAATGGATGGAGCCAAAGTCTATTGCCTTCTGCTGACACACATTGCTAATTTAATCGTCATCAAGACTTGTTGCTATCTTGTTTAGAAAGGTTAAGACAAATGCCTGTTGCCTGGTGTTCTAGTAAAATAACCCGGAAAACAAATTTTGACCAAAAGTGAGGAAGGGGGGAGGGGATGATATTCTTCTTTTCGATAATTTTAGCAAAAAAAATCGGCAATGGTTAGAAAAAAAGGAAATCGCATTTTGTACTCCTGCCAACCGTTTTGCTAAAGTTAACGCCTGGAGAAATCTCAACGAAGTGTTCGAGTCTGAAATAACAGAGGAGAGTAGGAACATGCAGGACATACTCTGAGTCACTCTTGCAATCTCTAAGGCAGTAATTGAACCTCCATAATAGTAATTGTATTATGCAGTGTTTTATAACTCTGTCAGAGAACATTAATATGGTATTACTTTCTAACATTTATCAGAACCAGTACAAGTCTGATTTGAATTGGATGCGAGGTGTTGGATGGATAACAAGTGGTTCTTTGAACGCTGAACAGGCTAAGAAGGCAGGAGAAATGTTCAGTGAGGTAAGTGTGATAAATGTCTCCTTTTAATCCACACTCCCAATCAGGAAACAATTAAAGAGAGATTTAGTTTCAGCTTCCCTTTCATGCTGCTTTTCATTGTAACATTTGCTGGAATGGATTAGAATGATATCTGTTCCAGAAATCCATAATCTGTTTAAATATGCTGTCAATGTGTAACTGAGTTCACTGAATGTAAAATAAAGGAGATAGCAGAAGAGCATTTGAATACTAGTCAAGAGAACTGGATGCTCTTTCACCTCTGAGACCAGAGTATCAAACCAGTCAAAGTAGTTTGCTTTCTCAATATGTCGAGAGTCTGAGTGAAATTAACGTGGAGAGTTTCAGCCCATTAGTAGGCCCAGGTCAGCAACACGAAGGAGGCTCACAAGTTGTGTAAATTGGCATGTCATAAGAAATCTCACCCAGAGTGGCCGTAAGAGTGGCCAGTATGGGAAATGGGGAAAAAGTGCACTGGTGCAGTAGGGAGTGGCTATGTTTTTCCTAATCTGAAACTGGGTGGCACAAGTGAAAACATAATTCCGTCTCCAACACTGTCATCGCTCACCTTGTCGAAAACACAAATTCGCTTCTTTGAAGGAGAAATTAAAATGAAGCCCCATGTGCTTGTTCTTCAGTGGACATTAAAGACTCCATAGCACTTTTCAAAGAACAGGGCATTTTCGTAGTGTTTTGATCAACAGTCCTTCCTCAGCTTCTTCAGAAACTTCCTCAGGTTGGGCCCCAGCTATTCACAATCCATATCAATGATATGGATGAGGGGACCAAATGTAATATATCCAAATTCGCTGATGATACAAAGCTAGGTGTGAATGTAAGTTGTGAGGTGGATGCAAAGAGACTTCAAGGGGATATAGACAGGCTAAGTGAGTGGGCAAGAACATGGCAAATGGAATATAATCTGGAGAAATGTGTTTATCCACTTTGGTAGGAAAAATAGAAAAGCAGAGTATTTTTTAAATGATGAGAGATTGGGAAATGTTAGTGTTCAGAGAGATTTGGGTGTCCTTGTACACGAATCACTGAAAGTTAACATGCAGATACAGCAAGCAATTAAGACAGCAAATGGTATGTTGGACTTTATTACAAGAGGATTTGAGTACAAGAGTAAAGACGTCTTACTGCAATTAAATAGGGCCCTGGTGAAACCACACCTGGAGTATTGTGCACAGTTTTGGTCTCCTTACTTAAGGAAGGATATACTATCCATAAAGGGAGTGCAACAAAGGTTCACCAGACTGATTCCTGGGACGGGGGGATTGACCCAGGAGGAGAGATTGAGTTAGACTAGGCCTATATTCTCTAGCGTTTAGAAGAATGAGAGGTGATCTCATTGAAACATGCAAAATTCTTACAGGGCTTGACAGGGTAGATGTTTCCTCTGGCTGGGGAGTCTAGAACCAGGGGTCATAGTCTCAGAATAAGGGGTCAGCCATTTAGGATGAGGAGAAATTTCTGCACTCAAAGGGTGGTGAATCTTTGGAATTTTCTACCCCAGAGGGCTGTGGAGGCTCAGTCAAGACAGAAATCAATAGATTTTTTGATATTAAGGGAATCAAGGGATATGGGGATAGTGCAGGAAAGTGGAGTTTAGGTAGAAGATCAGCCATGATCTTATTGAATGGTGGAGCAGGCTCGAGGGGCCAAATTGCCTACTCCTGCTCCTATTTCTTACGTTCCTATGTTCTAATCAATGTCACCAAAAAACAGATAAACTGGTCATTTACATCATTTCTGTTTTGATGTCTTATTTGCCCACATAAAAACAGTCACCAAACCTGAAAGTAATCATTGTATGTCAAGCACTTTGAGCTGTTTTAAAGCGATGTGCTAAGGAGTTAGATAAATGCAAGCCTTTTTCTAAGTTTTATCAAAAGTATTTATACTGGTACAACTTAAAACTAGAAATTCCCCAACATTGCGCCCGTTTTTTCGGCGATATTTTGCCTTTTTTGGCGAAAAACAGTGACCTGCTAGTTTTGCCGAAGTCTTGTGCCAGCAGTTTTTAAATACCGCTGAAAAGCAGATCGCTGGCGTGCAAGACTGGAAATAACACTATCGCTTTAAATTTGTCTTTTGGCACACCCGTAATCTGGGCGAAAAAAACAGCAGCCCCAAGGACAGCGGTAGGTATGAAGACCTGCAAAAAAGATAAGTTAAAAGTTTTTATTTTTTAATTCTTTTTCAGCGATTCAATAGTTAAGTGTCTTGAGAATGTTTTGTGATTTAAAAATTTTTTTGTTTTTTGCAAATTTGTTTTGTGTTTTCCGTCCTCCAAAGGCCTCTCTCACGGACTAAAGTTGGCGAGGTCCGCCGTTTCCGCTGCGAATCCTCGTGCAATGCCGATTTTTCCTGCTGGGCGCAATGTTCTAACGAAACTTAGGCCTTTAAAAAAATAGCGGTGTGGTTAGCGGTATTTTTGGCGCAAAATGTCGAAAAAATACTGCTATCACCGAAAGACGAATTTCCAGCCCAAATCATTCCAGTTAATATCCCAGACCAGTTCTCAAATGCTGAAATTGTGAAAGCCATTTTCAAATAGATCTAAGTTTAGCAACAATTTTCCATTGATACTGGTGAGACCTTTGGAAAAAAAAGATAATAGTCCCCTAATGTATTCTAGAAAATGCCAATCAAAGTACAGAGTACTGCTCTTAAGATGTACAATTAGAAATCTATTAAGTAGTAGCTTATACTCAATAATGATGTTTGAGTGGACTAAAGTTTAAAGAGACACTAATTCTTGATTTTAAATTTGTACCTAAACAGAAGAACTATCGCCAGCATCCATGTGCCTTGAAATTTACAAGTGTTACAGATACTCCTGAAATGATACAAGCCAAGATCAGTTATAACCAGGCTGTGGATGTAAGCAGTTTAATGTTATAAATATATCATTCCTTTAGCATGTTAACTGTCTAATTATTTTTTCATAAACATTCAATTGCAACTTGTGAGTGTTGTCATTATTGACGCTTCTGTTAGCATAAGGAAATGGTGCAAAAAAGTTTTAAAGTAAAATATGTCATTCTATTCTGCAGGCAATGTATACCTTTACACAGATACATTATATAAATAGTCATGCATACTCTACTTGAAGACAGAAAAATAATTTTGAAAGTACAGTGCTTATAAATCTGCTGTTATGTTTTCATTCCTCTGGCCAGGCAATGAAATATATCGGAGAAGTTTAAGGGGGTGAACTTGCCCTGCGTCCTGATTGGGGGCGGTAACTTGCTCAGGGCGGTATTTCCTGCGCCCGGTGCGAAAGTCCTATCCCGGCCGCTGAATTGGGCTTACTGTCCCTCAGAGGAAGTGGAGGGGCTCCACGTAGCCCTGACGCGTTTCGATGCCCCTCCCCTTTGCTTAAAGGGGAGGGGTGCTGCCCACTCTGCGAGGTCTCTGATGGCCTCCACTAAGCCACCAGGGCAGCATGGTATCTCGGCATCAGCCCAGCACCCACAATGGAGTGCCGGGCTGCACGGTGGCAGCCTGGACCAGGCTAGGGTGCAAGTATTTGAGCCGACTGGGGAGTCGGCAAGATAGCAGCGTGTGGCGCTGGCGACCTCCCCTTTAACCTCCGCCTCGCGCCAGCCCTGCGGGCCATGGGGCAATCCCCTCCGCAGGGCGCTAAGGGGTCGGTACGCCAGGCAATGACTTCATCGGTAGTTGTGCAGCGAGCAGGGGTGTCACCCACGGGGCATGGAGCTGCCGTGACAGCGTCTCCACTACCGGGCAATTTTCCGGGAGCCGGTAGCGCCCCACCCTCTCCCTCTCCCCAGGCACAAATGTTTCGCGCCCTGTTAGCTCCCCTGGAGGCACTAACGGGCAGTGCGAAAAGGGGCAATTTCAACCCCAAGTATATTTTAAACTCAAATTAAATGACATTGGATGAACCTGTATCTGCAGGGTGAAATCCAACATCGGCAAACTATGAAAGTATATAATTTAAGTACAGATTTATATATTTTTATTCCTCTTAGCCTGGAATGAATGTGCTGTGGACAGTCCATTGTGGAAGAGGACAACATTTAAAACAAAAACATAATTTATCAAAACAAAATTGTAAATGTGTTTAGCTTTAATGTTTTTCTTTCTGTTTTTCGCTACAAGGTGGTGGCGGTGGGGGGAGGGGGGATCTTTCAGCCACTAGTTGCTTAAAACTGGGCGCTGGACTGTGGTGACTTTGTGCACCCATTTTCCCACTTGAATCAATTTTCGGACAAGCCTTTAAATAGGTGTCCGGCACTCCTGTCCAAAAACAGGCAAGAGGCTACTTAGGTTTGAGAAATGGGGTCCCGTGGCTGGTGTAGAACCCCAATTGCAATGGTGCAAGCCAAGTTTCCAGGCTCTCCAAAGTGGTAAGATTTTTTTTAATGATTTTTTACCAGGCCCCATAAAAATCTTCCAGCCTGCTGTCAGCCCATTCTCATGCTCCGGCATCTGTTGTTGCCCTTCCTTCCCCCGCTCCCCGAACAGGTCATACCTGTCAGCCAGCTGCATGGAGAAGCTGCATGATATTCCTTCCGACGCGCTGCACCGGGAGCCCGTTTGGTACCTGCAGCTTGCCGAGAAAATGTTAATGAGGCCCAAGCCTGAACATAGTTCAGCCCTATTGGCTGCCATGTTTGAGGGGCACCACGGGCACATTACTCATATTGCACCCAACCTGAATGTCTCCTCCAACAAGTCTTCCCCCTTCGTCGCTCTTTCCGGTGCGACAGTAGCCATACAAATCCCAGTAGTCTATATGTGTGTCTGTGATAGGAACAGGCACATTTCTAGCATAGCAAGATAAGAGGATAAAAGTTTCTCTTTATGTCATTATAGGAAAGCATTAAAAAATCTAATATTTTTGGAATAATTTGTTGTTTCCATGATAATGGGGCTGAATTTGCAGTCAGAGGCTTCCCGCGGGCGGATGCCTCCGACCAGCAAAAAATCTACGCACTAATCTTCCACCTTGGGATCCACGTCGACTCGCGCTCCTGGGCCTCTATGCGTAGGTCTGTGTAGAGGCCCGTGTATTCCAGGGTCGCAGGTGATTCACAAACACTCCTGGGATCACGTGGGTCGGCCGAACCAATCAAAGAAGGGAATCCCTCTTCATGCTTATAAGGATTCCATATGTACGGAATTCTCATAATTATGAATGGGAATACCCCAAGAAATTACATATTTAAAATGAATTAAAATGGCATTTAATTAAACATTTAATACAAAAATTTTATTTTTTGACTAATAAATTTACATGTTTTAATGGGGCAAAAAAGGAACTTTAAAGTATAAATGATTGATAAAACTTTTATGTTTGTTTTTTTAAACGCTTACGCTAGTAAAGCAGGCCTAATGCCTGCTTTTACCAGGCGTAAGAATTTCACGGATATTCGCTGGGCAGAAATTGGGCAAATAGCCCAATTCTCCACCGTGGAGGCTCTTTTCCTGGGGATCTGTGCAATCCGTCAAGAGAATTGGTTTTTGCGCAGCGCATGCCTAAACCCAGAACTTGCGCGGCTTCTACAGGCACGTGCACACTTCGTCCACACCTGTACGGGCTGCAAATTATAGCCCGATATTCCCTAAACTGTTCACATGCACTTGGTCCTGGTATTATGTTTCTGTTGTATAAATAACTAATACTGCTCTATCCAAGTGACATATCTCACATTGACTGACCTGATTTAACAGCAGGGATTCTGGTATCAGTTTCTAAATTGGATGTGACTAACAGGCGTATGACCCATTCCGCATGTTAAAATTCAAAATGAATATTAATTAAAAAACAAATGATGCCTTGTCTATAAGCCTGGAAGGTACTGTGAACAGCGTTATTGTACAAATTCTAAATGCGCTCATATCAAATTCCTCATTGTGCTGTGTAAAGAGGCATTCACCTGTTTATTTGAAATGGGTTAACACCTGCCTTAAAATAGTGCAGAAATGAAATTGGTACAAATGTTTTAAGCTTTCATACAATAGCATTATTCACAATCAATTTCCAGGTTTATCTGTTTGTGCCAACCCGTCCCTTGAGTTGTTGGCAAGTAGAAAACGCATAATTTGTTTTTTAATTAATATCCTGGAAGTGGGATGTATACAATTGCAATAATGTTATATGCATATTTCTCTTACAAGATGTTATTCTGCTCCCACCCACCAAGAATGTGAGGTGGTGTGCCCTAGATACATATTAAAATGGAGCTTATTCTTTTATTTGACAGAGACTATACAGAGAAGATGGAGAAAATGTAAAACATCACTACACACTGACAAAAGACCTCCCAGAATTTCTGCAGGCTAAAACTAATGCTATGAATATCAGTGAGGTGAGACTCTGAATAGAGTGACAATAGGTAGCTGTTTGATCTGATCACAGGGCACTGCTATTGTTAGTTACTGATTAAAATTATCGTCATTTCTGTAACGAGCAATCCAGACCACAAAGGCAATTTGATAAAAGCTCTTCACTGACATTTTCTTCAAACTTAACACGAGAACATAAAACAAATATTCCGCAACTGGCCAAAGATTAAAATGGATTTAAGAACCCACTTTTTGATCTACTGTTAGCAATGTGTCACTAGCTTAATTTATCTAAATTAACAATCAGTTATCATGAGTGATCAGCCAATTTGATGTAAGTTGGTGATGATGGGATGGCAAGATTTGCAAACCATGTTATATCTGTAACTGTTGCAAACAAATCTGATTCGAATATAATATTTAAGATACAAAAGTGCTAGATTTTTATTTGCCTCGGTGCATAAACGCTAAATCTGATGTAGCAGTTTATGTAGGGACCTTTCATAGCTGGGACCTGGATTCAAATCTTACATTAAACTGAGGGGATGAAATTCTGTTTTGTTAGTGCAAGGGCAGTTTTAGTAGCTTTTGCTGTTCCCTAATTCAACAACAAATATCATTTCTATCACAACAACAACTTGCATTTATGTAGCACCTTTAATGTAATAAAACATCCCAAGGTACGTCACAAGAGCCTAATTTGACACCGAGCTCAATAAGATATTAGGATAGGTGACCAAAAGCTTGGTCAAAGAGGTAGGTATTAAGGGGCGTCTTAAAGGAGGACAGAGAAGTAGAGAGGTGGAGAGGTTTAAAGAAGGAATTCCAGAGCTTAATGCTTAGGCAGCTGAAGGCACGAACGCCAGTGTTGGAGCGAAGAAAACGGATGTTGCGAACAGGCCAGTGTTGGAGCAGTGCAGAGATCTTGGTGGGCAATAGGGCTGAGCTTGGTTACAGGAGCATGGCCATGGAGTGCTTTGAAAACTCTCCAGGAGGAGAATTTTAAAACTGAGGCATTGCCAATGTAGGTCAGCAAGAACAGGGGGTGGTGGCTGAACGGGACTTGGTACAAGTTACGATATGGCCAGCAGAGTTTTGAATCAGCTGAAATGTACGGAGGGTACAAGGTGGGAGGCCAGCCAGGAGAGCACAGCACCTTTAACGTAGTAAAACATCCCAAGGTGCTTCACACGAGCTTTATCAGTACTTGGGAGTCTTGTGTCAGGCATGCGAGCAATGTGACCCGCCCAACAAAGCTGGTCGAGTGTGGTCAGTGCTTCGATCCTTCGGCCGCCTGAGGAAAAGAGTGTTTGAAGATGAGTCACTCAAAACTGTCACCAAGCTCGTGGTCTATAGGGACGTAGTGATACCCGCTCTCCTGTATGGCTCAGAGACGTGGACCATGTACAGTAGACACCTCAAGTCACTGGAGAAATACCACCAGCGATGTCTCTGCAAGATCTTGCAAATCCGCTGGGAGGACAGACGCACAAAATTAGCGTCCTCGTCCAGGCCAACATCCCCAGCATTGAAGCACTGACCACACTTGATCACTCCGCTGGGCAGGCCACATAGTTCGCATGCCAGACACGAGACTCCCAAAGCAAGCGCTCTACTCTGAACTCGTCCACGGCAAACGAGCCAAAGGCGGGCAGAGAAAAAGTTAAAAGGACACCCTCAAAGCCTCCCTGATAAAGTGCGACATCCCCACTGACACCTGGGAGTCCTTGGCCATAGACCGCCCTAAGTGGAGGAAGTGCATTCGGGAGGGCGCTGAGCTCCTCGAGTATCGTCGCCGAGAGCATGCAGAAATCAAGCGCAGGCAGCGGAACGAGCATGCAGCAAACCAGGCTCCCTGCCCACCCTTTCCCTCAATGACTATCTGTCCCATTTGACAGAGACTGTGGTTCTCATATTGGACTGTACAGCCACCTAAGAGCTCATGCTAAGAGTGGAAGCAAGTCTTCCTCGATCTTGAATGACTGCCTATGAATGAATGCTGGGGATGTTGGGATCCTTTCCTTCAACCACTGTCTGTCCCACCTGTGACAGAGACTGTAATTCCCATATTGGACTGTTAAGTCACCTAAGAACTCACGTTTAGAGTAGAAGCAAGTCTTCCTCGATTTCGAGGGCATCATGTATTCAACTATCATTGTAACCCATGTATAAGCTGACCTAAGTTGTACACCTTGAGAACATTGACCACAAGGGGGTGAACTTGTGGGAGATACTCCTAACCTGGACTTTCAGGTATAAAAGGGGAAGCTCTATCCACCTTCATCACTTGAGGTCTTGGTAATAAAGGTAACTGGTCACAGAGTGACCTTCTCTCAAGTATGAGCCTCGTGTGCATTTATACTGTACAGTAAGGACATATCATTGGCGATGAGAAACTGGGATTTAAACCACGCGAGCATGGCCACTAGCAGCACAGAAGAGAGGTACTGTGTTGGTGATGATTGGGACGACTTTATTGAGAGACTACAGCAAAGTTTTGCCAGTAAGGAATGGTTGAGACAGGGTTCGGCCGACAAACGCAGGGCTCATCTCCTGACGGCTTGTGGATCCAGAACGTACTCCCTGATGAAGGACCTTCTAGCGCCAGAGAAGCCGGTGGACAAGACGTTCGAAGAGCTCAGTAAGTTGATCGGGGAACACCTTAAACCAGCGAGCAGCATGCACATGGCGAGACACCGGTTTTACACGCACCGGTGGCGAGAAGGGAAAAGCGTTCCTGACTTCATGACAGATCTCCTACGTATGTTCCCAGATGCATGCAGAGCGGAGATGCTGCGAGACTTTTTTATTGAGGGCATTGGGCACGTTGGGGTTTTCAGGAAGCTGATTGAGACCAAAGACTTGACCTTGGAAGCAGCGGCTCTGATAGCCCAGACATTTATCTCAGGGGAGGAAGAGACCAGAATGATGTATGACAAAATCTTGGCTCAAATGTGGCAAACGACCAGGGAGTCAACATTGTTAACGCGGCACACAGTTCTCCAGGCAGACAAGGGCAATCGGACATGCCCCAGCATGTAGTCGAACCCAAAGGGGGAATTCAACAGAAACAATGGCTAGCTGAACGGCGATTCATGCCATCGCAATGGACAATGGGGCCAGTAATGGGGCCATCTACACCTGTTAATGGTGCGCTTAAGGACAGTTACAGAGACAGTCAGAGACAATCGACTGGTAATGGACATTTTGTTTCCAACAACAGAGCCTCCAGTTCATGCTGGAGGTGTGGAGGCAAACACCCAGCCAGAGCTTTCAGGTGTCAGCAATACACCTGCAGAAACTGCAACGTCAGCATCACTTGGCGCATATGTGCAGGAAGCCTGCAGCCAGGTTGATGTACGAGGAGGACGGGCCCGATGTAAGCCCTACGAGGCCAAATGAATACTGGGGGAAATCGCTGGAAGCTGAAGTTCAGCGAGTTCATGTGGAACAGATATACAGTTCATATACCAGGATGTCACCGATAATGATGAAAGTGCTCCTCAATGGAATCACAGTATTAATGGAGCTAGACACAGGGGCCAGCCAGTCCCTGATGAGTATCAAACAGTTTGAAAGGTCGTGGATGTCCAAGGCCAGGAGGCCAAAATTATTGCCGATTGACGCACAGCTACATACATATACAAAGGAGATCATTCCGGTGCTAGGCAGCGCCACGGTAGTCGTGACCCACAAAGATTCGGAGAACAGGTTGCCACTCTGGATTGTCCCGGGGGACGGTCCCGCACTGCTGGGGAGGAGTTGGCTTGCTGTCATGAACTGGAAATGGGGCGATGTCAATGCAATTTCTTCTGTGGAGCGAGTATCATGCTCACAGGTCCTGGACAAATTTGACTCATTATTTCAACCCGGCATCGGCACTTTCATGGGGGCCAAGGTAGTGATTCACATAAACCCGGACGCCAGGCCAGTACACCACAAGGCCAGTACACCACAAGGCCAGAGCGTTGCCGTACGTGATGCGGGAAAAGATAGAATGCGAATTGGACCGCCTGCTGAGGGAAGGCATCATCTCGCCAGTCGAATTCAGTGACTGGGCGAGCCCGATCGTGCCGGTGCTCAAGGCGGATGGGTCGGTCAGGATATGTGGCGGTTACAAGGCCACCATCAATCGGGTGTCACTCCGACTAGTACCCGCTACCGAGAGCGGAGGACCTCTTTGCGACGCTGTCCGGTGGCAAAACTTTTCAAAATTGGAACTGACCTCAGCTTACATGACCCAGAAGCTGGTGAGTGAGTCGAAGAAGCTGACCACCATCATGACACACAAGAGGTTGTTTGAGTATAACAGATGTCTGTTCGGGATTCGTTCGGCCACCGCGATCTTTCAGCGAAATATGGAAAGCCTCCTCAAGTCGATTCCAAGGACGGTAGTTTTTCAAGACGACATCCTCATCACGGATCGTGATACTGAAGAACACCTCCACAACCTGGAGGAGGTGCTATGCAGACTGGACCGGGTAGGGCTCCGAACTGAAAAAGGCGAAGTGGGTCTTCTTAGCTCCAGAGGTAGAATTCCTGGGAAGGAGGGTAGCAGCGGACGGGATCAGACCTACTGCATCCAAAACGGAAGCGATCCAGAGAGCACCCAGACCCCGTAACATGACGGAGCTGCGTTCGTTCCTGGGGCTCCTGAACTATTTTGGTAACTTTCTTCCCAAATTGAGCATGCTGTTAGAGCTGCTACACGTGCTCCTATGCAAAGGTTGCGATTGGATCTGGGGGGACAGCCAGGAAAGGGCTTTTGATAGAGCACGCAACTTGTTATGCTCCAACAAACTGTTAACATTATATGACCCGTGTAAGAAACTTGTTTTAACGTGCGATGTGTCGTCCTGTGCTGTCGGGTGTGTGTTGCAGCATGTGAATGCCAATGGTCAGTTACAGCCGGTAGCTTATCCCTCCAGAAGTCTGTCCCAGGCAGAAAGGGGCTACGGGATGGTAGAAAAGGAAGTGCTAGCATGTGTATATGCAGTAAAAAAAATGCATCAGTACCTGTTTGGCAGGAAATTTGAGCTGGAGACAGATCACAAACCCCAAACGTCCCTTTTGGCCGACAACAAGGCCATAAATGCAAATGCATTGGCCCGCATACAGAGGTGGGCACTTCCGTTAGCCGCCTATGACTATACAATTCGGCACAGACCGGGCACTGAAAACTGCGCCGATGCACTCAGCAGGCTCCCACTAGCCACCACTGAGGGGGCAACTGAGCATGATGCTGAGATGGTCATGGCTGTTGAAGCTTTCGAAAGCGAAGACTCACCAGTGACTGCCTGTCAGATTAAAGTCTGGACAAATAAAGACTCGCTACTGTCTTTAGTTAAGAAATGTGTCCTGACTGGGGACTAGGCAGCCACGTACGAGGCATGCCCTGAGGAATTTAAACCGTTTCATAGGCGCAAGGATGAACTCTCGATTCAGGCCGATTGCCTACTGTGGGGAAACCGTGTAGTCATGCCCCAGAGGGGCAGAGAGGTGTTTATCAGAGAACTTCACAATGCGCACCCGGGCATTGTCATGATGAAGGCAATTGCCAGGTCACACGTTTGGTGGCCAGGGATAGATGCAGACCTGGAACTTTGTGTTCGCAGGTGCAACACGTTTGCTCAGCTGGGCAACGCACCCAGGGAAGCCCCCCTTAGCCCCTGATCCTGGCCCGCCAAGCCGCTTATCACGCCTCCTGTTGGCCAATAGATCCCGACCACACTCGCTCACAGGGGTTCCACCCGCAGAGCTGCTAATGAAAAGGATGCTCCAAACCAGGTTATCCCTTATACACCCTACTATGAAAGAAATTGTTGAGAGCAGGCATCAGTCACAATGTGACTACTATGACAGGAATGCGAGGGCGCGATGTATTGATGTCAATGACCCTGTTTTTGTCCTTAATTACGCTGCAGGGCCCAAATGGCTTGCAGGCACTGTGATTGCCAATGAGGGGAATAGGGTTTTGGTAGTTAAACTTACCAATGGACAAATCTGCCACAAACACGTGGATCAAACTAAAAGGAGGTTGAGCAACCCCATAGAAGAAGCAGAGGAAGAACACGACTTAGAGTTTACTCCACCACAGGTGACCGAACACCGAAACCAAGTGGAGGAGAGCCCAGTCACTGTGGGCAGTCCGGACAGGCCTGAGGCACTGCAAACAGCAGACACGCAGGCCAGCGCCCAACAACCGGAGCCCCAACTCAGGTGCTTTACAAGGGAGCGTAAACCACCAGAGAGACTTAACCTGTGATCCCAATAAGACTTTGGGATGTCATGTCATTGTAACCCATGTATAAGCTGACCTAAGTTGTACACCTTGAGAACATTGACTACAAGGGGGTGAACTTGTGGGAGACACTCCTAACCTGGACTTCCAGGTATAAAAGGGGAAGCTCCACCCACCTTCTTCACTTGAGGTCTTAGTAATAAAGGTAACTGGTCACAGAGTGACCTTCTCTCAAGTATGGGCTTCGTGTGCATTTATACTGTATAGTAAGGACATATCAGAGGGACTGCCTATGATTGATCAGTACTAATTGGCATGAAACTGACAATCTGATTGAGAGAAACCACAGCACGGCTGGTTTGAGAATTGGAGCATTGTCATACTGATGCAGTGCTAGTGTCCTTTTAAGGTTGGGGCAGGGTAGAGGAGGTTTTTTTCTGCACCTGGCCTGGAAGTGCTTAATGCTGATAATGGTTAATATTATTGGAGAGTCTTCTATTTCCCAACATTAACATCTGTTTGACAAGCTCAAGAATCACTAAAAGTAATATTTTTAAAAGACACAATGCCCTGAGCAAATTAAACAATTTGCATCTGTGTCTTAAAAGGCATGGCTGGTGGGACATTGAAGAACAGCACTGTTCACATTTAATGACTTAAAAATGAACATAAGCATTTGCTTGGCACCCAGCTTAAAGTTTGTGATTGAGGAGTGACTACGTTGCAGGTAAATTGTTATTTTCATCAGTTTTTAATTATTGGCTCATTAGAAGCTTGTGCCTTTTGTGACACCCTCTTTATACCGCTCTCCATTGGGTAATTAGACTTCCAAAAACAGAAGTTATTTTATTTAAATGGTTGGATCTAAATGAATGCATTCTAGAAAAATATTTTAAGAAAAAACAGTAAATGATTCTTTGTGGTTGTGGAAGGAGAAAAAATCAATAAGAAACAATATTTTGCAAGTTGGTCTTGGATTTCTCTAGCAAATATCTGGCATAGACACATTGGGCAAAATGACCACTTACCTAAGAACATAAGAAATAGGAACAGGAATAGGCAATAAGGCCCCTTGAGCCTGCTCCGTCATTCAATAAGATCATGATCACCTCTGTGCTGTAAACCTCTATGATTTTTAAATTGCAAAAGAAGCAGTGAAAATGTGGCAAATACTTGTTCACTAAATCATTTGTTGTTTTACAGATCCGCTATAAAGAGTCATGGACAAAACTACGAGATGGCGGATATAAACTACCATTGGATGCGATTCCATTCCAAGCTGCAAAAGCTTCCAGAGAAATTATTAGTGATGTAAGTATCACTCCAGGTAATGGCTCTGGAAAGGACTAAAGTTCACATTTGCCAGAGCTATAAATGGTGTGGAATTAAACAGTTTACGTACTATTTAGAGTCAATGCTAATCAAAGGCCATTTAGGAATTGAGCAATCTTAGTCTCAGATACTTGGATAAAATCCAGCCTCAATTTGCACTTGGCCTTTTGTCAACTTACATTTTGAAATCATTAAAACTTTTTTCTGACTCATACATCGGGGTTGGTTTTGTCATGCTTTTGGCCTGTATTGAAATATTTTACTGACCTCCTACATTCTTACACTTCTGTTCATTACATGAATAATTATCAGTATGTATTTCGGTGTGAATGATTAAAACATCCCAACGCAAAAGGGAATTGTATATCAGATTGCAGTTACTGTAGGCTAAATAATGTACTTCTTACCTTACCAGTCACTATCCAGCCATCTCGTAACATTGCTTTTAATATTTTAATGAAGTCCACTTCTGATTAAAATAAGTCAGTCAGCGTTCCCTGAGTTGGCCACTTTTGGAACCAAGATTTTTCCCCCATTAAATTCCTTTCAATGTTCATAGTTCAGTTAACATTTGAAACAACTTATTGAGGCCTTTGGCAGCACTCTGCAACCTAAGCTGGAATTTAATTTAAAATTCTGACATGTTTGACAGTGTCTCCATGGGGACTTTGAACTCCTCTAAGATTTTTGGAAGTCACAAAACTTTCCAACTTAACAGAGCTGATTTCATTTTTAAATATTTCAGTATCCGTCTCACAGATTTAACTCTACAATTTTAACTCTATTTTCTACAATACAACCTTTCAGCTACTGATGTAAAATGGCATAGAATTGTGCATATGACTGGCTGCCCTTAATTAATTAAAGTTAGTCTCTAGTCAAATCAGGACAAAGAATGGTTCACAGTGTAGACACCTGATCTGTGTATTAATTTGATATATTTAAACAATTGCAAACTTGAGTATTTGTTTCTTAGATTTGCTTTAAAGTTCTAATGCTACTTTTTTTTCATTCTCGGGATGTGGGCGTTGCTGGCAAGGCCAGCATTTATTGCCCATCCTCAAGAAGGTGGTGGGCCGCCGCCTTCTTGAACCACTGCAGTCCATGTTTTGAAATTTTCCCACAATGCTATTAGGTAGGGAGTTCCAGGATTTTGACCCCGCAACAATGAAGGAATGGTGGTGATGAATGTACAAGTTAGGATGGTATGTGACATGGAGGGGAACTTGCAGGCGGTGGTGTTCCCATGCAGCTGCTGCCTTGCCCTTCTGGGTGGTGGGAGTCTTGGGTCTGGGAGGTGCTGCCGAAGAAGCCTCAGAGAGTTGTATAGGTGAATGTACAGGAAGAAAAATTGAAAATTAAGTGTACATGATAACCATCACATCTTAATTATCTTTTGAGATTTAAATTTGTCATTTGTGCACTAAGTGTTGGCTAGTCTCTGAGGTTAGAGTTACTCAAATACACTATTTTTCAATCAGGCTAATAATGTTTTGCAGAGAATGTCATTTCCTTCAACTAAAACATAATGTTATTTTTAGATATTAGGTCTTTTTTAAGTACAATGACCTTAAATTCTGCCATGGGATATTAGTTTTGAAATGTTTTATGTATTGGTTGGAATGCCTCTTTCAATTCTTTTACCGCAGCATTTGCTTATTTATTTAAAATGCATTAATGCCTCTGTTAAAATAACAGGGACCGAAATTTCAGACAAACATGTTGATTGTTTTATATGCTAATATCTCACGGCAGGACTGCAGGACATCCTTTTAAGAAAATGAAGCATTTCTACATGCTTTACTTTACATTATTGTACTATTTCCTGACTTTTGGCTCCTAACATGTGTTTTCTATCACAGTACAAATACAAAGAAGCATTTGAGAAGACAAGAGGTCAGATGGTTGGAGTACAAAAATTGGAGGATGATCTGAACATTACTCATTCTGTCCATGCGGCCAAACTCAGCAGTGATGTATGTAGGAAAAGAATTTACAAGTGTTTTGAATTCATATACTTTTCATCAAATGTCTAATGCAGTCTGCCTGCATAGCATGTAGTTGATATTGAGACCTGTGGGGGGAGGTCACGCAGTGTCATATCATCAATATTGTGCAGTCTTCGAACACTTTTCCTCAGGCGGCCGAATGCTGCACTGGCGCACTGGAGGCGGTGTTGAATCTCCGCATCAATGTCTGTTGTTGATAAGAGGCTCCCGAGGTATGGGAAATGGTCCACATTGTTGAGGGCTGCGCCATGAATCTTGATGACCGGGGGGCAGTGCTGTGCGGCAACGACAGGCTGGTGGAGGATCTTTGTCTTACGGATGTTTAGCGTAAGGCCCATGGTCTACAGGGCTGTAGTAATACCTGCCCTCCTGTATGGCTCAGAGGCATGGACGATGTACAGATGACATCTCAAGTCGCTGGAGATACATCACCAACGATGTCTCTGCAAGATCTTGCAAATCCCCTGGGAGGACAGGCGCACTAACATCGGTGTCCTCGTCTAGGCTAACATCCCCAGCATTGAAGCACTGACCACACTCGATCAGCTTCGCTGGCCAAGTCACATAGTTCGCATGTCAGACACGAGACTCCCAAAGCAAGTGCTCTATGCAGAGCTCCTTCACGGCAAATGAGCCAAAGGTGGGCAGTGGAAACGTTACAAGGACACCCTCAAAGCCTCACTGATAAAGTGCGACATCACCACTGACACCTGATAGTCCCTGGCCAAAGACTGCCCTAAGTGGAGAAAATTCATCCGGGAGGGCATTGAGTACTTTGAGTCTCAACACCGAGAGCGTGAAGAGGTCAAGCGCAGGCAGCGGAAGGAGCGTGCGGCAAACCAGTCCCACCCACCCCTTCCCTCAGCAACTGTCTGTCCCACCTGTGACAGAGTGTGTGGCTCCCGTATTGGACTGTTCAGCCACCAAAGAACTCATTTCAGGAGTGGAAGCAAGTCTTCCTCGATTCCGAGGGACTGCCTATGATGATGATGATTGTGCAGTACTTCGCAGAATGCAAGATGTGGAAGGGATCACTTTTCATATTTAAGGTTGGCGTATTGGATTTTCATGTTCGCTTTACAAAAAAAATTAGAAGCCATTTTGATCTAAAGTTGTCTGATGTTGAAGCACGTCATGGAGTTAACTATGTGATATTAATCTGATACCATGTGAGACACCATCACTGACCATGATTTAACTTTCCAAAACCAACTGAATACTGAGCATATAATAAGTTTTATATCTTTCTATTGAGCACAACCTCATCGACAATAATGCCATGTTAGACATATCATTTATGCTGTAGATGTAACGATTTATTTTCAATATTGAATATTTCCGGCCTCCCTTCCTTTGCTGCCTGGCCCCCTCAGACCCTCCGATCTGAGGGAGTCACAGTTTCAAGGCCCACCAGTAGCTACTTCTGTGTCTGGGCATCCTTCGGTTAGAGGAAGAGAAGAATGGGGTGGAAGGGCTGGGTACTGCTCAAAATGCCTAGTTTACATGTGAATACTTCCACCTGCCCCAATTGCAGGCCCAGATCCCGATCTGCCTCTTTGGGGAACCCCCGGTATTCCAGGGGCAACATAAAGGGAGTGAAGACCTGAAATACTGGGTCTCCTCCCCCTTTTCCTTTCCAAGCTTTCTAAGCTCTATGGAAAAGAATATCATGGCCATGCTATTCTTAATGTAGCAGAATAAATAGGCTTGATGTGATTAAATATCTAGCATTATTTTGGGTAACAAATATACCTTTCATTAAAAATATTCTAATGAGATGTTACTATTGCTTGTTGCCTTCAAACTAGCTGAAGTACAGGAAGGATTTTGAGGAGACAAAGACTAATTTCCATCTACCCTTGGATATGGTGAACCTTGTACATGCTAAGAAAGCCCAAACCTTAGCCAGTGGCCAGAACTACAAACATATCATCCATCGTTATACGACACTCCCCGATGACTTAAAGATGCAGTGGGCGAAGCGAGCCTATGAGCTGCAGAGTGAGGTAAGTTTACGCTTACAGTTCTGTGTTTACTTTTCTGATTTTCTGCCACTTTCACCCTCCACTCCTGACTCAAGCTGCGGTGCAGTTCCATGCCGTCACGCCGCAGGTGAGTTCGGAACCCAGAAGAGCTGAGGGCCCAGGGGCAGCACGAGCCAGCCCACACTGCAATATGTGCGTGCGCTAGGTCCGTGCAGCAGAACTGGTCTCCAGTCGTCTTGGTTAACCCTTGCCACTGGACCAAGACCTAGCTCTGTCAAGCCCGTGTGGTGGCTGGTGTACAACGGCCACCACACGTTAAAAAAATCCACACACAGGCATCTTCCACCCTTCGAGATTTAGTTCGGGACCTGGAATGTTAGGTCCTTCATTGAAACACCTGTGAACTTTTTGGCGTGGAAGCAAGTCATCCTCGATTTGATGGACTGCCTATGATGATGGTACATCACCCAGATATTTTTTCCACATGTGTGCCATTTCATCCAGGAAGGCACGGAAGGTGAGACCACTTTTGTGTTAACCTCATGTAGAGGCCAATGGATAGTGATTGAGAGCTGGAATCCCTGCTGATTTTTCACCTCCACAATGCAGGGATACCGAGGCTAGTTGTAGCGCCCCCAGACACTGCTCTAGTTGGGATTAACTAACCAAGCAATAGTTGGGAATTTTAACCCCTGACCTTCTAGGTCTGTATGGCTGAGTGACAAGATTGGAGGAGGTTGTTCTGTATCTTTTACAGTTTTCTATATCGCCCTGTTCACAATTTACTAATGCCTTTTGTTAAGCACTTAGAAAATAAACTGAATAATTTCTTCAGACACAAAAGAATATTGTATACATAAATATGTAAAACTTTATAGAGATGCACAAGACAAATGGATGAATAACAAATAGGTAAATGGATGAATTCCCATATGTTTATTTGCCATTTATGGGTGTGAGGGGTGATTCAGTTGTCCCAACGAGAACAGGGGCTCCCTGGAAATTGCAAGTGTACAGCCGGTGATTTTCCGTTTCCCCGAGGCGAGTCCCCTGGGTCACAGAATTATCCCCAGTGCACTCACTGCACTCAGACTGGTAGCTGCAGCCTAGATACAGCCTCAAACAACATTTCAAATTCAAAATGTATAACAGTATGAAAACTATTGACACTTGATTATCCTAACTTTTATTGAATGCATCTTTAATAATGCACTGTGATTATCTTGTAATAATGTGCTATATTTTAATAGAACCGGTACAGATCTGACCTGAATTTCCTGAGAGGAGTGGCTTGGATTTCAACAGGGGCTTTGGGCATTGAAGGAATGAAGAGAGCATCTGCCCTCATCAGTGAGGTGGGGCTTTTTTGGTGTTGGATTCCTAGGCCAGTTCTGTTTGCACTACATGAAATCTAAAGATGTGACCCCAGATATCGTGTGATGTTGAGGTGACACTGATGTGTCTGATAATTCTGTACTGTATGCACCTGTGAGTAAGTTCACAGGTTTGTCGAGCTGTTGAGTTGGGAGTGGCTAAGCCAGTCATGTGATGTTCACAAGACTCAATAAAACCCCAGCCAGTTGGGTTCAAGGGATCCACGATGAGGCATGTGGTTGTGAGCCTGGTGGATGAACTGGTAATGTGTAGTGTGATTGTTAAACCTTTCGCTAATAAACCAACTAGTTCTTAATACCAAAGTATTGCCATGAATTCTTAAGTAAAGAACCCATGAAGCAAATACATTACAAATCTGTATACAGGTTACTGTAATTTAGAATTGAATGATTTAAACAAGCCTTCCTGATGCTGCTGGAAACTTCAGCATCTGGCCACCTTTTAGGTGGCAGTTAGGGAGTGGGGGGCGGTTGGTGAGGGTGTCAATACACATACAGAGCCTTCTCCTAGGCTCCATGTGTAAGGAGACTAATAGAAACATTTAAAAAAAATCTCACCCTTCAGGCCCTGCTGGAGGCCAGTACGCCACTCTCTCACTGGGCATACCAGCCTCCAGTCTTACATAGAAACATAGAAAATAGGAGCAATAGTTGGCCATTTGCCACGCCCCCACCCTCGAGTCTGCACCGCCATTCAATACGATCTACGATCATGGCTGATCCTCTATCTCAACACCATATTCCCGCTTTTCCCCCATACCCCTTGATGCCTTTTGTTTCTAGAAATCTATATCTCCCTCTTAAATATATTCAGTGACTTGACCTCCACAGCCACCTGTGGTAGAGAATTCCACAGGTTCACCACCCTCTGAGTGAAAAAATTTCTCCTCATCTCGGTCCTAAATTTCCTACCTCGTATCCTGAGACTGTGATCCCTTGTTCTAGACTTTCCAGCCAGGGGAAACATCCTCCCCGCATCCAGTTTATCCAACCCAGTCAGAATTTTATACATTTCAATGAGAACCCCTCTCATTCTTCTAAACTCTAGTGAATACAGGCCTAGTCAACCCAATCTCTCCTCATACGACAGTCCTGTCATCCCAGGAATCAGTCTGGTGAACCTTTGCTGCACTCCCTCTATGGCAAGTATATCCTTTCTTAGGTAAGGAGGCGAAAAATGCACACAATACTCCAGGTGTGATCTCACCAAGGCCCTGTCTAACTGTAGTAAGACATCCTTGCTCCTGTACTTAACTCCACTTGCAATGAAGGCCAACATACCATTTGCCTTCCTAACTGCATGTTTACTTTCAATGACTGGTGTACAAGGACACCCAGGTCCATCTGTACATCAACACTTCCCAAGCCATCACCATTTAAATAATACTTTGTCCTTATGTTTTTCCTACCAAAGTGGATAACTTCACATTTATCCACGTTATACTGCATCTGCCATGTGCTTGCCCACTCACTCAACCTATCTAAATCGCCTGCAGCATCTTTGCATCCTCCTCACAACTCACAATCCCACCTAGTTTTGTGTCGTCAGCAAACTTGGAAATATTACATTTGGTTCTCTCATCCAAATCATTTATATATATATTGTGAATAGCTGGGGCCCAAGCACTGATCCCTGTGGTACCCCACTAGTCACTACCTGCCACCCCGAAAAAGACCCGTTTATTCCTACTCTCTGTTTCCTGTAGTTAACCAATTTTCAATCCATGCCAATACATTACCCCCAATCCAATGTGCTTTAATTTTGCACACTAACCTCTAATGTGGGACTTTATCAAAGGCCTTCTGAAAATCCAAATACACTACATCCACTGGTTCTCCCTTATCTATTTTATCAGTTACATCTTCAAAAAACTCCAGTAGGTTTGTCAAACATGATTTTCCTTTCATAAATCCATGTTGACTTTATTTAATCCCATTGATATTATCTAAGTGTGCCATTATCACATCCTTTATAATAGACTCCAGCATTTTCCCTACTACTGATGTCAGGCTAATCAGACTGTAGTTCCCCGTTTTCTCTCTCCCTCCTTTTTTAAATAGTGGGGTTACATTTGCCACCCTCCAATCTGCAGGAACTGATCCATAATCTATAGAACCAATGCATCTCCTATTTCCATGGCTACCTCTTTTAGTACTCTGGGATGCAGATCATCAGGCCCTGGGGATTTATCTGCCTTCAGTCCCATAGTTTCTCCAGCACTATTTTCTTACTAATTATCATTTCCTTTAATTTCTCTTGCTCACTAGACCCTTGGTTCCTTAGCATTTCTGGGACATTATTTGTGTCTTCTTCCGTGAAGACAGAACCGAAGTATTTATTTAATTGTTCTGCCATTTCCTTGATCCCCATTACAAATTCTCCTGTTTCTGTCTGTAAAGGACCTACATTTGTCTTCACTAATCTTTTTCTTTTTACATACTTGTAGAAACTTTTGCAGTCAGTTTTTATGTTCCTTGCAAGTTTACTCTCATACTCTATTTTTGCCCTCTTAATCAATCTCTTAGTCCTTTTTTGCTGAATTCTAAACTGCTCCCAATCCTCAAGCTTGCTATTTTTTCTGGCAACTTTGTATAACTCTTCTTTGGATCTAATACTATCCTTAATTTCTTTTGTTAGCCATGGTTGGGCCACTTTTCCTTTTGTGTTTTTACGCCAGAAAGGAATGTATAACGGTTGCAATTCATGCATTCGTTCCTTAAATATTAGCCATTGCCTATCCACCGTCATGCCTTTTAATCAGGCCTCTGACAGGCAGTGAAACTGTTGGCTATGGGAATCTCCAGCCTTGGCCCTTGTCCCATCCTTGCTCCACCCCTTAGCATCATTTGGCCTAATAAGGATTGGATGGAGGTTCTACCACTTACAAGTCCCAGTGGGAACTCCTAGAGTCGGCCAAGATCGGTGTATCTGGGTCCTCGCCAAGTTTTGGGCCCCAATATTTTGTCTATTAATTGATGCAAAACTATTATTATTTCATGTGAATAATTACAATTAATATTTGGATTTTCTGAAATGATGGTCAAATAATAACTGATAGTTCCTGTAGTGCAGCACAGAGCTGATATAGTGGGAGAGAATAGAATTAGAGAATGGTTAAAATGGATTGCTTTCTACTTTATCCTTCACAGAAAAAATATCGACAACCTCCATATACCCTAAAGTTTACACCGGTGACGGATTCGCCTGATTTGACTCATGCAAAATTCAGTAACATCATTGCCAATGAGGTATGCTAATGTTTGAATTGAATAGAATCTCACTGTGCCAAACGCCAGCCTAGTGAAACTCTCAGCGCCTTCCATGACTGCCCATTAAAACATGACTGTCTTCCAAAGCAGCAGTACACGGCTACAACTGCTCAGAGTCAATTGCTCCGGTTCAATAACTCCTATCTTTACCAGTGCTATTACTCATGGATGAGTCGGAGCAGGGGAGCGGCTTTATAAGAATTGGGGTGTTATGCCAAGTGATATTACCTGAGTCACTGGTTCATTGATTCATCAGCATTAGGGTTGGCGCTACGATCTGAGAAAACAGGTAAAGGGACCTGAGATCTGGCAGTGCTGGGATGGGCTCTCGCTGTCTAGCAATATTTTAAATTAGCATCCAGGTCTGGATACACTGGGAGCGGGGTTTCTCGGGGTTCTGTGAACACTGTAGCTGAGGTTCTATGAACACTGGGGGGTATCCTGGGATCTGGGAGTAATGAGGGCGGTTCTGGGATTAGGTGCATTGGGAGTATGGTCTCGGTGTTTGAACACTGAGAGTGAGTACTGGCATCTTAGAGTGGGGGATGGTGTTGGTGGTGGTGCTGGGATCCAGCAGCACTGAGTAGGAGCTTCTGGGGCATTGGAGGAACCAGAGTCTGGCAGTATTGAGGGTTACTAATCTCTGGCAGTATTGAGTGTTACTGATCTCTGGCAGTATTGAGGGTTACTGATCTCTGGCAGTATTGAGGGTTACTGATCTCTAGCAGTATTGAGCATTACTGATCTCTGGCAGTATTGAGCGTTACTGATCTCTGGCTGTATTGAGCGTTACTGATCTCTGGCAGTGTTGAGGGTTGCTGATCTCTAGCAGTGTTGAGGGTTACCGATCTCTGGCAGTGTTGAGGGTTGCTGATCTCTGGCAGTATTGAGCGTTACCGATCTTTGGCAGTGTTGAGGGTTACTGATCTCTGGCATTGTTGAGGGTTGCTGATCTCTAGCAGTATTGAGCATTACTGATCTCTGGCAGTATTGAGTGTTACTGATCTCTGGCAGTATTGAGGGTTACTGATCTCTGGCAGTGTTGAGGGTTACTGATCTCTGGCAGTATTGAGCATTACTGATCTCTGGCAGTATTGAGGGTTACTGATCTCTGGCAGCGTTGAGGGTTACTGATCTCTGACAGTATTGAGGGTTACTGATCTCTGGCAGTATTGAGGGTTACTGATCTCTGGCAGTATTGAGGATTACTGATCTCTGGCTGTATTGAGCGTTACCGATCTCTGGCAGTATTGAGGGTTACTGATCTTTGGCAGTGTTGAGGGTTACTGATCTCTGGCAGTATTGAGGGTTGCTGATCTCTAGCAGTATTGAGCATTACTGATCTCTGGCAGTATTGAGCGTTACTGATCTCTGGCAGTATTGAGGGTTACTGATCTCTGGCAGTGTTGAGGATTACTGATCTCTGGCAGTATTGAGCATTACTGATCTCTGGCAGTATTGAGGGTTACTGATCTCTGGCAGCGTTGAGGGTTACTGATCTCTGACAGTATTGAGGGTTACTGATCTCTGGCAGTATTGAGGGTTACTGATCTCTGGCAGTATTGAGGATTACTGATCTCTGGCTGTATTGAGCGTTACCGATCTCTGGCAGTATTGAGGGTTACTGATCTCTGGCTGTATTGAGGGTTACTGATCTCTGGCAGTATTGAGGGTTGCTGATCTCTGGCAGTATTGAGGGTTACTGATCTCTGGCAGTATTGAGCCTTACTGATCTCTGGCAGTATTGAGGGTTACTGATCTCTGGCAGTATTGAGGGTTACTGATCTCTGGCAGTATTGAGGGTTACTGATCTCTGGCAGTGTTGAGGATTACTGATCTCTGGCAGTATTGAGGGTTACTAATCTCTGGCATTATTGAGGGTTACTGATCTCTGGCAGTATTGAGGGTTACTGATCTCTGGCAGTGTTGAGGGTTACTGATCTCTGGCAGTATTGAGGGTTACTGATCTCTGGCAGTATTGAGGGTTACTAATCTCTGGCAGTGTTGAGGGTTACTGATCTCTGGCAGTATTGAGGGTTACTGATCTCTGGCAGTGTTGAGGGTTACTGATCTCTGGCAGTATTGAGGGTTACTAATCTCTGACAGTGTTGAGGGTTACTGATCTCTGGCAGTATTAAGCGTTACCGATCTCTGGCAGTGTTGAGGGTTGCTGATCTCTGGCAGTGTTGAGCGTTACTGATCTCTGGCAGTATTGAGCGTTACTGATCTCTGGCTGTATTGAGCGTTACTGATCTCTAGCAGTGTTGAGGGTTACTGATCTCTGGCAGTACTGAGGGTTACTGATCTCTGGCAGTACTGAGGGTTACTGATCTCTGGCAGTATTGTGGATTACTGATCTCTGGCAGTGTTGAGGGTTGCTGATCTCTGGCAGTATTGAGGGTTACTGATCTCTGGCAGTGTTGAGGGTTACTGATCTATGGCAGTATTGAGGGTTACTGATCTATGGCAGTATTGAGGGTTACTGATCTCTGGCAGTATTGAGGGTTACTGATCTATGGCAGTATTGAGGGTTACTGATCTCTGGCAGTGTTGAGGGTTACTGATCTCTGGCAGTATTGAGGGTTGCTGATCTCTAGCAGTATTGAGCATTACTGATCTCTGGCAGTATTGAGCGTTACTGATCTCTGGCAGTATTGAGGGTTACTGATCTCTGGCAGTGTTGAGGGTTACTGATCTCTGGCAGTATTGAGCATTACTGATCTCTGGCAGTATTGAGGGTTACTGATCTCTGGCAGCGTTGAGGGTTACTGATCTCTGACAGTATTGAGGGTTACTGATCTCTGGCAGTATTGAGGGTTACTGATCTCTGGCAGTATTGAGGATTACTGATCTCTGGCTGTATTGAGCGTTACCGATCTCTGGCAGTATTGAGGGTTACTGATCTCTGGCTGTATTGAGGGTTACTGATCTCTGGCAGTATTGAGGGTTGCTGATCTCTGGCAGTATTAAGGGTTACTGATCTCTGGCAGTATTGAGCCTTACTGATCTCTGGCAGTATTGAGGGTTACTGATCTCTGGCAGTATTGAGGGTTACTGATCTCTGGCAGTATTGAGGGTTACTGATCTCTGGCAGTGTTGAGGATTACTGATCTCTGGCAGTATTGAGGGTTACTAATCTCTGGCATTATTGAGGGTTACTGATCTCTGGCAGTATTGAGGGTTACTGATCTCTGGCAGTGTTGAGGGTTACTGATCTCTGGCAGTATTGAGGGTTACTGATCTCTGGCAGTATTGAGGGTTACTAATCTCTGGCAGTGTTGAGGGTTACTGATCTCTGGCAGTATTGAGGGTTACTGATCTCTGGCAGTGTTGAGGGTTACTGATCTCTGGCAGTATTGAGGGTTACTAATCTCTGACAGTGTTGAGGGTTACTGATCTCTGGCAGTATTAAGCGTTACCGATCTCTGGCAGTGTTGAGGGTTGCTGATCTCTGGCAGTGTTGAGCGTTACTGATCTCTGGCAGTATTGAGCGTTACTGATCTCTGGCTGTATTGAGCGTTACTGATCTCTGGCAGTGTTGAGGGTTACTGATCTCTGGCAGTACTGAGGGTTACTGATCTCTGGCAGTACTGAGGGTCACTGATCTCTGGCAGTATTGTGGATTACTGATCTCTGGCAGTGTTGAGGGTTGCTGATCTCTGGCAGTATTGAGGGTTACTGATCTCTGGCAGTGTTGAGGGTTACTGATCTATGGCAGTATTGAGGGTTACTGATCTATGGCAGTATTGAGGGTTACTGATCTCTGGCAGTATTGAGGGTTACTGATCTATGGCAGTATTGAGGGTTACTGATCTCTGGCAGTGTTGAGGGTTACTGATCTCTGGCAGTATTGAGCGTTACTGATCTCTGGCAGTATTGAGCGTTACTGATCTCTGGCAGTATTGAGGGTTACTGATCTCTGGCAGTGTTGAGGGTTACTGATCTCTGGCAGTATTGAGGGTTACTGATCTCTGGCAGTATTGAGCGTTACTGATCTATGGCAGTATTGAGGGTTACTGATCTCTGGCAGTGTTGAGGGTTACTGATCTCTGGCAGTGTTGAGGGTTACTGATCTCTGGCAGTATTGAGCGTTACTGATCTCTGGCAGTATTGAGCGTTACTGATCTCTGGCAGTATTGAGGGTTACTAATCTCTGGCAGTGTTGAGGGTTACTGATCTCTGGTAGTATTGAGCGTTACTGATCTCTGGCAGTATTGAGCGTTACTGATCTCTGGCAGTATTGAGGGTTACTGATCTCTGGCAGTATTGAGCGTTACTGATCTCTGGCAGTATTGAGGGTTACTGATCTCTGGCAGTATTGAGCGTTACTGATCTCTGGCAGTATTGAGCGTTACTGATCTCTGGCAGTATTGAGCATTACTGATCTCTGGCAGTATTGAGCGTTACTGATCTCTGGCAGTATTGAGGGTTACTGATCTCTGGCAGTATTGAGCGTTACTGATCTCTGGCAGTATTGAGGGTTACTGATCTCTGGCAGTATTGAGCGTTACTGATCTCTGGCAGTATTGAGCGTTACTGATCTCTGGCAGTATTGAGGGTTACTGATCTCTGGCAGTGTTGAGGGTTACTGATCTCTGGCAGTATTGAGCGTTACTGATCTCTGGCAGTATTGAGGGTTACTGATCTCTGGCGTATTGAGGGTTACTGATCTCTGGAAGTATTGAGGGTTACTAATCTCTGGCAGTGTTGAGGGTTACTGATCTCTGGCAGTGTTGAGGGTTGCTGATCTCTGGCAGTATTGAGCGTTACTGATCTCTGGCAGTATTGAGGGTTACTGATCTCTGGCAGTATTGAGGGTTACTGATCTCTGGCGTATTGAGGGTTACTGATCTCTGGAAGTATTGAGGGTTACTAATCTCTGGCAGTGTTGAGGGTTACTGATCTCTGGCAGTATTGAGCGTTACTGATCTCTGGCAGTATTGAGGGTTACTGATCTCTGGCGTATTGAGGGTTACTGATCCCTGGCAGTATTGAGCGTTACTGATCTCTGGCAGTATTGAGGGTTACTGATCTCTGGCGTATTGAGGGTTACTGATCTCTGGAAGTATTGAGGGTTACTAATCTCTGGCAGTGTTGAGGGTTACTGATCTCTGGCAGTGTTGAGGGTTGCTGATCTCTGGCAGTATTGAGCGTTACTGATCTCTGGCAGTATTGAGGGTTACTGATCTCTGGCAGTATTGAGGGTTACTGATCTCTTGCAGTATTGAGGGTTACTAATCTCTGGCAGTGTTGAGGGTTACTGATCTCTGGCAGTATTGAGCGTTACTGATCTCTGGCTGTATTGAGCGTTACTGATCTCTGGCAGTATTGAGGGTTACTGATCTCTGGCAGTGTTGAGGGTTTCTGATCTCTGGCAGTGTTGAGGGTTACTGATCTCTGGCAGTGTTGAAGGGAGAGGAGGGTCTAAGAGTCGAGAGAATGAGACAAGAAATCTGGCACAGGAAATAAAGTTTGTGGACAGGTTGTGCATGTCATATGCATGACTTTTAGTAATAAATACCAGTTGATCTACTGTGGTTTTGCTCATAATACGTCCTCCTGATAATTGTTGTTTATTGTGTCGATGTGGGCTCTCTGTCTGTGTTCCTTGAAGATATATGCTTTCCTTTAGAAATCGTCTTTTTTTTGATCTGTGAATCTCCTTGATCTCTGTGTCTTTCTCTGTCGCTGTGTCTCTTTTTATGTTTCTGTTTGTGACTTGTCTCGGTCTCTGCAGAGTTTTCGTGTCCTTGTGGCCTGATTTCTCTCCCTGATGTGTTTCTTTCCATATCTTCCAGGTGCTTTTCTCTCTGTCCCCCAATTTCTGTATCTGTCTCCTGATTGCACCGCCATCCTTGACTTTGTGTCTGTGTCCCCGAAACCGTTCTGTCTGTACCCTGCTCTTTCTCTGTGTCCCCGAAACTGTTCTGTCTGTACCCTGCTCTTTCTCTGTGTCCCCGAAACCGTTCTGTCTGTACCCTGCTCTTTCCCTGTGTCCCCGAAACTGTTCTGTCTGTACCCTGCTCTTTCTCTGTGTCCCCGAAACCGTTCTGTCTGTACCCTGCTCTTTCCCTGTGTCCCCGAAACTGTTCTGTCTGTACCCTGCTCTTTCTCTGTGTCCCCGAAACCGTTCTGTCTGTACCCTGCTCTTTCCGTGTCCCCGAAACCGTTCTGTCTGTGCCATGCTCTTTCTCTGTGTCCCTGAAACCGTTCTGTCTGTACCCTGCTCTTTCCCTGTGTCCCCGAAACCGTTCTGTCTGTACCCTGCTCTTTCCCTGTGTCCCCGAAACTGTTCTGTCTGTACCCTGCTCTTTCTCTGTGTCCCCGAAACCGTTCTGTCTGTACCCTGCTCTTTCCCTGTGTCCCCGAAACCCTTGTGTCTGTACCCTGCTCTTTCCCTGTGTCCCCGAAACCGTTCTGTCTGTACCCTGCTCTTTCCCTGTGTCCCCGAAACCCTTGTGTCTGTACCCTGCTCTTTCCCTGTGTCCCCGAAACCGTTCTGTCTGTACCCTGCTCTTTCCCTGTGTCCCCGAAACCTTTCTGTCTGTACCCTGCTCTTTCCCTGATCTGTTTGTCTTTCGCTGTAGTTGCTTTCTGTCTTTATCCCCAAGTGTTCCTTTTTCTCTGTGCAGCAATCTACTTTTCTCTGCTTGTGCCTCTATTTATCTCTCTCGCCCCCCCAATTCAGCCTCTTTTGGTCTTCTCGCAATCTGTCTTTGTTCCCCTAATACCCTCCGTCCATCTAAAACCCTTATGTCTCTTGAATTTATTTATGCCAAACAATCTCTGTGTGCAATCTTTCCTTTCTATCCCCCTCTCTGTCTCTGTCAATTTTTCTCTCCCCATTTTCTCTCTCTCTCTGTTTGTGTTTTCCTAAGCTTTCTCTTTCTCCGAGCTGGTAATCTCTCTCCTGTCGATTTCTCTCTCACCCTCCCCCAGCTCCCCCAATCCCTCAGTTCTCTTAATCTCTCTCTTTGCTCTCCGATCTCTCTTTGTCCCTTAACTCTCTCTCTCATCGAGCCCCAATGTCAATTTCTTTGTTCCCAAAATCTCTCTCTCTCTATCTCTCTGTCCCCCCATGTCTGTACCATAGTTCCCCAAGTACCTCATTTTCTTGTCCTCGAATCTGTATCTCTCCTGTTACATCTCTTTCTCTCTCGCCCTCTCTCTCTCTCTGGCCTGAGACGGCACTGGTGGCAGCAACTAACAGTCTGAGAATGAGCTGTGCATCAGCAGAGCATCATTGACCCAATGCAGTGGTCGGAAACAAGTTTTTCTTCAGGGGAGGGACGGAGGATGGATTCAAAGTATTGATCTGGGAGGTGCAGGAATGAAATTTAGACAGTCCTTGGGAGTGCAAGTTTAGACGAGCCCATGGAAATAAAGGCCAGACTCAAAGTTAGGAACAGCACTGTAAGGGAGTGACTATAGGGCCCAAGTTTTCCCAGGAGTTGCTCCTATTTTTTTGGAGCAACTAGTTTCTTTTGGAGTATCTTAAAAATTGCAATTCTCCACATTTAGTTTGCTCCAGTTTAAGTGAATTAGTTCAGTTTCTTTTTAGTTCAGTTTTTTTTTTCAAAAGGGGACGTTACCAGCCACTTACGCTTGTTTTGGCCATTTAAGCAAGTTTAGCCAGCAAAAAGTTACTCCAAACTAACTTAGGCCAGCGTATTGGTCCACTTTTGTACGCTCAGAAAAACCTTGCGGAGACTTAAGAGATCAGTGCAGGTAGCCAGAGATATGGGGGGGAAGGGAAGTTAGAGGATTTTCCAAAGCACTAAACACCTTCACAACAACATTAAAGAAGCATAAGTACATTTAAAGCACTAAATAAATCAGTACATTTAAAGCACCAAGCACTAAACAAAGCACAAAAATAAGCATTCAATAACAAATAAAAAATACAAGGAAGCTGAGAGGACCTGCACCAAGACTTACAACGCACAAAAAGTAATAAGCAATTAATTAACAAATAAAAAATAGAAGGAACCCTGCACCTAAAGCACCAAGACCAAAGTAATAGCAATCAATCAATCAATAACAAATAAAAAAATAGAAGTCCTACCTTTATGTGAAGGGAAGGAGGGGGGCGGAGAGGAGGAGAGAGGAGTGGGGAGAAGAGGGAGGAGAAGAGGGGGACAGAAGGGGGGGAGGAAGAGGGAGGGGGGTGGGGGGAGATGGAAGTACCCTCTTGATCAAATGGTACATATCCTCTGGAAGGTCTGGAGCCAGCCTCTTGGACTTCAGTATCCTGAGGATCTTGTTCCCAGTAACAAAACGCACCTGGGCAACACCGTGGGAATCCCTTTTTTTTTTGATTCAGTGAGCTTGGATTTTGTTTCAAGTTCTGAGCCCTTTCAATCTTTTCCATTTGGAAGGCTGCGCCCATCTTCAGGATTCATCGCTGGGGCATAACGAGAAACTCTTGCACAAGCAAAGCATTAATTTCATGGAGACCGCCCCAGTCCTGCCCCCAAACAGCAGGCAACGTTAAACAGACGAACCTGCCCATGTCCTACCCTACTCCCGTCTTGCCCCCAATCTTTTTGCTTTCCTGTTACTCCCGCCCCTCCGAACATCTCCGAGACAGTCCCAAGGAACACTCGATGGCCTCAGTCAGTGAGAGCAATCAAGGCTTCGATGACATTTCCCAGATGCTCCCGGAGACCACGCTCTGCTGCACTTTGAGAAATCTCCATCTCGTTCATAATGAGTTTGAATTCTTCCTTCTTGATGGTCACCTTTGCCAGCTCCTTCTCCCTTTCTTGTTTAGCTTTCTGTTCCCGGTATCTCCTGTCTCCAATGACGGACATTGCCGTCTCCAGGTCCGAGCTCAGGATCTCCTTCTCCTCCGCATAGTTGGTCACCCACTCCAGGAGCCCATTCAGCCAGAGCTAGGGGCGGCGTGCTTCGGGCCCCTCCCACACAGCCTGCAAAGATTCAGGGGCAAGGAGCTACTGCACGCATGTGCGCATACTCTAGCGCGCATGTGCAGAGATTCTGGCACTGTTTTCAACGCCGGGACCTGGCTCCGCCCCCACTGGATGCGGTGCGCTACGCTGAGCCCGAAGACGTCCCGAGGAGAGGGGAGAATTCCTCGGTAAGTTTTAGGCGCGCTTTTTGTTCCAGAAAGTCGCTCTAAGTGTCGGGCAAACTTGGGCCCTATGAGAGGGAAAGTGGCTGTAGGTTCCAAGAGTAGCTGAAATCAGGAAATCCATTAAAAGCGATTTATAAAAGAAAAATTAACAAGGGATAAAATGCAAAAGAAAAAAAATAAGAGGAATTCTTAGCCTTGCTAAATTGACATCAGAACTGGCAGACAATTCAGATTTTATTCACAGGCCACCTAGATATGCACTAAATGTTACCTCACATAATGTTACCTCACAGCACCATAAAGGCATAACAGGTATTGCATGGAATTTGGAGACCCACCTACCGATTTTAATATATAATAAACATTAATTTGTTTATGGACTAGATAAATGCCAGCAGTTTTCTGGCTCTTAATCCTCCAAAGCATCTGACCAACGATATAAGGATGAAGTTCAATGGTAGGTTTCTAAAAACCTTGCCTTGATTAAGTACAGTTACATGAGAGTGGCTATCTTTCTTTTCATTGTCGCTAACTGCTGAATCCTCCCAACCATTTCTCCTCTCCCGAGGCTGGAACTGGCTGTGTTTACTCCTGGATGCCATGTGCTAATTGCCTGCCATTGAAATCTAAATAGTCACGTTTAGTGAATATTGCTAAATAAAAGAGCAATACAGTGTACAGGTAATTATTTGGATTGTTTGTCTTTCAGCGTCTGTACAAAGCTGCAGGGCAAGATGCCCAACATCATTATACTCCAATTGTTGGTTCACCTGAGTACATTCAGGCAAGAATTAATTCAGCAAATTTCAGTGAGGTAATAATTCTCTTTACTATTGGACTGATTCCCTTTAAGTTCCATTTTTTTTTTAATATGACCGATGTTAAATTACTATTGTGTGCTTCCCTGCAGGTGATGTACAAACAGTCGTGGCTGAACCAGCGAGCTCTTGGATACAAATTGACACTTGAAGCCATTCCCTTCCAGAGTGCAAAGGCGTCCAGGGAAATAGCAAGTGATGTAAGGGGAAATCTCATTGGTATCTCATAGATAAAGCAATCACGTAATCTGTATTTGTGACCAATTACGATCAAGAAACAGTTGGGGGAGACTTTCAGGTTGGTCACCAAACAGGCACGATATCAGCAATGTGGCATTCAAGAGGCCCAAACCATTTTCAGGTTCGGGCCTCATTAACATTTCTCGGTGAGCTGATAGACGGGCCCTCAGTTGCAACTCTGCACTGGAGCAAAATCGACCAGTTACTGCATGCAGAGGGCAGCAGATAAGGCCTGTTGGAAGTGGGGGGAGGGGGCGACACAGGCCGGCAATGGGCCAAAAGATTTTTTGTGGGGCTCGCAGGAGCATTCCTGCTCCTCCCAGCCACCTTTAACAAAAAAAAATTAAAAGTTACCTATTGAGAGAGGTAAGTAGCCTGAAAAAGATGTGACTGTTAATGCTTTGCCCATTTCTCCTTGAGAGTTGCCACTGCGGTCCCATAGCAGGCGTGCTACCCTAATTTGCACATCTGAACAGCCTCTTGCCTGTTTTGGCCTGGAGTGCTGGGCGCCCACTTAAAGGCCTGCCTGAGAGTTGATTCAGGTGGGCAAATGGGTACACAAGGTCCCCACCAGATTTTCAACTGCCGGCGCCCATTTTTCAGGCGAGAGACGGGCGGCTAGCAGTTGTAACTCTCGCCCATTATTATTCTCCCATTGAACAGAGGCAAAATATTTGAATAGGTTAACAGTTAACATCTTAAAACAAAAATTAACAAGAGATGGAAACTTTGCTTTTTTCACAATTTATCATGTTTAACAATCAGTTTGCATCATAGCAGTTACTGTTACATAGTGTTACTTTAAGGATTTGAATATTTGTTGTATTCATTTCTGTGCTTGGGAGTAGTGGTGTAAAATATAAGTAGCATTGCTACAGAAAAACAAATGGTCCAGAATTGGCAGTCAGCAGTGAACATATGGTGCTAACCATTCATTACACTTAGACTTTCCTCAGACTTTCTATGGGCTTTTGCCATGGAACTTGCTGTGATTAGAAATCGATTTTGATGCAGCGCTCCTTACAAGGGGATCTGGAACCTGTGTGAACAGGGCAAGTAACTGTGTCCCTCCATAATCAATCAGATTGAAGAATTCTTAATGAGCTGCACAGAATCTGAACCAGGAAGTGTCAGTTAGAATAGTTAATTCAATGTCAAATCATGTACAGAAAGCAACATAGAGAGGGGAAAGAAAGATGGGATTAAGAGAGAGAGATAAAAGAAAAAAATTAAACAAAATGTATTTAACTTTTTACTTTTCAAAATCTCCAACAAAAATTAAAAGCTGAAGGACTGAGACTCCACACTTGTAAAAGTTAGTTTTCAGTGTCAGAGAGGTTGTTTGGCAGTAATTAAGACTTATCACACCTTTTAAAATTTACTTATATTGGAATGGACAAGCTCTAACCTTTTCTGGGGCGTTTAATGAATATCTATCACATAAGTACTGTAACTTAATACTGTTCCATGTGTATCATTGCCAAGTCTCAAGGTGAGATACCGGTGTAGCGAAGCTTCTGGAGGAGCAGGGCAATTCGGACAGCAACTTCCTGATTTCCACGTTTACCTGCGCATGTGCGGTTGCTGGAAGTTGCTGTCCGATTTACTCTTTAATAATGGTGAGCGGTGACAGCCTCACCATTATTTTTACTGCAAAGTCTAGGCCATTTATATCTTTCATGTACTAATTCAGAGATGTGTATTTGTTAATATTTTTAGCTTAAACTTTTAATGAACCCATAAGTAAGGTGAATGGATCAAGGTTGTTGCAATTCATTGGAAAATGCGGAATTCTGTTAATAATTAGTTTTTTAACAAATAATTCAAGAACAAAATCATATTTACTAGTGATAAAATAGGCCAGTTTAATCCCTATATTTTAAAGGGACCATTGCCGTATTTTGACAGCATATCTGTACATTATTGCTCAATAAAGTATCAGCCTTCAATGGTCAAAATGACTGTCCACATCACTTAAACTAACTAGAGATTAAAGCGCCATCTGACCACACAAGTAAATTCAGAATTGATGTTTCATTCTTTTAAAACAGGCCTACTGTCGCACTCAATGTTGTCATCTGCATCAATCAGGCCATATGTATTATAATCCTGTACCTTCAAAAATAAAGGGCCTCCATACTCACTGCATTTAATGTTCCTAAATTTTATCTTTGAAAATGCAAGGTGTAAATGAGAGGTTTTTGCTGGTGAGAATAATGGTGTTGAAGAAATTACATCATTACCAACATTTTCTTCTTTGGCCAGTGAAAGAAAGGCTTTCATTTATACAGCGCCTTTCACGACCAGCAGACGTCCCAAGGCACTTTTTTGCCAATGAAGTTCTATTTGAAGTGTAGTCACTGTTGTATTGTGTAAATGCAGCAGCCAATTTATGCACAGTACCCTCCCACAATCAACAATGTGATAATGACCAGATAATCTGTTTTAGTGATGTTGATTGAGGGATAACTATTGGCCGGGACACTCCCCTGCTCTTCTTCGAAATTGTGCCGCGGGATCTTTTACGTCCACCGGAGAGAGCAGACTGGTCCTCGTTTTAACGTCTCATCTGGTTTAACACGCTGGAGTGTCAGCCTAGATTTTTGTGCTCAAGTCTCTGGAGTGGAGCTTGAACCCACAACCTTCTGACTCAGAGGCTGAGCCACAGTTGACACTCGGGTTATAAGATGCTGATTCATATATATAATCTAAGAACATAAGAACATAAGAAATAGGAGCAGGAGTAGGCCATCCGGCCCCTCGAGCCTGCTCCACCATTTAATACAATCATGGCTGATCCGATCATGGACTCAGGTCCATTTCCCTGCCCACTCCCCATAACCCCTTATTCCCTTATCGGTTAAGAAACTGTCTATCTCTATCTTAAATTTATTCAATGACCCAGCCTCCACAGCTCTCTGAGGCAGTGAATTCCACAGATTTACAACCCTCTGAGAGAAGAAATTCCTCCTCATCTCAGTTTTAAATGGGCGGCCCCTTATTCTAAGATCATGCTCTCTAGTTCTAGTCTCCCCTATCAGTGGAAACATCCTCTCTGCATCCACCTTGTCAAGCCCCCTCATAATCTTATACGTTTCGATAAAATCACCTCTCATTCTTCTGAATTCCAATGAGTAGAGGCTCAACCTGCTCAACCTTTCCTCGTAAGTCAACCCCTCATCTCCGGAATCAACCTCGTGAACCTTCTCTGAACTGCCTCCAAAGCAAGTATATCCTTTCTTAAATATGGAAACCAAAACTGTACACAGTATTCCAGGTGTGGCCTCACCAATACCCTGTATAACTGTAGCAAGGCTTCCCTGCTGCTATACTCCATCCCCTTTGCAATAAAGGCCAAGATTCCATTGGCCTTCCTGATCACTTGCTGTACCTGCATACTAATCTTTTGTATTTCATGCAGCAGGACCCCTAGGTCCCGCTTTACTGCAATTTTTCTCCATTTACATAATAACTTGCTCTTCGATTTTTTTTCTGCTAAAGTGCATAACCTCACACTTTCCAACATTATACTCCAGCTGCCAAATTTTTGCCCACTCATCTACTAATGATAATTCAGTCACATTTTATGCTAAAAGAATTGAATTATCCAATAACATGAATTAAGCAATATAACTAACAAAGCAAAGTGAGAATTTAATGTTAAAGCACTTGAATAATTGGATAATTTGCATTAATAATTAAATTAAGAGTAGACTGCATACAGTACTGCTGGATTGCATGAAGCAAAGAAGATTCATCACTCTGATAATAAAAAATAGTTGCTTATTGCTCCAGTAAAGCTGTTGCCTAAAATAATGATTCTAATTATTTTAAACTTTTTGGTAAAGACAAAATAAGTACTCGATTAGAAAAAGCTTAAAATCCAGCCTTAGTCATAACAAGTGCTGTCTCTTCCCACCAATACTAGTGGAAAGATGCTTAGGTGACGAGAATATTTGAACCATGATATTCATTTTCTTTCAGTATCAATACAAGAATGCTTTTGTGAGGGAGAAGGGAAAACATATTGGTGCTAGAAGCATTTTGGATGACCCCAAGATGTTGCACTGCATGCAAGTTGGCAAGTTACAGAGCGAAAAGCTGTACAAGAAAGAATCGCAAGAAAGCAGGACTCAGTTCCACTTATCAATGGACATGGTGAATCTGGTGCATGCTCGGAATGCCCAGGCTTTGGCCAGTGATTTGGGTTACAAGAAGTTGATTCATTCATATACAGTGTTACCAGATGATATGAAGATGCAATTGGCAAAGAAAGCCTATAACCAGCAGAGCGAGGTAAAGCAACAAACCGACTTGAACATTAATTGCCATATTTCTCAAATAAATCGGGCTGCCGATTTGCTATCAACCTGTTTTTCACTACTCATGTTGACCAGTTTTGCCCCTAATATGATTTTTAAAAGTGTAAACTGGGTTGGTACTAGGGGGAGGGAGTGTAGCTTTCAGTAAAAGCAGTTCATTTTGAGAGTTTTGGTCTTGGATTTGCTGCCCATTTTCCTGCGGGGCAGGAGCAGGAAATATAGTTGGGAGCACTGCCCCCGTCTTCCCCAACCCCTAGTCTCAGATGGTACTGAAAGGATTTTATGTTGGAAGGGATGGCAAACACTGAATTACAGGCAAATTTATTAAAATGAAATGCTAATGACAGGAGTCCACTAGGCAAAGCAAGAAGTTAAAATCATTTAACTTTATTTTCTTCAACCAGCTGTGGCAGGTGCCCTGACTCTCCCTCCCAATGCGATTAAATGGGGCGAGAAATACTACCAGGAGCCTGCCACAAAACTTCAAATGTGTCTGACCATCTGCTGGAGCCGCAGCATTGACAGACAGGGAGGTTTGAAGTCCGCCCCAGCATTGAACCAGGGGATTCCTGCTTGATTTCAAGATCCAGACCAGTGCTGCTTTTCGAGGGTGCTGTTCAATGTCAGGAAATGGGATTTTAATCCCAGCTTGATTAAAATGAGACAGTTGAGAAAGTAGCCTATTTCAAAAAAATATATACCTTCTATATATTCTATATATGGAATGATGAGGAACTAGAATATTGATTGTTGTAGCTTTCTTTAGGAAATACTTAAGCCAGCAAGTTGAAAAATAAACTTACTATTAATTCAAGCAAGAGCATCAATTCCCGTAATGTTTGTTTTTTCTCTTCCACCACAGGCTGTTAATCTTTAAGGCATACTACATGTTGGTGCTGTGTGCAGGGATTATTGCCATTAGCTTTTATGCAATGTGATGGCCATTTTGAACACAATAACTCAAACAGTTGGACCTAATCGTGTATTTAATTTAAATTTTAGTGATAATGGTTAAGGTTTATTCCAATTATTGGGAAGTTTTGTTCAATTCATTATTTTCCTCTGACTTCATAATAGTGAAACATAGGAATGCCGACTGGAAAAGACTACTGTGGTTCATCTAGCCAGTGCCAATATCTAGGAAATATCATACCCCACAATACCTGTCATACCCATCCATCAGATTTTTCTCCAGGTTCTTCCAGCTCTCTTGAATTTGCTGATACTTGTCCAACTCTCTTGAATTTGGAGATGTGGGAATAGATAAATAGTCGGGAGTTTTGCTGAATTAGAACTTTCCCAAAAGTTATTAAATAGGTGGGATAGAGCTCATGATGGGATGGATTACAACATGTCCTGTGGAAGGAATTGACTTAATGCGCTCAATGTTTAGTTTTCATTCCACAACTTTTTATTGTGAATATTCTTTTAATTGTACCTTTTAATCATGATTCTCATAATGTGTCAACATATTTGCTCTGCTTCAACCTTACTTGAATATCCACAATAATCATTCTGTTTTTTTTGGCCTCTGGTGAATTGCCCCTGGCTTGTTTCTAGAAACTGTTGCCATTTATTCTTCAGGCTTGATTGTAACTTAGGCCTTATTTCTATCTTGTTTTAACGCAGATACAATACAAGTCTGATCTAAACTTCCTGAAGGGTGTTGCGTGGATGACACAGGGCTCCCCACAGATTGAGACAATGAAGAAGGCTGGCGAACTTATCAGTGAGGTACTGTTTTATCAGTCATGTCATTGAAGGTTCCGCGAAATGACTTTTTCCAAGACCAGATAGTCCTGACTTTCTGCTGGCTTTTGGCCTGATTTCAGACAGACCTAGAGCAGGCGGGAGAGGGGGATTGGCCGAGGAACTGTTCTGCAGGCTCCGTCCCTACTCATCGTCATCATTCCCTACAAATTAGGCCGAACTCAGAAAAATTGCCAGGGTGAACAGAGGTTTGGTTCGGTGGGTGCGAAGCCCACCATTACCAACGTTCTGCTGAATTTCTGCCATAGCGGAAAATCCCGGCTGGCTTTGTACTGAACAGACAAAGGATCATGATAGAATAAATGCTGGACTATACTTTGTAAGCTGCAACAAGATATTTGCCTAACAACAACAACGTATTTATATAGCACCTTTGACGTAGTAAAATATCCCAAGGCGCGAAACAAGAGCATTATAAAAACAAAATTTGACACCGAGCCACATAAGGGGCTAGAATTTGCACTGGTTCACCGCCCAATTTCTCGGCCGTATTGGCTGTTTTGGGTGAGAACCGGGTCGGCGAAAAATTCCTCAGCCGGCGGTTTCGAAGTACCGCTGGGGAGCAACGTCCACAATGTCCCTGGCGCAATCTTTGACTGAGTGGGGACCCGTAGGTAAGTATATAAAAAAAAATTTAAACCATCTTCGAGAATCAGCTGGGAGGTAGGTAAATAGGTCTGCAAGAAAAAAGTGATTGTTTTTTTTACTATTTATTTTGAAAATCTGTTGGGGTGATTTAATTTAAAAGTGTCTTGGAATGTTTTTTGGATTTTTTAGTTAGGTTTTTAAAAAAATGTATTTTATTCTTTTTTTGGTGTTAGGCCCAACCCGCAGCCTCAGTGTAAATTTTTATAGATTGTTAAAATTTTTTGCCCATTTTCTTTAGGCACCGCCCAATCTTGCCGAAATTGCACTTTTCCACCCAGATTGGGGGGCAAGGCCCATATTTTTCGCTGGGCGGATTTAAAAATTTTTTTTCGGGAAGTTTTCACTGGCGATAATCTTCCCAGCCATAGCAGGATTTTGGGTGGCAATCGGGCACTGGCGGGTTTGGGGAAATTCTAACCCAAGGAAATCTTAGGACAGGTGACCAAAAGCTTGGTCAAACAGGTAGGTTTTAAGGAGCATCTTGAAGGAGGAATGAGAGGGAGAGAGATGGAGAGATTTAGGGAGGGAATTCCAGAGCTTAAGGCCTTGGCAGCTGAAGTCACAGCTGTCATTGCTGGAGCAATGATAACCGGGTATGCGCAAGAGGCCAGAATTAGAGGTGTGCAGATATCTGAGATGGTTGTGGGGCTGGAGGAAATAATTTGGAGAAATTACAATGAAACCTTTGTAATTTGGTAGCATTGCTAACTGAGACCTTCCAGAAAGTAATTTTGTGAATGGATTTACAGTAAATATATGTGAAGACACAACATTCTTGAATAGAAGTGACATTTTTGGAACAGAGATTGGGAAGAGAGTCTGAATCCGTTATGCACTTTGTAATTTTTTTATTTTCTGCAGTGTATTTAATTAAAATTAATTTTTTTTTGTTCTGCAGAGGAAGTACAGACAGCATCCTGACACCTTGAAGTTTACAAGTGTGATTGACTCTGCAGATATCATCCATGCTAAGACAAGCTACCTGCAATGCAGCGATGTATGTTAAGGGAAAGCTTTGAAGTATCCTTTCATGTGGCAATAATGTATTAGTGCTATATCCCAATTTCCTCTTCAGATCTGCAATAGCATTTCTACACCAAAATAAGTAAATATAGCTTGATGGAAGTGCATTAATAAGAACATAAGAACATAAGAAATAGGAGCAGGAGTAGGCCATTTGACCCCTCGAGCTTGCTCCACCATTTAATAAGATCATGGCTGATCTGATCATGGACTCAGCTCCACTTCCCTGCCCGCTCCCCATTACCCTTTATTCCCTTATCGCTCAAAAATCTGTCTATCTCCGCCTTAAATATATTCAATGACCCAGCCTTCACAACTCTCTGGCAGAGAATTCCACAGATTTACAACCCTCAGAGAAGAAATTCCTCCTCATCTCAGCTTTAAATGGGTGGCCCCTTATTCTAAGACTATGCCCCCTAGTTTCAGTTTCCCCTAGGAGTGGAAATATCCTCTCTACCTCCACCTTGTCAAGCCCCCTCATTAACTTATATGTTTTTAATTCAGAGAACATGCCATCCTCCTCCTCTTCCTTTGACTGTAGTATTGAAAACAGATATAAATCTATTGTAAAACTGGCATATTCACTGATTTAACCTGTAGTAGTGAGGGAGCGGGTCTGAGGCAGAGCAAGCATGTATTGTCAAATTCGATGCTGCCAGTGGCCTAGCAATAAGTATTCCTTCAATGCTCCTATTCTCAAGCAGTTATATGAAAAATTACAAACCAACTAAGCAAAAAACTCTCTCTCCCGTGGCACAAGTCTGGACTGTGAGTCGTGCCATGTAGTACGGTGGTAATGAGTCTGAAGCAGTGATCAGATCTGCAAGTTAATCTTAGATTGGAGGTGCATTGCATTATACTCTAGCTCTTCTTAATTGGTACTGATGGAATTTGGTCCTGTTAGTTTACATCTAGCCTATAGCTTCCCAAAGTTTTATTCTGCTGATTCAGTGTACCTTGGTATTGTGCATGTTAAGTTAGGATCAAACTGGTCAAGTTTGTTGGTGTGGATAGCAGTGGCTACTTGTAATAGTTAAATGGTTGCTGGAGGGAATTAGCTATTGCTGTAACTAGTCATTAGTTAACGTGCAATATAGACTTAATCATCTTAATGGAATAAGTCATATGGATCCTCTAGGTAATAGACTAATTATTGATGACTTCTTGTTGCTCTTCAGGAAGCTTGAGAAACCTTTATTGCATGTAGGATTCCACCCCTGTCAGTTCTACTTAAATAAAGTGTTGGCCAACCAGCTGAAAAATACATCAAAACAGCCCTAAAAACCTAGATCTTGACTACAAGTAGCTGCCATTCACTAGGTAATTTAGTTATTAGTTATGACCAGTTCTAATGGTTGCCATGCTGAGTATTGGTTCTGTTGTATCCAGAGCTCTATTAGCCCCTTAGCCAGTTCCTTGCACTTTAGGCAAAAGAACAGTCCAATTGTATCACGCTTCTGCATTTCCCAGGTTTATTTGTCTAGTTGAAATAACATAAAATTTGTATATTTTGTGAGCTACAAAATTATTCTGTACTTGGTGTTAATGTGAGTTAACAATGAGTCTACTCCAGATTAGGACAAATGGATCCAAATATTTACTATTAACCTCCAGGAATAGTGGATATTTGCAACAATTATGCAACATTATAATAAACAATGTTGTTGTACGTTTTGAGTTGTGGCCACTGCATTTATTCTGCCAAGTGTCGATATAATGGTATCTTCTGACTCACATTTAGTGCTGAGCTGCCTAGATATAATCAGTAGAAAGTAAGACCATTGAATCTTCAGTTACTGGTATCTTACATCGGTTAAGAAAAGCAACAAAAGCTGCTGTAATTTTACAGTATGTACGTTGAAATCTTGTAGGTGAATTTATTTAATAAGTATTTGGTACAAATCTGTTTGCTTTGATTTTTCTTACTCAACAACGTGTCAATGGCAACTGCATTTTCTATTGAGAGAATACCGAAAAGAACACTGAGATTAAAATGAGATCTATTGTGCATTCCTTTGCAGAGGTTGTACAGATCTAGATATGCACAGTCTATGCATAGATGTACAATACCACCCGACCATCCTGATTTCAAGCGAGCAAGAATCAATGCCTACAACATCAGCGATGTAAGTTGTCAGACTGTTGACTGCTCATGGTCATTTAGTTTGATCTAATTAGTACTTTTCGTCTGCCAGAGGATTGCACGGTCTATTTATGATTGCATTACATATTAGGTAAAAGTTTGTAGTCCACTTATATCTGAACTCCATTGTCTGTGTCAACACCTGTACTTGGAGTGAGCCTGTGGCTTGGTGGTAGTCTTTCTGCCTCAGTCAGATGGTGCAGGGTTTGAATTCCTCTCCAAACAGTCCTGGTGAGTGGAGACTGAAGCTCTGGCCCTGAATAGTGGGTTGACATCCAGTGGGATAGTTGTGACTGGTGGGAGTGGGTGCACTCTCCTGCCCCCATTGTATGGGTTGTGGGGGCCCATTAAACCTTCCTGCCGTATGGGACGAACCACCCATCAGCTTGTATAAGGTGGCTACGGGCATGGAAGGAGCACTCGGATTTTGGCCTGTCAGGTTGTTAATCAGTCTGCCAATCCTTCCACTACTTCACACTAGTCTCCCAGGGAAGAATGTGAAGATATGAGAGCAACAATACCTGTACAAGTACGCAGAAGGGCTGCATTAGAAAATAGAACAGCTGTCTTGATGATTGAAGAGCTGGTATTCATTTAACTCTAGCCATACAGATATTGTCGAGCGCCAGCACAGCAAGCAGCTTCTGTATGAGATGCATACCACTGTCAACTTTTCTGTACCATTTAATTTAGGCAGCGATCAGTTTTTTAACATGTACTTGAGGTGATTTGAGATTGTAGTAGACAGTGAATTTTGCATTTTACTTTCAGCTATTGATGTTTAATGTTAGTCTGATGGATTCCTGATTTCAGCTCAAATGCTGTGAGAAGGCATCAAGAGGAGGCCAGTTGCTTCCTCACAAGGACGTAGGGACAGTCAGACCAAGGCCACCCTTGTGCATAGAAACATAGAAATTTACAGCGCAGAAGGAGGCCATTTCGGCCCATTGTGTCCGCGCTGGCCGACAAAGAGCCACACGGCCCTCGGTCAGCAGCCCTGAAGGTTACATATAAACCTATGAACAATGAACAATGGTGGAAAGGTAAAGAGCACCCAGCCCAACCTGTCCTCCCCACACAGCTGCCACATCCCTTATACTCAGTCTAGGTGTTGGTGGAGAACTGGGAATGGTAGCTCCAATGTGGTGAGGAGGATTAGAGGCGAGATGAATCCCCTTGGGGAAAATAAACCGTGTCATTTTTATTATTACAGAAAGCATACAAGACATCTTGGGAACAGACAAGAGCACTGGGTTATGACCTTAGACTGGATGCTATTCCCTTCCAGACGGCCAAAGCTTCAAGGGAAATAGCCAGTGATGTAAGAGCCAGTGTTTTCCTTCGAAATGTAAAGTCTCTCTCTCAAAAGATTTTCGGCTCACTTTACATGTACTGTAACTACATCACATCATAAACGGCAACCTGGGTTTTACTTGAGGGAAGATATAGAAGATTAAACATAAAAAAAAATAGGTGCAGGAGTAAGCCATTTGGCCCTTTGAGCCTGCACCACCATTCAATAAGATCATGGCTTATAAAGGATTTTTATTGATTGGACCTCATACAATCTAATCAGCATCAATTCATAACAAAGTCTGTTGCATTTCTAAGATTATGTAAAGCATGCTACAGCAGAACCAATAGGAACTTGAGGTTATCCAAAACTCTGCAGCCTAAGTCACCACCAAGTCCCGTTCAGCCATCACCCCATGTGCTCACTGGGTCCCACTTAAACATCTCCTCGATTTTAAAGTTCTCATCCTTGTTTTCAAATCCCTCCATGGCCTCGCTCTTTCCTATCTCTGTAATCTCCTCCAGCCCTACAACCCTTTGAGAAATCCGCTCCTCCATTTCTGGCCTCTTGTGCATCCCCCATTTTAATTGCTCCGCCATTGGTGGCCGTGCTTCAGTCCTAAGCTATGGCATTCCCTCCCTAAACCTCTCCGCTTTTCGACCTCTCATTCGTCCTTTAAGACGCTCCTTAAAACCGACCTCATCTGCCCTAATATCTCCTTATGTGGCTCGTTGTCAAATTTTGTTTGATAATGCTCCTGTGAAGCACCCTGGGATGATTTACTATATTAGATGCGCTATATAAATACAAGTTGTTGTTGTGGTTGCTGATTTTACAATGCAATGTGTTGTGTTAATCCGGCCGAATAAATTCGATTTCTGAGCTTTTCTTTTCACCAAGTAAGATACAAAAAACACAAAAGCTATTTGTCTTTGAACGTTACAAGCAGGACAGTTAGGGGCCGAATTTGCCCACTGCTGGAAATGCGGCGCACCTACCCTGTTTCAGCTGTTTTTGCTGGCGTAGTGGATGCAGTGGCTTCAAGCGAAATTCAGCTCTTTGGCGTTTTTTTCCAGCGGCCCGGAAGTCGGTCAAATTGGGGGCGGAATTGCGGCAGTGAGCGGAAGTTCGCACACTAGAGGGACGGACGTTAGGGGCGGAGGGACTGTCCCCCGTTGTCACTCATCAGCGTAGCACTGATGATGTAATCACACTGGCATGTCACCATGTCTCTCCCTTCTTTAAGTTAGGTCCACTGGGCCACCAGGGAGGGTTTCGGCTGGGCCAGCAGCCCAGCACCCAAGAGGGGTTTCCAAGCTGCCTGTTAGCGGCCCGGCCGAACCCAGGAGCATAATTGTCAGCCAGACCTGGCAGTCGGCACATCGGTGGTGCGCGCTCTGATGACGCACTTCGGACGGATCGGCGGCATTGGAGCGGTAGTGGGGGGAGCGGGTCACCGCCGGGATACCGCAGGAGCAGGATTTTCAAAATGGCGGCCATTCCACTCTGCAACGTAGCTGTCGATTTCCAGTGGTAACAGGCCTAAAAGGGAGGGGCAATTTCAGTCCCTTAATATCACACCAAGGGACATATATAGACGTTAATGACAGCTCAGTTTCGTGATTTGTAAAATGGTGGATGTACTGCTCATTGATAATACAATTTTGACATATTGGTTTCATAATGTTAGTTGCTCGTAAATATGTTCAAATTAAAAAGCTTTCCTTACCTCATAGTACAAATACAAGCAAGCATTTGCGAGAGAGAAGGGCCAGCAGATTGGCGTCCGCAATGTTGACGATGATACGAAAATGAAACACTTCCTAGCTGCCAGCCGACTGCAGAGTGCCAAGGAATACAGGAAACAATTTGAAGAGGGAAAATCCAAGTACAAATTGCACATGGACCAACCTGGTTTTGTACAAGCGAAAAAGAGCCAGGAGCAAGCCAGTAACATTAACTACAGGCAGCACTTACATCAGTGGACCTGTGACTCTGAGCAGCTAAATGTGAAGCATGCCAAAGAAGCTTACAAACTGCAAAGTGATGTAAGTACCAGGGCATCATTTTTTTAATCAATCATGCATTTAAATTTGAACAGACAATGTGAACTTTATCAAAGACAGGTAGGAAATGGGTTAGTGTACACATAAGAGATGAAGTATGGGTCTGATAAATGCGTATAGTCACATTGTAAACATGTTATTTTTAAATATATTTACCATGACATTGCACATAGTAACTAGAGCAATTCTTCTTGCATGTCTTGCTCCTAAACTTAGCTAGGCCATCTGAGGATGGCTAGATAATGGCACTTTCCCACACTGAGCAATAAAAGAATTGGCATGAGCCAAACCAGGCTGCTGTCATGCAAAGGGCAGCATTTGCAGAGTCCTGGTAACAGGGTCATATCCCTGCTTTCTCTTTCAGAGAATGGTAAGTGACCCAGGGGAATGTAAAAGAACATAAGAAATAGGAGCAGGGGTAGGCCATTTGGCCCCTTGAGCCTGCTCAGCCTTTCAATAAGATCATGGCTGATCTGATCATGGACTCAGCTCCACTTCCCCGCCTGCTCCCCATAACCCTTTAATCCCTTATCGCTCAAAAATCTGTCTATCTCCGCTTTAAATATATTCATTGACCCAGTCTCCACAGCTCTCTGGGGCAGAGAATTCCACAGATTTACGACCCTCTGAGAGAAGAAATTCCTCCTCATCTGAGTTTTAAATGGGCGGCCCCTTATTCTGAGACTATGTTCCCTAGTTATAGTTTCCCCTATGAGTGGAAATATCCTCTCTGCATCCACCTTGTCGAGCCCCCTCATTATCTTATATGTTTCAATAAGATCACCTCTCATTCTTCTGAACTCCAATGAGTATAGGCACAACCTACTCAACCTATCCTCATAAGTCAACCCCCTCATCTCTGGAATCAACCTAGTGAACTTTCTCTGAACTGCCTCCAATGTAAGTATATCCTTCCTTAAATACAGAGACCAAAACTGTATGCAGTACTCCAGGTGTGGCCTCACCAATACCCTGTACAGTTGGAACAGGACTTCTCTGCTTTTATACTCTATTCCCCCTTGCAATAAAGGCCAACATTCCATTTGCCTTCCTGATTACTTGCTGTATCTGTGTACTAACCTTTTGTGTTTCATGCACAAGGACCCCCAGGTCCCTCTTACTGCAGCACTTTGCTGGGACATAACTCTAAAATGTGATTGAATATACGAATAAAGGAATTTGCAAACTCATTATGAAAACAATAAGGGTTCGAAATTCGGTTGTGGACGCCGCCCATTACCGCATGAGGGAGGCAGAAAACGGGCGGCAAAGGCGGTTTGACAGTAAGCGGTGTCCATGCCCTAGATGATATTCAGTGGGCTGTTTAGCAGAGGCACCGAGAGGCAACGCTGTACCGGCTAACGCCAGCCATGTGGTGACATCATTCAGCGTGCAACGCCTCCTTGGCGCCTCTATCACGATATTTAATTTGAACCTCGGCCTTCCTGGCAGGCATTCTTACAGCCTGGAAAAAGTGTTGAGTAAACAGCGGAACTTGGGCGGAATTGGCCAGAGAGCAAGGTAAGTTTTTTTTCTTTATTTATTTCTTCGTTTTTTTTCATTAGTTGTAACAGTGGGGAAGTTTGTGTGTGGGTTGGAGAAGTTTGAGGTTTTTTTTCTTTCTTCCCTTTTCCCGTTTTCCAGCTAGCATGGTGGCAGCCTCCCGATGCAAAATTCAGTCGGCCTCCTGAGCCCCTGCCCAAGGATGAGTGTGCAACATCACTTTTTAGCGTTGCTCTCTCATCTTTGGGTGTAAAAACTGAATTTAGCAGTTGGAACCTGCACCTAACGCCTGGCAGTAAAACCAGCAGTCAGGCGGTGACACCGCCTCAAAAACGGCAGTACCGAATTTCGACCCCTAAAGATTTCCTCGGTTGGTAAGCCTAGATTTTCCAATATAGTCCATTTTAAAATGTGTGGATTATCATTAGCACTGCAATTGGAAGATCTGGGCTGTAATATTTTGAGTCAGCTTGGAGCACAATCCTGTTTGGACTAAATATTTCGGACTTGGATAAATGGGAGCGTGGTACGCTGAAGAGATGTCAAAGGGGGAGTGGGGTGCAAGTTAGGAAGGAACCTGGATCTGATGGGTTTCTGCACCTTGCATCTTTCCCTCTAAAATGTGCTTCTGGTTGGGCGTGGGGAGGTGCATCTTCATGATTGTTGCAATGCCAATAATAACCCACACATTCTAAAGAGATAATATTTGGAAAATCTCAGCTTACATACCTAGGAAATGTTTATTATTTCATGCTGAGTTTGCAATCTCCTTTATCCGTATACTTCAATCACATTTTCCAGTTAAGTTCCCCCTCTTTTAGATTCCCCTGGGTTACGATTATTCTCTGAAAGAGAAAGCGGGGATATGCTCCAGTTACCAGGATTCTGCAATCTCAACAGGAATAATTGTAAAAAAAAGATTATATTTCTGTAGATCCTAAATGTAAATTATCTAATTGAGGGAAGAATGTTTCTGTTTTTGAAAGTGAAGCATCAATTGGAAAAAATTAATAGTGTAAGTTTATGTGGAAAGCAATATTAACACATGCACATCAATGCATAACAACATGCCACCAAGGCTGGAGTTCATTTTCCTGGTGCTGTTTTTTTTTGCTACACTAGCTCTAGTTTTGAGAAAAATAATATAAATTAGGCTTGCTTTACATAACAGTTCTGATTCAAGATAGGGAGTTCATTTAATACATTTTACTGAAACATTCCAGTTATATTCACAAATAAGAGAAAAATAAAGTAGCAATACTGGCCAATCTAACATCTCAATACTGGTGCGACACTGAGTATTTACTGAAAACATCACTGCTAAACACATTTCTCTGTCCACTGTTTCATTGCAGGCATTACCCATTTAAAATAAATGGGCATATGTCTAGTTTAAATAATGATCAGAGGAATGTCACACAAATGCATAAAATGTTTCTCCTCTGATATTGCCAACAATAGTTTTTAGGCTTGTATCTCCGTTGAATAAACAGAAAAGCACAGCATTTTATTTTGGTTTCATTTGTTGGATAGTAACTTTGCTGTTGTCTTGTCTCTAGTATGCTGTAGGTAAGCCAACTAAGTCTTCAGTACCTGCTCATTCACTGCTTACTGTTCCTTAGGTTGCATACAAATCTGACCTGAACTGGATTCGTGGCATTGGCTGGACACCGCCAGGTTACCATAAAGTGGAAATGGTTAAGCGTGCTGCTGATATGGCATATGCACAAGGGCTGGACCCCCAGGATGCAGCCATTCAGTTTGAACAATTCATGGTAAGTAGTTTAGCCAGTATCTGCAATATACATTACATGGACTAATCCCAACATGGGAGCATGTGACTTTAATTATTATATAATATAAGTTAGTAAATAATTGTTGACTGCAATGCATGTATCATAATATGCAACTGAACTGGTATAATCATAATCCTCACCCACAGTCAGCAAATTTAATGACATCGCCACAACCACTATCCCGTTGTGACATTGGCCAGAAGTTTTCATGGAGCTGCTCGTACTCTGGCCCAGTAACTCCCCTTGACATGCATTGGAAACCCCATTTATGGTGAAGAGAAGCAGGAGCAACTCTATGCAAATTCCCAGCCATAATTATTCCCAATGATAGACTTGTTCAAATTTTCAGGCACATAAACCTTTGATGAACACAGCATGATTATGATAACCTCTTTTTGTTTGATGTATTTAGCAAACAGCAGTTCCCTTGCTTTGATGAAACAATTTAAACTGCAATCTCTGCATCAATAAGCATTGGAGCATTATAGCCACGTAACACATTGATAGTGTATAAGTGAACCAGATAATATATTTTCTTCTATTTTTAAACGGTATGTTCTCTGAGTAACATTGGGTGTGAAAAGAAGTGAGTTCACCAAAAATAATGCTTTACTATGACAGCCACATTCAAAATGCAAGCATCAGGGACTGTAGACATTTTAGGCAAGAATATCATACATATATGAAGCACGTGATATCAAATGAATGTCTTAATTAATGCCAGATTTAGATTAAACTGCATTTAGGATTTTGGACTTTTATCGACCTGGATCCATTCCTGCAAAAATCTATTCATCTATGTAATGAAATTTAAAACCTGGAACTTTGGGGATCATTTTCTGGAGTCACCCTCCTACTGGGTAGTTTGTCTACATAGAATGCACACCAGAAACTCAGTGCACATTGTGCATTATTGTCAGGCCCTTTAAATGAATGGTCAGAAAATAATGTGCAGTGTGCACCCAGATCTCTGATATGTGCTCTGGCGGATTAGGCTCCCCATGGGAGCACCAAGTTAAATAATTACCCCTTAAAGTACAGGAAATCATTTGTAGATCTGTGCACTCGGAACAATGTGAAGGGGTCTAATCAAATTATTGTGAAGGGCGAATTAAAGTATTCTAAATCTCCAAAGTTTTAATGCTTGAAGCTATTTCTCATGCTTTCTTGATGGTTGCACTAGAAAATGATTGATGTCTTATAGAATATGACTGCAAAGTATTAGCACAGAATTATTATGCATGAAGCTAAAAGCTCAAGTTCCCCCCTTTTTATTATCAGCGAGCTCAGGCAAACAGAAGTACAGAAGAATCTCAGCGGACAGATGTGATGCCAGATGCGACTGAGATGCTTCAAGTAAAAAAGCACAAGATGAAACTCACTAAAAAATAAAATGCTAACACTGCTAATTGCTGTTCTACTTGTTAAATGGCACATTTTTCCCAGATTATATATAAGCTACATTTACATTTTGTTTTAGTTTTTAGTCAAAATCAGCATACATAATTAATGCACCTTCTGTAATGCAAGATACCTTAATTCATTTTCTATTCACTCATATGTATTAAGCAGTTTAAATTGTCATTTTTTTTGTCCAAGTGAAAAAGTATGCGTTGAAAAGTATTGAAGTGTTACATTTTCTGTGTGTCTTTGTGGTATACAAACTATATTACCCGTTACTGTAGACTAACCACCAGTCTACAGTATTGAATTGGCTCACTTTTGCATGGGGCCAGATTCTGTTCAGTAAATAGCCCCAAAAAATGATGGAGGGGATTTTTTACTTGAGCCCCAAATGGTCGTTATAGCGGAGGTGTGCTTGCTGTCAGGCAGGTAGCCCAAACTGTTTTCGGGTTTGGACTTCATATTTTTGCGACATGCTGAATGGTGCTAAATGTGTGCCAAATGAGTGCTGAATGGTGCTAAATGTGTGCTAAATGAGTGCTGAATGGTGCTAAATGGGTGCTCTGCTACCGTACAGCAGTATCCTGAAGTGAAAAAGCAGTTGGTGGGTAGGGTGTGTTGGGAGGAGGGCCGGGGTGGGAAAAGGGAGAGGTGGTGGACAGCAATAAGCTGGAAGATTTTTATAGGGCTTGGAGAAGTATTCCTGCTTAAGATAAAAATCAAAAACCTCACCTTATTTGCAGAGGCCTTAAAGGGCCATAGATTAACCTCGCGACGCCTGGAGAAAGTGGGAAAATGTTGGAGTCCATTATTAAAGAAGCAGTAGCAGAACATTTGGAAAAGCAAAATTCAGTCAGGCAGAGTCAGCATGGATTTATGAAGGGGAAGTCATGTTTGACAAATTTGATGGAGTTCTTTGAGGATGTAATGAACAGGGTGGTTAAAGGGGAACCAGTGGATGTGGTGTATTTGGACTTCCAGAAGGCATTTGACAAGGTGCCACATAAAAGGTTACTGCACAAGATAAAAGTTCACGGGGTTGGGGGTAATATATTAGCATGGATAGAGGATTGGCTAACTAACAGAAAACAGAGAGATGGGATAAATGGTTCATTTTCTGGTTGGCAATCAGTAACTAGTGGGGTGTCGCAGGGATCAGTGCTGGGACCCCAACTATTTACAATCTATATTAACGACTTGGAAGAAGGGACTGAGTATAACGTAGCCAAGTTTGCTGACGATACAAAGATGGGAGGAAAAGCAATGTGTGAGGAGGACACAAAAAATCTGCAAAAGGACATAGACAGGCTAAGTGAGTGGGCAAAAATTTGGCAGATGGAGTATAATGTTGGAAAGTGTGAGGTCATGCATTTTGGCAGAAAAAAATCAAAGAGCAAGTCATTATTTAAATGGAGAAAAATTGCAAAGTGCTGCAGTACAGCGGGACCTGGGGGTACTTGTGCATGAAACACAAAAGGATAGTATGCAGGTACAGCAAGTGATCAGGAAGGCCAATGGTATCTTGGTCTTTATTGCAAAGGGGATGGAGTATAAAAGCAGGGAAGTCTTGCTATAGCTATACAAGGTATTGGTGAGGCCACACCTGGAATACTGCATGCAGTTTTGGTTTCCATATTTACAAAAGGATATACTTGCTTTGGAGGCAGTTCAAAGAAGGTTCACTAGGTTGATTCCGGGGATGAAGGGATTGACTTATGAGAAAAGGTTGAATAGATTGGGCCTCTACTCATTGGAATTCAGAAGAATGAGAGGTGATCTTATTGAAACGTATAAGATTATGAGGGGGCTTGACAAGGTGGATGCAGAGAGGATGTTTCCACCGAGGGGGGAGACTAGAACTAGAGGGCATGATCTTAGAATAAGGGGCCGCCTATTTAAAACAGAGATGAGGAGTAATTTCTTCTTTCAGAGGGTTGTAAATCAGTGGAATTCGCTGCCTCAGAGAGCTGTGGAAGCTGGGACATTGAATAAATTTGACAGAAATAGACAGTTTCTTAAACGATAAGGGTTAAGGGGTTATGGGGAGTGGGCGGGGAAGTGGAGCTGAGTCCATGATCAGATCAGCCATGATCTTATTGAATGGCAGAGCAGGCTCGAGGGGCCGTATGGCCTACTCCTGTTCCTACTTCTTATCTTCTTATGTTCTGTCTATGCTCCATCCATTTCTGCATGAATATTGCAATCGGGATCCTACAACACGCATAGGACCCCAAAATTTCATATTTAAACAGCCTCCTGCCTACTTTGGGCGGGCATGCCCGGAGTCCAATGATTTAGGCAGGCAAATAGGTGCACAACGGCCTCACCAGATTTCACCTCAGCTGGTCACCCATTTTTCAGGTGCGAAACGAGTAGCCGGCAGTTAAAGATCTCTCTTGCTATGTCTTCTTAAAATGAGTTCACCATCGGGTGCTCCTACTGAGTAATTCAACATACTTCACCTTTCCCTCTTCTCTCTCAAATGCCTATTTTCTGTCCAGAAGTCTCTGTGTGCCATATTCCATTTCCAGAGGATGAACTGGAGACCTGTTTCTCCAACAGCCACAGGGAGGTGTGTGAGAGTGGCTCAGGTTAATTCTCCATCTGATTTTTTTTTTTCTTTTTTCTCTCTTACTGTGGGTTATGGATCACCCTCTGCTCGGCATTTATCCGTGACAACATTTTGAGACTGAAATGCCAGCGTCCCCTTGTCCTCCCAGTCTGTGACACAATATGTAGGTAGATCAGTGTGCTGTCCTGTCTTGCCACCCTATACCGTGCCTCACGCAATTGCGGCAACTGTTTCTTACTCTGGCTACTGATAAGCTGGCAGACCACTGCATTACATTCTGGTTTCCAAGTCCTACTTTTGACAAGATGCACCAGTTTCACTCGCATTGGCGATTCATAAAATCGGCACAATTGTTTTCAAGATCTGATGGTGTAACTGATTGTCTAACTTGGGCATTTTATAAGTTATATGTCGAGAGATGTGCATATTTTCCCGAGCCTGGCAAAATAAAATGAATCTACATCAGTGCTCAGTCTAAGTTGCTGTCAGATCGTCTTTTCATTTGCATCTGATTTCATTTTTAAGACAGGCCATTTGTATTATAATCAGATATGGCCAATTTAACTAGGCTGGTGGTGCCGTGGATGAGTGCTCTATGTTCCTGAAGGTTGATTCTGGTCTGTGGCAGGGACAGTGAGCAATGGTAATCTCCTTCCCCCAGGAAAGGAGAGGAAATCAGATGGGTCAGCCAACCTAGCTCACATTACATCAGTGACTATACTTCAAGATTATTTAATTGCCTGTAAAGCGCTTTGAGACGTCTGGTGGTTGTGAAAGACGCTATATAAATGTAAGTCTTTTAGCTCGTCATGTTAATTTCCTAGGAACTGGTTCAAGTAGCATAAGAGGAATTTTGGCAGTGGGGGCGAGAGTGGCATGGATCCTGCTATTCCTCTCGGTTATAAAATAGTACGTGGTATAGGCGTGACCGAGAGAGGCAGACACAAACAACTAAAATATATGATAAACTAAAAGGAGAATTGACCAATCACTGATAATATAGTACAGATAAAGATTATTACATGAAATGGTCGTTACGTTATGAAACCACTATCAAAGCCACAATTTCACATAGTTAATTGTATTCAATAACATTTAAAATCAGTCTTCTTGTAATTAACATTTATTTTTCTGGAGTTGCTGCTTCCAGTTCCGTTCATGTAGCTAATCTCCTAATTGTTTTCGACCATCGGAAAATTCAAACATCATGAAGCTATTAACTGTGGCATCAAAATTTTAGGCAACTTAAAAAATAACATTCTTTTAAACAATAAAGATTTACATTTTAAAATTCTATAATATAATGAAAATTGGAGCTAACAAAGGGGGGGCCTGGATTTTCCTCCAATATCCTATCTCAAATTGTACCGGAGAGGCAACCTTATCCCAACCTCAATTCCCCCCCCCTCCCCCTCCGCCAATCCCCCTTCCTTGCTTTCCATATGTAAATAATGGTGAGGAGGTAGGACCTGGCAAGTTGACCTATTTCCTTGCCTTTGGCTACTGATTCTGTGGACTCCAGGACAGAGAAGATGGTCACCCCTGGGGCAGCAGTGGAAGGAAGGCAAGCTCCACTCTCAGAGGGTGAGGGTACATAGGCCCTTTTCCATCTTTTCAGGCTCCAACCATGCACCGGATGAAGGCTGTGGCACAGTCCAAGGCCTAAGCCAGAAATTCTAGGCTGGTCTTTGGGGCTGTTCTGTGTAAATGGTACCCTTGCCTTCTGGTGCAGCATTTTTCTCCCTCCCAGCAATAGCAGGGCCCTCTTGGCCAAGGAGATTGTTAGAGTATAATATAGAGGCGAGCTTCAAGTCATTGACTCTGATCCAGGGAAAGAGGATTCTAGGAGTAAAGTTTTCACTTACGATTTGAAATGCACTACCTGAAAGGGTGATGGAAGCAGTTCCAATAGTAACTTTCAAAAGGGAATTGGATATATACTTGAAAAGAAGAAATTTATGGGGTTATGGGGAAGAGTGGGACGAATTGGATAGCTCTTTCAAACAACTGGCACAGACACGATGGACAGAATGGTCTCCTTCTGTGCTGTATGATTCTTACAGATTGTATTATAGGAAAGTGATATATGATAAAATTGAGACACCACACACAGCAATATGAAGGCAGCAGGAAGCCTCATGTTACAGTTGCTGAGCTCAAGCTGCGGGGTAGCCAACTCTCGATCTCTTCCTAACTCCCATGACAATCGTTCGCAATTATATTTTCCGCAAAGCCATTGCGTCATAATTCCTCCATGACCCTTACTGGTTTACATTAGGTCCCATTAGTGCAACATTTCAAAGACTCACGGTCTGATGGTACCATGGGTTGGAAGACTCCATAGCACGATCTCAGGACATAACAGAAACTGTCTTGTCTACTCACATGTACAGAAAAGAGTAAACATACAGGCCTAGAAATCCAATAACGTGAGAAAATGGGCGGTGCCACCGCGGGGCGAGATTAACACATGCCCGTAGAAATAGCGCAGGCTATATCGTTATTTTGGTGCTGCCTGCTGATTTAAATGACTAGAGCGCAGAACCTTCTGTGCAATGTGCTGTTCCAAGTGATACGCTCAGCAGGAAGTCCAATGTAACATGACCGTAGCGTCCCTCGATCGAGGCAGCGTTGTCTTAAAGCTAGCCTGTCATTTTAGAAAGCGGTCTCAAGCCCTTGAAGGGGAACTGCCTTCTAAAATGAAAAAATACAAATCATTTAAATGTAGGCAGTCTTTAGTCCTTAGAGCTCAACTGCCTTCTAAAAAAATTAAAAACATTAAAAAATTCCAAAATGGTAGTCTTCAGCTCTTAAAGCTGAACTGCCTTCTGCACGTTAAAAAAAATGGTAAAAAGACTTTGCGTGCAGCACTCCAGCTTTACACTGGAAGAGAGGTCCTCTACCCACAGGGGGCCAGAAGGCCCTCCAGAAAGAAGGATGTGGGACCAGATCATCGAAGCCGTCACTGCCAGCATCGTTGCCCCCAGGACCTGTCTGCAGTACCCAAAGAAATTTCATGACCTCAGACCTAAGGTCAAGGTTAGTGAGTGCATCTTCAAAGGCCGTCTCCGACCAACTGCACCACTAGCCACACACACAGCTCAGTGCACGAACCCCACCCTCCATCACTCACCTATCAACAATCTGCAACAAACACAAAGCACACCTCACATTCCTTGCTTCACCTCACCCGCTTGGAGGAAACGGTGTTGGCCATTCTTGGCAGGAGCATGGCTGAGCTCTTGGCCAGTGGTGGGGCTGAAAGGGTACAAGGTGCTGATATCCTCATACTTTATCATCCTTCTCACATCCCACTTCGCCGTCATCCCTTCTGATGTACAAGTTGCACACGGCGTAAGCATGCAGTTCCTGCTTTCCTCCCCTCCCCTCACCACAATCCTACCCTTGTGCCTTCCTCATTCACACACCCAGGAAATTCAGCCTGCTCAGCCAGTGGGTGACCAAGAAAAGGGAGAGGAGAGTGAAGAAGAAACACCATCACTCGATTTCACAGTCCCAGCCATCAGCTTCTTGAGGTTATCCTGCAAGGCCATTTGCAGTGTCCCCCATTGAAAGTCAGCAGCCTATCACCAGCCATGCTGCAGGCATGGGAGGAGCCTAGTGCATAACATCAGTCGGATAGGCAAAAGCACACAGAGGTCAGTCACTAAGGGAATGCACAGGGGGGATTAGTTGATTTCTTGATGTCATTTCGATGCATATATGGGTAATGGATTGGAAAGTTTGCTTTGTGGTGGCTTTTATTTCAGCATCGTGGCCAAGAGGAGGTTGTGATGTTCAGTAACAGAGAGAAGGTAAAGTGTGGGACAAATGCTGAAAGGGGAATTGGGTTTGTGGTCACTGGTACCACAGGCGTATGATTCCATCCTGGATATCCCGGTCAGAAAGGGGCAGTCTGGGTTGCATCCTTCATTTTGCTTCCTCCTCCCTGTGGAAGCTGGGTCATTGAATATATTTAAGGCGGAGATAGACAGATTTTTGAGTGATAAGGGAATAAAGGGTTCTGGGGAACAGGCAGGGAAGTGGAGCTGAGTCCATGATCGGATCAGCCATGATCTTATTAAATGGCAGAGCAGGCTCAAGGGGCCAGGTGGCCTACTCCTGCTCCTATTACTTATGTTCTTGAGTTCCTGTGCTCTCTTCTGCTTCTTCCTCTTCTGCATCTTCCTCTTCTGCTTCTTCCTTTTCCCTCTGCGAGCAACTTGTCCCCTTTGCTGCCTCTGGTTCATCTCCAAGTGCCCCCCCAGGACTGTGAGCACGTGGTCTTCTCAGAAGACAAAATATTGCGGATGCGGGAAATCTGAAATAAAAGCAGAAAATGCTGGAAATATTCAGCGGGCCAGACAACATCTCGGCCTGAAACGTTAACTCTGTTGGAGAGAAATGGGGTGCAGATGCTTCTCCCGTTAGTGCCCATGGGGGCTGCTAATGGAATGCAAACAACCTCGCCACCGGGCGTGACGCCACCAACGACTCCCGCTAAATTCGGCGGGAGTTTAGCAATGGAGCTACATCGTTGCGCCCCGATCTCCTGCGCCCAGAGATCGTGACGTTATTTCTGTGCGCATCGCCCCGTTAGCGCCCCGGCCCCTAAATTGGGTTTCGCCCCCTGAAGCAGTGCGGGGCGCAAACAGTGACTGCTTCAGGGGACACCTTCCCGGCGGCCGGCCGCTAATGGGGTAAAATTTAAAGGGGAAGTGGCTGGCTGGTGAGAAAATAACGTGCAGTTTTTGTTGCTGCTCCGGTCGCGGTTTGTTGACGGGCTTGGCACCGCAATCGCTCAGCCTGGCACTCTGCTTAAGTGTGGGGCTGATCACGCGGCACCCTCGCTCCCCAATGGTCCAGGTAGGTGGCTCCTTCTTTGGCAGAGTATGCAGCTTGGGCCTTTCCCTTTGATTGAAGGAAGAGTCCCTCGTACGCGGCAGTACTATGCGGCCCAGTGCGATAATGAATTTGTAGCCCTTTTTCTCTCCACAGATGATGCCTGACCAGCTGAGTATTTCCAACATTTTCTGTCTTCTCAGAGGCATTACTTCACCATCCAAATCCTTGCAAGCATCCAGCAGCACTCCCTGCACACTTTAACAACTTTTTAAATATATTGCACCAAGCCACTACTTCAATAAAATATAAAAAAACTTCAAAAACTGAAATCCAAACTTACCTGAAAGATGTGTGCGTGTCCCTTTAAGAAGCACTAACAGCATCTCTGTAGGGCTGCTTCACGCACAATTTTCCATGCGCATTTCAGATAGGATGAGGGAACGTCCAAAATAGCCATCGTGGCATCAAATCAGGCATTGCACACTGATTGACATCAGGATCTGCTCATTTAAATATGAGAGACCAGCGCTGTCAGTGGCAGAGCTATGGCCCTCACCAAAATGGCAGCCACCATGATCCACACTGGAAGCGGGCAGAAACGAGGCGGCAGCAAATTCTTTCAACAAACCATCCTTAATTGTTGGCACTATGACGGGGACTTTCTAGGACATTGTTGTCAAACCGATAGAAGTATCCATTAGCAGTCAAAGATCACACAAGAAATCCAAAACTGTCTTATTGACATTCTCCAAATACTAGCTGTTTCAACAGGTTTCTGAAGAAACTGTCTTTTAACTACCAAAATGGAGTCTTTGATATAAAATGGAATCTAAATAGAATGTAATTTAACACGGTTCCCCCTGAGAGGGACTACCGTCCCAGGAAAATGGTTTGGGGTTATGCCAGGGTGAGGTTGATGGGCTGAATTCCTGCCCCACCGCTCTGGGGATAGGTTGAGGAAAGTCCAGGCCATTGTGTCAAAACATTTTCTGGGAAGCGAAAAACAGTTTCCCTCTGAGCATATGGAATGCCGAAAGAGTCAAAGATGTTGAAGGGATGAGACATGTCCTGAAATACAAGAAATCCTGAAAGTCTCATGGGGAGTCTCTTGTATTTGATGTCTGCCGAATTGACCCAGTAAAAGGTGGCAAGGTAGGAAATTAATGGCAAAGCACAAGTGGTCATCTGTGAAAAGGCAGCAGCAGAAGTGATAGACAGTCCAGGATATAGAGCAGTTAGTATCTGCTATACTGTTTTTAAGATCTATGCCGAGGCAAACATCCTTCATTATTGCAGCTCGCCTGACTGCGTGAGTACTAAAAATTGAAACATAAAAGAAACTGACACCGTAGACTTAATCCACAAGCAGATGATATTTAATCTTGCATGATGTTGACAATCCCTGAAACGGGCAAAGAGATAATAAGAATCACCCCAGACAGGTGTGGATTGCTTCCAAACAGGATGAAACACATAAAACTGTTTTAGAAGTGTCATTGACCAGATTTAAACAGTAAGATCCTTTAATATCTAAGCATTTGAGCAACTACTGTATGCACTGTGTGAAGCTCAGGACCCTCAGCAGTCTATAAACAGGAGGGAGACTAAGTTTGCAGAGATGTGACTTAAAAAGCATGTGATATTGTGCACAGCTACTGACAGAGGGGACAAGAAAGGAACTGAGCCTCTGCCCTCTGAATGGAAGCATGGGCTCCACTTCCAGGGTGCTTGATTAATAATTTCTACAAGAATCCCAGTTTGTTTGATCTTCTTGAAGGGCAGCCCTGCATTTGGTATTTCCTGTGGCCATTGCTACAATAATTATGCAAGCCACTTCAAAGCAAAGATGATCATGATTGGCGTGCTGCGCATAGATTTACTTGAAGTGGAGGAGATGGTATATGTGGGGAATTGCCACTCCCTTGACCTCACCCATCTGTTGCTAGTGGCGTAATGAGGTATGCAACAGCTGGAAACAGGATTAGCTGCAGTAGTTGCCGTTGGTTGGTAAGTGTACCAGCTCATCTGCTCTTCTAGGAGTTCTTCCTTAGAATCTAATTCATTGAAACTTTTGGGCTATTGGTTCTAAAATGACACCATCATCGTCTGCACTGGCTTTCTCACAGTTGTATTGTGGAGATTGCCCACCAAGACCACCTCTGAGGTCAACACGTGTAATGCTAGCTTTGTGTTTCATGTTGTCCTCTGGGCTTGGGACCCAAACAGAACACAGTTACTGTACCCCATCGTATCTGCCTCAAAAGGTCAGATGCATCTGGCAGGTTTTACCCAGGCACTAAAAATTACGGCAGACATTCTGTCGTAGCCCATTGCTAAAAGATAGCTATTGATAAAAGATAGCAGTTGTTATTCAATTATAATTATTCCCGCAAAGTAACCAGCCCAGGAGAGTAGGAGAGAAATTGTTGCAATCCTACCAGGCTAAAAGCTTTGCTTTTTTAATAAATTGGTAATGATGGCTGCCATTAATTCAGGTTACTTCTGAATATTGTAATTGTAACCGACAGTTTGGATGCCCTCTGAGTTCACTGCTGAGAAAACTGAAGAACTTTTCATGATACTGTTGAAAGACAATTTAGTCTCAGTAGTTGAAGTCTTGAAGTATCTAACAAAGCAATACATATAGTCAGTATCTCAACCTTCATTCATATCATCTTTTGACACCCAGTTAAACATTAATAATCCCCATTGTGCAGGGCTGACTTGTCACATCTGATTCTCAGGAAGCAGTGCAACAGAAACATTGTATGAAAGGGTTTAAAAGCAGTGTGGTTATCCAGAATAAGTGATCAAAACATTGGTACCAGAAAAGATGACCAGAGATAATTGTATTTGTCTGAATGCACATAGCACGGATAATAAATGAACAAGAGGTAATAATCACATATGGATGAAAACGATATTTACCGGAAACCTGTTGGAGTTGTTTCAGCCCAATCTGTACAATTTGTTTATACTGATTAAAAGCATCAGCACCTTTTACTTAAAGAAAAAGTGGTCTCTTACATAATGCAGTAACACAATGGCCCGGATTTTGCGGTCAGCCACGAAGAGACGCCGATTGCCGCTGACCTTGAAAAAGCTGCCCACAAAGATTTAGCGGGCTCTAGAATATCTATTTCTTCAATTCTGACGTGACTTTGAATATGGCGCCACCTATAGGGGATCTGTGATATCAGCAACAGTGAAGCTATAAGGCAGGCTGATCAGCCAATCAAATTGAAGAATTCTCAGACAGCAAACCAGGAAGTAAAAAGCTCAGATTATAATTTACTTCTTAATCATTTTACAGAAAGCAAAATAAAGATTGGGACATGCACATGGGATTAAGATAAAAGCTGAAATACCATAAACTTAAAAAAGTTTATTTATTACTTTCAAAATCATGGAATTTTAAAATGTTATTCCAAGGGAATGGCACTCCAGACTTGTAAAATTAGATTTTCAGGGCAACAGAGGTTATCCAGCAGTAAATATGACTTAATACGCCATTAAAAACTCAGTCACATCTCATTCAACAATGTTTTTTAGAGTGAGAATCGAAGTTCATGTCAAATCACTGATTCTGCATCTGCGAAGACATGAACAGCACACCCTGTGGCGGAGCAGGGTATCATTGACAGCAACTTCTGGATTTCCACATTTACCTGTGCATGCGCGTATACCAGAAGTTTCTATCAGTTTTACACAGTAATGACGCCGAGTGCTGACAGTTTTGCCGTCATTACAACCACAAATTCTGGTCCATTATATCAATTAAGTTGGTGGGCATTTCTAGCACGTTCTGTTTTTATTTCAGATATGTACTTGTCAAAGTAAAGCAATAGTTTGTCAAAGATGTCAATTATAAGAATATTTGAATATTCTCTTAATTAGAGCTGAAATTACTGTCAACGATGTTATGAGATGAATATTTAAGACACTTAAAATCTGCTCTCCACTATTTTGGCGGAAGCTTGCTAAAATAGCTGAGAGAGGGGATTTGTTATGAGCACACCAAGTGTTTGTACAATAACATTGTGGATAGTAATTTGTACTCTTGTTATAGATCCTCCTATAGTAAATCGTTTATGAGTTGTAATAAGAAATATATCAAATTACATTCTGTTAAGCACTTGGAGAACAAATGAAAAGATAATTCATGTGCCTCAGTTTATTAAAAATACAAATGTGCAACATTTTGCAGCCTTTCAAAAATCAGTATTGAGTAAAGTGTGATACTTTCCTTCATCTCAGCCTTATGAGATTTTTAAATTTAGAATTATGTAAGGCCTTTCTACAGAATCATGTAGATGAGAGTAAAGTATATTCAATTTAATTTCCACATTGAAAAATTAGTAACTAGTAAACCATTTCTTGAATCCAGTTAAGGAATGTAGTGACACGGGCATAAACACCAGGTTTATTCTTCAGTCCACAGCGATCACCCCAGCTCACTACTCCATAGATCTGGTAATGTCCATCTTTCAAACAGGCCAATGGTCCTCCAGAATCACCCTGTGGCAAAATGAACAGCACTGAGTTAATCTGTTTCTCTTCTGTTGTTCCATTTTCTCCCCATCTCTGCTGTGGATGCCTCTGACTCTTGCTGGGCTACAGTTCCACAGGAACCAGCAGCTATCTTGCCACTCTTTTTGTGTCAGTCTAGAAAGTGAGGGTTAGTAGCTATTTGAACATGAACGCCATCGCTGAGCCTGCAGCTGTTCTCACTTGTCCATAAACACGCGCCTTTCAGCAGATGATACTGGGCCATGATCAGGAGGGGGAACCTTGAATTATATCCTCCTTCCAAGCCCAGGGGCATTGAGGCTAACTGTTGCACCCCAACTGCTGCTTTGGCTGAGAGCAGCTGACTCAATGCAGGACGTGGGACCTATCAAATCTGGCACCTTCTAATCTGTCCCACTTATTACCGTACCATGCAGTACTGAGGTGAGAAAAAATAAAAACATTCATAAAAAGTGCAGCATGTTAACTATGAAATGATAGTTAATAGAAGAGCTGTATTTTCCATAGTGGGCAGAGTGTGCTCATAAAATTAAAATTATGTATGAAATCTCCGGAACCAAACTAAGATGTTTATTCCACAGCTGGATCGTACTCCCAACACTGTCAAGTTTAACCTGTTTCAGAATTGGGCCTATAACTTGCAACCTAGAATCATAGCATCATAGAATAGTTACAGCACGGAAGAAGATCATTTGGCCCGTCGAGCCCGTGTCGACTCTCAGCTAGTCACACTCCCCCGCCTTTTCCCTGTAGCCCTGCAATTTTTTTTTTCCTTCAGATATTTATCCAACTCCTTTTTGAAAGATAAAATGGAGCCTGCCTCCACGACCTTGTCAGGCAGTGCATTCCAGATCTTAACCAATCGCTGCATAAAAAGTTTTTTCTTACGTCGCCTTTGGTTCTTTTGCCAATCACCGTAAAACCTTTAGAAGTAAGTCTCAAATGGTCATAGTTGTACTAATCACACAGGAACATCACTGGCAGAGGTTCAAAGGGCAGGTCCAGGAGAGCGGTGTGAAAATATAAATGGAAAATTTCATTGAGGCAGTCAGGGATGGCTTCCTCACACAACAAGCGAGACAGGCTACTAAAGCAAAGGCTGTGTTGGATTTGATGTTCAGCAATCTGCCAGGGTCGGGTTAGTGATCTGGAGGTTGAGAAGCACCTGGGATTTAGTGATCATTATTATTCGATCTGGTAGTGTTCTAAAAGGCCACCAAAGAGCTACGTGCCGCTCCACGAGGTTGGAAGAGCAGGTTTGGGAGATAAGAAAGCGCCTTATTGAAAATTAATTGGAAAACAATGCTAAAAATCAAACAGGAGGAAACATGATCATAATTAAAACTATTATACAGGGTGAGGAAAGAAAAAATTCTCTTCAGAATAAAAAGGGAAGCTTACAAAACCAAATGGTTTCATACGTAAAGATCAAGCAGATATATTTTAAAAGCCTCAAAGAAACAAATAAATAGGAGTAGGATTCATAGAAAAGGCACCTAAGGGTTGCTGAAGAAAGTATTAGAAAATGTAAGCAAAAGAGAGAACGGCACATCACAGAGTGCAGCCAAAGGCACTCAAAAATATTTTATGAATATGTTAGTCGTAGAAGGAAGGTCAAAGAACAGATGGGTCCATTAAAAGATAAATTGGGTAAAACTATTACAGATGATTAGGATATGGGAAACATATTGAACGGATTTTTCACATCAATTTTCACAAATGAGGACTGTGGGCAAATTCCAGTCAGAGAGAATGGGGCTGAGAGAGTCATAGCATATAGAGAAGTTAGTAAAGAATGTGTTACACAGAAATTAAGGATTAAACGTCCACAAAACCCCTGGATGGAATGGAATATATCCTGGAATCTTCAAGGAATTAAAAGCAGAAATTAGTGATGTTTTGGGTGATATTTTTCAGAGGTCCATAAACATTGGATGACTGGAGGATGGTAAATATGGTTTTAATATTCAGAGAAGGCGTAATGCACAAACTTGGGGCCCAATTTTCACTCCCCCATCAGGGTGGCAACACGGTGAAAATGGCAGTGCAACAGTTATCTCCCCATTCCTGCCGATGTCCGCATTTTGATGGGGGCCTTGAAATGGGCAGCCTAGACTCCAGTTATATGAAGAGCCATATATAATAAAGCTAGAATAAAGCTAGCGTTTTTTTTAAAAAGGTGTCTCATACTATTTACATTATGTATGCCTTGGAAGTACAGGAAAGCTAATGGAGCATTACATGAATCATCAAAATCATCAAATCATAGAAAAATTACGACACAGAAGGAGGCCATTCGGCCCATCGTGTCCGTGCCAGTCGAAAAAGAGCTATCCAGCCTAATCCCACTTTCCAACACTAGGTCCGTAGCCCTGTATATTACGGTTCTTTAAGTGCACATCCAAGTATTTTTTAAAGGTAATGAGGGTTTCTGCCTCTATCACCCTTTCAGGCAGTGAGTTCCAGTCCCCCACCATTCACTGGCTGAAGAAATCTTTCCTCATCTCCCCTCTAATCCTTCTACCAACTACTTTAAACCTACTTTAAATCTGGCTGATCGGACTCTGCCAGTACTATTTACTCATCTCAGAAAAAAGTGGCATCCAATACCAGAGTCTTCCATGGAATCAAAAGCAGCTGCAACACAGTGAAGCCATTGACATTCTATGAGCAAGGAGTATTGGCCTACATTGACTCGGAGAAAGTTGAAGGCACTCTTCTTCAGAATGTGATCATTAGCTGGAATGTGCCATTTCATGGTACCTTTTGTAATATGGAGCAGGCACTATTAACAAGTCTGTGCCCTCAAACTGCGTGCAATGGTTTTGCCGATTGTTATTGCCTACTAAATTGTCGATCGTTTTTTATTGTTTGTTTTCAGGATGTGGTATTACTGGAAAGGCTGCATTCATTACCTATGCCTAGCCACCCTGAAAAAGTGGTGGCCGGCCTTCTCCTTGAACCACTGCAGTCCTTATGCCAATAGTGCTCTCACAATGATGCTGGTAGAGAATTCCTGGATATTGACCCAGTGACGATAAAGAAATGGCAATATGGTGGAGAAGTTGTTCCCTGTCATGTCCATGTTCTGGGCACGGAATTCACATTGGGAGAACCAGTTTCTAGGCACGCTCTGTAGGATCCATTCCTTCCCCCCCCCCCCCCCCAACGGTAAAAACTGGACTATTAAAAATGTAAAAATCCAGAACTGCATTACAGCCTGCAAAAAGAGCTGGGCAGGAAAGGGTTAATTCATACATTGAGCCAAACAATCAGACATCATGAGAGACATTGATACAGGATATCTGCCATTGATCTAAATCACCAGATAATGGCAGCAGAAGAGAGACATTCACACCTTCAATGGTTTTCTCTCTGAAAAGATACAGGAACATTCACATATTCATTTATCTTAAGGGGGTACATTGTTAAAGAAAAGCGTACAATGGACCATGGCTCCAGAAAGGCTGATATCAGTGTAGGCTGAGCAATTTGAATACGAATGCTACGAGAAACCAACAATTAAGTCACCTTGGGAAGGTTACTTTGTAAAGGACCTCGCCTTACAGACAGGCGGTGGCCAAAGTAATCATGGACAATGACCCTAAATGAAGGACAATTAGCCATCAAGCATTCACATTTGATGCTGCCATTGTGTTAAATCTGTTTCAAGATTGCAAGTTGGTTTTTGGTATGAAGAAGACCCATTTTTGGAAGACAAAGAGCAGTGCAGGAACAGAATCGAAACAGCAACAGAAGCCAGCCAGTCTTCGGGACACAAATTGCAACCAAGGAAAGGGCCTACAGTCAACCTCAGAAGACAGCTGAGGAATTGATGATTGTATGTTTGTTCCAGCCAAATCATAGAAAGGTTTTGTGATTGGGTCTGGGTAACTTTATATGTAACAGTCAAATCGCGGATGGGTTTAACTATGTCATATTGTGCGATGCAAATGACCCTTTCCGTAGGAGCTCGTATTCTGAGGTTTGTTAGTCCCACATATAGATCTTAGTGATTTATACTAGGGAGGTAATTGTGTGTAAGCTCAATAAACAAACGAATCTTGGTTGAGCCAAAACCCTGTGCTGTGTGTGTTTTGTTCTTATAAATCCTGACGTCAAAAAACTGTGTAGCAGGGGATTAGATATTTAGAAACCCCTACGCCTGATCTCGTCCGGAAGTGCATCAGCTGCCAATCTAGCAGCCGACAGCCTTAGAGTACCCAGGGCACCGCCCTAAAAATTCATCAGGCCCCTTAAATATGCTAATCAGGGGCCGAATGCCTGTTTTAGGATCCAAGGAGTGCATGCTCTGCTTAGTTTTTCCCAGGTACTATAGCAGCCTAATCAGCGGTCCTTAAAGGAACCACTGGAGGCCGCCAAAGAACTATGTTTTTTTTAGTTTTTACTTATCTTAATGCGGAGTCAGGAGGTGCAGGAGTGCCTGTGTTCACCACCCCGCACAGGACTTACCCGCGGGCCAGCTTAGGGTCTGAGCCAGACGATATTGTGAAGGTCCCAATCGGCAAGCTGCATCGGGACGCTCTTCCTGGAAATGAGATCTGAGGCTCAACTTGGAGCGAGATGTGTTGGAGTCCAACAACTGACGTAGGACCCTGATTTTAATAGGGCTCCTGCCTGTTTCAACAACAACAACTTTCATTTATAAAGCGCCTTTAACATAGCAAAACATCCCAAGGTGCTTCACAGTAGTGATATAAGATAAAACAGATAAATTTGATACCGAGCCGCAGAAGAAGAAATTACAGCAGATGACCAAAAGCTTGGTTAAAGAGGTAGATTTTAAGGAGCGTCTTAAAGGAGGAAAGAGAGGGAGAGAGGCGGAGAGGTTTAGGGAGAGAGTTCCAGAGCTTAGGGCCCAAGCAGCTGAAGGCACGGCCACCGATGGTTGAGCAGTTATAATCAGGGATACTCAAGAGGGCAGAATTTGAGGAGCGCAGCCATCTCGTAGGGTTGTGAGGCTGAAAGAGATTGCAGAGATAGGGAGGGGCGAGGCCATGGAGGGATTTGTAAACAAGGATGAGAATTTTGAAATCGAGGTGTTGCTTAACCGGGAGCCAATGTTGGTCAGCGAGCACAGGGATGATGGGTGATTGCGCCTTGGTACGAGTTAGGCATGGGCTGCCGAGTTTTGGATGGCCTCAAGTTTACGTAGTGTAGAATGTGGGAGCCCAACCAGGAGTGCATTGGAGTAGTCAAGTCTAGAGGTAACAAAGGCATGGATGAGGGTTTCAGCAGCAGAAGAGCTGAGGCAGGGGCAGAGGTGAGCAATGTTACGGAGGTGGAAATAGGCGGTTTTAGTTATGCTGCGGATATGTGGCTGGAAGCTCATTTCAGGGTCAAATATGATGCCTAGGTTGTGAACAGTCTGGTTTAGCCTCAGATAGATGCTAGGGAGAGAGATGGCGTCAGTGGCTAGGGAACGCAGTTTGTGGCAGGGACCAAAGACAATGGCTTCAGTCTTCCCAATGTTTAATTGGAGAAAATTGTTGCTCATCCAGTACTGGATGTCAGACAAGCAGTCTGATAATTTAAAGACCATGGAGGGGTCAAGAGAAGTGGTGGAGAGGTAGAACTGGATGTCATCAGCATACATGGGGCAACTGACTCCGTGTTTCTGGATGATGTCACCAAGGGGCAGCATGTAGATGAGAAATAGGAGGGGACCAAGGACAGATCATTGGGAGACCCCAGAGGTAATGATGCGGGAGTGGGAAGAGAAGCCATCGCAGGAGATTTTCTGGCCAAGATTAGATAGATAAGAATGGAACCAGGCGAGTGCAGTCCCACCTAGCTGGACGATGGTGGAGAGGCGTTGGAGGAGGATGGAGTGGCCAACTGTGTTGAAGGCTGCAGACAGGTCCAGGAGGATGAAGGGGGATAGTTAACCTTTGTCACAGTCACAAAGTATGACATTTGTGATTTATGAGAGCCGTTTCGGTACTGTGGCAGGGGCGAAAACCAGATTGAAGGGATTCAAACACGGAGTCCTGGGAAAGATGGGCACGGATTTGGGAGGCAACAACATGTTCAAGGACTTTGGAGAGGAAAGGGAGGTTGGAAATGGGGCAATAGTTAGCAAGCAAAGTGGGGTCAAGGATTGTTTTTTTGCCGGCTAACATGGGAGCCAAACAAAGAAGTTGGGTGTTCAGCTGTTTAGTGGGAATAGGGTCAAGGGAGCAGGAAGTGGGTCTCATGGACAAGATGAGCTTGGAGAGGTCAAGAGAGGAAATCGAAGAGAAACTAGAGAAAGATGCAAGTTTAGGGCTAGGGCAGGGGGGAGCCTCAGAGGAAGTTTTGCCTGATGGGCTCGGGGAAGGATTGCCCATTGCAAGGCCCACTCAAAAATTAAAGTTGGACAGGCCTCGGTAGCTGGTACGTATGTTTTATGTTATCATTTCTGTCTGCATACCAGCCCATTTTTCAGCATGAATGGGGCAATAGGCAGACGAATATTGCACTCCCTTCCCCTCCTTTGTCTCTTGGGACCCAGCCTCACATGCAACGTTTGCTTTGAAACAATTTGATAACATGGGACTGCCTCAATATTGAATCATTTGTACTCACTGGGTTGAAGTGCTTGATTGTGAGCTGTTTTCGAGCAAATGTCAATGTTGTGGGAATAGAAGTGCTTTCTCTGCAGATATGAATCTGGATTGTAAGGAAGCTCATAAATGGCAATGGGGAGTGCAACTAATAATTTAGGAAAGTCAGCCAGTTGGTGAAAGCCCATCTGCTTTTGCAATTGCTGGTCCATGCTGAATTCAATGGCTTGGAAATTCCGGCCTCCCCCGGGTCCGTATGGAATGTGTACGGTCCCGGGAAGGCATCGCAAAAGTCAATTTTCAATGCACAATGCGCATGCGCTGAAAACCATCTTTTCCGATCTGTCAAGCTGGAGCTTGACAAATCGCACGTATCTCGGGAGCGAGGACATTTGCAAGGGCATGATTACGGTACTGACCCATATCTTGCCCAGCAAATGTCCTCAAAACTCTTGCGCCTGATAAAAGCAGGCACATAGCCAACTTTTACAGGCGTAAGAGTTTTAAAACATACAAAAATATAAATAAATTAAATTTAAAAAACATTTTATTGTTAACAACCCTGCCCACTAAGGTAAGTTTATTTTTAACCCTAATTGCAAAACTTTTTTAAAAATTGGAAAAATATATTTTTTTCTAAGGTATTAACTTTAATTTCAATTAATTTTAATTATGTGAGGTGTGTTTTTTATTTTTTATTATGGTGTTTAGTGCGTTTGTTTTTTCTCATTAACAGCAATGAGAACTCATAGATACGGAGTTCTCATTGCTATTAATGAGAAAGCTATAGAATACTGTACCTGATTGGTTGAGCACTCACACCTTCGCAGCGCAGGAAGAGAAGGCCTCCCAACGGAATCCCGCGCTCTTCCGGGACCACCAGGTACATTCATAGAAATATTTCAGGTCGGAGGCATTCGCCCGCAGGAAGCCTCTGACCGCAATTTCTGGGCCAATAATATTTCTGGTCGAGCGCATCTATCACATAAGAAGTACAGCAGTTGTCTACATCAATGCTGATTCAAGTGAAGGCCCCAGAGGATGCTGAGAAGTGGCATAGCAATTTGGAGCACTGGTTACTTTGACTTCCATCTACAGTGTGGTTGCTTTTGCTGACCTCAACTGCACATGCCTTTCCACCCCAAGTGACAAAACTCAGTGATGGTTTCTTTGCTCGACCAGTACCTCATTAAACACTGTTCCTGTCAGCTCCAGGTAGCTCTACCTTGCATGGAAGTTTCTCAGCATGGGATAATTGGTAGGCAGTTTGAGTTTCCTGTTGTCTCAGTGCGCCCTTTCTGAAATCTCCTCTTCCACATCTGCCCTGCTTTAAATATATATACACACTTTCACCTTAAAAAAATGCAATGCTCTATGCCTTGACTACTCCCAGTAGTAAAGCATTCTATGTTTTACTGGCAGGAATTACCGTGCTGCTTGATAAATCTACTCATTACTTTCAGGCATTTAACTTGATTCTTTGCTGATTTATTTTATAAGCATGCCTTTTAGTCCTACTAGAACTATGCACTTTAAGGGGCCGAAATTGCCGATAAAGCCTTTTACTGCTGGAAAGTGGCGGCCATACGGCAGTGTCGAGTGTCCGCCAATTTTTGTCAAATGGCCGCCGCTTGCGAAATTCTCCTCAGTGGTTTTTCCAGCAGTCCCCACTTCCGACCCGCTCTGCCGAACCCTCTTAAGTGCGTCATCAAAGCGCGCCCACTGATCTCCTGCCCCGCAAGCAAAATTTACCGTACAAAATCGTGTGGTCACCACGTGGTGCCCCCGACAGTTTTTTTTGTTGGTGCACTGTGTTTGCAGTGTGTGTAAAATGGCGGCGTGGTCACCATTAAAGGGGAGGGCGCACTGCTGCGGCCGCCATCTTATTTTTTTTGTCAGCTGACTGCCAGGTCGGCCCAACAAGTATGTCCCTGGGTTCGGCCAGGCTGCCAACAGGCAGCCTGGGACCCCTCTCTCGGGTGCCAGACCACTGGCCCAGCCGAAACCCTCCTTAGTGGCCCAGTGGGCCTAACTAAAATAATCGCAGAGCTTGCAGCGGCCCTCCCTTGCAAATGATGGGGAGAGACATGGTGACGCGCCAGCGTGATGACATCATCAGCACTATGCTGATGACCGACAGCGGCGGACACTCCGCCCGCCCCCACATCCGACCCTCTTATGACCGATCTTCTGCTCTCCGCTCCACTTCTGCCCCCATTATGAGCGACTTCCGCTCCGCTCGGAAAAAAAAGACAAAGAGCTGAATTTCGCGCCACGCACATCGCATCCACCGCAGCGGTGAAAACACAGGAAAAATGATAGGTATGACCCGTTTCCGGTGGAGGTGAACTTATACCCCTAAATGCCTTATCCAAATCTACTGAAAGAAAAATACTTGCATTTATATAGTGCCTTTCACGTCCAATGAAGTACTTTTTGAAAAGAAGTCACTGTTGTAATGTGGGTCATGTGGCACCGAATTGCACACAGCAAGCTCCAACAAACAGCAATGTGATAATGACCAGATAATCCTTTTTTTGTTATGTTGATTGAGCGATAAATATTGGCCAGGATACCGGGGATAACTTCCCTGCTCTTCTTCGAAATAGTGCCATGGGATATTTTACATGCAGCTGAGGCAGTAAACGCGGCCTCGGTTTAACGTTTCATCCAAAAGACAGCACCTCCGACAGTGCAGCACTTCCTCAGCACTACACTGGAGTGTCAGCCTAGATTTATATGCTCAAGTCTCTGAGCCCACCACCTTCTGACTCAGTGCCGAGGGTGTTACCAACTGAGCCACAGCTGACACTGCCGCTGCCAATCTTTTTGTGAAAAACCTCAGCCCTATGCTCCGAGTCTATGTTCTTGCAAAGTGAATAGCCCTAATTCTCCAAGTATTTTTCTCTGAACGAAGAGATCTAAGTTTCAATATCATCCTCTGTGTCCCCTCCAGAGCCGCAAAATTGATCACCAGATGTGAGCACTTCCTATCCGCTGCAGCTCTATTGAGCCAGTTTGTGTTTGAGTGCAAAGGTCATGTCTGACAATGAGGTTGTGTATGAGAGAGGGTGTAAGGTCAGAAATGACTGGGATGATCATCCGAATTTTTGCTTTAGACAGTGAGCTCTGCTGAGAGTCAGACATCTATGTTCCCCTCTGTTCAAAAGTTAATAGCAAGCCTGGCTAAACAAGAATATCACCCTCTTTGAATGGTTATAGCTTCGGGAAAACCATCAGGGGGCCAAAATTGCCCTCCGCCTCAATTGATTTGAATTGACTGAAGATTTAGCGCCAGCAGAGACAGGGCGGAGATTGGAACGATATTCGGGACATTAATTTTTTGGGAAGCCTCCTGGCGTTCTCGGGCACTGTTGGAGGCGGGAGTGGGGCGGAACACAGGCGGGAGTGGGACGGAACACAGGCGGGAGTGGGGCGGAACACAGGCGGGAGTGGGACGGAACACAGGCGGGAGTGGGGCGGAACACAGGCGGGCTCAGCTCGGCGATGATGATGTAAGCGCGATACAGATGTGCCACGCCGCGCTGACACATCACAACATCCGCTCCCATTCATTTAGAGGAGCGGGACACTGCGAGGCCTAATGAGGCCACCGTGGGCCCACTGTAATTGGCCGACAATTAAAAACAAAATGACAGCGGCGGCAGTGCACCCTCCCCTTTAAGGGCGGCTGCAGAAATCAGCCACCGGCAGCTTTGCACCCCTCAAAGCAGGGCACCGACCGGCGCTGACCGTGATCCCGTGGGGCAATTCTCCCCACTGGGCACAAAATGGGTCGGTGAGCCGGGTGGGGCGGAAAGACGGGGTGCAGCGGAAACCGCCCCGGCCTGGGGGCAATTGCGGATGGGTTGCATCCCCGCCTGCCCCGGGTGGAAAGGCCGTACGGCCCCATTACCCCTCTCAGAGGTGGTAATGGGCCTTAAAAAAAGAGGCAATTTTGGCCTCCAACAATTTCTATAAAAATAAAGTTTAACAAGCACATTCCAGATTTTAACAAAAGGCTAACAGGCCTTATCAGCAGTTTATGAATAAGAGGAAAGCATATATAGGTAGTAATAATACAGTTCAAAAGCACGTTACAAAACTTAACATTCCTTAGCAGTTTACATGGCACTGTTTTTGCTATGATTTTCACTAAGAAACGCGATACCCCTAAATAACTAGAGATACTTAAAAATCATTAGAATCCTGCCACATCCAGTCATGAATGGTGGTGGACAATTAAACAACTAACGGGAGGAGGAGGCTCCATGAATATCACCATCCTCAATGATGGCAGAGACCAGCACACAAGTGCAAAAGTCAAGGCTGAAGCATTTACAACTATCTTCAGCCAGAGGTGCCGATTGGTGATCCATATCAGCCTCCTCCTAAAGTCCCCACTTAAACAGTAGCCAGTCTTCAGCCAATTTGATTTTTGCTCCACATGATACTAAGAAAGGGCTGAGCGCACTGCATACAGCAAAGGCTATGGGCCCCGACAACATCCCAGCTGTCGTGCTGAAGACTTGTGCTCCAGAACTAGCCGCAACTCTAGCCAAGCTGATCCAATACAACGACAACTCTGGCATCGATCCGACAATGTGGAAAACTGCCCAGGTATGTCCTGTCCACAAAAATCAGGACAAATCCAATCTGGACAATTATCGTCCCATCATACTACTCTCAATCATTTGCAAAGTGATGGAAGGTGTCATTGACAGTGCTATCAAGCGGCACTTACTCACCAATACCCTGCTCACTGATGCTCAGTTTGGGTTCCATCAGAAGCACTCGGCTCCAGACCTCATGACAGCCTTGGTCCAAACATGGACAAAACAGCTGAATTCCAGAGGTGAGGTGAGAGTGACTGCCCTTGACCACGAGGCAGCATTTGACCGAGTGTGGCATCAATGAGCTCTAGTCAATGGGAATCAGGGGGGAAACTCTCCACTGGCTGGAGTCATACCTAGCATAAAAGAAGATGATTGTGGTTGTTGGAGGTCAATCATTTGGACTTTCAGAAGGCGTTCGACAAGGTCCTACACAAGAGATTGATGTGCAAAGTTAGAGCACATAGGATTGGGGGTAGTGTACTGACATAGATTGAGAACTGGTCGTCAGACAGGAAGCAAAGAGTAGGAGTAAATGGGTACTTTTCAGAATGGCAGGCAGTGACTAGTGGGGTACCGCAAGGTTCTGTGCTGGGGCCCCAGCTGTTTACACTGTACATTAATGATTTAGATGAGGGGATTAAATGTAGTATCTCCAAATTTGCGGATGACACTAAGTTGGGTGGCAGTGTGAGCTGCGAGGAGGATGCTGTGAGGCTGCAGAGCGACTTGGATAGGTTAGGTGAGTGGGCAAATGCATGGCAGATGAAGTATAATGTGGATAAATGTGAGGTTATCCACTTTGGTGGTAAAAACAGAGAGACAGACTATTATCTGAATGGTGACAGATTAGGAAAAGGGGAGGTGCAAAGAGACCTGGGTGTCATGGTACATCAGTCATTGAAGGTTGGCATGCAGGTGCAGCAGGCGGTTAAGAAAGCAAATGGCATGTTGGACTTCATAGCAAGGGGATTTGAGTACAGGGGCAGGGAGGTGTTGCTACAGTTGTACAGGGCCTTGGTGAGGCCACACCTGGAGTATTGTGTACAGTTTTGGTCTCCTAACTTGAGGAAGGACATTCTTGCTATTGAGGGAGTGCAGCGAAGGTTCACCAGACTGATTCCCGGGATGGCGGGACTGACCTATCAAGAAAGACTGGATCAACTGGGCTTGTATTCACTGGAGTTCAGAAGAATGAGAGGGGACCTCATAGAAACATTTAAAATTCTGACGGGGTTAGACAGGTTAGATGCAGGAAGAATGTTCCCAATGTTGGGGAAGTCCAGAACCAGAGGTCACAGTCTAAGGATAAGGGGTAAGCCATTTAGGACCGAGATGCGGAGGAACTTCTTCACCCAGAGAGTGGTGAACCTGTGGAATTCTCTACCACAGAAAGTTGTTGAGGCCAATTCACTAAATATATTCAAAAATGAGTTAGATGAGGTCCTTACTACTAGGGGGATCAAGGGGTATGGCGAGAAAGCAGGAATGGGGTACTGAAGTTGAATGTTCAGCCATGAACTCATTGAATGGCGGTGCAGGCTAGAAGGACCGAATGGCCTACTCCTGCACCTATTTTCTATGTTTCTATGTTTCTATCACAGCTCCAGGTCATCGCTGCAGGAGTTCCTTAGGGCCATGTCCTAGGCCCAAGGTCATTGATGAAGCAGCTGATTCATCAATGACCTTCCCTCCATCCTAAAGTCAGATGTAGGGTTGTTTGCTGATGATTGCACAGTGTTCAGTTCCATTCTCAACTCCTCAGAAAATGAAGCAGTCCATGCCTGCATGCAGCAAGACCTGGATGACATTCAGGCTTGGGTTGATAAGTGGCAGGTTACATTCACACCACACAAGCAATGACCATCTCCAACAAGCGAGAGTCTAACCACTTACCGTTGATATTCAACGGCATTACCATCGCTGAGTCCCCCACCATCAACATCCTGGGAGTCACCATAGACCAGAAACTTAACTGGATCAGCCACATAAATACTGTGGCAACAAGAGCAGGCCAGAATCTGGGTATTCTGCGACAAGTGTCTCACCTCTTGACTCCATAAAGCCTTCCACCAGCTACAAGACACAAGTCAGGAGTGTGATGGAATAGTTTCCACTTGCCTGGATGAGTGCAGCTCCAACAACACTCACAAAGCTCGACACCATCCAGGACAAAGCAGCCTGCTTGATTTGGCACCCCATCCACCACCTTCAACATTCACTCCCTCCACCACTGGCACACCGTGGCTGCAGTATGTACCATCTATAAGATGCACTGCAGCTACTCGCCAAGGCTTCTTCGGCAGCACCTCCCAAACTCGCAACCTCTACCACCGAGAAGGACAAGGGCAGCAGGCGCATGGGAGCACCTGCAAGTTCCCCTCCATGTCACACACCATCCTGACTTGGAAACCTATCGCCGTTCCTTCATCGTCGCTGGGTCAAAATCCTGGAACTCCCTTCCCAACAGCACTATGGGAGCACCTTCACCACACGTTCTGCAGCGGTTCAAGAAAACGGCTCACCACCAGCTTGTCAAGGGCAATTAGGGATGGGCAATAAATGCCAGAGACGCCCACATCCGGGAACAAATTAAAAAAAAGGTGCCACCAACCTGGCAAGAGTCCACTCCGCCTTGTTCTAAATTCCCTGCACAGATCATGGACATATCAAGGGCACCATTGTAAGAGGTACTTTTATTGCAAGATCGTTGAGAGATTAGTTTTACAGATGTATCCAATAAATATTTTGAACCATTTCCTGAAAAGAAGAAGAAATGGCATGAATAACGAGTTTTTAAATGTAGAATTTTCACATTTTTCAGTTCAGTTTTTTCAGATGTATATAATTAACATGAGGGATTTGATATGATAACCTGATTCAGTTGTCCCCCATCCAGAAATGTAGCACTTTGTCGTGAGAGGTAGCACAACATCTGGCAAGCATGCTGTTTTGACATATTTGGTTTCCTTGGTGCATTGCCCTCCAACATTTTTCAATTTCACCAAGGCTGAAATATAATCATTGCATTGATTTAGGATTTCCATACATAAAATCACCATTAATCTGCGGAGAGAATTGCTCTTTTGAGCTATTTAGAATTTTGCTAGAAATCTTCACAAAACGCATTGAAGATATGGCTTTACACAGCAACCAGAAATCCTTTGCTGATATTTAACTGATAAGGGAATAAGGAATTATGGGGAGCGGGCAGGGAAGTGGACCTGAGTCCATGAACAGATCAGCCATGATCATATTAAATGGCGGAGCAGGCTTGAGGCATCATATGGCCTACTCCTGCTCCTATTTCCTATGTTCTTATGTTCTTATTTAATTTTGAAATAGGCAAAAGGATATTTTTGTAAAATCAAAGCTGATTCAAGGAAACAATTCTGCACCTATTATGGAAGTCATTAATAATATAGAGATCATTTAGCAAATCTGTCTCCCTGACTGGAACTTTGCCTTCCAAGATAACCATATTGGGAGTTCAGTTGTCTCTGGGATGGAAAAATGGAGGATACATATGCCTGAGTTCTAAAGCTTTGCATCGGGATTGACAATTTGTAAAACTACTCCTCATTTCTTTAAACTGCATAAGCATCTTCATATGTGTAACCCGTAATTGGTTTTATCCAAAGAGTTACCTAGGTATTCCATCAAACAGATAGAGGAGAAAACAGATCATTTTTCTGAAACACTTTCCACCAAAATGGAACCAGTCATCCAGTAATATCTATGATTTTCCAGCTTTGCATCTCATTAACTGATAGACTAGAAACAAACAGTTCGCTCACCAATGTCATTTATTAAGGCGTTGTCTGTTTCTTGATAGTCTGGATGTGCAATAATTTGCTCAACATCGAATCTCTGTTCATTTAGTTCTGTTTGTTCTATATTGTGTTTCCCAAGTAATACTTGATAGTCCCTGGCTTGTGTGCTACAAATCATTGGGGTGGTAAAAATAATCACATTTTCATAGAAAGTCAGTGCACAGATTAAATTCCATTATGCAGTCATTTGCATCGCAACGTATGGAAAACAACACAAATTTGTACTGGCAGGTAATTAACAAGACCTTAATTGCCCTTAGCAACTACTAAAATGGATGATTTTACAGCAATGAAATGTCAAAAATAATTCTATTCTTACCGTTATTATCTCTTTCTTCCATATTCTCTTTTCTAAATTTTCCGTTCCTTATTTTTCTTTCTATATTCTCTATTTCATTCTACTTTATTCTTTAAATGATTTCTTATCTATTTTTATAGTATACTTACCTATTATCCTGTGCTTTCACCAGCCCACTGCTCATTTTTGAGCTGGGACTCATTTAAAATTGTCTCTTGAAAAGCAATTCAAGAGGCTAGTATTTGCAAACATACACACAACAAAAGGCTGAAAGACATACATTAAGTCCATTAACGCACACTTCATTCACTAGATGGAATGAGCTCATGCACGGGCTTGTTCAACCGCTAGTAATGCTGAATCAGAGAAGAAAGAATTGTGGTTAATTTCAGAAAAAAACTCTGGGAAATTGCTCCCTGACCTAAGGCAATCAAGCAAGCTCCAGGAGACCATGGCCGAACTAGTATATTGTATAAACGGGATATCAGAATGATTGCCCACTCATAAACATGGCCTGAGAAATTGGTAACTGTCTGTACCCAGAAGCATAAACTTGTCAACAGACAGTTGCTTTAAAATTGTGTTTGTATCTCATGATAAACAGTGCATGTGATTTGTTACTGCTAATGCTGTGAATCTTCCCCACAGTTTAAACATAGAAATTCAAAATACAGGGAGTTGGACCACGTTAAAAAGAATTATCTGATAGAAATGGAGCATGAATTGAGCACACATTGGCTGAGGCTGTATTTATCCCTCAGCTCAATCTTGTTTGAGGGGACTGTGCCACAAATGGGAGGAGAGTTGCTCCATTTTCCAAGCACAGGTTGATAACGTTGAGAACCCGGATTTGGAATCAAGTTCCTTTGAGCTTTTTGGACAGAAATAGGTCTCGAGATGAACTTCCGGAACAGTTCACGATTCAACATCTGTCGATGATTACTTCTTCCTGCCAGACAGCCTCAACAGAATTTGATCTCCTACAATTAGATGAACCTTTTTATTGATCAGTGAGTTCAAGAATAGCTAGAAAGCTAAAAAAAAATCATGGCCGTTCATTTACTCATTCACAATTGCTAATGGACTCATCCAGGTGGTTTGCCCTCTAACTAGAAATAAAAACTGGTAAGACTTAACTCTAGAAATGACCAGACCCTAATTATCTGAAAGTGCCCAGCAAAATATCACCTGGTGCTTAACCAGGCATTTTTCATTCAAATGTAAAAGTGATTTTTTTTTTGAATAGTTATCCATAATCCACATTATCCACATTAAACTGTAGTTACCATTCCCCAGCACTTCCAGGTTATGCTAATGCATCTATTATTTGTTTCTAAGCACATACCTTGCCTCCAAGCAGTGAGCTGCAGTAAGGACCCAACAGGGTGTGATCAAGGTTCCTCCACATTGATGTCCTTGATCATAAATACCTATTGAATATTTTAGTTGCAGAGATGCCTGCCAAGGGTGTCTGCCACGCGCTGTCTTTTGTCCACCATAGATGCGACTTAAATTTCTTCTTAATGCTACTGCTCCACAGCTTTCAAAAGACCGAGGGAGCACAGTTGCAGGGACAGGCTCAGTTTCAGGCGCTACAGTAGTTTCTACATGAAACACAAGACGCTATTGGTTACTGTCAAAAGGATTTTAGTTCTAATACCTTGCCTATGAAATAACTAACACTAAAGCTATATATTGCTGGAAAAGGAAAAAAAGACTTGCGTTAAAAAGCACTTCATCATTTCTCTCAGAAACATCCCAAAGTACTTCACCCATGTTAATCATTATTTAGGCTGCAGTTAGAATATTGTGGGGAGGTTTCTGCTTGTTTCCATTAGTTTTGTGTCCAGATTCCAGCACAATTGGCTGAACCAGTGCAAAAGATTGGGAAATTTAATACATAGGTGAGTTAAGCCCAAAACTACTTTTGCTCACGTCAAAAAAGATTTAATTGACTAACAAACTGACTAGTGTACACCCCAATGATACTGTTAAATGATTGAGTATAGTTTTTTTAAAAAGTCATTTTCAATTATTTTAAATCCGGTTACTCACAGGTGAATGACTGGACACCCTTATTAAAATGCTTAATTTTGGTAATAAACCCATTTTCAGCTGTATTAATAAAACTGCACCAGGTTACCACTCTTAAATACATCAATGAATACTTTTTAATGGAAAAAACCCAATTACGTTCTATTACGCTGCCCGATTGCGTTGGTTCATGGAAGATTTTACGTTTATAAATCCGCAAATTAATTTTAGCGAAAACTTGAACTCTAACCTTACCAGTGCAATTTCAAGCACAATTTCCCGATTTTGCCCAAAGCGGAAACTCTACCAGTGTCCAATTTTGGGTGTTGTACTTTACGAAGAATGTCAAGGCCATGGTGAAACTGCACAAGAGATGCACTCAGATGATCCCTGAGATGAGAGACTTTTGTTAAGAAGAACGACTTTTTATTAAAACAGAGAAGGTTAAGAAGAGTATCTGAGAAAGGCATTCAATACAATGAAAGGTTTTGCTAAGATGGTTAGGGAAATAAGGATGCCTCAGAAATGTAAAAAAATATCCCATTCACATTCAGCTAGCTTCTGAAATACAACAGATTGTATTGCAACCTTTGAATGTAGAAATCCCCAGCTCTCACATGCCGATAAATATTGGGGGCCAAGGAATCACAAGAATCCTTGGCTTCTAGCATTGCCAAACGGATAAATGAGAGAAATATGGAACGCTGCTAGATTCAGAATCAGCCCCAAATTCTGACCCCACCCCACCCCTCCATGTCGTGCCAAAAAACTGCTTTTGTCGGTCCCAGGAATTTTGGGGTCAATTTCTCAGCATAAATACCAGACAACAAAGGTTGTGTAATCACAGTCTTTCTTTGCCCTATAATCGCGGATTTCTGTCTGAAATAACAATTAAGCATAGTTTAAATCTGAAACCTTATATGAACAAGAGCTTTTAACATTCAGTCCACATTTTACTTTCAAACCTATGGAAAAACAAAGGAGCTCAGAAATTCTGTTACCAGATAGGCAGAAGGGCAGGTATGACAACTCAACATTCCTAGCAATAGGGTTTTCAGACGGAATAGAGAGGGGGGTAAGAAAGGGGGGTGGGGTGCAGTATTAACTAAAGAAACAATTACAGCTCTGAGAAGGAATGATAGAAGAACATAAGAACATAAGAAATCGGAACAGGAGCAGGCCATACGGCCCCTGAAGCCTACTCCGCCATTTAATAAGACCATGGCTGAGCTGATCATGGACTCAGCTCCACTTCCCCGCCCGCTCCCCATAACCCCTTATCCCCTTATTGTTTAAGAAACTGTCTATTTCTGTCTTAAATTTATTCAATGTCCCAGCTTCCACAGCTCTCTGAGGCAGTGAATTCCACTGATTTACAACCCTCTGAGAGAAGAAATTTCTTCTTATCTCTGTTTTAAATCGGCGGCCCCTTATTCTAAGATCATGCCCTCGAGTTCTAGTCTCCCCCATCAGTGGAAACATCCTCTCCGCATCCACCTTGTCAAGCCCCATCACAATATTATACATTTTGATAAGATCACCTCTCATTCTTCTGAATTCCAATGAGTAGAGGTCCAACCTACTCAACCTTTCCTCATGTCAACCCCGTCATCTCCGGAATCAACCTAGTGAACCTTCTCTGAACTGCCTCCAAAGCAAGTATATCCTTTTGTAAATACGGAAATCAAAACTGCACACAGTATTCCAGATGTGGCTTTACCAATACCTTGTACAGCTGTAGTAAGACTTCCCTGCTTTTATACTCCATCTCCTTTGCAATAAAGGCCAAGATACAATTGGCCTTCCTGATTATTGTGTATCTGTAAAGCATGCACTTCCATGTTCCGCCACCAGGGAGCTCATCCCCTGAAGTCACAAGGGATGCCAGCATCCTTTGGGAGCACTGCATATAAGCCGGCCCCTAAGGCCTGTTCCTCACTCTGGAGTGTCTTATTAAAAACTGAGGTCACTGTTATTTTAACCTCCCTGTGTGCAGCCTCATCTGTGTTAGGAACACAATAACTGGCGACGAGTATACGAATCCAACACAAAGATGCAGCAAACTGTGGGCATCTTGAGAAGTTCTCGGAGGGTGAGGACTGGGAAGCCTATGTCAAACGGCTAGACCAGTACTTTGCAGCCAATGAGGTGGACGGAGAAGGAAGCGCTGCAAAAAGGAGAGCAGTCCTCCTCACAGTCTGCGGGACACCGACCTACAGTCTCATGAAGAATCTTCTGGCTCCGGTGAAACCCACAGATAAGTCATATGAGGAGCTGTGTACATCTTAACCCAAGGGAGAGCGTGCTGATGGCGAGGTATCGGTTCTACATGTGCCAGTGATCTGAAGATCAGGAAGTGGCGAGCTACGTCGCCGAACTAAGGCAACTTGCAGGACAATGTGAGTTTGATGGCTACCTGGAGAAAATGCTCAGAGACTTTTTTGTACTGGGCATTGGCCACGAGACCATCCTACGAAAACTTTTGACTGTAGAGACACCAACCCTCAGTAAGGCCATTGCGATAGTACAGGCGTTTATGTACACCAGTGATAACACCAAACAAATCTCTCAGCACACAAGTGCTAGCAATGTTCACAAATTAACTGGAACTGTGTTTGCGAGCAGAAATGTACAGGGCAGAACCCACAAGTCTGCAACCTGCCAACTCAGGTGACCCAGATGACTCAGAGTCCCCAACAAAGGATGAATGCAAGGCAATTCACACCTTGTTGGCGTTGTGGAGGCTTCCATTCAGCCTATTCATGCCGCTTCAAAGGGTATGTTTGCAAGAGCTGTGGAACAATGGGGCACCTCCAATGAGCCTGCAGATGAGCTGCAAGCTCTGTAAAACCTGCTAACCACCACGTGGCAGAGGAAGATCGGTCCATAGGGGATCAAAGCAATTTTGAGCCTCAGAGAGAGGAGGCAGATGCTGAAGTACACGGGGTGTACACATTTTTGATTAAATGTCCACCTATAATGCTAAATGTAAAATTGAATGGCTAACCCGTAGCCATGGAACTGGACACTGGCGCTAGCCAATCCATCATGAGTAAAAAGATGTTTGAGAGACTGTGGTGCAACAAGGCATTCAGACCAGCCCTGAGCCCCATCCACACAAAACTGAGAACGTACACCAAAGAGGTTATCACTCTCCTGGGCAGCGCCATGGTCAAGGTCACCTACGAGAGCACGGTGCATGAACTGCCACTCTGGATTGTCCCGGGCAATGGCCCCACACTGCTTGGAAGGAGCGGGCTGGGCAAAATACGCTGGAACTGGGATGACATCTGAGCGCTATCACATATCGATGAGGCCTCATGTACCCAGGTTCTTAATAAATTTCCTTCCCTTTTTGAGCCAGGCATTGGAAACTTTTCCGGGGCGAAGGTGCCAGAGGCACGGCCCATTCACCACAAGGCGCGAGCGGTACCTCACATGATGAGGGAGAGAGTGGAAATCGAGCTGGACAGGCTGCAACGCGAGGGCATCATCTCCCCAGTGGCATTCAGCGAGTGGGCCAGCCAGATTGTTCTAGTACTCAAAAGTGATGGCACGGTCAGGATTTGCGGCGATTGTAAAATAAATATTAATCGCTTCTCGCTACAGGACCAATACCCGCTACCTAAGGCAGACGACCTATTTGCGACGCTGGCAGGAGGCAAGACATTCACCAAGCTCGACCTAACTTCGGCCTACATGACGCAGGAGCTGGAGGAGTCTTTGAAGGGCCTCACCTACATCAACACGCAGAAGGGACTTTTCATCTACAACAGATGCCCGTTTGGAATTCGGTCGGCTGCCGCGATCTTCCAGAGAAACATGGAGAGCCTACTCAAGCTGGTACCACACACGGTGGTCTTTCAGGACGACATATTGGTCATGGGTCAGGACACCGCCAAGCACCTACAAAACCTGAAGGAGGTCCTCCAGCGACTGGATCGCGTAGGGCTGCGGCTGAAGAGGTCAAAATGCGTCTTCATGGCAACAGAAGTGGAGTTTTTGGGGAGAAAGATCGCGGCGGACGGCATTCGGCCCACAGACGCCAAGACAGAGGCTATCAGGAACGTGCCCAGGCCACAGAATGTCACGGAGCTGCGGTCGTTCCTGGGACTCCTCAACTATTTTGGTAACTTCCTACCGGGGTTAAGCACCCTCTTAGAGCCCCTACATGTGTTATTGCGTAAAGGTGAGGACTGGGTATGGGGAAAAAAACCAAGTAATTGCTTTTGAGAAAGCCAGAAACATTTTATGCTCCAACAAGCTACTTGTATTGTATAACCCGTGTAAAAGACTTGTGCTAGCATGTGATGCGTCGTCGTACGGAGTCGGGTGTGTATTACAACAAGCTAACGTTGTGGGGATGTTGCACTCTGTCGCCTATGCCTGCAGGAGCTTGTCTAAGGCTGAGAGGGCTGACAGCATGATTGAGAAAGAGGCATTAGCGTGTGTGTTCAGGGTAAAGAAAACCTGATTTTGAGCTGGAAACCGATCACAAGCACCTCATATCCCTGTTCACTGAAAACAAGGGGATAAATACTAATGCCTCAGCCCGCATATAAAGATGGGCACTCGTGCTATCAGCGTATAACTATACCATCCGCCACAAGCCAGGCACCGAGAACTGTGCGGATGCTCTCAGTTGGCTACCATTGCCCACCACGGGGGTGGAAATGGCGCAGCCTGCAAACTTGTTGATGGTGGCGCAATGCGCAGACTTGTTGATGGTCATGGAAGTGTTTGAAAATGATAAATCACCTGTCACTGCCCGCCAGATTAGGACTTGGACCAGCCAAGATCCTCTGCTGTCCCTAGTAAAAAACTGTGTACTGCATGGGAGCTGGGCCAGCATCCCCGTTGAAATGCAAGAGCCAATCAAGCCGTACCAGCAGCGAAGGACGAGCTGTCCATTCAGGCAGACTGCTTGTTGTGGGGTAACCGCATAATGCTACCAAAAAAGGCTAGGGAGACGTTAATCTCGGATCTCCACAGCACACACCCAGGTATAGTAATGATGAAAGCGATAGCCAGATCCCACGTGTGGTGGCCCAGTATCGACTCTGACTTAGAGTCCTGTGTACGGCAATGCAGCGTATGTGCTCAGTTGAGCAATGTGCCCAGAGAGGCACCACTAAGTTTGTGGTCCTGGCCCTCCAGACCATGGTCGAGGATCCATGTCGACTATGCGGGCCCGTTTCTCGGTAAAATGTTCCTGGTGGTGGTGGATGCTTTTTCAAAATGGATTGAATGTGAAATAATGTCGGGAAGCACCGCCACTGCCACCATTGAAAGCCTGAGGGCCATGTTTGCCACCCACAGCCTGCCTGAGATACTGGTCAGTGACAACGGGCCATGTTTCACCAATGCCGAATTTAAAGAATTCATGACCCGCAATGGGATCAAACATGTCACCTCGGCCCCGTTTAAATTAGCCTCCAATGGGCAGGCAGAGTGGGCAGTACAAACCATCAAACAGAGCCTTAAACAAGTCACAGAAGGCTCACTACAAACCCGCCTGTCCCGAGTACTGCTCAGCTACTGCACGAGACCCCACTCACTCACAGGGGTGCCCCCGGCTGAGCTATTCATGAAAAGGACACTTAAAACCAGACTCTCACTGGTTCAACCCAACCTGCATGATCAGGTAGAGAGCAAGCGGCAGCAACAAAATGTAAACGATAGTCGCGCCACTGTGTCACGGGAAATTGATCTGAATGACCCTGTGTATGTCCTAAATTATGGACATGGTCCCAAGTGGATCGCGGGCACGATGATAACTAAAGAAGAGAATAGGGTGTTTGCAGTCAAACTGGACAATGGACAAATTTTCAGAAAGCACCTGGACCAAACAAGGCTGTGGTTCACAGACTGCCCTGAACAACCCACAGCAGACACCACCTTTTTCGAGCCCACAACACACACCCAAAGGATCAACGACACCACACTGGACCAGGAAATTGAACCCATCACACCCAACAGCCCAGCAAGGCCAGGCTCACCTAGCAGCCCTACAGGGCCAACAACACGCCAGTGCAGCAAGGGCACAGCCAACACACCAGAACAGACATTTGTACCGAGGCGGTCCACCAGGGACAGAAAGGCTCCCGACCGCCTCACCTTGTAAATAGTTTTCACTTTGACTTTGTCCTGGGGGGGGGGGGGGAGTGACGTTGTGTATCTGTAAAGCATGCACTCCCATGTTCCGCCACCAGGGAGCTCATCCCCTGAAGTCCCAAGGGATCCCAGCGTCCCTTGGGAGCACTGTATATAAGCCAGCCTGTTCCTCACTCTGGAGTGTCTTATTAAAGACTGATGTCACTGTTACTTTAACCTCCCTGTGTGCAGCCTCATCTGTGTTAGGAACACAATACTGATCACTTGCTGTACCTGCACAAGTACCCCCACGTCCTGCTGTACTGCGGCACTTTGCAATCTTTCACCATTTAAATAATAACTTGCTCTTTGATTTTTTTTCTGCCAAAGTGCATGACCTCACACTTTCCAACATTATACTCCATCTGCCAAATTTTTGCCAACTCACTTAGCATGTCTATGTCCTTTTGCAGATTTTTTGTGTCCTCCTCACACATTGCTTTTCCTCCCATCTTTATATCGTCGGCAAACTTGGCTACATTACACTCAGTCCCTTCTTTCAAGTTGGTAATATAGATTGTAAATAGTTGGGGTCCCAGCACTGATCCCTGCGGCACCCCACTAGTTACTGGTTGCCAACCAGAGAATGAACCATTTATCCCGACTCTCTGTTTTCTGTTTGTTAGCCAATCCTCTATCCATGCTAATATATTACCCCCAACCCCGTGAACTTTTATCTTGTGCAGTAACCTTTTATGTGGCACCTTGTCAAATGCCTTCTGGAAGTTCAAATGCACCACATCCACTGGTTACCCTTTATCCATCCTGTTCATTACATCCTCAAGGAACTCCAGCAAATTTGTCAAACATGACTTCCCCTTCATAAATCAATGCTGGCTCTGCCTGACCAAATTTTGCTTTTCCAAATGTCCTGCTACTACTTCTTTAAATAATGGGCTCCAACATTTTCCCAACCACCGATATTAGGCTAACTGGTCTATAGTTTCCTGCTTTTTGTCTGCCTCCTTTTTAAAATAGGGGCGTTACATTTGCAGTTTTCAATCTGCTGGGACCGCCCCAGAATCCAGGGAATTTGTTAGAGGGTTCATCAAACAAGGCTACATGTGTTGAATTGAAGGACAAAAAAGGGCGATCACACTACTGGGAATGTACTGTAGACCCCTAAACAGTCAGAGGGAGATAGAAGAACAAATATGTGGGCAAATTGATGTCGTGCAAAAACTATAGAGCTGTAATAGTGGGGGATTTCAACTACCCTAATATTAACTGTGAAAAAAGTAGTGTGAATGGTACAGATGGTGCAGAATTCCTAAAATGCATTCAGGAGAACTTCTTTAGCCAGTATGTAACAAGCCAAACAAGGGAGGGGGCGGTTCTGGACTTGATTTTGGGGAATGAAGAGGGGCAGGTGGAAGGGGTATCACTCGGAGAGCATTTTGGTGCTAGTGATCATAATTCAGTTCAGAGAAGGTTCACTAGGTCGATTCTGGAGATGAGGGGGTTGACTTATGAAGATAGGTTGAGTAGGTTGGGGCTTATATACATTGGAGTTCAGGTGAATGAGAAGTGATCTTATCGAAACATATAAGATAATGAGGCAGCTCGACAGGGTAGATGCAGAGAGGATATTTGCACTCATAGGGGAAACTAAAACTAGGGGACATAGCCTCAGAATAAGGGGCTGCCCATTTAAAACTGAGATGAGGAGGAATTTCTTCTCTCAGAGGGTTGTAAATCTGTGGAATTCTCTGCCCCAGAAAGCTGTGGAGGCTGTGTTATTGAATATATTTAAGGCGGAGATAGTCAGATTTTTGAGCAATAAGGGCTTAAAGGGTTATGGGGAGCGGGCAGGGAAGTGGAGCTGAATCCATGATCAGATCAACCATGATCTTATTAAATGGCGGAGCAGGCTCGAAGGGCCAGGTGGCCTACTCCTGCTCCTATTTCTTATGTAAGAAAGCTGCGGACTGCAGGAAGATATCAATGTATTGTTCAGGTGAGCAGAACACTGGCAAATGGAATTCAACCCGGATGACGTAATGCATTTGGGGAGGTCTAACAAGGCAAGAGAATACACATTATTTGATACGACACTGAAAAGTATAGAGGTACAGAAGGACCTTGGAGTGCTGGTCCATCGATCCCTGAAGGTAGCAGGCCAGGTAGATAAGGTGGTTAAGAAGGCATATGGAATACTTGCCTTTATTAGTCGAGGCATGGAATACAAGAGCAAGGACGTTATGCTTGAACTGTATAAAACACTGGTTAGGCCACAGCTGGAGAACTGTGTGATGTTCTGATCTCCACATTACAGGAAAGATGTGATTGCACTGGAAAGGCTGCAGAGGAGATTTACAAGAATGTTGCCTGGCCTGGAGAATTTTGTCTATGAGGAATGATTGGAGATGATGAGTCTGTTTTTGTTGGAACAGAGGATGCTGAGGGGAGACCTGATTGAGGTGTACAAAATTATGAGGGGCCTGGATAGAGTGGAAAGGAACGACCTGTTCCCTTGGCAGAGGGTTCAACACCCAGGGGTCATAGATGTAAAGTAATTGGGGGAGGTATGAGGAGAAATTTCTTTACCCATGGTCTGAAAGGGTGGTAGAGGCAGACAGCTTCACCACATTTTTAAAATACTTGGACGTGCACTTAAAGTGAGGTAACCTTCAGGGCTACGGACCAAGAGCTGGAAAGTGGGACTAGGCTGGATAGCTCTTGCTCGGCCAGTGCAGACACGATGGGCTGAAATGGCCTCCTTCCATGATGTAAATTTCCATGATTCCGTGATTCTATGATAGGGAAAGATTTGCTTCAAGTTTACATTGAGAGAATTAGTACAAAGGAAATTCAGAGGAAATTCTGCAAACTGCACAAACTTAGACTACAGCACCTTGAGAATTTCAGGCATCGAGAATAGGAATTCCCTTCATCAGGTTTGTGGCAGCCAGCAGGCCAGGGTTGAATAGCATTGAATTGATGTGAATAGGTATGACTATTCTGGAGATTTTGCTTGATTACTTTATTGGTTCAAAGCGCATTCATCCAAAACATTCTCTGACTCCTGGTCTGTGCCTTTCATTCTGATTGTATTCAATTTGGGTTGTAACAACAACTTGTATTTATATAGCGCCTTTAACATAGTAAAACATCCCAAGCGCTTCACAGGAGTGTTATCATGGGCTAGAACCTCCACTTTTTTGCCTGTTTAACGCCCACTTAATGCCCATTTTACCGCTGAAATGACATATAACGCTCATATATCGCCCATTTTGGCACAAAATGGAAACTGGCGGGCATTTTTCGGAAACTTATCGCCAAGCGTTACTTTCCCCATGTGGTTAATGCCGAGAAAAAATATTACTGCCCGCCGACTTATTTTGGACAGAATCAGCAGGATAGGCAAATTCAACGCCATAATATCGCCCAGTGTTACTTTCCGCACGGAATTAACGGCGAGATTCAATATTAACGCCTGACGACTGTTTTTTGCCGTAAAGAGCATATTTACCCAAACTAGCAGCCATGGAGATCGCCCATTGTCAATTTCACCACCTCGCACACATTTCGCCCACAATATCGCTGGCTCAAAAAAACGGCCACAAAAAGTGGAATAAATCAGAATGAACCACAGCCTTATGGACGCCATGTTGTAGATCATATGTCGCGTCCTTTAAAAGGCTGCTGTGCTTCAACCTCCGCGGAGTTCGGATGTACTCTGGAGATCATTGGAGTTGATATGAACATCTCTAAAAACATCTTTCCCGCCCTGTGACTGATTGGAATTGAAGAGGTGTGCTCGTCGGGACATTCCTTGTTTGTGTGCAATCGGTGGAAAACAGAGAGCTACTGCAATGGGGCCTGTCCTTTCTCACCCTCTCTTGGTGACCAAATACATGCAGCAGACTCGACACTGACAAAGGAACGCTCCACTGCATTATGTGCCCTATGTACGAAGTGACAGACAGATGAGGAGGACCAGACGTTACACCCCCCGCAAGTACAAGGAGAAGCATTCTTACCTCGACTAGCCCGACACCAACTGCCTTCGGAGACTGCGCTTCCACAAAGAGGTTATCACTGAGGTATGCCAGCTGATATGGGCAGACCTGCAGCCTGCCAGCACCATCAGAACTGCGCTGTTCGTCGAGGTCAAAGTCACCGCGGCACTGTTGTTCTATGTCTCGGGTTCTTTTCAGGCCACAGCTGGAGACATTTGCGGACTTTCTCAGCATGCCACACATTGCTGCTTTAGACAGGTCACTGAAGCCCTGTACGCACACAGGAGGAACTTGATCAGCTTCCCTATGACCAGGGAGGCACAGAGTGAGAGGACTCGAGGATTCTCCAGAATTGCTAACTTCCCCAAGGTGCAGGGAGCAATAGACCATACGCACATTGCGATGCGGACATCTTTTCAGGGTGCAGAGATTTTCAGGAACCGCAAGGGATTCCACTTCCTGAATGTCCAGCTGGTTGTCGACCACCAGCAAATTATAATGGCAGTGAATGCTCAATTTCCGGGCAGCATCCATGATGTACACATCCTTCGTGAGAGCACTGTATCTGACTTGTTTAACAATGAGCCACAAGGTCAATGCTGGATGCTTGGGGACAAAGGATATGGCCTCGCCACCTGGCTGATGACCCCACTGCGTGACACCCACACCGAGGCCGAGAGGCGATACAATGAGAGCCGCAGAGCAACTCGCAATATCGTGGAGAAAACCAGTGGAGTGCTGAAGCAGCGCTTCAGATGCCTGGACCATTCAGGAGACGAGCTCCAATCCCACCCTGAGCAGGTAGCTCAATTCGTGGTGGTCTGCTCCATGCTACACAACTTGGCTATCAGGAGGGGACAAGAATTGCCTGATGAGTCTGACAGTCCACCTCACCAGAGAGAGGAAGAGGAGGACGAGGTGGCAGACGCTAACATCGGGCCAGACAATCAGGCTGACGCTGAAGCCATGCCCCCGCCCCACTGTAGACCTCATGGTGGCATGATAGCTGCAAGCGCCGTACGTCAAGAGCTCATCAATGATCACTTTTCCTGAAAGAACATTGGTGTTATTTACAAGCCTGACACACTGCAGGGTGTGCAGTTCATACATCAATGGTGGGCATCACCTTGGTGACAGTTAAAGATGACGTTGATTGAAGTTAAGTGTGATTATACCCTTTGATGTTAAGGAATCACCAGCGTATAATGGTGCAGCTATCTGAGCCAATGTGCTGCAAGGTTTTGTTAAATAAAAAATGTTGTTAAATTTAAACCGAGCATTAGTCTGAAATCATCAGTATTTCTGTACAAACTAACCCTTCCATGTGCCCCTTATTCTTAGACTGTGACCCCTGGTTCTGGAACTCCCCAGCAACGGGAACATTCTTCCTGCCTCTAACCTGTCCAATCCCGTCAGAATTTTATATGTTTCTATGAGATCCCCTCTCATTCTTCTAAACTCCAGTGGATACAAGCCCAGTTGATCCAGTCTCTCCTCATATGTCAGTCCTGCCATCCAGGGAATCAATCTGGTGAACCTTCGCTGTACTCCCTCAATAGCAAGAACGTCCTTCCTCAGATTAGGAGACCAAAACTGAACACAATATTCTAGGTGTGGCCTCACCAAGGCCCTGTACAACTGCAGTAAGTCCTCCCTGCTCCTATACTCAAATCCTCTAGCTATGAAGGCCAACATGCCATTTGCCTTCTTCACCGCTTGCTGTACCTGCATGCCAACCTTCAATGACTGATGTACCATGACACCCAGGTCTCGTTGCACCTCCCCTTTTCCTAATCTGTCACCATTCAGATAATATTCTGCCTTCCTGTTTTTGCCACCAAAGTGGATAACCTCACATTTATCCACATCATACTGCATCTGCCATGCATTTGCCCACTCACCTAACCTGTTCAAGTCACCCTGCAGCCTCTTAGCATCGTCCTCACAGCTCACACTGCCACCCAGCTTAGTGTCATCTGCAAATTTGGAGCTATTACATTCAATTCCTTCATCTAAATCATTGATGTATATTGTAAATAGCTGGGGTCCCAGCACTGAACCCTGCGGCACCCCACTGGTCACTGCCTGCCATTCTGAAAAGGACCCGTTTATTCCGTCAATCATACACAATACCACAAAGGGTTTAGTTGTACCCACCTTTCTGGCATTGAGAGATTGCACAAAAATCCCATTTCAGTTTTCCATTTGATTCTTTAAAAAAGCACCAAGGTTTATCGTCATCATCTGGATTCCTGATCAAAGATAAAGTGAAAAGGTTATGACAGTTTTAGCCACTTGTATCATACTGAAAATGACTTCCATTCTTTTGATTATTGTTGTCATCGCTATTTCCCCCTTTACTTTCTCTCAGCACCAATTCTAATTCCAAGCTTCCTCCTTTAATAGGGAGAGCGAGGTGTGTGTCAGCTGGACAAGACTGTACTTTTCTGTTTTATCCTCTTCTACACCACTCTCAGGATGAGCATTCCATTGAGGCAAACTACAGGTCCTTCCTACAACTACTTTAAGAAAAAGGTCCCAACACGGCTGAAAGGGGCTTATCCAACAGCACCATTTTAAATGGGTGCTCAGTTATAGTCAGGCATGGAGAAGCAATGATTTAAACACACTTTTTTGTGGTTTTAATGAGATGCAGGTATGCAACCACAAGCACTTCTCCCCCATGTTATTATGTGCAGTTTTTACCTGATTTAAAGCAGGCCTCAAGTCTTCGAATCTGATATTGTGGGAGTTATACTCAATAAATGGTCAAGCCGAGTACTGTGTGTAATGAGCAAGTGTGACCTTAGCTCCTTTATTGTAGTTCCAGAGTGCAGGTACCTTATGGTTGGCCTGTTTATACACCATGCTCCCAAGGGATGCTGGGATCCCTTGGGACTTTGACAGGTAGGCCCTCTGGTGGACAGGTGTGATGCAGGTTACAAGATTACAAGGGGTTAAATACATAACATCACTCCCCCGTGAAGTCAACAATAGACTTATTTACAAGGTGAGACGACCTGGTGCTTTGCGCTCCCTTGTCGATCGTCTCGGTACAAATGATGGTGTGGTTGGGTTGGTCAGTTCTTCATTGCCAAGCTGCTGGGGATAACGAGTTCTGTTACATGATCAGGTAGATCAGGGTGGACCAGGGAGAGCCTTGTTTTAAGCGCCCTTTTCATGAGCAGCTCGGCTAGAGGAATCCCTGTGAGTGAGTGGGGTCTGGTAGCTGAGCAGCACTCGGGACAATTGGGTCTGCAGGGAGCCTTCCGACACACGCTTCAAGCTTTGATTGAACTGCCCATTCTGCCTGGCCATTGGATGCGGGCTTGAACGGCGCAGATGTGACATGTTTGATCCCGTTGTGGGTCATGAACTCTTTGAATTCGGCATTGGTGAAGCACGGCCCATTGTCGCTGACTAGGACATCGGGAAGGCCGTGTGTGGCAAACAAAGCTCGTAGACTTTCAATGGTGGCCATGGATGTGCTTACAGACATTATTGCACATTCAATCCACTTTGAGTAAGCATCCACGACAACCAAAAACATTTTGCCTAGGAATGGGCCTGCATAGTTTACATGGATCCTTGATTACGGTTTGGATGGCCAGGACCATAAACTTAGCAGTGCCTCTCTGGGTGCATTGCTCAACTGAGAGCAAGTGTTACACTGGCATGCACATGACTCTAAATCTGAGTCGATGCCTGGCCACCACACATGGGATCTGGCTCTGGCTTTCATCGTCATGATGCCTGGGTGGGTGTTGTGCAGTTCACAAATAAATATGTTTCTGCCTTTCTTGGCCAAGACCACACGATTACCCCACAAGAGACAGTCCGCCTGCAGGGACAGCTCCTCTTTGTGTGTGTGGAATGGCTTAATCGCTTCCTGCATCTCCACTGGGACACTGGACCAGCTCCCATGGAAGACACAGCTTTTTACCAGGGACACTAAGGGATCCTGGCTGGTCCAGGTCCTGATCTGGCAGGCCGTAATGAGGGATTTCTTGTTCTCAAATGCCTCCATAGAAACATAGAAAATAGGTGCAGGAGCAGGCCATTCAGCCCTTCTAGCCTGCACCGCCATTCAATGAGTTCATGGCTGAACATGAAACTTCAGTACCCCCTTCCTGCTTTCTCGCCATAACCCTTGATCCCCCGAGTAGTAAGGACTTCATCTAACTCCCTTTTGAATATATTTAGTGAATTGGCCTCAACTACTTTCTGTGGTAGAGAATTCCACAGGTTCACCACTCTCTGGGTGAAGAAGTTTCTCCTCATCTCGGTCCTAAATGGCTTACCCCTTATCCTCAGACTGTGACCCCTGGTTCTGGACTTCCCCAACATTGGGAACATTCTTTCTGCATCTAACCTGTCTAAACCCGTCAGAATTTTAAACGTTTCTATGAGGTCCCCTCTCATTCTTCTGAACTCCAGTGAATACAAGCCCAGTTGATCCAATCTTTCTTGATAGGTCAGTCCCGCCATCCCGGGAATCAGTCTGGTGAACCTTCGCTGCACTCCCTCAATAGCAAGAATGTCCTTCCTCAAGTTAGGAGACCAAAACTGTACACAATACTCCAGGTGTGGCCTCACCAAGGCCCTGTACAACTGTAGCAACACCTCCCTGCCCCTGTATTCAAATCCCCTCGCTATGAAGGCCAACATGCCATTTGCTTTCTTAACCGCCTGCTGTACCTGCATGCTAACCTTCAATGACTGATGTACCATGACACTCAGGTCTCGTTGCACCTTCCCTTTTCCTAATCTGTCACCATTCAGATAATAGTCTGTCTCTCTGTTTTTACCACCAAAGTGGATAACCTCACATTTATCCACATTATACTTCATCTGCCATGCATTTGCCCACTCACCTAACCTATCCAAGTCACTCTGCAGCCTAATAGCATCCTCCTCGCAGCTCACACTGCCACCCAACTTAGTATCATCCGCAAATTTGGAGATACTGCATTTAATCCCCTCGTCTAAATCATTAATGTACAATGTAAACAGCTGGGGCCCCAGCACAGAACCTTGCGGCACTCCACTAGTCACTGCCTGCCATTCTGAAAAGTACCCGTTTACTCCTACTCTTGGCTTCCTGTCTGACAACCAGTTCTCAATCCACGTCAGCACACTACCCCCAATCCCATGTGCTTTAACTTTGCACATTAATCTCTTGTGTGGGACCTTGTCGAAAGCCTTCTGAAAGTCCAAATATACCACATCAACTGGTTCTCCATTGTCCACTTTACTGGAAACATCCTCAAAAAATTCCAGAAGATTTGTCAAGCATGATTTCCCTTTCACAAATCCATGCTGACTTGGACCTATCATGTCACCATTTTCCAGATGCACTGCTATGACATCCTTAATAATTGATTCCATCATTTTACCCACGACTGAGGTCAGGCTGACCGGTCTATAATTCCCTGTTTTCTCTCTCCCTCCTTTTTTAAAAAGTGGGGTTACATTGGCTACCCTCCACTCCATAGGAACTGATCCAGAGTCAATGGAATGTTGGAAAATGACTGTCAATGCATCCGCTATTTCCATGATCATAAGCAGGTCCGCTGGCTGTGCCATTTCCACCCCGGGAGTGGGCAATGCTAGCCGACTGAGAGCATCTGCGCAGTTCTGTGTCTCCGGTCTGTGGCGAAATACATAGTTGTATGCCGACAGCGTGAGCGCCCATCTTTGGATGCCTTTGGATCCCTTTGCTCTCCGAGAATAGTGATATGAGCGGCTTGTGGTCAGTTTCAAGCTGAAACTTGAGGCCAAACAAGTACTGGTGCATTTTTATTTACCCTATAAACGGACGCCAGTGCCTCTTTTTCAATCATGCTGTAGGCCCTTTTGGCCTTGGACAAACTCCTGGATGCATACACAACTGGTTGCAATATTCCCGATTCATTAGCCTGTTGTAACACACACCCGACCCTGTGTGACGACGCATCACAAGCTAACACTAGTCGTTTACATGGATTAGACAGAACAAGCAGTTTGTTAGAACACAGTAAATTTCTGACTTTCTTAAAGGCAGCCTCTTGTGAATTCCCCCATGCCCAGTCATCTCCCTTGCGCAGTAGCGCATGCAGGGGTTCTAGCAGGGTGTTTAACCCAGATAGGAAATTACCGAAGTAATTCAGGAGTCCCAGGAACGACCGCAGCTCCGTCACGTTCCGTGGTCGCAGCGTGTTCTTGATGGCCTCCGTCTTGGCGTCGGTGGGTCTGATGCTGTCTGCTGTGATTCTACTCCCTAAAAATTTGATGATCTGTGGCAGGAAAACACACTTCGAGCGTTTCACCCTGAGCCCCACGCGATCCAACCGACTAAGAGCCTCCTCCAGCTTCTTCAAGTGCTCCATGGTGTCCTGACCTGTAATCAATATGTCGTCCTGGAAGACCACTGTACAAGGAACTAACTTTAGCAGGCTCTCCATGTTCCACTGGAAGATCGCTGCAGCCGACTGAATCCCAAACGGGCACCGGTTGTAAATAAGCAGACCTTTGTGCGTGTTGATGCAGGTGAGGCCTTTCGAAGACTCCTCCAGCTCCTGCGTCATGTAGGCTGAGGTCAGGTCCAGCTTGGTGAACGTCTTCCCTCCAGCCGGGATCGCAATTAGGTTGTCTGCCTTGGGTAGCGGGTACTGGTCCTGCAGCGAGAAACGGTTAATCGTTACTTTATAGTCACTGCAAATTCTAACTGTACCATCCTCCTTAAGTACCGGAACAATCGGACAGGCCCAGTCGTTGAACTCCACCGGCGCGATGATGCCTTCACGTTGCAGCCTGTCCAGTTCGATTTCCACTTTTTCACGCATCATGTACGGTGCCGCCCGAGCCTTGTGGTGGATGGGTCGCATACCGGGAACTAAATGGATCTGCACTTTTGCCCCCGAGAAACTTCCAATGCCTGGCTAAAATAACAAAGGGAATTTGCTTAGAACCTGGGTACATGCGGTGTCATCAACTGACGAAAGCGCTCGGATGTCGTCCTAGTTCCAGCGGATTTTCCCCAGCCAGCTTCTGCCAAATAACGTGGGGCCATCTCCTGGCACAATCCACAGCGGGAGTTTGTGTACTGCTCCATCATAGGAGACTTTGACATCAGCACTGCCAATTACTGGGATTAGTTCCTTTGTATAAGTCCTTAGCTTCGTGTGAATGGGGCTGAGCTTGGGCCTTTGTGCCTTCTTTCCCCACAGCCAGTCGAAGGCCGTTTTACTCATTATAGACTGACTTGCCCCTGTGTCCAGCACCATAGACACTGGAATACCATTCAGTTCAACTTTCAACATTATTGGTGGGCATTTCGTCGTGAATGTGTGTACCCCGTACACCTCTGCCTCTTCCGTACGAGTTTCCAGTTCCGTCTGGTCCACCGTGGACCGATCTTCCTCTGCAACGTGGTGGTTTGCAGGGTTTGCAGCTCGCCTGCACATTCGTTGGAGGTATCCCATTGTTTTGCAGCCATTGCACGCATAGTGCTTAAAGCGGCATTGATGGGGCCGATGATCACCCCCGCAGCGCCAACAGGGTGCAGAGTGTTAACTGCCTCGCATTAACAGGTGATGGCAGACTCTGGGTCAATTGAGGTCGGGCCACAACAGCCGGCATGTACATTCTGCCCTGTACATTTCTGCTCAAAACCAATGATACTTTATGTACAGTACTGGCCAAAACTTTTTTGTTCTGCGAAATCTGCTTGGTGTTGTCGCTAGTGGACATAAATGCCTGGGCTATCGTTATGACTTTACTTAGATTCGAAGTTTCTACCGTCAATAGTTTGCGAAGGATTGTCTCATGTCTGATGCCCAGTACAAAAAAGTCTCTGAGCATTTGTTCTAAGAACCCCTCAAACTCACAATGTCCTGCAAGGCGCGTTAGTTCGGCGACGTAGCTCGCCACTTATAAGAACATAAGAACATAAGAATTAGGAACAGGAGTAGGCCATCTAGCCCCTCGAGCCTGCTCTGCCATTCAAAAAGATCATGGCTGATCTGGCCGTGGACTCAGCTCCACTTACCTGCCCGCTCCCCATAACCCTTAATTCCCTTATTGGTTAAAAATCTATCTATCTGTGATTTGAATACATTCAATGAGCTAGCCTCAACTGCTTCCTTGGGCAGAGAATTCCATAGATTCACAATGATCTGGGAGAAGAAATTCCTTCGCAACTCGGTTTTAAATTGGCTCCCCCGTATTTTGAGGCTGTGCCCCCTAGTTCTAGTCTCCCCAACCAGTGGAAGCAACCTCTCTGCCTCTATCTTGTCTATCCCTTTCATTATTTTAAATGTTTCTATAAGATCACCCCTCATCCTTCTGAACTCCAACGAGTAAAGACCCAGTCCACTCAATCTATCATCATAAGGTAACCCCCTCATCTCTGGAATCAGCCTAGTGAATCGTCTCTGTACCCCCTCCAAGGCTAGTATATCCTTCCTTAAGTAAGGTGACCAAAACTGCACGCAGTACTCCAGGTGCGGCGTCACCAATACCCTGTACAGTTGCAGCAGGACCTCCCTGCTTTTGTAATCCATCCCTCTCGCAATGAAGGCCAACATTTAATTCGCCTTCCTGATTACCTGCTGCACCTGCAAACCAACTTTTTGGGATTCATGCTCAAGGACCCCCAGGTCCCTCTGCACCGCAGCATGTTGTAATTTCTCCCCATTCAAATAATATTCCCTTTTACTGTTTTTTTTCCCAAGGTGGATGATCTCACATTTTCCGACATTGTATTCCATCTGCCAAACCTTAGCCCATTCGCTTAACCTATCTAAATCTCTTTGCAGCCTCTCTGTGTCCTCTACACAACCCGCTTTCCCACTAATCTTTGTGTCATCTGCAAATTTTGTTACACTACACTCTGTCCCCTCTTCCAGGTCATCTATGTATATTGTAAACAGTTGTGGTCCCAGCATCGATCCCTGTGGCACATCACTAACCACCGATTTCCACCTGAAAAGGACCCATTTATCCCGACTCTCTGCTTTCTGTTAGCCAGCCAATTCTCGATCCATGCTAATACATTTCATCTGACTCCGCGTACCTTTATCTTCTGCAGTAACCTTTTGCGTGGCACCTTATCGAATGCCTTTTGGAAATCTAAATACACCACATCCATCGGTACACCTCTATCTACCATGCTCGTTATATCCTCAAAGAATTCCAGTAAATTAGTTAAACATGATTTCCCCTTCATGAATCCATGTTGCGTCTGCTTGATTGCACTATTCCTATCTAGATGTCCCTTTCTTCCTTAATGATAGCTTCAAGCATTTTCCCCACTACAGATGTTAAACTAACTGGCCTATAGTTACCTGCCTTTTGTCTGTCTTTTTTAAACAGAGGCGTTACATTAACTGCTTTCCAATCCACTGGTACCTCCCCAGAGTCCAGAGAATTTTGGTAGATTATAACGAATGCATCTGCTATAACTTCCGCTATCTCTTTTAATACCCTGGGATGCATTTCATCAGGACCAGGGGACTTGTCTACCTTGAGTCCCATTAGCCTGTCCAGCACTACCTCCCTAGTGATAGTGATTGTCTCAAGGTCCTCCCTTCCCACATTCCCATGACCAGCAATTTTTGGCATGGTTTTTGTGTCTTCCACTGTGAAGACCGAAGCAAAATAATTGTTTAAGGTCTCAGCCATTTCCACATTTCCCATTATTAAATCCCCCTTCTCATCTTCTGAAGGACCAACATTTACTTTAGTCACTCTTTTCTGTTTTATATATCGGTAAACCCTGGCCTTTCGATCGTTGACACGTCTAGACCCGATATCTCGTCATCAAAACGCTTTCCTTAAGATTTAGGTGCTCCCGGACCAGTATACACAGTTCTTCGTAGGATTTCTTTGTTGGTTTAGCCGCGGCAAGGAGATTCTTCATGAGGCCATAGTTATTGCCCCACAGACAGTTAGGAGGATCGCCCTTCGTTTGGTCGTGTTCTTGTCCCCTTCCAGCTTGTTGGCTATGAAGTATTGGTCAAGTCTCTCCACGAAGGCCTCCCAATCGCCCCCCTCTGAAAACTTCTCCAAGATGTCGACTGTTCTTTGCATTTTCGTGTTGTTCGTTACCTCGTCGCCAATTGTTATACTCATAATAAATGGTCAAGCCGGGTACTGTGTGTAATGAGCAAGTGTGAACTTAGCTCCTTTATTGTAGTTCCAGAGTGCCGGTACCTCGTGTGTGACCTGCTTATATACAATGCTCCCAAGGGATGCTGGGATCCCTTGGGACTCCGACAGGTAGGCCCTCTGGTGGACAGGTGTGATGCAGGTTACAAGGTTACAACAGGTTAAATACATAACAGTGGGTTTCTCATAGCCAATGTGCTGCAGGTACTGGCCAGTCTATTATTGGCCTTCGTGTAATACCAGGTCAAGGCTGAGGCTGGAATTCGGCTTAGTGACAACTGCACCCAGAGTCTTCATGGTATATTTTTACCTGCAAAATCTGTGATCTCCAAGACCATTTTCTTCAGCTTGGTCCCCAAATATATTGAGATGTTTCCTTAGAAGCAAGTGCGAACTCCAGTATAAACACATTTTCCCCTGTTTTGTTGTACTGACATTGCCTCTGTAGGTTTCACCAGCTCCTTCATAACAGTCATTGGTTTCTATGGAATATTAAAGCCTTAGAGTTACATGTATAGTTACAAATTCAACAATATCAAATAATCACCTTCGGGATGAACATTATCCTAGCCCAAAAACTCAGACAATCTACATCTGACTAATAGTAAACCAGAAATCATATACGATTTTGCTATTACCTATTCAAAAATAAGTTAAAAAATTAGTTATAGGATATTATCAATCTTCTCAAATCACTTTAGTAGTACAGCAGATTTTACCAATGCAAAAAATAACTTAATTGAAGTGCATTTGCTACAAGCTGGAAAAAGCTAGTCCCAAATTACTGATTTGGAAGTTTTAATTAATTAAATCCATTGACCACAAATAGCAAACATTTTACCTGTTTCACAAAATTGCCCTGTGAATGATTTTGGGCAGACGCAAGTGAAATCACTTCTTGACCTGCCCTTTTTGCAAATTCCTCCATTTTTACAAGGGCTTATTGAGCATGTGATAATTCCTAAGAGGAGATGGTTAGGAAACATCGTTTAAATTTCGTAACATCTCCAAGGAAATATACATTTCAAATTGTCACCTTTCCATTAGGTGTTATTGATTCTTTTTCTACTTTTAAACTGTTTGAAGTACAATAAAACAAAATTCAAATCCCCAGTGAAAAATCTATGAGGAGAAATTGGTCCCCATTGTGCCCATTTTTGGGGGGCACGATCTCTCACGCCTAGTTTACCTCTGGAAGTGTCGGTTGCCAATTCACCAGCTGTTCGACATCTGAGTGTCTGGGGTGCTGCTTAAAACAGACATTAGGCCCATTGGATATGCTAATCAGGGGTGCAATGCCTATTTAGGACCTTGCTGTCAAATTCGGCATAAGCTGGGTGAAGCATATACCACACATGCTCTGATTTCTTGTTCCATGTCTACAGAGAGTACGTACGTTAATGTGGAGGCAGGAGGAGCAGGGGCAGTCCTCGTGACTCCACAGCAATACTGCGAGCCTCTGCCAGTCCGTACTTGCCACCCCTCCCATTTGCCTCCCCCTCTCCCAATACTTACCGATGGGACATCTCCACATATGAACTGGCTGAATTTTTCAGTGCCCTGAATAGCAATCTGCATTAATTCACCCGATTGGCATCCGCAGCGCGCCAGATTTGTAGACGGTACCCAGGGGCCAACTTGGAGTGAGCCTTGGACCTTCCTACCTGTTAGAGAATTGGCTTTTTGGTTTATTAGGTGCCGAGTGGGAAGGAACCCACGCCCACCAACAGGTCTATTCCTCCAGGTTCCCATTAATGAACCAGGCAGGCTGCTTAATCATTAACTGTACCCTCGGGTACTGCATTTCGGTCAAGTATTAGGCCAAGGACTACTAAATCAACCACAGAAGATGGACTTTGTTCCAAATTTCTGAATCAATCATAATAGAACCCACTTACTCCCCCACTAAGGAGGATAGTCACTAGTTGGTCTTTAGGCAACAGACAAGAATGGGTTTGAGTCCTTGATCGACAGACAGCAGGCACTAGGCATCACAAGTTTCATTTACCACTCAGTAGCCCAGGTTCAAAAGCTCATTTTAGGTCACAGTACACCCTGGCTTGTTGTCATCTGCAAGTGTCATTACATTGCATTGAGACCGATTGCAGGTTATTTGTGTGTAGCAGGATCAGGGAGTTGCAGTGGGGGCGGGGGGAGGATGTGTATGGGCATTCCAAAATAGATCCGAGGTGCACCACTGTCAATATCTGCTCTCTTTGTGGCCCAGATCCCCTCACAACTATTATCTACTTTTGTAAAAAGAAGTTTCCTGTGGAAAGTCATCAAAGGACATGTGGAAGTTAAGTTGCAGTGTATCATTTGATTTATCATCCCCATTATATGTAAAGTTCATTTGAATCTCTGAGGGTTTTAACTTTCTCATTCACTGCCCTTTTTGCTGTTATATTATTGGAAGAACTAATTATTGTCATGTTTTCCATCTGCTGTTATATTCCTTTCCAGGTTTCTTTCGCCTTCCCTAATTTTTTGACTGACTTCAATATAATCTTGTGCTTGGATCAATGCTCCATCCCCTTCCTCTCTTCTCTGTGACAGCTTTGTAATTTTTTTCCCTTTTATTTTTCTCACTGATGCATTTTGCAGCATTTTTATTCATTTTGCTGTGCTGCATTTCAATGTGAGGGGTGGTTCCGTGATCCAACACTGCCAGTGTGGAGTGCAGTTATCTGTCAGGGGAGCGCTGGGTTGCGGAGTCACCTGTATGAGCTCCTCCTGCATGATGGTTTCGAAGGATATCCTTTTTGTCTTTGACATATTTCTTGACAACATTTCACAAAGTGCTATAAAAAAGCAAGAAAGCATGTAGGCATAGCATGTTGAAAAATAGAATTGGTTACCATACGTTTTTTGCAGTTCGGTGGTTTGAATGGGTAGTCACATTTGCACTTGTGGTATGGTGGAATAGTGTTAAGGACACACTCTCCATTTATGCATGTGCTCTTCTTACAGGGATTGTTCACTGCAATATAAAGAACAATGTTTTAAAATGTGTCCAGTTGTTTCCCTTCTCACTTACCCTTTCCTGTTGTAAATTGGAATGTGATTTGGACTTCAGACACCTAGAAGAATTACTATCAGTCAACCACAAACATGGAATTAGGTAGGGCATTGCTGCAGTTTAACAATGAGTTATGAATCAGAAAGAACTTGCATTTATATAGCTCCTTTCACATCCTCACAATGTCCTAAAGCTCTTCACAGTCAATTAATTACTCATGAAGTGTAGCCACCACTGTATTTTAGGGAAATAGTTTAAACCCAATATGAAACATCATGAATGTTGTCAGATTGTGGCCAATAACAGCAGCGAGATGTTTACCTACCATTTTAAAGTTTCATAAAACAATAAATAATATTTGAAAGTTTTGAAAGCAATGCAAATCATTAAAAATATCATTTCTGCATGGTTGCTTTTCTATTGTTATTTAAAAGCTGATTTTATTGAAAGAAATTTAAACAGTACAACAAATGAAAGATATCGCGACAGAATTCTATCACTTAATTTCAAGGGTAACGTTACAACCTACTTAAATTATACAAGCATTACACCAAAGACTAGCAATAATAATAGAACCCAAATGTGTTGGATTGAATAAATTATCGGAAGTTTGCAGCTAAATGTGGTGCAGGCATCACAAATTGTGCTCTAATGGGGAGAAAACTGATTGCGATGTGTCTGCTATGTTGACTACTCTACATTTAAAGCTAAGGTGGCTCCACTCCCACTCTGATCTCACCGTCCTCGGCCTCTTACATCATTCCAATGGAGCTCGAGGAACAGCATCTCATCTTTCATTTAGGCACTTGACAGCCTTCTGGACTCAACATCGAGTTCAACAATTTCAGACCATAACCTCTGCCCACATTTTTTTTTCCTGTTTTTCTCTCTCTTTCCATGGCAGCTGTTGATGGCTCTGCCATTTTCATTTACATCCTATCTAGACTCATCTTTTGTTTCTTAACTTGTCGCATTACCATCTCCTTTTGTTTTGCACTATTATCCCCTTTGCCTCTTAATCTCCTTTGCCTTCCACCCTATCACAGACCTTCGCTTTTGTTCTTTCCTCCTCTCCCCCCCTTCCCTGCCCCTACGCTTACTTAAAAACCTGTTAGACCTCTAACTTTTTCCAGTTCTGATGAAAGATCATCGACCTGAAATGTTAACTCTGTTTCTCTCTCCACATCTGCTGCCTGACTTGTTGAGTATTTCTAGCATTTTCTGTTTTTATTTCAGATTTCCAGCATTTGCGGTATTTTGCTTTTGTAAGGTTGGTTATTCCTATCTGTATATTTGGATTTGTTCTCTGGAGGAACAATGACCCTTGTAAATTTTAATGCCTTACTGTGTCTTTACAATGTGTGTTGTGTGTATTTTTAAAACAAATTAGCAAGAGATAAAAGGCAATAAGCAGATAACCAATCAGGTGAACCATAAGGCTCATCTTATCAAAGAAAATTCCGACACAGGAGAAGCCATTTGGCCCATCGTATTCGTATCGGTCAAAATAGACCTACCCAGCCTAATCCCACCTTCCAGCACTAGGTCCATAGTCCTGTAAGTCACGGCTCTTTAAGTGTACATCCAAATAGTTTTTAAATGTGATGAGGGTTTCTGCCTCTACCACCCTTCCAGGCAGTGAATTCCATACCCCCAGATGTTTTCCCCTCATCTTCCCTCTAATCCTTCTACCAACTACTTTAAATCTATATCCCCTAGTTATTGACCACTCTGCTATGGGAAACAGGTCCTTCTTATCCATGCTATCTAAACCCCTCATCATTTTATACACCTCAATTAAATCTCCCCTCAGCCTCCTCTGTTCCAAAGAAAACAACCCCATAGCTAAAATTTTCCAGTTCTGGCAACATCTTCGTAAATCTCCTCTGCACCCTCTCAAGTGCAATCACAGCTTTTCTGTAATGTGGTGACCAGAACTGTACGCAGTACTCAAGCTGTGGCCTAACTAGTGTTATACACAGTTCTAGCATAACTACCCTGCTCTTATATTGTATGCCTCAGCTAATAAAGGAAAGCATTCTGTATGCTTTTTAAACTACCTTATCGACCTGTCCTGCTACCTTTAAAGATCTGTGGATATACACTCCAAGGTCCCTCTGTTCCGCCACACCTTTCAGTATCCTTCCATTCATTGTGTATTCCCTAGCCTTGTTGCCCCTTCCCAAATGCATTACCTCACACTTTTACGGATTGAATTCCATTTTCCACTTTTCTGCCCAACTGACCCCTACGTCGATATCGTCCTGTAGTTTAAAGCTTTCCTCCTCACTGTGAACCACACAGCCAATTTTTGTATCATCTGCAACTTTCTTTATCATGCCCCCTACATTTAAATCTAAACCATTAATATATACTACAAAAAGGGACCGAGTACTGAGCCCTGTGGAACCCCACTGGGACCAGCCTTCTAGTCACAAAAACACCAGGCAACCATCACCCTTTGCTTCCTGCCACTGAGCCAATTTTGGATCCAATTTGCCACCCTCCCTTGAATCCCATGGGCTTTTACTTTTTTGATCAGCCTGCCATGTGGGGCCTTATCAAAAGCCTTGCTAAAATCCATGCAGACTACATCAAATGCACTGCCCTCAACGACCCTCCATATTACCTCCTCAAAAAATTCAATCAAATTAGTCAAACATGACCTTCCCATAACAAATCCGTGCTGACTGTCCTTGATTCCGGAGATGAGGGAGTTGAGTTATGAGGAAAGGTTGAGTAGGTTGGGTCTCCACTCATTGGAATTCAGAAGAATGAGAGGTGATCTTATCGAAACATATACGATCATGAGGGGGCTTGACAAGGTGGATGCAAAGAGGATGTTTTCACTGATAGGGAAGACTAGAACTAGAGGGCATAATCTTAGATTAAGGGGCCACCCATTAAAACTGAGTTGACGAGAAATTTATTTTCTCAGAGGGTTGTGGATCTGTGAAATTCGCTGCCTCAGCGAGCTGTGGAAGCTGGGACATTGAATATGTTATGTATTTAACCCCTTGCAACTTGTATTACACTACCACCAGAGGGCCTGCCTGTTGGAGTCCCAAAGGAGCCCAGCATCCCTTGGGAACACGGTATATAAGCAGGCCATCCACGAGGTACCTGCAAGTTGGAGTCTTATTACAGGAGATAAGGTCAAACTTATTCATTGTACACAGTACTCAGTTTCATTCTTTATTATGAACGCATCAATTGGCGATGAGGTAACGAACAACCGCGGAAAAATGCAAAGAACTGTTGGTATCCTGGAGAAGTTCTCAGAAGGGGATGATTGGGAGGCCTTCATGAAGAGACTCGACTAATACTTTGTGGCCAATGAGCTGGAAGGGGATGAGAACGCTGCCAAACGAAGGGCGATCCTCCTAACTGTCTGTGGGGCAACAATCTATGGCCTCATGAAGAATCTTCTAGCTCCGGTGAAACCAACAACCAAATCCAATGAAGAATTGTGTACGCTGGTCCAGGAACATCTAAATCCTAAGGAAAGCGTTTTGATGGCGAGATATCGGTTCTACATGTGTCAACGGTCGGAGGGCCAGGAAATGGTGAGCTATGTCGCCGAACTAAGACGCCTCGCAGGACATTGCGAATTTGAAGGATTCCTAGAACAAATGCACAGAGACTTTTTTGTACTGGACATTGGCCATGAGGTAATCCTTCGCAAACTGTTGATTGTTGAAACTCCGAATCTAAGTAAAGCCATAACGATAGCCCAGGCATTTATGTCCACCAGCAACAACAGCAAACCGATTTTGCAGAGTAAAGAAGTTTTAGCCAGTACTGTGCACAAAGTAATATCATTTTTGAGCAGGAATATACATGGCAGAACATGACTGCTGCTGCCCGACCTCAGAGGACCCAGAGTCCATCATCAATCGTTAATGCGAGGCAGTTAACACCTTGTTGGCGTTGTGGAGGTGATCATTGGCCGCATCAATGCCGCTTCAAGCACTTTGCGCGCAATGGTTGCAGAACAATGTGACACCTCCAGCGAATGTGCAGGCGAGCTGCAAATCCTGCAAACCACTATGTTGCAGAGGAAGATTGATCCACTGTGGATTGGGCTGAATTGGAGACTCGTACCGAGGAGGCAGAAGTGTACGGGGTTCACACATTCACCACGAGATGTCCACCAATAATGTTGAAAGTTGAACTGAAGGGAATTCTATGGAATTGGACACAGGTACGAGTCGGTCCATAATGAGTAAAAAGGCCTTCGACAGGCTGTGGGGCAATAAGGCACACAGGCCCAAGCTCAGCCCCATTGACACCAAACTAAGGACTTACACCAAGTAGCTAATCCCTGTAATTGTCAGTGCAGAAGTCAAAGTCTCCTATGATGGAGCAGTACACGAACTCCCGCTGTAGATTGTGCCAGAGGATGGCCCCATATTGTTTGGTAGAAGTTGGCTCGGAAAAATCTGCTGGAACTGGGATGACATCCGAACACTTTCGTCCATCGACGACGGCTCATGTGCCCAGGTTCTGAGCAGGTTTCCATCGTTGTTCGAGCTAGGCATTGGAAGCTTCTTGGGGGCGAAAGTGCAGATCCATTTGGTTCCCAGTACGCGACCCATCCACCACAAGGCACGGGCAGTACCATATATGATGCGTGAGAAAGTGGAAATTGAGCTGGACAGGCTGCAGCGAGAAGGCATCATCACGCCGGTGGAATTCAATGAATGGGCCAGTCCAATTGTCCCAGTACTTAAAGAGGATGGCACGGTCAGAATTTGTGGGGACTATAAAGTAACGATTAACCATTTTTCGCTACAGGACCGCTACCCAAGGCAGACGATCTATTTGCGACCCTAGCTGGAGGGAAGACGTTCACCAAGCTGGACCTGACCTCGACCTACATGACGCAGGAACTGGAGGAGTCTTCGAAAGGCCTCACCTGCATCAACACGCACAAAGATCTGTTCATCTATAACAGAAGCCCGTTCGGGATTCGGTCGGCCACGGCAATCTTTCAACGGAACATGGAGAGCCTGCTAAAGTCGGTTCCTTGTACAGTGGTCTTCCAGGACGACATACTGGTTACAGGTCAGGACACCATTGAGCACTTGAAGAATCTGGAAGAGGTTCTTAGTCGGTTGGATTGCGTGGGACTCAGGTTGAAAGTGTGTTTTCCTGGCGCAGGAGGTCGAGTTCTTGGGAAGAGAATCGCAGCAGACGGCATCAGACCCACCGACACCAAGATGGAGGCCATCAAGAATGCGCCGAGACCACAGAACGTGACGGAGCTGCAGTCGTTCCTCGGACTCCTTTTTACTATTTCGGTAATTTCCTACCTGGGTTAAAAACTCTGCTCGAACCCCTACATGCGCTACTGTGCAAGGGAGACGACTGGGTATGGGGCAATTCACAAGAGGCTGCCTTTAAGAAAGCCAGGAATCTGTTGTGTTCAAACAAACTGCTTATCCTGTATAACACTTGTAAACGATTAGTGCTAGCTTGCGATGCGTCGTCATATGGGGTTGGGTGTGTGCTACAACAGGCTAACGAATCGGGGAGTTTGTAACCGGTCGCTTATGCGTCCAGAAGTTTGTCCAAGGCCGAAAGGGCCTACAGCATGATTGAAAAAAAGGCTCTGGTGTGCGATTATGAGGTAAAGAAAATGCACCAGTACTTATTTGACCTCAAGTTTGGGCTTGAAACTGACCACAAGCCGCTCATATCGCTGTTCTCTGAGAGCAAAGGGATTAACACCAATGCCTCTGCCCACATCTAAAGATGGGCGCTCATGCTGTCAGCATATAACTATGTAATCCGCCACAGACCGGGCACAGAGAACTGCGCAGATGCTTTCAGTCGGCTACCATTGCCCACCACCGGGGTGCAAATGGCGCAGCCTGCGGACTTGCTCTTGGTAATGGATGCATTCGAAAATGAAAAGTCACCCGTTACGGCCCGCCAGATCAGGACCTGGACCAGCCAGGATCCTTTACGGTCCTTGGTAAAAAGCTGTGTCCTCCATGGGAGCTGGTCCAGCGTCCCAGCGGAGATGCAAGAGGCAATTAAGCTGTTCCACAGGCGCAAAGCTGAAATGTCCTTGCAGGCGGACTGTCTGTTGTGGAGAAATCACATGGTTTTGCCCAAGAAAGGCAGAGATACGTTCATTTGTGAACTGCATAACACCCACCCAGGCATTGTAATGATGAAAGCCATAGCTAGATCCCATGTGTGGTGGTCCAGCATCGACTCAGATTTAGAGTCATGCGTGCGCCAGTGCAATTCTTGCTCTCAGCTGAGCAATGCACCCAGAGAGGCACCGCTAAGTTTGTGGTCATGGCCTTCCAAACCGTGGTCGAGGATCCACGTGGACTATGCGGGCCCAATTCTAGGCAAAATGTTCTTGGTTGTTGTGGATGCTTACTCAAAATGGATTGAATGTGCAATAATGTCTGTAAGCATGTCCACAGCCACTATTGAAAGCCTACGAGCCATGTTTGCCACGCATGGCCTGCCTGATGTCCTAGTCAGCGACAATGGGCCATGTTTCACCAGTACTGAATTCAAGGAATTCATGATCTGCAATGGGATCAAGCACATCACATCTGCCCCATTCAAGCACGCATCCAATGGCCAGACAGAACGGGCAGTTCAGACCATCAAGCAAAGCTTGAAATGCATGTCAGGAGACTCCCTGCAGACATGACTATCCCGAGTGCTGCTCAGATACCGCACCAGACCCCACTCGCTCACCGGGGTTACCCCAGCCGAGCTGCTCATGAAAAGGGTACTCAAAACAAGACTCTCTCTTGTCCACCCTGAACTCCATGATCACATGGAGGACAGGCAGCATCAACAAAGTGAGTACCATGCCCACGCAAATTTGTCACGTGACATTGAGGTCAAGGACCCTGTGTTTGTACTCAATTATGGACATTGTCCCAAATGGCTCGCTGGCATGATCATAGCCAAAGAGGGGAGTAGGGTGTTTCAGGTCAAATTGGCCACTGGACTAACGTGCAGAAAACATTTGGACTAATTCAAATTGCGGTTCACCAACAGCTACGAACAACCCGAAGAAGACACCACCAACTTCGATCCTCCAACACACACACAAGTGGCAACCGACATCATGGTTGACCATGAAGCTGAACTCACTATCCCCAGCACCCCGGCAAGGCCAGTGAAGAACTAACCAACTCACCCACACCCGCATTTGTACCGAGATGATCGACAAGGAAGCAAAAAGCCCCAGATCGTCTCACCTTGTAAATAAGTGTACGATTGACTTTACGGGGGAGTGATGTTATGTATTTAACCCCTTGCAACCTGTATTACACTACCACCAGAGGGCCTACCTGTTGGAGTCCTAAGGGATCACAGCATCCCTTGGGAGCACAGTATATAAGCAGGCCACCCACGAGATACCTGCACTCTGGAGTCTTATTAAAGGAGCTAAGGTCACACTTGCTCATTGTACACAGTACTCAGTTTCATCCTTTATTATGAACGCATCAGAATACATTTAAGACAGTAATAGACAGTTTCTTAAATGATAAAGGAATAAGGGGTTACGGAGAGCAGGCAGGAAAGTGGACCTGAGTCCATGATCGGATCAGCCATGATCGTATTAAATAGCGGAGCAGGCTCGAAGGGCCGTATGGCCTACTCCTGCTCCTATTTCTTATGTTCTTATGTTCTTATTAATCCGTGTCTTTCCAAATGAAAGTTTGTCATCCTTATACATAACACAAAAAGATGACACTGTTGATAAAATTCAAGGATATTCAATGTTTTTAAACTAAATTATGTGCTACTTTGGTTTTGTACTTTACACTCTGTTTACATTGTCTTAAATACCTGTAGTGGGTTACTGATTTTCCTACCCTTATATTCTTTGCTTCTTAAATAATTTATTGGATTTAGTACATCTTAAGTTCGACCTAACTGTGCATGCTACTCATTCTGCAGCAACTGTTGCAAGTCTAACATCTCCTTCATGAAAATCCGACAAGGTAACATAGGGAATGTAATCCCATCTCCGGTGAATAATTCATCACCAGTGGAAACCACTCTCCTTGTTACCAGTTTTCTTTTTTTCTTTGGAATGAGCATGGTAGCCTACTGGTTATGGTACTAGACAAGCAACCCTAAGGTAGTGGGGGTGAAATTCCCCTGCTGTGCGACTCCCGTTAGCGCCTCCGTGGAGCACTAATGGGATGCGAAAGTGTTTTCGCCTGGAGCGGGGTGGGATGGGGGGACGCTACCAATTTCCGTGAAATTGTGCAAGAGTTGGAGGAGGCGTGAAGCCGGTAGCACCCCGGGCCGCCGTGCCTCCGGCGACTACGTCATCGCTGTGCGCACCGGCCCGTTTTGGCCCCGTGGCAGAAATTAGGCAGCGCCCTGGCAGACCGCCACGGGCGATGCCAGCGCCAGCCTCACGGGTCATGAACCGGGCTGCACTTCATACGCGGGGCGGAACGTAAAGGCGAGGTGTGCGCCACCATTTTGCGCCACCCTCCAACCTACCGGTCTAGCCTCAGAGTCCATTTTCGTGGGGTTGGTACTGTGATGGTGCAGCCAGGCACTCCATTTCAGTGCTGGGCTGCTGCCATGGCCCCCTCCGCATCCCCAGTGGCCTACTGGAGGCCCATCGAAAGCACCGAAGAGCTCGCGGCGCCTCTTCCCTTTAACGGAAGGGGAGTGCCCTTGGAACGCACCAGCGCTACAGGTAGCACCCCCGAGCCCACTCATAGAGGACATGGAGCACCTGGCATTGCTTGCTGTCAGGGGTGGTAAGCCCAATTTCACATCCAGGGTAGAGTGGGAGGGGGTGTGGTCTCTGTGGCCCTGACCTGTGAGTACTTGCTACTGACATCAATTGGTAAAAATGGAAAACCATTCCAACCCCTAGCAGTGCCATCTTACACTTTGATGTGCACAATAATTCATCAAATACATAAATCAAAGGAAGAATTGCAGCTGATTTAAATTGTGATCTTATTTTTTATATGTGTGCTGAGAAGGTGAGCTTGCTAATAAAATCTCATCTTATACCCATTGTGGTGGTGAATCTTTGGAATTCTCTATCCCAGAGGGCTGAGGAGGCTCAGTCGTTGAGTAGATTCAAGACAGAGATCAATAGATTTTTGAATATTAATTGAATCAAAGGATACGGGGATAGCATAGGAAAGTGGAGTTGAGGTAGAAGATCAGCCATGATCTTATTGAATGGCGAAGCAGACTCAAGGGGGCGAATGGCCTACTCCTGCTTCTATTTCTTATGTTCTTATGTTCTTATGTATCTGCACAAGGCACAAAAATAATTGATCTTAGATGAGCTGGGGAGATCAAACAAAAGCTGGGGAGTTCAAACTAGGCCACTTGCAGCTCCAATAACGCACATGCTGGGAACGAGTTCTGGGAGGCCAGGGAAAGAAAACTAAATAAACATAATAACCTTGAACATTGTGTCACAAGTTTGTTTTTGTGTCGCATGGGGCAAAGTTTGAAGTATTGCAGCCTAGTCTTTTATTACAAAGCTGCAACAGAAAGTCAAGAAACGCAGAGTCACATTCACCGATGTCATGCAACAAAAATCAATACCATTTGCTCAAAACTTGTTACAGTGTATCATGGCAAAACGGAGCCATATTGCCCTCCGAGTTGCAAAGTGGGAGAAGTGCCTGCTTTTCATTAAAATTTGTGACCTACTAACAAAATCATGTGCCCTCGCAATTTTCACATAGATAATTTCTGAAAGTGGGATTCGCTTCTTGGTAATTTAAAAAAACAACCAACCATAATACGCTCTCCAATATAGACTTATTATATACTTATTGTGCAGAAAAGTGTCTGTTGTCTAAAAGGCAAAGTGCCTGAATGCTGCAAAGTTTCTTCTGGATGCCTAGAAAGTCCCTGTACATAAACGTTAAGGAGGCTGCTGATCTTCACTGCCACTGGAAGTGCAAGGCTGATGCATGACTGTTCCCATTGGTCATTGTGGATCAGGTGGGAAACCTCAATCACAAATTCTGACAGATTTTGCATTGCTCCTCTGCCATGCCCAGGGAACTGACTTTCTATCAGTAGACTCACTGCCTGTGGTAGTACCTGTACTGCACCCTCTGTACTTATTGGATGCCCTCTCCTTTTACTTCTCCACTGTGATATTTCCAGCAATAGCCGCTGCACCATGCACTTGGCAGGACTCATCTCTGAACGTTTTAAAATCTTTGGGGTGATATTTCAAAATCTCCCCCCTCATAGTACCTTGTGTTGCGTGTTTATTGATTGCATTATACATCTTCAGAAAGGTGCCGGACTTGCTCATTAATTACCTTTAAAAGGCCTTAACAAGCAAAAAGATGGACTCATTATTCACAATGTTCATTAACCCATTTTTGGAGGGGTAGGACATCTCTGATCAGTGCCAAACATGGAGTTGTCTTCCAATACTACATTCCTTTTTACTCTTGTCTCTATTTTTACTAAAGTTAATGAAGAGACGAAGATATAGCCCCAGTTTTACAAAATATAATCATAGAATAGTATAGCACAGAAGTAGGCCATTCAGCCTATTGAGCCTGCTGGCTCTTTTGAAGTGCAATCCAGTTAGTTCCATTTCCCGACTCTGTCCCCATCTCCCTGCATTTTTTTCTCCTTCAAGTTTTTATCCAATTTCTTTTTGAAAGCTACTACTGAATCTGTTTCCAGCACCCTATCAGGCAGTGCATTCCAAATCCTAACTACTCGTGCGTAAAAATGTTTTTCCTCATGTCGCCTCTGGTTCTTCTGCCAATCACTTTAAATCTGTGCCCGTTGGTTATTTACCCTTCAGCTATTGGAAACATGTTCTCTTTATTTACTCTATCTAAACGCTTCATGATTTTAAACACATCATCAAATCTCCTCTTAGCCTTCTCTGCTCTAAGGAGAACAACCCCAGCTTCTCCAGTCTATCCAAGTAACTGTAATCCCTCATCCCTGGAACCATTCTAATAAATCTCTTCTAACTCTCCCCAAAGCCTTCACATCCTTCCTCAAGTGTCATGCCCAGAATTGGGCACAGTACTCCAGCTGGGGCTGACTTAGTGTTTTATATAGGTTTAGCATAACTTCCTGGCTTTTGTACTCTATGCTTCAATTTATAAAGCCCAGGATCCCATCTGCTTTATCAACCGCTTTGTTAACCTGTCCTGCAACCTTCACGTATTTGTGCACAAACACCCCCAGGTCTCTCTGTTCTTGTACATCCTTTAAAATTGTACCATTTAGCTTACAATTTTGAATAAGTTCTGTTATTACAATAATGTGAGAGAGGAATTTATTTTCTTTGACATTTGTGCACTCTACACGGCACATGCACAATTTGTTTATGACTTGTTAAATGTTGACTTAGATGTATTAAAATATCTCCGAAATGCAATATTCAGCATGTTAAGGATCCTCAGCTACTTTGTACACCAGGGAAAAAAGAAACAAGGATGAATTCACCAAGGATACGCATTACCCAGTGGCATTTGAGGTGTAATTTAGGAAGAATGTAGTTTGGAATGGCAATATTCAATACAATGTGGAGGAAAGTACAATAGTCTGGGCTGAATAAGAAGATTTATTCCTTTCTAATTGATTTGTTCATGGTTTTTGATTAACGCATTGTTTTAAAGTTAACCGCTGTGGTTATTAAAGCTTTCCTTTTAATTGTTTTACAGGTTAAATGTAATAAATCAGTAAAAGTGAACCACAGAAAACATGTTTAGAAAGATCATTACCTATTTGACATGTCATTCCTGTGTAAAGGGGATGACAGTGACATTTGAAGCTTGTGTTAATTGATTCACAGGTACCCTCATTTTCACAAGGCTGTGTTAAACAAGGATCTGAAAAAAGATTAAAGTAACAATATTATTGTTTTCATCGCAGGGCGTACAGTACATAAATTAATAACTGGCAGTCCAAAGACAACTAACAGGTACATAATACTTCAAAATATTAAGCAATGGACTTTTACTGCAGTGAACGTATCTCTCCAAGTTCCTGTTGTAATCATCTGTAGTGATTCCTGGTAGAGGGTAGAAGAATTAAATATCTCTTGAAGGCCCACATGCCTTTGGATGCATCTAGCAGGTGCAGTTCTGTGAATATGCTCATAAAACTGTGCTATCACTCTCAGGTGGGTAGCTGCAGAAAGTAGTTGGCTGCTGGCTACAGCCCTGTATATATTGCAAGCTGTGCTTTGCTGTGAATGGCTTACATGCCTGCAGAGCCTCACTCTTTTTTCAGCAAAGTTGACATGTTCCGAGAGCAACGGCAAGACCACATTGGTACACCCCGCTTAAGTTTATGAGGTGATCTGGGAGTCCGACTGAGTCACGGGCACTTTTCAAACCCAGCCTAGTATCACACTGGAGTTATACTCCAGACAAAGCAAGCCCAAGGGGTGTTCGATTACCTCCCTGAGAGGGATCTGACTCCATTGGACTCTGGAGTTAGATTTGCACATGCCATTGATAGGACTGAGCCTGGGGGAGACATATGTGTAGGCTTGTTTTTCAATGCCGAAATGGTTGATGCACTCAGACACTGGAAGCCCAAGGCCCATTTTAAATTGGGCCTTGGGTCCTTGGGCCTCAGCTAAGCAATTCCAGTGAGGTGCAGGTGGGTCCCCTGAGACTGCTTGGTGGATCCCTCTGGACCAATTTGGGCCGGCTGTTATGCTGGCCACTGCTCTGGGGTAGATCCTAGGAAGTGGGGGAGGTGAACGGGAGGGGGAGGGGTGGAGATCGTCATACGGCAGCAGCTCCCAGTAGTGCTGTGTAACCAGAAGCAGCATTCCTGCTCCTCCTAACTTCACATTAAGGTAAGATTTTAAAAACATTTTTACGATTATGTTGGTGGTCTCCAGTGGTCCCTTTAAAGTCTGCTGGTTTGGCCGCAAAAGGAACCAGAAAGACAGTTTCTGACCAATCTCTGAGGGGTGTCCATAAAACAGGCATTAGGGCTCCTGATTAGCACATACAAGAGGCCGCACACCTATTTAAGATGGCCATCAGGGATGTTCAATATCGCCTGAGCCAATATAGGGTTGTGCGTATTTCAGGTGCCCTTGGGGTATAGCACCCAAAATTGGACTTTTATTGCTCTGTTTCGTGTTCGACAAAACGATTGAAATTAGGTCCAATTCCTCCTCTGACTGGACTAGGAGGCATAGTCTCAGGATAAGGAGTCAGCCATTTAGGACTGAGATGAGGAGGAATTTCTTCACTCAGAGGGTTGTGAATCTTTGGAATTACCTACCCCAAAGGGCTGTGGATGCTGAGTTGTTGAGTATATTCAAGGCTGAGATTGATAGGTTTTTGAACTCTAAGGGAATCAAGGGATATGGGAATCAGACGGGAAAGTGGAGTTGAGGTCGAAGATCAGCCATGATCTTATTGAGTGATGGACCAGGCTCGAGGGGCAGTTTGGCCTACTCCTGCTCCTATTTCTTAAGTTCTCCCATTTGTTTAATCCAAGACTTAAATTACTATTTCCTTGGAGTTGGAGGTGTGGGGGAAACACCTGTAAACGGAGGTTACAGCCATGATCTTATTGAGTGATGGAGCAGGCTTGAGGGGCCAAATGGCCTACTCCTGCTCCTACTTCTTATGTTCTTTTGTTACACTTCTGGAAAAGCAGGAGCAGCCCTGAGGAAATTCCCAGCATTGGGTAACACTTTTTTTATTAACTTTATAAACTATCCCAGGACAGCATTCTGGTTTATTAAATAAATTTACATTTGTATATTGCAAAGTTAACAGTGATCAAACTGAAGATAATCATTAGATACTGCATTCTACAATTGGAAAAATAGTTTAAAAAAACAATGTAAAAACCTTGTTCCTCAGAATCATCAAATAACCAGTTATCTTCAGATTTAACTTGTTCTCCCCCTTCATCGGCAGCACCTGGTTCATCAGGGTCTACATAATCATCTGTTTCTTGAGTAGAATTTAGAAATTAGTCATTCATCATCATTAATTCTCATATACACAGTGGATACTCCATATGAAGTTGTTGAATACCATGTTTATTTAACCAGTGCAGGAACCGGCATAGCTCGTGCATGATGAAGTCACTGAAGAGTCATCCAAGTCTCCCTCACAAGCAGAATCAACAAGCATTCAACAGCTTCATATTCAGTATCCCAGTTACACATTGTGTACATTTAACTTTGCTGTGCTCCAGTTAAAATGTGGAATTTTGGTCCAGTATGGTGGTATTTTGCAGACTGGTGTGAAGTAGTACCCCTGTATGAAGTTGCACTCTAGATTGCTTGTGGGCAGGCATTGGTGCCAAGCTTGATATATCAAAGTGAAATAATAAATATTTATCAAATACTGTTTTGTGTCAAATTCATTGTGTAATTATTTATCCCCCAATTTTAGCATTGCCAAAGATGCCCATTTAATAACAGACCTATCTCTCACTTTTGGCTCTGTACGCATCAGATTCCCTGTATACCTTTACTTGTATTCTGAGTTTCAACCAACTGTTGGATGTTGCCAATACAGGTAACCAGTTTTTCAAAGAGAGAAAAATAAGAGAATGGTAGTTAAAGGTAGGGTTAATGAAGCATACACAGTGCCAATAAAAAGACGCTATAAAAACAATCGGGGAAAACTTGGATAAGACCCGAAAACAGGTACAGAGATCGCGGTCCGCGATTAAACTGTACCCGTTCATTGCGTTGCAGGCAACACAGTAAAGTGGTGCTGCCTGCTCTAAAAGAGGAGGTGCATTGTGGCTGCAATAAGTGGTGGTAGATTTTTCAAAACTGAATCGATATGGTGATACAGTACTTTGAGCAATGGCTCAACATGTGAGAGAGTGTGCACTGGAGGCCTTGGTGGAAGAGATGGAAAGGAAATGTCCTGTATCTGCATCGGGGTAGGAGATCCCCAGACACATGCTCAGGAGGCAGTGGGAACAAATAGTCAAGGTGAGTAACTTCATCTTCAAATGGGATATCCTACCAACTACACCAATAACCTCATCCAGTGCTCAATTCACTATACTCACCTACCAACAATCTATATCAATCATGACTCAACCCTATCATTCACATGCTTTATCTCACCCTCATACACCTATTACTGTTGCAAGCCTCACACCCACAGCTCACAACTCGCACATACTGGCAGCTGTTCAACCATAACAGTCACACCACCCAAACATACGGCACGATACTCACTGACTCACTTCCCCCTTTCTTGCAAGAGAAGGTGGCAGATAACAGGAGGTAACAGGAAAGAACTGGAGAAGGACAAGTCCGGCTGTATGTTTCAACACCCATGCAGGAGACAGTGCTGGCCACCATGGGTAGGGGCATCGCTGAGGCTGTGGCCACTGGCAGGGCTGAAGCGATTGATGATGAGAGTATCCCCATACCTAATCCTCCTTCTCTTGTCCCACTTCTCCCTCATCCCTCAATCTCTTCTGACTTAGAAGCTACAGAGGGTGTAAGCACACAGTTCTTACTTTCTCCTCTCCCCTTACTAAAACCCAACTCTTGTCCCTTTTTCCTTTCACATACCCAAGAACTGGAACCTGCCCAGTCAATGAAGGAAGAGGAAGAAGGCGGTGAAGATGAAGAGAAACCATCACTCAATCTTCCACTCGCAGCCACCAGCTCAAATACTGACACTGCATGTTAGAGACTAGGATAGAGGAGGGATCTGCATGTGGTGAGACACTGGGCACAACTGCGCAGGAAGCAGGGCGGGGGCAGGCGAAAGGATAGTGGAGGTGCCAGCCCGCCAGAGGGCGAGGTCACACACTAGTTCTGCCGCAGAGGAAACAGATGAGGACATTGAAGGGCCAGGCTACAGAAGAAGGCTGATGAGTGTACACACCCATGTGCTTGGTGCACTGGAACGCCTGCTAGAAAGCCTGCCCTCAATGTCAAGGAGCATAGAGGAGTCCAGCACCAACTTGGCACAGGGCTTTGCGCAGTGCTTGGAGCCCATCCTTTGCAGCATGGAACAGGTGGTCACCTCCACCAGCACACCTATGGAACCCAGCATGAAGCAGTGACTGATAGTTGATGTCCCATCTTCCATTGCAGCAAAGGTGGAGATAGACTGATTTTTGAACGAATAAAGGATTATGGGGAGTGGGCAGGGAAGTGGAGCTGAATCCATGATCAGATCAGCCATGATCTTATTAAATGGCGGAGCAGGCTCGAGGGGCCTTCTCCTGCTCCTATTTCTTACGTTCTTATGTTCTTATAAAGCAGCAAAGGTCTGAGTGCTGCAGTGGAAGCTCAGACTGCAGCTGTGCAAACTCAGACTGCTGCCATCATGGCTCTGGATGCCAGTGTTCAAAGGGGCTTACGGGGCATCACAGCAGTTCATCAATCTGTTCTCCAACAGATTACTAGGCGTGCTGAGACGCCGCCCCAGGGGAGTACAAACCTGCTGTTCTCAGAATGACAGGATTCGCCCCCCTTCTCCACTTCCTCATGTTCTTGCTCTCCAGCTTTCCCCTGGAGGTTGTTCCCTCATAATGGCCAGGTTGTATAGCATGCAGCGTACTACCACAACTCTTGATACCCGCTCAGCCGAATACTGCAGGGCTCCTCCAGAGCATTCCAGGCAGTGGAGCAGTTGTTTGGGGACCGTGATGGTGTGCTCTACAATGTTCCCTGTGGCAGCATGGCTCTCATATTATATCTGCTGTGCACGTGTGCGTGGGTTCCGGACCGGACATAAGCCATGTCATGAGTAGATAACCTTTGTCGCCCAGTAGCCAGCCTTTAACTTGCCGTGATGGATCAAATGCAGCTGGCACAGAGGGCTGCCACAGAATGAAGGAATCATGATTGCTGCCAGGATACCGGGCAGTCATCTACATGATGTGCTGCCTATGATCACACAGCAGCTGTACATCCAGGGAGTGGAATCTCTTTCGCTACAGGAAAATGGCAGAGTTCACATGAGGCGCACGCAAGGCAATATGTATGCAGACAATGGTACCTAGCACCATGGGGAAGCCTGCAATCCAAGCAAACCTTCATGCTCGCTCTGCCTGGTTGCCTTTGGCAAGAGGGAATGATATGAGCTGTCTCTCTTTGTAAAGGGAGTCTCATTGACCTCCCATATTTAACAGCACACTGCAAACTGTGAGATTTTGCCTTTATCTCCAGAGGCAGCCTGGAAGGAGCCAGACGCATAAAGGTTTAGAGTCACAGTCACCTTGACAGCCACATGCAATGCAGTCCTTATCATGCTTTGAGGTTGCAGTTGTGGCTGCAGCAGTTGGCAGAGTCCAGTCGCCAGCTCTTCAGTGAAGCGAAGTCGTCACATGCATTGGTTCTCGCTGAAGTCCTCATAAGGGAATTACTCCCCAAAGACCCAGGTCAGATATGGCCTTCTGCTGAGAGCCCTTCTCGCCCTCCTCCTCTTCCCTCTTTCAGCAGCTTGTCCAGCTCTGCATGGCCTTGGAATGTCCAAGTAATGCTCAATTCCAAGAGGAAGGCCTACCAGATCACCCATGTCTGAAAGCAACTTGTTTCAGCACAAGCTTTTAACCCACGAAAAAAGTCGTTCAGCACCAGCCATACCACTCCCTGTATATTACTGAAACTTTAGACAATTATAGGAAAGCTCCAAAAATGCATAGAATTGCACCAGCAGCCAGCGGAAATAATCCATCAGCTAACCTACAAGTACTCTCACGTTCTACCCACCGTAAACTTTAGGTCATCCAAAAATCTGCTGCTTGTGTCCTAACCGGCATCAAGTCCCGTTCACCCATCGCTCTTCTACATTGGCTCCCGGTTGAGCAACACCTCGATTTTAAAATTCTCATCCTTGTTTTCAAATCCTTCCATGGCCTCACCCCCTTTCCTATCTCTGTAATCTTCTCCAGCCCCACAACCCCCCGTGATATCTGCGCTACTCCAATTCTGGCCTCTTGAGCATCCCCGATTTTAATTGCTCCACATTGGCAGCCGTGCCTACAGCTACCAAGGCCCTAAGCTCTGTAATTCCCTGCTTAAACCTTTCCGCCTCACTTCCTCTCTTTCCTCCTTTAAGTCGCTCCTTTAAACCTGCCTCCTTGACCAAGCTTTTAATCATTTGCCCTAATATCTCCTTATGTGGCTCGGTTTTGAATTTTGTTTGATAACGCTCCTATAAAGCACATTGGGACATTTTACTATGTTAAAGCCACTATATAAATTCAAGTTGTTGTTGTATTTCATGATCCATTTAAGTAGCGCTGGTGGGCGAGTCCTTCGTGCCATTGAACGCATGTTCAGCTGTGTGAGATTAAGTTGGCTGAAGCGTGGCATTCGAAAATGACAGCGTGGAACCAAATTAGCATCGTATACTGATTGACATCATAATTTACCTGCTCTGCATGCTGCCAATAGTCATTATGTGCGCAGGCATACTACTGTACCAAGATGGCGTCCGGCGTACTTCCCGACGGAAGTGTGCACGTGCGCATCTAGGACCTGATTTTCGACCGTTAGGAGCCGATTAGCGCCTAAAAAACAGCCGCCACAGCGTCCAATTTCTCCCCCGATTAGCCCTACAGTTTTCAGCCTTTCAGTTTGTTAATGCATGTTGAGATATTGAAATAGTGTTCTCTCCAGAAAGTGATATTAGGAGAGGAAAAGTGTTATTTGAAATGTGGAGACATCCCAAAACTGAGCAGGCTGTCACAGAGCAGAGAGAGTGAAAAATGAGGAAGTGAAATAAAAAAGTAAGAAGTCAGAGAAAAAGAAAATTGAAGAATAGAGAAAAAAATTAAAACATGAAAAGCAATTTTTCATCCTGTAGAAAAGGACCTAGATTCCACACAATAATTTCTTACGGCCTTGTTGTTGAGTAGTGCAAAATCTGGCCAATCACGAGCTGAGACTAGCATCTCATTATTCCTTGCTCTGGTGTAGAGGATTATGTTTGGGAAATGCTGCTTCATTTTAGGAAGAACTCCATAAGGTTAGAAATTCTGGTAACACCCCTGTCCACAGCTGTTCTCTGGACTCCAGTGAGTGTTTCAAATGTGCCATGCAATTCATTGGTTAGCAGGCAGATTTAAACCAACTCAAGGTTCCCACAGTTACAGAACTGTTTCTCCAGTTAGAACTCCCTTGGTCTCTTTTTCTGCTACACTGAAATATATTGCTGCAAAATGGGTCCATTAAACATGATACATTTCAAAAAAACACGTATAGTTATTTTAATGCAACTAATACAATAGTGTAAACTACAAAAGTTTGGCATTTGTATATAATTACCTTCTGTCAAAATATAGATCAAAATACAAGTGATGTTTGTTGAAGAAACATCAGTTATCATACAACACATTTGTGCCTATACAGGTTCTTTGAAAGAGCTATCCGGTTAGTCTGTCACCATAACCCTGCAAATGTTTCCTTTTTAATTATATATCCATTTCCTTATAAGGCGGGATAAATGCTTTATAGCATACCTGAACATACTCTGATAACTATTCAACATTTCCATTGGCAGAAGGCAAATCTTGGAACATTCTAAGGGTGGGCTGTTGTTATTTTAGGTTTATTGATACCTTCAGTGAAAACCGCACAACTTGGAAGACTTTGCTTATATCATATCATATTTTAGAATACAGTCCCATTGGGCCCTAGTGCTTTGTCTTCCTTTGCTTAACTAACTCTCTATTTATCCATGATGCCCTGAAACTTCTAGTAGTTGAATTCTTTTTTTGTAGAATATACTTATACTGTCCCTTTACAAACTCCTTTCTAAAAACCTCCCCCTGTTGCTCTACAGTCCTGTGTGCCAATTTCTCCTTCCACATTACCTCAGTTAGCTTACTCATCTTTTTAAAGTCTGCCTTAATCCAACCTGGTGTTCTAGTTTTTATACTGACTTTTCTCTTTCTAGTCAGATCTTCAACCTTATCATATTGTGGTCACTACTCCCAAGGTGCTCAATCACTTTCAGCTAATCTACCTGATCTGTTTCATTACTCATAACCAGATCTGCCCTTGTTGGCCTACTAACATACTGTATTTTAGCAATTCCATTCCCTTTTCTCCATTTGCTCCCCTGTTGTTCCAATTGATAAGTGAATAATTAATACCTCCCAGAACAATAATTTAGCTATTGCTACTCTTTTTAATCTGATTGCAGATTTCCTCTTCCATTTCCTTCCTACAATATGGAGGTTTGCAACCTATCCCTACTAATGTAACAAGCCCTTTTAAAAAAAGATCCTTGATCTTCAACTATGTTGACTCTATCCGTACCCCTTCCTTGTCTACACCAACCCTCTACAACATTTATTCCTTATTTTATCAATAAATACTCCGTTCTTCCTTATCCTCTTACTATCCACTATGTCCAGGCCCCTCAATATTTTGTACACCTGGCCCTTCATCAAGGTGCACATGCAAATCAGATGGATGTCATAAGGCTTTGGAATTTCTGTCATCTCTGGCCCTTTTAGATATCATTGCCATTGGTGTAACTTATGAGTAGATTGAAAAAGGCTTTGCCTTATCAGAAGCAGCTCCACTTGGTGGGAATGATCCATTTAAAGGTGCTTACTGCCTGGCTATGTTTTGCTTATACCTCATAATTTGGGAATTTTTATTTTCTGTTTGGGTTGCTGATGGGTTGCACTTCAAACTACCAGACTGAGGAACTCTTTGGTCACCAGCACATTTTCTATTGCAACCCATAGCAGAAGACACCATAGAGCAGCATGGGTTTCCCTGTATGGATTACTCTTTTTTTTTTCATTTTAATGGAGGAGATGCTGGGAGGAGTTGAGTGAGGAGTTATGACTTCACCAACTTTGAGTCACTAAGGAAGCCCTGAATGAGCTATGCTACCTTCTGCACAAAGACACGAAGCCCCGATCAAGTAACCGAACAGCTCTGCTAAAGGCTGTCAAAATTAGTACAGGTCTTAATATTTATGCCACTGGTTCTCTCCAAGCTGCAACATCACCCAGGGTGCAGTCTAAATCTGAATAGGATAGGTCACCGATATGATCTTTTGGAGAGCTAGAGATTCATCAGCTTTGGGATGACTCCCTGACAGCAACATGACAGAGCCATTCAGTTTAATTATGTTGCTGGTTTTCCCAAAGCTAAGGGTCAATTTCATAATGTGTTCCAACAGTGGACTCATTGAATGTTCAAATTGTCTGTGCTTAGCTACACTCAATCCTATATGTCAAGACCATATTTTCAGAAGTTGTCATGGTCATGACAAACTCTAGCATCCCAGCTCTTTTCAGGAAAGACAGTGAGATGTTAGGGTGATTTCTGGGAGATACAACATAACCCTTGCTTCCAGAGCTCATGACCCCACTTCAGCTGACAATCTCATCAGCAGAACAGCAGTACATTGAGGCCCGTTCAATAGAATGGCTAGTGAGAGGACTATTGGGGTTCTGAAGACAAGGGGGTTCTTGATGTGCCCTTCAAAATGTCACTATTCAGAAAGGACTGGAAATGGAATCTCTGGAAGAATGGGCCCAGATGCAAAAAGCAGTTGAGGAACCTTAAAATCAGCCTCATGAGAATCAGTACTCAATGGACTCCATGCCAACTACTAGGGAAATTTGTACAGCGATTATTAGCAATAATCCTTGGACTAAATTGGTAATCGTTGACAATTTCCATCACAGTATCTCCCCAGCCTTCCTGCCAGCTGCAGTCATTCTATATATAAACATCTGTCTTTCTGACCCCTGTTAACAAATATGGTATTTCACCCCAACCACACCTTATGACATCTGATTTGCTCGTTGGACAACAGAGCCAATTCAAAGTGAAAGATCGCATTTATTTGAGCAAACTTCTGCCACCTTAAGTTGCTGCTGGGTCTTAAATCCTGCAATGACAAGTGTCCCCCCGCCACCTTCCCTGGTGATTTACTTTCATAATTCATGGGAGTTGCGCTCATGGCCCACCATGGTAGTGAACTGATGCTGTGCATTCCAATGGGGTCAGCAGCGAAAGTCTGCCCCGCTAGTGTTGCTGCAGCAGAAACAGCCCTGCAGCTTTTCACGGCCACTGTTTTCATACTTTGTACAATAACCATATAAATTAAACCAAAATACATATTAAAAAAACACAGACTTGAAGCTAGACTGTAGGATAATATCAGACAAACACCGTGGACTGAAATTCCTCTCTGCTATTTTAGTAACTGCTTATTTATCAATCCCTGCTAAAATAATCGAGGGGAGGGGGATTTCAGGGGAATACGTTTGATGTGCTATTATCCTGCAGCACGGATGTAGTTTACAGGAAATGTCTGATCCTGAGCACCTTCAACGATTAGTGCACATATACCCACAGATCTCTCTGTCCATGCACCCCCTTTAGAATTTTTATTTGTATAAACCCTTTATATTTGTTTTTGCTCAGCAATATCACATAGAGACCCTGAAAATCCCCATAGCAGTTATGACAGGGTTGTGCCTGGAGATTGTGCGGTCAATGTATAAGAAAGCTAAGCTTCGGTATCCCAACAAATATATGCCAAGAAACTAGACAAATGCTTAACTCCTCACTAGGAACCATCTGTGATTTACTTCCCAGCATAGATCTAGGAGTGAGTTATGCCTGTGTCAGCTCACCAACAGTCCTTACATTAACAAATTCTGATTGGAATTAATTAATTTTATCAACCCTCACTCCACTTGGGTCTCAGACTGATGTCTTAGGGCACACTTTCCGATCGCGCCACCCTTTTTGGATTGGATACCAGCGCGAGTTGACCTTCTCCCCCATTCTCTATTAACCGTGTGTACACAATTCCCAAGTGGATGTGTATCTTATACACTCGTGTACAATATCTACTTTTCTCCTTTAGTTTTCCCCTTGCTTTCTTGGAGGTGACACCTCTCATTCGGGCACACGTGTTTAGTTGTCAGCAGCCCTTCAGTCCCTTATCCAAGTGTGAGCCTAGACAGTGAAGTTTTGTTGGAGTTTTGTTGGCTATTCTAACTTGGAAGGCATCAAATCAAAGCAAGGAGTCACTGGATAGCAAGTGGGAAGTTGACTAATTTTTCTCCGCCTCCCTAGTGCTGATCTTAATTGTAGAATTCCTACTGCTGTCCTGGTTGAGATCAACAGACGGGAGATTAAACCTGGGCTGCTTCTGGCCTATGTGGTACTTCTGCACCAGTAGTGCAAGGACTCAGTGCAATGAGGGAGCATGTTAATTTCTACCTTTGTACAGACTGTCATTTAAATACATAAATGCACCTTTGTAGGAGAAGCCAGTTTTTAACATGAATAAGAAACATGAATATAAGAAATATATAATCCTGAGCAGCCTTGATGGAAGTTATCAATAACAGACTTCTGAAGGATGCCAGAGCACATCTTCATAATTAAGAGCAGCATTCAACAAATCTTCCGCTATTACTTACCTTACAGGTTTGACACACCAACCAGATGTTAGGTGACAAGTTAATTCAATTATGTTGAGAAGAGTTATTATTTAATATATATTGATGTTAAAAGTCACACAACTGCAAATACTGCTAGCAATTTACTATTCTCTAACCCTCTTCTTCAAGGACTGGGAAAAGTATGAAAAGCTCACCTTGATATTGAAATTGCTTTGCTGATAATGGCATTATATCCAGATGAAGCAGAGAAATCAGCTAATTTTATGCAACTCAATTCTACGCTGATTTTATGGAAGTCTTTTGTGAATATTTCTAGTCAGATTAATCAATACATCCATTAAGGAATGAGCACCTCAATTTACACAGATTTGGCCCTGCAATGCCCTCATAGAAATGCAGAAATTGCTTCAGCTCTTCCAACATCATAAGCAGCAACAACTTGTGCCTTTAATGGAGTAAACTGTCCCAAGGTGCTTCACAGGAGCAGTAACGAACAACATTTGACACTGAACCACATCAGGAGCTATGAGGGCAGGTGACCAAAACCTTGGTCAAAGAGGTAGGTTTTAAGGAGCGTTTGAAAGGAGGAAAGAGAGCTAGAGAGGTGGCAAGGTTCAGGGAAGGAATTCCAGCTGAAGGCACCAATGGTGGAGCAATTACGACAAGCTGATCGTCCTTGGTGACTTCAACGCCAGGGTCGGCAAGGACACTACCCTCTGGGGAGGCGTGATTGGCAGAAAGGGGGTAGGGAAAGCCAATTCCAGCGGTACCCTACTCCTGACAAAATGTCTAGAACATGAACTTGTTATCACCAACACCTTGTTCCGCCAGAGGGACAAATACAAGGCATCATGGCAACACCGGTAGTGGGTAAAATGATGGAATCAATTATTAAGGATGTCATAGCAGCACATTTGGAAAGAGGTGACATGATAGGTCCAAGTCAGCATGGATTTGTGAAAGGGAAATCATGCTTGACAAATCTTCTGGAATTTTTTGAGGATGTTTCCAGTAGAGTGGACAAGGAAGCACCAGTTGATGTGGTGTATTTGGACTTTCAGAAGGCTTTCGACAAGGTCCCACACAAGAGATTAATGTGCAAAGTTAAAGCACATGGGATTGGGGGTAGTGTGCTGATGTGGATTGAGAACTGGTTGGCAGACAGGAAGCAAAGAGTAGGAGTAAATGGGGACTTTTCAGAATGGTAGGCAGTGACTAGTGGGGTACCGCAAGGTTCTGTGCTGGGGCCCCAGCTGTTTACATTGTACATTAAGACGAGGGGATTAAATATAGTATCTACAAATTTGCAGATGACACTAAGTTGGGTGGCAGTGTGAGCTGCGAGGAGGATGCTACGAGTGACTTGGATAGGTTAGGTGAGTGGGCAAATGCGTGGCAGGTGAAGTATAATGTGGATAAATGTGAGGTTATCCACTTTGGCGGTAAAAACAGAGAGACAGGCTATTATCTGAATGGTGACAGATTAGATAAAGGGGAGGTGCAATGAGACCTGGGGGTCATTGAAGGTTGGCATACAGGTACAGCAGGCGGTTAAGAAAGCAAATGGCATGTTGGCCTTCATAGCGAGGGGATTTGAGTACAGGGGCAGGGAGGTGTTACTACAGTTGTACAGGGCCTTGGTGAGGCCACACCTGGAGTATTGTGTACAGTTTTGGTCTCCTAACTTGAGGAAGGACATTCTTGCTATTGAGGGAGTGCAGCGAAGGTTCACCAGACTGATTCCCGGGATGGTGGGACTGACATATCAAGAAAGACTGGATCAACTGGGCTTGTATTCACTGGAGTTCAGAAGAATGAGAGGGGATCTCATAGAAACGTTTAAAATTCTGACGGGTTTAGACAGGTTAGATGCAGGAAGAATGTTCCCAATGTTGGGGAAGTCCAGAACCAGGGGTCACAGTCTAAGGATAAGGGGTAAGCCATTTAGGACCGAGATGCGGAGGAACTTCTTCACCCAGAGAGTGGTGAACCTGTGGAATTCTCTACCACAGAAAGTTGTTGAGGCCAATTCACTAAATATATTCAAAAAGGAGTTAGATGTAGTCCTTACTACTAGGGGGATCAAGGGGTATGGCGAGAAAGCAGGAATGGGGTACTGAAGTTGCATGTTCAGCCATGAACTCATTGAATGGCGGTGCAGGCCCGAATGGCGAAATGGCCTACTCCTGCACCTATTTTCTATGTTTCTATACACTGAAGTTTCCGGGGAGGAATGTGTGCAGGTGTAGCATATCATACACCTGTTCTTTGTAAATGCATTCACAATTTCACCAAATCAACTTCACAGAGGAAATACTCCCTCAAGATGTAACTAAATGTAGGAAATTAGTGACAATGTTCTGAGGCTTGACTCCCAGTGTTGAACCTCGCTAGACAGAATTAGCCCGACAATGCTGCAGTTCTTTGACCCTTGGTCATATGCACAGCAGGAGGAGAAGTTTGCAAAATTATCCCTGTGAAGCTTTTTGTTAAGTACGATGTAAAACAGTTGCTAGTATGTTCACACATGTTGACAGGGCAACAAGGAAGCCTTTCACTTCACCACTGAATTGGTTTGTAACAAGACTATAAAATTTAAACACTCTCAACTGATAAAAGAAAGGCACTAATGAACTGGACAGCAAAACTCACTTTTCAAATACAATGGATGAATGATACCTATCAAAGCACGAAATGATCACACCTTTCTCATGTCTCTAGAACGATGTCTGATTCCCTTATAGCTCTAGTGCAAGACCTTCAGTAAGTGCACATCTTTGTCTCTTGGCCACTGTCCCTCTGCTCCTCACCCTTTCAAAGACTTATCATTCTTCTTAACTTGCTAAAAAAAAAATATTGAAGGGCATTCTGCAAAAATGGAAGTAATTAAAATGACAAATCTGAATAAATAAAAGTCAGAACTGCAAACAGCATTAATGAATTCCTTTGACTAAGTGTAATCAATTGAACCTTATTATCTTTTTCATTACAATATGCAAATGCTGCCGCTTGAACACTACAGTCCTACAACATTTTTTTCCTGCAATTTTATACGTGCACTCTGTTTAATTAGTGTACCTATTCTGCTGAACTGTGGCTAGTGCTGCATCTCCCTCTGTAAACGTCACACCATCATTTACAACATCCTCTTGAAAATTTTAATCCTTTCACAGGTACAAAAAGGTAAAAATAAATTCCTACTTACCAGCATAATACCAATCTGTGGATTTCTACACAGAAGAAAAATGTATTAGAGTTTTTCACATTTAGAAACATTCAGCAGAATGCAATGGCAGTGCTATAATTTAGACAAAACAAACAGCACAACTTTAACAAACAAAAGGTGGAAAATCTATTCATCAAAAAAATTACACATCCTTGGGAATTTACTTCTATGAACTTAAGCATATCATATATCTTTTATATAACAGGTTGAACACATGCACAACATATAATCATTTAAAAATGTGACTTTATGGTACTTTTGTGTGAATAGAGAATGAAAAATTGATTTGTTTATGTTACTTACTGTTAATGGTACCACTGCATGCCAGATCACACAAAGAAAAACCAAAGCTATAGCCCTTGCCATACTGACAGATGAAGCAGACCTGGGCCGTTTGTTGTTTGCCAGTAGTGACAACCTTAATTTTATGCTAAACAAAAAAAAAGATTTACCAGAAGTCGAATGGTCAGTGTATCGACATAGAGGGAAACTGCTATCGAGACATAGAATGCAGATTAATGTTTAACAGTCAGAGGCCCTGCACACAGATATCTAGATATTGTTTCTTTTCACAATCCAATCAATATTCACACATCAGTTTGTTCAGCAAACTTGGTGTAGATAAGATAAACAAGGTCCAGTTTTGTATTTCTTTGAAAACTTGTTTGTTTTATTTCTGCAGATAATCCACTTGTTTTAAACAGGTTTGCACCTGTTAAAGTAGCAGTCAAAGGAATTTCAACTTTAATGTTTGGAAAACTTAATTTCAATTATATATTTCCTTGTCACATTGATTATCACAATTTAGACAACCTTGGTAGCAGAATGTTGGCATGTGTAATGGTAATGGAAATCCAACAATAACATTCTTAAGGGAACTCGTCAAAGAAATTCCACACAATTGGACCTCTCCCATCCTTTCCTGTTCAATCCCTTTGGCTCAATTTCCACCCTGCCCACAGCACCAAGATTGCTCTGTTTGAAGCAACCAACAACATCCTTTGTGACTATGATTGTAGTGCACTATCTCTCCTTGTCCTGCTTAAGACTTCTGTGGCATTCAACATGGTCGAACACGTCATCATTTTCCAATGTACTTCCTCTGTCGTCCACTATGGAACCATTCTGCACAGTTCCACTCCTGTCTGACGCTGGCAGAACCCAACATTGTACAATCTTGGCGTCCTGTTTGATTCTGAATTGAGCTTCAAAGCTACATCCTAGATACCACCAGTACCACCTATGTCCAGCACTGCAACATCATCTGCCTCTGCCCTTACTTCATTCCATTGCCAACAAAACCCTTATCCATAACTTTATCACCTTCAAGCTCAATTACTCCTTCTCACCAGCCTCCCAAGTTCCACCTGTCATAATCTATATCTCATTCAATAATGTCATCTCATCCTTTTTTGCAAAGTACCTACTGCCTTATTGCCCTTGCCAGCCTCCATCGACTCCTTCATTCCCCAGTATATCAGGTTTAAAAACTCTCATTCTTATCTACAAGTTCTTCCATTGTCCCACTCCTCCAACCCTCTGAAATCTTTCCTGACCCTCTGTGTTTCTCTCTGCTATGCCTTTGCTTGCAAAGCTTTTAGCTTCTTGACCCCATAATCTGGAACAGTCTCCCTAAAAACCTCCACCTGGCTACCTCTGTCTACTCTTTCAAAAGCTTTCCCAAAACCTACCTTTTTGACCATGTCTTTGGTCATGTCCCTTAACCTTTCTCCCATTACTGCTCAATGTCTTGTTGCTTTTTTGAAGCACTTTGGGACACTTTATTAAGTTAATAACATTGAAAAAATGCAAGTAGTAGCAGCTGTTAAAATTGAATACTGGGGCTATATATGGACATATGAAAATACATTCAAGAAAAGACTGGCTGGTCAATTGACCCTATCCCAACCATGATGCAAGAAAGCATCAGGACTCCCTTCAACCCTCCCATTAGTAGTCATGTAATCTCCTGGGAGAGGCAGAAAAAAACAGATTAGAAAGAAACCTAGACCAATTTTTTAAAAACAGGAAAATTCTTCTTCAACCCCATAAAGCAAACAAAAATAAGTTGCAGGTGATCACAGTGAACACGACAAACTCAAGTCCCACCTACCATCTGTACACAGTGATAATGGTCATCGTCGAGAATTGTGTTATCTTTAGACACCACTGCACAAGCACAAACACTACAAGATGGCTTGCAGTAAACTGGTCTTGCGTCCTTCTGCACTCTGACACTCGCTTTGAAGTCTTGGATCGGACTGCCTGTTTCATGGCACACCTTCAGATACTGCTTGATGATGTCATCTTTCGATGTCAATTTCGTTTCCACACGAAAAATCTCATTCCAATCCAGCTTCAGTGATCCCAACCAATTTCTACCTATCAAGACAGGCTTGTCTCCTGCCTCTGCTATGAGAGGCAAGCTCCGAAACTGATCCTTGTATTTCACTGGTATGGTGATACTTCCTACAACAGGGATTTGCTCTCTTGAGTAGCCTCGCAGCTCTATCTTCAATGTGTCCAGTCGAAAATCACACAACTTGTCGAGATATAGTGATTCCAGTACTATGCTCACAGATGCACCAGTCTCGGTTTCAATGGGTATCCTGGTTTCTGCAATGTCTACTTGGATGATGATAATTCGCGGATCGCTGTTAGATACCTTTGTGGTCCTGATGATGTTTATCTCCAGAACCTCCTCATCCTGTTGCTTCTCTTCAATACTATGTAGTGTCTAGAAATTTCTACTGGCATTGAAAGTCAGTTTACTCTTCAGTCAGCATGCCTTTGCAAGATGCCCAGTTTTCTTGAAGCAGGAACACTCTGCCTTCACATATGGACAGCTTTGAGCAATTTGTTGTCCCAAGCACTAATAGCATGGCTTCAACTCAATGGTACCTTGGCCAATTGCTGAGGCCTTGGGGCCCAACTGCCTTTTACTTTTAGTTGCAGCCGATTCAACTCAGTTTTCTGATAACTGGAAATGGCCCCAAATTCTCGGGCGTATTGGTCGGCCATATCCATTGACATAGCTGTCCGACAAGCTAAATCAAAAGTCAAGCTAGGGGTTGGAAACAATTTCTTTCTGATTCCTTCATTTTTCAATACACAAACAAAGTGGTCACGCAATGCTCGGTCCTGAAAGTTTGCAAAATGACAGTGAATGGATAGCTTTTTTGAAACTATAATGATACCCTCATCATTTAATTGATTTTTTGTTCCGAAGTGATAACTTTCTGCCATTTCCAGAGGCTCAGGACTGTAGTGCTGTTCTAATCTCTGTCAGTGGCCTCTAGCCACTCCACATTCGCTCCCGCGATGCAACTCACCCAAGCGTCCTACTATTCCCATAGGCGCGGCCATCTAGATTCTGGCAATGTTGACAGTTCAGCCAAGTGTGCTAGAAATTTACCTTGGATTTTTAGCTGTTCTGCAATATAAAGAACCTCTCAAAGTCTCTTCATCAGTCAGTAGGATAATCTACCAACAAAAATATCAGCTAGGGAATCCAAAAATTGCATCCTTGTTATCAATCTGTGATATCTTTAGACACCACTACACTAGCACACATACTACAAGATGGGTCCTTATAGAACTGTGATCACTCGATCTTGCCACATGACTATTTATTGTTGTTACATCAGTAGTTGTTATTACATCAGTAGTCCACTAGGTGGAGCTCTATTACAAGAACTTATCCAGTTCGTAATTGAAATGTCCTAAATGAATCTGCACTTACCACTCAATCGGGCAACTTGTCCCAGGCGTCAACAACCCTCTACGTAAAGAAAAACCTACTGTTATCTAACCTAGTCTTATGCTTTCATCATTTATAGGCATGACCCCTCATTCACAGGAGGGCAGGAAAAAGAGTGGGAGAACTACAATGGTAGGGGATTCTATTGTAAGGGGAATAGATAGACGTTTCTGCGGCCGCAACCGAGACTCCAGAATGATATGTTGCCTCCCTGGTGCAAGAGTCAAGGATGTCTCGGAGCGGGTGCAGGACATTTTGAAGAGGGAGGGTGAACAGCCAGTTGTCATGCTGCACATAGGTACCAACAATATAGGTAAAAAACGGGATGAGGCCCTACAAGACGAATTTAAGGAAGTAGGAGCTAAATTAAAAAGTAGGACCTCAAAAGTAGTAATCTCAGGATTGCTACCAGTGCCAAGTGCTAGTCAGAGTATGAATCCCAGATGAATAGGTGGCTTGAGGAGTGGTGCAGAAGGGAGGGATCCAAATTCCTGGGACATTGGAACCGGTTCTGGGGGAGGTGGGACCAGTACAAACCGGACGGTCTACACCTGGGCAGGACCGGAACCAATGTCCTAAGGGAAGTGTTTGCTAGTGCTGTTGGGGAGGGGTTAAACTAATATGGCAGGGGGATGGGAACTTATGTAGGGAGACAGAGGGAAGTAGAATGAGGGCAGAAGCAAAAAATAGAAAGAAGAAAAGTAAAAGTGGAGGGCAGTGAAACCCAAGGCAAAAAGCAAAAAGGGCCACATTACAGCAAAATTTTAAAGGGCCAAAGGATGTTAAAAAGACAAGCCTGAAGGCTCTGTGCCTCAAAGTGAGGAGTATTCGGAATAAGGTGGATGAATTAACTGCGCAGATAGCAGTTAGCGGATATGATGTAATTGACATCACGGAGACATGGCTCCAGCGTGACCAAGGCTGGGAACTCAACATCCAGGGGTATTCAACAGTTAGGAAGGATAGACAGAAAGGAAAAGAAGGTAGGGTGGTGTTGCTGGTTAAAGAGGAAATTAATGCAATAATAAGGAAGGACGTTAGCTTGGATGATGTGGAATCTGTATGGGTGGAGCTACGGAATACCAAAGGGCAGAAAACGCTAGTGGGAGTTGTGTACAGACCACCAAACAGTAGTAATGAGGTTGGGGACAGCATCAAACAAGAAATTAGGGATGCGTGAAATAAAGGTACAGCAGTTATCATGGGCGACTTTAATCTACATATTGACTGGGCTAACCAAACTGGTAGCAATGCGGTGGAGGAAGATTTCCTGGAGTGTATTAGGGATGGTTTTCTTGACCAAAATGTCGAGGAACCAACTAGAGGGCTAGCCATCCTAGACTGAGTGATGTGTAATAAAAAAGGACTAATTAACAATCTTGTTGTGCGAGGCCCCTTGGGGAAGAGTGACCATAATATGGTAGAATTCTTTATTAAGATGGAGAGTGACACAGTTAATTCAGGGACTAGGGTCCTGAACTTAAGGAACGGTAACTTCGATGATATGAGACGTGAATTGGTATGGCGAGTGATACTTAAAGGGTTGACGGTGGATAGTCAATGGCAAACATTTAAAGATCACATGGATGAACTTCAACAATTGTACATCCCTGTCTGGAGTAAAAATAAATCAGGGAAGGTGGCTCAACCGTGGCTAACAAGGGAAATTAAGGACAGTGTTAAATCCAAGGAAGAGGCATATAAATTGGCCAAAAAAAGCAGCAAACTTGAGGACTGGGAGAATTTTGTAATACAGCAGAGGAGAACAAAGGGCTTACTTGGGGGGGCTGGGGGATAGAGTATGAGAGGAGGCTTGCTGGGAACATAAAAACTGACTGCAAAAGCTTCTATAGATATGTGAAGAGAAAAAGATTAGTGAAAACAAATGTAGGTCCCTTGCAGTCAGATTCAGGTGAATTTATAATGGGGAACAAAGAAATGGCGGACCAGTTAAACAAATACTTTGGTTCTGTCTTCACGAAGGAAGACACAAATGACCTTCCGGAAATACTAGGGGACTGAGGGTCTAGTGAGAAGGAGGAACTGAAGGAAATCCTTATTAGGCGGGAAATTGTGTTATGGAAATTGATGGGACTGAAGGCCAATAAATCCCCGGGGCCTGATAGTCTGCATTCAAGAGTACTTAAGGAAGTAGCCCTAGAAATAGTGGATGCCTTGGTGATCATTTTCCAACAGTCTATTGACTCTGGATCAGTTCCTATGGACTGGAGGGTAGCTAATGTAACACCACTTTTTAAGAAAGAGGGAGAGAGAAATGGGGTAATTATAGACCGGTTAGCCTGACATCAGTAGTGGGGAAAATGTTGGAATCAATTATTAAAGATGAAATAGCAACGCATTTGGAAAGCAGTGACGGGATCGGTCCAAGTCTGCATGGATTTATGAAAGGAAAATCCTGCTTGACAAATCTTTTAGAGTTTTTTGAGGATGTAACAAGTAGAGTGGACAAGGGAGAACCAGTGGATGTGGTGTATTTGGACTTTCAAAAGGCTTTTGACAAGGTCCCACACAAGAGATAGGTGTGCAAACTTAAAGTACATGGTGCTGGGGGGTAACGTACTGACGTGGATAAAGAATTGGTTGGCAGACAGGAAGCAGAGAGTCGGGATAAACGGGTCCGTTTCAGAATGGCAGGCAGTGACTAGTGGGGTGCCGCAGTGCTCAGTGCTGTGACCCCAGCTATTTACAATATATATTAATGATTTGGATGAGGGAATTGAGTGTAATATCTCCAAGTTTGCAGATGACACTAACCTGGGTGGCGGTGTGAGTTGTGAGGAGGATGCTAAAAGGCTGCAGGGTCAGTGGGCAAACGCGTGGCAGATGCAGTATAATGTGGATAAATGTGAGGTTATCCACTTTGGTGGCAAAAACGCGAAGGCAGAATATTATCTGAATGGTGGCAGATTAGGAAAAGGGGAGGTGCAATGAGACCTGGGTGTCATGGTATATCAGTCATTGAAAGTTGACATGCAGGTACAGCAGGCGGTGAAGAAGGCAAATGGTATGTTGGCCTTCATAGCTAGGGGATTTGAGTATAGGAGCAGGGAGATTTTACTGCAGTTGTACAGGGCCTTAGTGAGGCCTCACCTGGAATATTGTGTTCAGTTTTGGTCTCCTAATCTGAGGAAGGACGTTCTTGCTATTGAGGGAGTGCAGCGAAGGTTCACCAGACTGACTCCCGGGATGGCAGGACTGACATATGAGGAGAGACTGGATCAACTGGGCCTGTATTCACTGGAGTTTAGAAGAATGAGAGTGGATCTCATAGAAACATATAAAATTCTGACGGGACTGGACAGGTTAGATGCGGGAAGAATGTTCCCGATGTTGCTCGACTGACTTTAATTCTGTACCAAGCCTGTTATATACATAGTTGGTGATATCCCCACGCACATGCATGGCACTGCATTTATCTACATTGAATGACATCTGCCAGATACACGCCCATTCTTCCATTATATCTGAATCAGATTCTCGACTTCCTTTCTCCTTAAGGGTTCTGACATTACCACAGGTCTTCGTGTCATCCACAAACTTGCAGACAGTACCCACAGCATCTTCATGTAGTTCATTAATAGAAATCATGAAGAGCAGCAGATCCTTGCAAGATTCCACTAATAACTGGTTTCCATGCAGAAGCACTTCCCTTAACAACAACCACCTGCCTGTCAGAATGTAACCAATTCCTTGTTAAATCGAGGATCTGCACCGCCCCCCCCGCCCCCCCCCCCCCACCCCCCCGCATTGCATAGGACTCTGTCTATTGTGCGGCACCTTGTGAAACTTTCTGAAAGTCCAAATAAATAATGTCAACAGGGCTACCTTCATCAGCCAAATTAGGTGCTTTCTCAAAATATTTGTAGCTAGATGTTTCAGTGACCATATGTGTGTGTGTGAGTCAAGGCTCAAGTCCTTTCTTATAACTGTCCATTACTTAATTTGCTGCTTGATTGTTTTTTTTTAATCAATATTTTTTTACCTTCCAATTAGGTCAACACCCTGAAGTTCCTGATCTACTGGGACAGGGAGTAAATGGCTGAAAACAACGACTTGTACCGTTTCCTTGGGGATTCCACCGGTTCCTTGCCAGAGTTATAACAAACGCTGGAAGAAACTCTGAAGAATTTCAAGCCACACCTTTTTTTGTTTAGATGTCCATCACTATATGTTTTCTTAAAATAACACTGATCAGTCAACCATAGGTTTGGTGACCTATGTCACCAAATCTTAAATTGGCAGAGAAAAAAAATAACAAATTATTATTTTTAAAAACCTTTATATTTTGTGAGGTTTAAAAGGATCACATCATACGTTCAGAGCACACCATTGATTTTGACCCATTTGGAATGCACTATGCTGCTTTTATGTTGAAAGAGAGGTAAATATGTTCCATTGTTCCTGTTAAGTCTTGAATAAAGAGTCAGACTGGATGCTGAAAGCTCAAAGTAAGTGTGACCATATTCCTTTATTATAGATCTCAGAGTGCCTCTCCAGCCTGTGAGGCCTCCTTATATACAGGTGCTTCCAAGGAATTGTGGGATCCCTTGGGACTCCAGGGGATAAGTCCTCTGGTGGTTAGACATGGTAATTACAGGTTTACATTCATAACAACACTCCCCCCAAAGTCAATAGTGCAACTATTTACAATGTGAGTCGATCTGGGGCCTTCCTTTCCCTGGCTGATCGTCTCAGTGCAAATGTTGGTGTTGGTGAGTCGTTTGTTGGGTCTTCACTGGGCTGCTGGACTGCTGGGGGTGGTGAGTCTTGCTAGGCTGCTGTGGGTGATGGGTTCTGCTTCGTGGTCAACCGCTGGGTCGGTTGCCACTTGTGTGTTTGTTGGAGGGTCGAAAAAGGTAGAGTCTATTGTGGGTTGTTCTGGATAGTCCGTAAATCTGAGTTTGGTTTGGTCCAAGTGTTTTCTGCAGGTGAGTCCATTTGTGAGTTTGACCACAAACACCCCTACTGCCCTCTTTGGCCAAAACAGTGGCAGCCATCCATTTGGGACTTTGTCCATAGTTCAACACAAATACAGGATCATTTACTTCAATTTCGCGTGACACATTTGTGCGATCATGATAGGTATTCTGTTCTCTGCTCTCTACCTGTTCATGTAGATCAGGGTGGACTAACGAGAGCCTTGTCTTAAGTTCCCTTTACATGAGTAGTTCAGCAGGAGGGACCCCGGTGAGCGAGTGGGGTCTTGTGTGGTAACTAAGCAGGACTCGGGATAAGCGAGTCTACAGTGAGCCTTCAGTTACCCTTTTCAAGCCCTGCTTGATTGTTTGAACTGCTCGTTCTGCCTGACCATTGAACGCTGGCTTAAATGGGGCAGATGTGACATGTTTGACCCCATTGCGGGTCATGAATTACTTGAATTCGGCACTGGTAAAGAACGGCCCATTGTCACTTACAAGGACATCAGGTAGGCCGTGCGTGGCAAACATGGCCCGTAGGCTTTCAATGGTGGCAGCGGACGTGCTTGCCGACATTATCACACATTCAATCCACTTGGAATACGCATCTACAACCACTAAAAACATTTTTCCCAAGAATGGGCCTGCATAGTCGACATGAACCCTAGACCATGGTTTGGAGGGCCAAGACCACAAACTTAGTGGCACCTCTCTGGGTGCATTGTTTAACTGGGAACATGTATTACATTTGTGCACACAGGACTCTAAGTCTGCATCGATACCGGGCCACCACACGTGGGATCTGGCTATCACTTTCATCATTACAATGCCTGGGTGGGTTATGTGGCGATTACTAATGAAAGTGTCCCTGTCCTTTTTTGGCACAACTACCCGATTACCCCATGGGAGACAGTCTGCCTGTATAGACATTTCATCTTTGCACTGCTGGTACGGCTTTATTTCTTCCTGCATCGCTAACGGGACACTAGACTAACTCCCGTGGTGCACACAGTTTTTTTACTAAGGACAGTAAGGGGTCCTGGGTCGTGCAGGTTCTAATCTGTCGAGCGGTAACAGGTGATTGCTCACTCTCGAATGCTTCCATTACCATAACTAAATCTGCAGACTGTGCCATCTCCACACCTGTGGTGGGCAATGGTAGCCTACTGAGAGCATCGGCACAGTTTTCTGTGTCTGGCCTGTGGCGGATGGCATTGTTGTATGCGGACAACGTGAGCACCCATCTCTGGATGCGGGCCGATGCATTTGTATTTCTCCCCTTATTTTCAGAAAAGAGGGATCTAAGCGGCTTATGGTCGGTTTCTAATTGAAATTTGATCCCGAACAGATATTGATGCATTATCTTTACCCCGTAAACACACGCTAACGCTTCTTTTTCGATCATACTGTAGGTTCACTTGGCCTTAAACAGACTTCTGGATGCATAAGCAATCGGTTGCAATTTCCCAAATTCATTAGCTTGTTGCAATACACACCCGACCCCGTACGACGACGCATCACATGCTAGTACCAAACGTTTACATGAATCGTACAACACAAGCAATTTATTTGAATATAACAGCTTCCTAGCTTTCTCAAAGGCATTTTCTAGGCTTTTACCCCATACCCATTCATCTCCTTTACGCAGTAAAGAGTGCAGGGATTCTAACAATGTGCTAAGATCCGGTAAGAAATTACCAAAATAGTTCAGGAGTTCGAAAAACGACCACAGCTCCGTCACGTTCTGTGGTCTTGGTGCGTTTTTGATTGCCTCCGTCTTTGAATCGGTGGCCTGATGCCATCCGCCGCAATTCTTCTCCCCAGGAACTCCACTTCAAGTGCCAGGAAAATGCACTTTGAGCATTTTAGCCTGAGCCCCACACGATTAAGCCGACTAAGAACATCCTCCAGGTTCTGCAGATGCTCGACTGTGTCCCAACCTGTAACCAAGATGCCGTCCTGGAAGACCACGGTGCATGGGACCGACTTCAGCAAGCTTTCCATGTTCCTCTGGAATATCGCCACGGCCGATCGAATTCCAAACGGGCATCTGTTGTAAACGAAAAGACCTTTGTGCGTGTTGATGCAGGTGAGGCCTTTCGAAGATTCCTCCAGCTCCTGCGTCATGTAGGCCGAGGTCAAGTCCAGCTTCGTGAACTTTTTCCCTCCCGCCAGTGTATCAAATAGGTCATCTGCCTTTGGTAGCGGGTATTGATCCTGCAGTGAGAAATGATTGATAGTTACTTTGTAATCACCACAGATTCTGACAGTGCTGTTTCCCTTGAGGACTGGAACAATCGGACTGGCCCACTCATTGAATGTGATCGGCGAAATGATGCCTTCTCATTGCAGCCTGTCCAGCTCGATCTCCAACCTCTCTCTCATCATGTAAGGTATCGCTCTCGCCTTGTGATGGATGAGTTGCGTTCCCGGAATCAACTGGATCTGCACTTTTGCTCCTTGGAACTTCCCGATGCCTGGTTCGAACAGCGAGGGGAACTTGCTTAGGACCTGGGCACATGAGATGTCGTCGACGGACAAAAGCGCTCGGACGTCATCCCAGTTCCAACGTATCTTTCCCAGCTAGCTCCTGCCAAACAGCGTGGGGCCATTGCCGGTACCACCCAGAGTGGTAAATCGTTCACCGCTCCATCGTAGGAGACCTTTACGGAAGCACTGTCAATTACGGGAATCAGTTCTTTTGTGTACGTTCTAAGTTTGGTAGAAATGGAAGTCAGGACTGGCATTGAAGCCTTGTTGCACCACAACTTATCAAAAGTCTTTTTACTCATTATGGACTGGCTTGCACCCGTGTCCAGATCCATGGACACCAGGAGTCCATTTAATTCAACCGTCAGCATTATCGGGGGACACTTTGTGGTAAATGTGAGCACCCCATGTACCTCTGCCTCCTCGGTCTGAGGCTCTGGTTCATCATGATCCACCGTGGATCTGTCCTCCTCTGCAACATGGTGATTTGCAGGATTAGCAGGGTTTGCAGCTCGCCTGCACATATGTTGGATGTGTCCCATTGTTCCACAGCTCTTGCAAACATATCCTTTGAAGCGGCATGAATGGAATCGCTGATCACCCCCGCAGCATCAACAAGTTGTTAATGGCCTTGTATTCATCACCCTTGATGGCGGACTCTGAGTCATCTGCGGACGTGCAGCTACTGGCGTGTGAGTCCTGCCCTGTACATTTCGATTCGAAAACAACGTTACTTTGTTCACAGTACTTGCAGCAGCACTAGTGTGCTGGGAAATTTGTTTAGTATTGTCACTGGTGGAGATAAATGCCTGGGCTATCGCTATGGCTTTACTCAAGATTGGGGTCTCTGCAGTCAAAAGTTTGCGAAGTATTACTTCATGGCCAATGCCAAGTACAAAGAAGTCCCTGAGCATATACTCCAAGTGTCCTTCAAATTCGCAATGTCCTGCAAGGTGCCTTAGCTTAGCGACATAGCTCGCTACTTCCTGGCCTTCAGACCTCTTATACGTGTAGAACTGATACCCCGCCATCAGAACGCTTTCCTCCGGGTTTAGATGCTCCCGGATCAGTGTGCACAACTCATCGTACGACTTGTCTGTGGGTTTTGCTGGAAGGAGCAGGTTTTTCATGAAGTCATACGTTGGTGCCCCACAGATAGTGAGGAGGATCGGCCTTCGTTTGGCGTGTTCCCTTCTCCTTCCAGCTCGTTGGCCATGAAGTATTGGTCAAGTCGCTCCACGAAGGTTTCCCAATCATCTCCCTCTGAAAATTTCTCCGGGATGCCCACAGTTCTCTGCATTGTTGCGTTGGGGTTCGTCATCTGTATTTCGTCGCCAGTTGTTATGTCTTGGATAAAGACTCAGACTAGATACTGCAAGCTCAGTGTGACCGTAGTCCTTTATTACAGATCTCAGAGTGCCTCTCCAGCCTGTGAGGTCTTCTTATATTGCTCCCAAGGGATTGTGGGGTCCCGTGGGACTCCAGGGGATAAGCTCTCTGGTGGTTAGACATGGTAATCACAGGTTTACATACATAACAGTTCCCTTGCAGAAGGTACTTTTGGTTCTTTGACTTATCACAGTAATGTTTATTTACAAATACAGATCTTTCTTTGTACCCTGCTTTGAGAATTTATTTTATTTTCCTCAATCGAATTTGCAAAGGCTCATCATATACATGATTGTTTGTATTGAAAATATATGCTGCAAACTGTGATTAATGTATAAAATGTTGCTTTGTGTTAGCTCAGTTTTCTTCTTTAGAGGTGTACTTATTTATCGCAAGAAATTTTATTTTTCGGTGTTAGGGTAAGGTACGCTTATGGAGCAATGTAAGATGGACTTAAAGGTATTTGAGCTCAGCCATATCTAAGTGCATGTTATTATCATGGGTCCAGCGATGGCCCCTTCTCGCTCCTTCAGAGTTGGTAGGTTGGCTCTCCCCTTTAATGGAAGGGGAGGGCCCTGTCTTCCCTCGACGTAGCACTAGAAAATTTGTGTCCGTTTGCGTGCCAGTCCTGCTCCCGAGAGGAAATGGATCGTGAGATGTTGCGCTCCACTTCCTCTTGGGGATGCTGAGCCCAACATAGCTTGTGAGGTGGGAACCCCCGCCGCGTGACTGTTACCGAATTTTCAGCTGCAGAATTTTATGCAGAAACAAAAGCCTGTCAATCCAGCTATGTAGGACACAGTTTTGGAGGAAAATTACTCAAAGGAATGTGAAAAAGGTTTGTTTTATTGAACCCAGGCCCTGAATATTTTGGTAATCTCTGTTGTGGACAATTGTCAGCACATTTCATGTGGGGGTGGACTTTAGCAAACATGCAAACCAGGACACTAAAGGACTGAAAGAATCAATGCTGTGTCAATGACTCACAGAGCCCGGTGATGGGTTCAAAAGAAGTTGCACAAATGAAAGAAGAACACAACAATAAGCTATGAATATTATTGTAAAGTAACATCAGAGATACATGTGGACACGTAGAAAAGTAACAGAAATACATATGCAAAAGACAGTGAAATACTAAAAAGTAATAACTATTACAATTTGAGTCATCTGCCAACACTCTTTACTTGTGATCACTGCCAATGGTATCTTCCATAGACACCTGTGAACTGGAAATTTAAGCATGTAATGCAATGTGCCTCAGGACTAATGGTGTATCCTTTTATTGCTAGGTTATAAGGGAAATAATACGGGATGCCCAACATATACTCCTGACTTTTCTAGTTGGTGGAACAACGGCAGGTTGATTGACCATGGGACCTCAATTCAGCCTCCCGAAAAGGTCCCTTACCGTTGAAAAGCGGTGGCCAAGTGACGGAGTCGAGTAGCCGCCAATTTGCGGTCGAATGGCTGCCACCAGCGAAATTCACCTAATTGATTTTTCCGGCGGTCCCCATTTCCACCCCGTTGCTGCCAACCCCTCCTAAGTGCATCTTCAAAGAGCACATCGCCGATCTCCCGCACCTCCATCGAAATTCAGCTACAAAAATCTTCGGGCTGCTGACAGCTTTTTCTGTCGGTGCATTGTGTTTTCAGTGTGTGCAACACAGCTGTGCGGCGGCCATTCAAGGGGAGGGCTCACTTCGGCGGCCGCCATTTTTTATTTTTTTGTCAGCTGACTGCCAAGTCGGCCCAACATTTATGCCCACAGGTTCGGCTGGGTCACCAACAGGCAACCTGGCACCCCCTCTTGGGTGCCAGACTGCTGGCCCAGCTGAAACCCTCCATAGTGGCCCAGTACACCTAACTAAAATAATCGCAGAGCTCGCAGCGGCTCTCCCCTTTAAGTAAATGGTGATGCATACACGTCATGATGTCATCAGCACTAGGCTGATGACTGACCGCGGCGGAGACTCCGTCCTGCCTCCACTTCCGCCCCTCTAGAATGCTCACCACTGTACTTCCACCCCAATTATGACCGACTTCTGGCTCGCTCCCCAAAAAATGCTAAAGTGCTAAATTTCGCGCAGGAGACCGCCTCATCCAAAGCGGCGGTGAAAACACATCAGAAGCGGTAGGGCCAACCTGTTTCAGGTAGCGCTGAATTTCTACCCCCATGTATTTCAGGCTAAACTATAAATTGATATTAATGGTAATTTATAAAATTAAGCAGAAGCAAAGATAAATTAGCAGATAAAATAACAATACGGTACTTTATTTACACTGTTACTTAAACTGTTTCCGAGAGCAAAATAACAAAGGATTTCAGAATGTTTATGGAGTTTTTTTCTCAGGGATCTTATAACTCTAATCTGGAAATATATAACATGGGGCCTTCATATTCCATGGAGTTCTATCTTGCTGCAGTGACATAAACATGTGATTCAAACAAGCAAACTAAAGAAACTAAGGTTGCAGTTCAGACATACCTGCTCCAGAGAAATTCTTGCACTTCAGACCATGGACAAGTTCTTCCATAGCAATTACATCATTTTAGTGGTATCAATGAGGCAGACATGGGTGGGAGGTAATCGGCTGGAAATCTGTTCTGCCATTTCTCTCACATGCATGTTACCCACCCAAGTATGGGCAAGCACATTCAAAGTAGGTGGTAATGATGTCATATGCCACATTTCCCATCATTACTGCCATAGCAACAGTGAACGCAAGTAATGTCAGCACGTTACAGGTGGCCAGTGTTATTAATGTTATAAAATTTAAATCCCTGCGGGAGTGGAGATGATCGTGGGGCAATTGAATCACTCTGGGCCCCACGAACTGTAATTTTATTTTAAATGACCCCCCTCTGGCAATATTGTTGGTCCTGCAGCAGCCGTTTCAGGCCTGAAGCACCCATATTGGATCCCCATCTATGGTGGGCTCCTCATTGCATGTGGGAATATCACGAGAAACCTGCCTGCAATATGTTAATGAGACTGACCACGTGAAATTCACCAGTGTCAGTTGCAGAGAGAGCGCCCTGCTGCAAAGCCCACCATGACAGCCTTTGAGTCCCACTCCAGAGTCTAGGGGAATCAAGGGATATGGTGATCAGGCGGGAATGTGGAGTTGAGGTTGATGATCAGCCATGATTTTATTGAATGGCGGAGCAGGCTCGAGGGGCCATATGGCCTACTCCTGCTCCTATTTCTTATGTTCTTATGTTCTTCTTAACCCAAACACCCATCAAAGGAGAAAATCCCTCTCAAAGAGACTTTTTCTTACTATGCAAGTTTCTTGGATGAAACCTCAGATTATTCACAACAGGCAAGAAAACACTTTTTAAAATTATGGCATAAAAATTATACTTTGACTGCTCCTGATGTGTGCTAGAAGTGCAGCAAAATCTTTACCCCTACATTCCAAGTAGATACAGCAGGCAAGTATCACCTCGCCCCTCCATCTGCTTAATTACTGGATCGGTTGCTCTGGCCTGTTTTCCCATAAGCAGCCTGACTAGTGTATCAAATATTGATCAAGCGTGTCTGCATTTATGATTTTAGAGACAAGAGGCTAGAAATTTGGGTATTAGCGATTTCGCCCGTTTTTGGGGCGATAATCATGGAGTTATTTTTTTTAGCGCCGGGGTAGCGTTATCGCTGGGTGTCGCAAAATTAATCTAACGGTGACCACGACAGCGATAGCACTAAATCCGGCCTTGCATGATAAAATTTGTGTATCGGAGCCGAAATTTGCGGGAAAAAATGGACCTCCTTTGCATGCGCAAATTTTTTTTCTCCGATTTTTTTCTTCTTCCCGCGATTCTGGTCAGCTGTCAGGGTGTGCCCGCACATGTGCAGTACATCCAGGGCTGAAGCATATATTTTTGACAGACCAAGCAGCCACCATGGACAGGGGCTCCAGCAGGTAGAGAGCTCAAAAGCAAATGAGGCCCTGATTGCAACTGTGCAAACCAGATGGGAGGAATTTAATAGGAGGGGTGCTGGTAAACCTCTCCCAGCTGTGCGAAGGCGATTGTGGACCAGCGTGGCTGAGGAGGTTACCTCAGTCGATAATACCAAGAGGGATCATCACCAATGTAGGAAAAAGTTCAATGGCCATTGCAGGATCGTGAGAGTAAGTAATATCTTTTTCATGCACTCCTTCATTACTTAAATTGTAAATCTGACACATGTTGGTATAGGTAGGCTTAGTGTTACACCTTATTTGCCATGAATGATCATTACACATTAGTAAGACTGCATTTTGACATCTTAAATGGTATTTTTGCACTTCGATGTCTTCCTCATGAACCACGTGCAACTTCCAGGGACATTAAACAGAGGACTGTATTAAATGCACACAGTATGGTATAAGTGCTTTGATGCCTATTTGTGTGTGCCACAAGAGCAGAAGGGCACTCTGGTAACCATTCCAATTGTCTCATAACCGCCGGGAGCAGCGGCGCACAGGCGACGGTCCACCCCAGACACTGCCGTTAACGGACCTGGAGGAGCGAGTGACAGCTCAGATTGGTGCCTCAGGGAGGTCAACTACCTGTGGGGGGTGCTGACCCCTTGTTCAAAACTGAGGGTAAGTCCTGCAAAATCCCTGGGCGGCGTTGGGGCAATGTACTGTAGTGTCTGTGGACTAGGGTTGGGGCAATGTGATGCAGTGTTTGTGGACTAGGATTGGGGAAATGTAATGTAGTGTCTTTGGGTTAGGGTTGGGACAATGTCATGCGGTGTCTGTGGGATAGGGTTGGGGCAATGTGATGCAGTGTCTGTGGGTTACATATAATGCAATAGCGCCGATCCTTCAAATGAGCCTGTGTTATGTGACCCTCCTCATGTCACCCTGTCCCCTCCCCCGTTGCTAACCACTCATCTGTTGTTTCCTATTTCTAGATGAGGAGGCGCCAAATCCGCCAATGGAAGCCTCCACCTCAGCCCATCATGTGGGGGTGGAGGAAGGGGACCACGAGGATACTGAGGATAAGGAACCTCCATGGGAGGAGGAAACTCAGAAAGCTATTCCGGGGGGTTGGGGGGCTGATGCAATTGACGCTTCTTTTAGCTGCGGCCAGTAGCTCTGACCAGGAAGACACATTCTCGGGCTTTAGCCAATCCGAGGCCCCGGGTCCAAGTGGTGTGCAGCCACGCACTCCCAGGGTTGAATTCCATATATCATCTCTCCGCCTCTGAGTCAGAAGGTTGTGGGTTTGAGTCCCACTCCAGATTCTTGAGCACAAATCTAGTCTGACTCTCCAGTGTAGTACTGAGGGAATGCTGCTGCACTTTTGGAGGCTCCATCTTTTGGTTGAGACATTAAACCAAAACCCCAGGTGGACGTAAAAGATTCTGTGGCACTATTTCGAAGAAGAGCAGGAGGAGTTTTCCTCAATCTCCCGGCCAATATTCATCACTCACCCAACATCACCAAAAGAGATTATCTGGTCATTATCTTGTCCTTGCTGTTTGTGGGAGCTTGATACTCCTGCTACAAGAAGAACTGACAAAGACATTTTTCATTTGAAACGAGATGGATCCAGGTTTCCACAGCAGTAGCAAACAAGGTCATAGAAGTTCATTACGCAAATTACATTATGGATGCTATGATGGGACTGCATGAAGGAATCTCTATGGGCCAAATCACTCTGTCTAAATATCTAATGCTTGAAGGCTAACTTGTATATAATTAGAAGTCACAACACAGAGCAAGTGGTAAATCTGATGGAACAACTCAATCCTTGTGAGAAATCTATTGGGGAGGGTGAGCTTGGAAGGTGTGGACTCCTGAAGGATAGGGCAGAACCTGTGGTATGTACAATATTATTAAAATATTGTATGATTTGCACAAGATGTTATAACCATCTGTCTATACACAGTGGTTGCTCACAAGCATGTAATAGTGTATGCAATGACAATGTAGCACTCAAAAGGATCATTTAAAAAGTTTAACTTACCTCATTTTAAGCAGTCTGCAGTGGTCCCTTTAAGGACCATTGGTTAGGCCACTCAATGCATTACCATTGGGCAGGGTATGGGTGGCCCGCAGCTTAGAGGGAACGTTGCTCTTTGCCCATTGATACATGGGTAATATTGACATCATAGGAACTTGAGTTGCATGGGTTAGTGAGGTGTCGCCTTTTTTTGGTGGGCATTTGGGCCGCCCATTTATAAACTCCAGCCATAATGGCAGACATCAGCAGGAATGGGGTAGTAAGTTTTGAGCGCTAGCTTTCCTGTATTACCACCTTGTTCCCACCCAAAAATGGATGAAAATCGGCCCCATATAAATGATATTGCACAGATGGAGGGCATTTGGCCTGTTGTGTCTGCTAGCCCTCTCACGGGCTATGCATTTCGTCCTATTTCCCTGCTCTTTCTGTTTTAAATGTTTTCTTTTTCAAATATTTATTCGCTTCCCTTTTAAAAGCTATTATGGATTCTGTTTCCAACACTGTTTCCGATTGAGCATTCCATGTCCGAATAGCTCTTTGCGTAAAAAGAAATCTCCTAACCTCTCTCTTCATTCTTTTGATGATTATCCTAAATTTATGTCCTCTAGTTATTGACTGACCTACCAATGGAAATCATTTTCCTGATTTACTTCATCAAAACCTCACAAAACTTTGAACATCGCTATTAGATTTCCTTTCAACCTTGTTTGTTCTAATGAAAAGAGCCACAGTTTCTCTAACCTCTCTTCATAACTAAAGTTTTCATCCCAGATATTATCTTCAGCACGATCTCCCTGGCCTTGATAACTTCCCTAATGTAAGGTGCCCAAAGCTGGACATTATACTGGACCAAGCAGGAGCAACTCAAAGAAATGCATACCATATGAGGTAAACACATTGGCAAATACATTAAAATGAAACATCGTTATTTTTGTACAAGCAAATGAAATTAATTCACTTTTACTGTATCATGTAGTCTGTGGTTGTGCAGAAATTAAAGCATCATAAAAACCACTCAAACAAATCACAACCAGCAGTTATTGCAGCGGAGATGCTGATTCCGAATGAACTTGTAGCTCACATTTAAGTCAATTAACAACTTGACATGGCACCTTTTATATTACTAACAAGCTACTTTATTCAGCTACAATGGCAACATTTTATAGCACAGTTATCAACCTGATCATCATAAGCGTAACAATAAAACCCAACCTTCAGAATTACAGTGGCACAGATTTAGATATGGTCAATTTAATGTAACATAAAATGACAGAATCTAGGCTCTGTAGTCAGAGCAAAGCATACAACTATCACTATTAACACTGTAAGTCATAACACAAAAGCATACAATCTCTTTAAATTAAATGCTATAATTTAATGGTCAATGTAGTTCTGGCCTATTCTAGCAGCAATGAATGATTGATATGGTATGGCACAAATTCAAAAATCATTTCTGTCTCTTTGTAATTCAAACCAAGTTGTGTGGCTGTTACCGCTACGAGTCTGTATTCTCTTCCAAACAATCACGTTTCAATGCATTGGGTCTGGTTTAGTCTCCTTCTCCAAGGTTTCAAAAGGAGAGGTAGATCAGGTGTAGCACGATTTGTCTTCAGGCTGTCATTTCAGAAGTAACATCAGATGGTATAGCCAACTATGGATCCGAGTATCTACTTTTATACCTTTCCTACAATAACAAAAGTTGTTAAAGGCTATCTGGAGATCACAATTACCACGTTCTCTGGATATATTTCTGAGAAAACACTTTGCTTGCACTAAAAGAAATGAATCTCTTTACTTTGCTTCATTTCCACATAGTTGACAGAAACTGTGTTGCCAGAACAACTGGGAAAAAGATAAAATTAACTCCTTATATATCTTTTCGGACATAATACTGATTTTACAACTCAACTCTTGGGCTAAATTTCCGTAAACAAGTATATTTTCTCTCTTTTTCTACTTATAATGAAAATGTTGGTATGAGTATAAAGCGGTGTTGCAACAGTGCTGACTGGCATTTGCCTATCCTACTTTAGTTTTATACAATGTTCACTTGTCACTGATTAAACCAACAATTTGATTCCTTCTTCTACAGACTGTGGTGAACTTTGAACAAAAACTTCTGGACCTCCATTTCACATCCTTTATCGGGTTGCACCATAAATAATCAAAGTTCTTGAAGACTCAGAGGTAGATTTTCACCTTCATCACCTCGAGAGTGGATCACTTGCCATTTTTAGACTCCACCTGACTTTCAGTATATTGATATCAATAGAAAATGGGGCGAGTTCTATAAATGCCAGGGTGCCAGCAGTGACAAACGCAGATGTTGACCAGCGGTGGCACAAAGGTCATGTCTGGCGTTTTGGGTCTAACCTCTCTGCCTACCCACATAGGCCAATTCTGCCACTGACTTCAATGCAACTGAAAATTGAGAGAGATGTATAACAGTAGGCTGAATCGCGGAGGAATTCACGCACAGGCATCTTCCACCCTTTAAAAAGGTCTGGAAAGTCAGGACAGAGACTGTAGACCCTGCATTGGTCTCATCAATCACCTGATAACTCATATTAGTGTGGAAGCAAATCATCCTTGACACCGAGGGAATGCCTAAGAGAGAGAGAGGCTGTATCGATATCGCCCGATTTACGCTGTCACCCAAAATCAGAATTACCCCCAGTTATGCTATTGCACTATAAATTAAATAACCAGCTTGCATCCACATTGTTCATACCTTTCAGTACTTTAACATTTTGGATCATATAAATGTTTATAAATGGTGTACTTACCAAATCTACTGACCATGTGCATCACAGAATGTGTTATGGCTTAGGGAATTATAAATATATATTTTTAAACTAACTAACCTAACCTAAAAGCTAAATTTTGAACCAAGAAGTTAATGTTCCCAGACTTATATCTGATTTACTAACTATCATCTATGATAATCATAGTTGTTAACTAACTCATCTTTGAAATAATTTTAAAAGTAGCCATTTGAGGATCAACAAAACAGATAATTGTATTTAATCAATTATATATACTCAAATTGTACATTACCACGTACACAGGTTACAAAGACATTATTGTATGTAAGAAAGTCTGTAGTTCTGATTTGTTGATTAAAATATGAAGCAACAGGAATGGCATTCAGCTTGGTGAGGGTTGTGGACCAGAATTATTATCATGGAAGTTCAAAACCAAAGGCACGTTACAAATGCAATCAGTAAGTACGCGACACAGTTATACTTCTCATTGAAGAATGATATTACAGGAATAAAAAATGAATGATAATCAAAATCAAAATCAGAATTGATATTAAGATGGTGTAAGTGTCATTAAAGTTGAGGTAATGATATATTTGAAAATCCTTAATGTGGTTTTCTAGAAATAATGGATATGTTAAATATTAATGTCAAGCATCCTTTTTATATTCCACAACAATCCCATATGTTAAAACGCTGCACTTAAGTGGCTCGTGTTTTAATCCATTTAAGGAATGTAGTGACACGGACATAAACACCAGGTTTATTCTTCAGTCCGCAACGATCACCCCAGCTCACTACTCCATAGATCTGGTAACGTCCCTCTTTCACACAAGTCAGTGGTCCTCCAGAATCACCCTGAATGTAAAACAAAAGATGCAATTTTAGAACATATTTCATTCAAACCTTTGGCTGTGAAAAGGTTGCAATTGGGACATTTCTTTCGTGTACCCTTCCACTGAGTAATGCTTGTTCACATAGAATCATAGAATGATACAGCCCATTGTGCCTTTTGGTAGAGCTATTCGTCCAACTCCCTGCTTTTTCCTGGTAGGCCTGTAATATTTTTCCCTTCAAGTATTTACCCAATTCCCTTATTGAATCTGCTTCCATCTCCTTTCAAATAGTGCAACCCAGATCAAAACAACTTGCAGCATAAAAATGTTTTCCTCATGTCGGGTCTGCTCCTTTTGCTATTCACCTTAAATCTGTGTCCTCTGGTTACTGGTTCTTCTGCCACTAGAAACAAATTCTCCTTATTTACTCTATCAAAACCCTTCATGATTTTGAAAACCTCCAGCAAATCTCCCTTTAACCTTCTCTGCTCCAAGGAGAACAATCCCAGCTTCTACAGTCTCTCCACATAACTGATATCCCTCATACCTGATACCATTCTAGTAAATCTCTTCTGTACCCTCTCTAAGGCCTTGACATCCTTCCTAAAGTGTGGTGCCCAGAACTGAACACAATACTGCAGCTGAGGCCTAACCAGTATTGTATAAAGGTTTAGCATGATTTCTGGGCTTTTGTAATCTATGCCTCTATTAATAAAGCCAAGCATCACAAAAGCTTTGAGCAGCCTTTGCAGCTTGTTCTGCCACCTTCAAAGACCTCCAGGTCTCTCTGTTCCTGCATCCCCTTTAAAATTGTACCATTTAGTTTATATTGCCTCGCCTCATTCTTCCTACCAAAATGTATCACTTTACACTTCTCTGAGTTAAATTTCATCTGCCATGTGTCTGCCCATTTCACTAGTCTGCCTGTGTCCTCCTGAAGCCTGTTACTGTCCTCCTCAGTGTTTACTACATTTCTGAGTTTTGTGTCATCAGCAAACTTTGAAATTGTACCCTGTATACCCAAGTCCAGGGGGTAGAAATTGGCCTCTGCCTGAAACGGGACGCACCTACCGTTTTTAAAAAGTTGTCTCCGCCACAGTCCATGGGGCGGAGATACCGGAGAAATTCAGCACTTTGTTTTTTTTCCCCGTGGTGCGGTGTTCCGGACGGATGCGGGGCGGAAGTGTCCTCGCAGTGGGTCTGCCATCCCAACCAGTCATCAACGCGACACCAACATCTCTCCCCTTCAGTTAAAGGGGAGAGCTGCTGCAAACTCTGAAGCCACTTCAGTGGCACCCATTGGGCCACCAGGGAGGGTCGCGGCCATGCCAGCGACTTGGCACCCAAGAGGGGGTAACAGGCTGCCTGTTGGCGGCCTGGTCGAACCCGAGGGAATAAGTGTCGGGCCAACAAAAAAAACATAACATGGCGGCTGTGGCAGTGCGCCCTCCCCTTTAAGGGCGGCCGTGCCGCCATTCCACAGAGACGGCACCAACAGCAAAATCTGCCGGGGGCCACCGGCCGGTGGTGGGGCCGCTCCCGCAGGGTAATTTCGGGTAAGGGCAATTTCAGTAAGGCAATTTCGCAAAGAGGTCTCCACCAGCTGGTAATGGTTGGCGTTTGCACGTTGCGGTGGGAAAACGAGCGGAGTGGTCCCTCCGCTCCTGAGGAAGGGTAATTTCTAAAATGGCGGCCCCTCCACGGAGAGTCGGTGGTCATTCCGTGCCGCCGCTTCCTGCCGGTCAGAGGCCCAATGTAAAGGGACAATTTCAGCCTTCAGGTCATTAATATATATCAAAAAGAGATGTGGTCCCAATACTGAGCCCTGGGGAACATCGTTGTATACTTCCCATAGTCTGGAAAACAACAGTTAACCACTACTCTTGTTTTCTGTTCTTTAGCCAAATTCCTATCCACATGGGCTTTAATTTTGGACTTCACTGCTATATGGGCTTTAATTTTGTTAACACGTCTATTATGTGGTACTTTATCAAACACTTTTTGAAAGTTCATATGCATAACAACCGCACTACGCACATCACCCTCTCCGTTACTTTATCATCTCACAAATCTGTGCTGATTTTCAATTATTAGCCCACAATTTTTCAAGTGCTAATTAATTTTGTCCCAGATTATTAGGCCCAAGTTTCGAGCCACGCCTAGAACAGTGCAGTCCCGAACTGGACGCCCGTTTTTCGCGCCACAAAGTGCGCCTAAAAAAACCCTCTGTATTCTCCACCTCCCTGCAGGTCCTCTGGCCCTCGGCGCGGCGCAGCAGGAGCTGTAGGGGGGGCGGAGCCAGGTCCCTGCACTGAAAACAGTGCCGGACCTCTGCACATGCGCGCTGCAGTGGGCACGCAAGTGCAGTAGCTCCAGGCGCTCGAAACTATGTGGGAGAGGCCCGAAGCACGCAGCCCCTAGCCCTGGCCGAATGGCCTCACTGGGGCTGCGTGAATAAGGCTCCTCCCACAGCCAGCTCCTGCTTCCTCCCGACTCCCGCTCCTCCTTTCCCCCCCGCGCCCCCCCCCCCCCCGGACCGGACCCGACCCGCCTGTCGCTGCCGCTCCTGCTCCCCCCCCCAACCCCCGGACCCGACCCGACCCGTCTGCGTCTGCCGCTCCCACCCGACTCGACCAGACTCTACTCCCGCCCCCGCCCCCGGACTGGATCCGACCTGACCTCCCCCCGCCTCCCCTCCCCGACCTGACCTCCCTCCCTCTCTCTCCCTCTCTTCCTCCCTCCCCCTCCCCCCCGCCGACCCGAACCGAACCTCTCTCCCCGACCCGACCCAACGCCACCTACCTCTGGTGCTGGGGACAGGCCCTGCCCGAAATCTTGGCCCGGCCCGTTCAGCCTTCGGTCCCGACGGCAAACCACTTCCTAAAGGCCTGCGTGAAGAACTTTCACACAGGTAGGAACATGGTTTATTTAATCTTTTCTTTGCTTATAAATTTTTATTCAGGTTGGATTTATTTGTATAATATTTCTATAAGTATAACTAAGGATTTATTGTAGAATTTAATGACTCCCCCCCCCCCCTCCTCATTCCCGACGCCTAATTTGTAACCTGCCCCTGATTTTTTAATGTGTAGAACAGGTTTTTTCAGTTCTACAAAAATCTTCACTTGCTCCATTCTAAGTTAGTTTGGAGTACGTTTTCACTGTGGAAACTTTGAAATCAGGCGTCAGTGGCCGGACACGCCTCCTTTTGAAGAAAAAATTCTGTTCCAAAGTGGAACTGTTCTACCTGACCAGAACTGCAGAAAAAAAAATGTAGAGAATTGCAATTTCTAAGATAGTCCGTTCTCCACCAGTTGCTCCTAAAAATCAGGCACAAATCATGTGGAAACTTGGGCCCATTGTCTCTAAAAGTTCCCCATCACTGACATTATGCTGACTACCTTGTAATTGTCGGGTTCATCCATCTCCCCTTTTTTTTGAACAGGGGTGTAACATTTGCAATCATCGAGTCCTCTCGCACTACCATGATATCTAAAGAGGATTGGAAGATTGTGTCCAAAGCCTCTGTAATTTCCACCCTTACTTCCCTCAGTAATCTAGGATGCATCCCATCTGGACCGGGTGACTTTTCTATTTGAGTACTGCCAACATTTTAAGTACCTCCTCTTTGTCTATTTTTATCCTATCCGATATTTCCACTGCCTCCTCCTTTACTGCTACATTGGCAGCATCCTCTTCTCTAGTGAAAACAGATGCAAAGCAGTCGTTTGGTTCCTCAGCCACAACCTCTGCCTCTACAAGAGTATTTCCTTTCAGGTCCCTTTTATGTCAGCCCTAATCTATTCTCATAATCTCTCTTTGCTCCTCTTATTCCATTTTTTTAGATCTCCTCTGTACTTTCTGTATTCAGCTTGGTTTCCTACTGTATTATCAATGTTACATTTGTCACATGTCTCCTTTTTCTGTTTCATTTTATTCTCTATAGCTTTAGTCATCCAGGGAGCTCCAGCTTTGGATTCCCTTCTTTTTTCCCTTGTGGGAATATGTCTACTCTGTACCCCAACCATCTCTTCCTTGAAGGCCTCTCATTGTTCAATTACTGTTTTGCTGCCAATTTTTGATTCCAATCCACCTGGGGCAGATCCCTTTTTAACTCACTGCAATTAGCCCTCCTCCAGTTAAGAATTTTTATTCTTGATTATTCCTTGTCCTTTTCTAAAACTATTCCAAGCCTGATATTATGATCACTGTTCCCTAATGCTCTGCCATTGAAACATACTCCACTTGGCCCACTTCATTCTCCAGAAGTAGATCTAGCACCTCTTCCTTCCTTGTTGGGCTGCGAACACACTGATCAAGAAAAGTTCTCTTGTACACATTTTGGGAATTTCTCCCCCTCTTTGCCCTTTACACTGTTATTATCCCAGTCTATATTAGGATAATTGAAGTTCCCCATTATCACAACTCTATAGTTTTTGCATCTTTCTGTAATTTGCCTTCAAATTTGCTCCTCTATCTCCTTCCCACTAAGTGGTGGTCTATAGTATAAACCCAGTAGCATAATAGCTCCTCTATTTTTCCTTAATTCTAACCAAATAGATTTGCCTTTGACCCCTCAACTACATCATCCCTTTCCAGTGCTATAATAGTTTCTTCGATCAATACTATCTCTCCCCCCTCCTTATCTTCCTTCCCTATCTTTTCTGAATACTTTGTAGCCAGGAAAACTGAGGAGAATTGTAATGCCCAAGAACAGGTGGGTTTGGGTGGGATGGGATGCGAAAGTTTTAAAAATCTCAAACCTGCTCCCAACCTGCCTTGAACCTGCCCACTTCCGGTTTTAATGGAGGTGGGATGGGGGATCGGCAATTAACCCACTTCTTGGAGACGGGTTGCTCATTTAAATGTTTTAATGAGGCTGCGTCGCTCATTTTTTATCTCTCTTCCAGGTTTAACCCTGGCTGGCTGGTTTGCCCAGGCTTCGGGACCCTTGGCACTTAAAGAGAGACGAGGACTTCTGCGAGTAATAGGTAAGTGCTTTTCCAGCACTTCTTGTGGGCAGGGAGGAGCAGGAGTCCATCCTCCTGGCACCCCCCACAAACAAATGTGTTCTTCTCTCCCCGCAATTGTAATCCCCCATGCATGATCACCGAGCCCCCCCCGCAATCAACGATCCACCTGTGAACGGACCCCCCACCCCCCTGCGATCACTGATTCCACCCGCCCTCCTCCCCCACAATCAGACCCCACTGTAGTGACTGAGTTCCCACCACGATCCAACTCCCCCAATCCCCCATCTCTGCCCGACCCCCTGTGATCACCCTCCCCTGCGTCCGCCATCGACCCTCCAAGCCATGCTGCACCACATCAACGCACCCCACCTGCCCCCACTCGCCATTTCTACTCCAGCAGCAGGAAACCTACCTGCTCCTGGGCTGTGACCTCTACTGCACCATTCCCTGTCCGTCAGGGAGCCAAGCCTGTCAATCAGGCTGACTTCTGCGCGGAGATCCGGCTGGAAAAAAACACCCACGCCACATCGTTCGGGGACCAGAGCTCCTCCACTGCGCTTGAAAATCCTGCCGCAGTAAAGATTGGGGTCATTGTGTTCCCAATAATCACCTTTTTTTAGCCAGGTCTTTGTTCTTCCAACTATATCATATTCCCATCTGGTGTCATGTTCCTGCAGTTCACCAGCCTTATTTACCGCGCTACGTGCAATTCCGCACATACATTGAAACCCATCTTAGACTGCTTCGTAGTTGCCCCCTTTCTGATCCCTCCTATTTCTGAACTATTCTTTATTCTAGTGGAACTATTTTTCTAACTTTATTCTAACTATTCATCTCTCCCAGTCCTCTGTGCATCTTGTTTCCCCTCTCTAATATTTTATCCCCCTGCAAAATTAGTTTAAATCCTCCCTTACAGCACTGGTTAACCTCCCTGCGAGGATATTGGTCCCAGCTCTGTTGGGGTGCAATCCGTCCATCTTGAACAGATCCTCCTGCCCTGGAACTTGTCCCAATGCCCCAAGAATCTGAAGCCCTCCCTCCTGCACCATTTCTCTAGCTACACGTTAACCTGAGATGAGGAGCAATTTCTTCTCTCAGAGGCTTGTAAATCTATGGAATTCTCTGCCCCAGAGAGCTGTGGAGGCTGGGTCATTGAATATATTTAAGGTGGAGATAGACAGATCTTTGAGCAATAAGGGAGTAAAGGGTTATTGGGAGCAGGCAGGGAAGTGGAGCTGAGTCCATGATCAGATCAGCCATGATCTTATTGAATGGCGGAGTAGGCTTGAGGGGCCAAAAGGCCTACTCCTGCTCCTATTTCTTATGTTCTTATGTTCTTATTAGCCTGTCCATTGACTTTGACCTAAGTCACAAATCATCAAGTAGTGGAAGCAAGTTCCATAATCCAAAGAATAGTTATTGCAAACCTGACATGAATCCACACTTCCATCTAGGTTTCCTGCACAAAACATGCTTTCATCGATAGCGGTTCCATAGGAGCGAGGGTCCTTACAGCGCTGATGAGATATCAGTCTCACATTTGTATGCAACAACTGATTGGATGATGCCTCTGTACAATCATCAATAAACAGAAAATTATATTACATTTTGCCTATATCCAATCTAACTTTATTCTAACTATTTATCTCTCCCAGTCCTCTGTGCATCTTGTTCCCGCTCTCTAACAAGTTTAAGAAAAATGTATAAAAATTATCCAAAATAATGGATGGAGTACCTGTCTCTGTCTGGCCCCATCCTGAAATGTGACATTGAGTGCCAGGCTGAAAATCAGCCTCTGGCAAACATGCAGTTTTTACATACTTAGTTTCCTGGGCACAGTGACCATTGGCTTGTTTAATCTTCACCAAAGCTGAAATGCAAATGTTGATTTCCATTAGAATTTGCTATGATGCCAAAAGATTAATAAAGGCAATAAATTAGACATTTAAAAGCTAAAGTATCTCGGATCCCTTACCAATATCATTGTGTAATCCCACAGAGCTCTCGTGATAATTTTCATGGACAATAATACTTTCAACGTCATAGTTTTGTTCATGTGATTCCTGTCTTTGAAGGTCTTGTTTACCAAGTTGTACGCGGAAATCTCTAGGCTGTGCCCTATGTATTGGTTTAAAAAATATAAAGAATGTTTCTAACTACAAAGGATTAGCAACTGGTTTTAAAATTAGTGACAATAATGTAAAATTTATATTTCAGTCAAAAACTAACAATTAGCCTGATATATTAAATCCTTCCTAAACATTATAATCATCCTAGTCATGAATAGTCCCATGAATTATAATGTCTGATTCAGACTTAGGCCGGCCCCCACCAAAAAAAATAAATGGTTCAAATCTTCATGGAAAGCATTTTTTTTTCCATTCACTCACCGGACGTGGATGTCACTGGCAAGGCCAGCATTTATTGCCCATCCCTAATTGCCCTTAATGGAATGGCTTGTTAGGCCATGTCAGAGGGCTGTTAAGAGTCAACCACATTGCTGTGGGTCCGGAGTCATATATAGGTCAGACCGGGTAAGGACAGTGGATTTCCTGCCCTAAAATACATTAGATGGATTTTTATGACAATCCAGTAGTTTCATGGTCACCATTACTGATACTAGCTTTTTATTCCAGATTTATTTAATTTACTGAATTTAAATTCCCCAGCTGCTATGGTGGAATTTGAAATCACATCCCCAGATCTCTCCCTAGTCCAGGGCTCTGGATTACTAGTCGAGTAACATAACCACTATGCTACTGTACCCCATTGTAAATGCTTCTTTACACGACTAAACTCACTAAGTGAGCAGATAACTTGGATAAATACTTTATTAATCAATGCAGTAACGTGGACCTCACTTGGATGTATAATTCCAATGAAACATTTGTGATTTGTAGGTTACCAAGGTACTCAGAGAGACATATAACCAATATACAAGTTAATGCGAGTGATCCATGATGACACCTACCCTTATAGGTCCCATTTATGATATGGATCATAGTCTTCTCTTTTTGATAATCTGTAATGTATTACATTTGGTATGTGGGGTTCCATTGAACCGCCACATCAAGCTGCTCTTATAAAAGTGTCCACAATTTCCTGTAATTATCTGTTACACCTGTAGATGCCATTGTGATAGGTCTTTGAAAGTAGGAGTTGTCATACCTTCTGTCACAAAATGTCCCTGTCAGATAAGACTAACTGCATTATTCAGATAGAACAATGTGTCTGGATTGCAGCTTGGAGACCAGGAATACCTCTTGCAACCATGGCTGATGACCCCATTTCAGCAACCTAGACCAGTTGCATACAACAGTTACAACAAAGTACTCAGATCTACACTCATCATCATTGAACAAATAATTGGGATTTTGAAATTGTGCTGTGCTGGCATCAGAAAGGGGTAGAAGAATTGAACCACAGTAACACTATCCTTTCCCCATAAGTTACACAAAAGGCTTTCTGATAACATTTTCACTACCAATTTTTTTCTCAATAACTGAAATGTTCATGTCTAAAATAAAGGTTTAAATAAAATTTTAAAATTAAAATTGAAATGAAAATCGGACATGTTCTATAAAGGGCGGGTGATCCACGCCACCATTTACTGCTCAAGTGTAAGCTGAAAATTACCCTCAGCGTCTTTCTTCAGACTAATGCTGGTTCAATTTTCCAAATTAAAGTTCCCGCTGAATTTTGAAGGCAACTAATTATCTCACCAGTGTTTTACTCACAGCTGGAAAAGGTAATTGCTAAATGCTTCTGGCTGTGAGATGGAAGTTCTAATTGCTAACACCTATGAGATAGAGCAATCTGTTAAACCTACGCCACCTCCAGGCCAGATCCAAGATCACCCCAACCTCTGTCGTTGAGCTGCAGTATGCAGACGACACCTGCGGCTGTGCACATTCAGAAGCTGAATTCCAGGATATAGTCAATGTATTCACTGAGGCATATGAAAGCATGGGCCTTACGCTTAACATCAGTAAGAAAAGGTCCTCCACCAGCCTGTCACCGCCGCACAGCACTGCCCTTCAATCAGCAAAATCCACGGCGCGGCCCTGGACAACGTGGACCATTTCCCATATTTCGGGAGCCTCTTATCAACAAAGGCAGAAATTGATGTGGAGATTCAGCATCACCTCCAGTGCGCCAGCGCAGCCTTCAACCGTCTGAGGAAAAGAATGTTTGAAGACCAGGCCCTCAAATCTACCACCAAACTCATGGTCTACAGGGCTGTAGTAATACCTGCCCTCCTGTATGGATCTGAGGCATGGACGATGTATAGAAGGCACCTCAAGTCGCTGGAGATATATCACCAACGATGTCTCCGCAAGATCCTGCAAATCCCCTGGGAGGGCAGGCGCACCAATATCAGTGTCCTCGACCAGGCTAAGATCCCCAGTATTGAAGCACTGACCACACTCGATCAGCTTCGCTGGGCAGGTCACATAGTACGCATGCCAGATACGAGACTCCCTAAGTAAATGCTTTTTGCAGAGCTCCTTTGTGGTAAATGAGCCAAAGGAGGACAGCGGAAACATTATAAGGACACCCTCAAAGCCTCGCTGGTAAAGTGCGACATCACCACTGGCACCTGGGAGACCCTGGCCGAAGACTGCCTGAGGTGGAGAAAGTCCATCCGGGAGGGCATTGAGCTCTTCGAGTCTCAACGCAAAGAGCGTGAAGAGGCCAAGCGCAGGCAGCGGAAGGAGCTCGCGGCAAACCAGCCCCACCCACCCCTTCCCTCGATGAATGTCTGTCCCACCTGTAACAGGGTCTGTGGCTCTCATATCGGACTGTTCAGCCATCAAAGAGCTCACTTTGGGAGTGGAAGCAAGTCCTCCTCGATTCCGAGGGACTGCCTATGATGATGAGATCAATCTGGAATAATACTTTAAATTAAACTGTGGGAACAGGACAAGGGGCACAGGTTCAAAGTAGTAAAAGGTAACTTGAGGATTGGTAGCAGGAGGTTCTTCTTCATACTGTGAGTGTTCAACACCTGAACTATGGGTTTAAGGAGTCGTCGAGGCAATCTGAAGTCTTGAAGGCTTGGTAAGATTCTACAATTATTCGCCCTTCTCGGACAATTTCAGCACTCAGAGCTTCATGGTATCTGATCTCCAAACTTGGAAGGCTGATGCATGTAAATACTGGTAGGCGGGCATCCTATTATATTCCTGCTGCCCCATCCCTAATTCCCCCGCCATTACATAGTTGGCATTTTCAAGAGCAGTATAGTGTCTCAGTTGGGAAAAGATGGTAGAGGCTGTTGCTGAAGCATTGTGTGGAATCTGCAGTTTATTTCAAGACAGAAACAGACTAAAGTTTATAAAGCCCGGTATAAGATCTTAGTCTGTGAAGTTTATTTACCACATTTTAGTGGGTAGTTTTGGGAAGTTGTGGATTTCCCTTTAGGAATTCTTCTTTACTATGTTTTGAGGAAGAATACTATACGAGGATATGGATGAAGAGATGATGGAAGTTAGAAGAGTCCAGCATCGTTGATACTGTCAAAATCATACCCATACATTCCACCTCCAGAGATTATACAAACCAAGGAGTTTACTTTGATTTCTCACACAGTGAGAAAACACTGCAAATCCAATCAAGGACCTGATATCATGGAGAATTATGCCACCTATTGGCATTTGTAGCTCTAGAAGGAATGGTTTCCATCTGCATCTTTTTTGTACTTGCAAAGATAGCATGGGTCCTGGCACAAACCTTCCTCATCTACTGGCATCAGAAGTGGCCAGAAGAAAGAAAGCACAGTGCCACTAACATGAGAGGCAGCAGCATTTTGAGTTACCATTCCTGGGAAAAAACAGATAGAATAGTCCCAATTACATCTTGGAAACCCTGAGCAATTGTGCTATCAAGGTTGTCTTGCAAGGCATCAATGGAAGCAATTGTAGCTGCCATGACTGTCCTTAGACTCTCCTCATGGTGCCTTTTAACCACAGATCTCTTGTGGACTGCTGCAGGCTTAGAGTGGTCTGCATGGTCTCGCAAACTTCCATCAATGTGTTGCACACATGCGTTGTGGACTAATCCAACTCATTCACCATTTGCAGCACATTCATGAAGACCATCTCTACTACCTGCACATGGGTTTGATGCTCCTGTATCATTTTATTTTGAATATCTGATATCATGGTCCCTCAGCCAAGGGCATTGCTTTCTCTACCCTCTGGGATCCAATCTCAGCACAACTATCTTCAGCTGCTTCATCAAAAGGTTAGCAGTGCAGCTGTCCGCTGTATTCAACCCCATTCATTACTTCTCCAATAATGCTTCTCCTGTTTACTGATGCTCTGTGTGTCACCCTGAGATGTTAATTGTGGCTTGCAAAGAAAAGTGGAGCTATCTGGGCTGGTGCTTGACTAAATAAGATGCAATGGTGGAGTTGATGTGGCAGGTGCATGAGTTACTGAAGTAGAGGAGCCAGGCTGCTTTTCAATGCAACCATCAGCATCTTAGTGAGCTTCACCTGGGAGGGTTAAAAAGGGAAGACTTTAGGAATGGGGACTCTCACAAGTGACTTTGAAAATGTAACTGAGAGGTGTAAAATCTTACAATAATGTTGAACATCTGAACACTAACTATTTGCTGAACTGCAAATGATCCCTTCCAATATCAACCTGTTCCTGCAGCTCGCTGTCTACTTTCTTATCTGATCACCGTCCCTCCAGCATGTTTCCGAAGAGTTGAAGAGCTTCCTCCTCATGTACACTTAGAAATCACAGTGTAGCCATTGTGACTGTTCTTTGTCGACAATTGTGGGCAACCCTTTCCTTTGCGAGGAAAATACAGAGTGAGAAAAGTCCACTGGTGGTATAACATTACATTTCTACTAATTGCCTCCATCCATTGCAGATGGTCAAGCTTTCAGGTGTAGGCTAACAGTAATAACCTGTCGTTTGATCCTCACACTACCATCCTTGGTCTTAGTGACTTGGAGAAGTACAGTGGTATGATGGAAAAGGAATGTGTGCGGGGGTCGTGAGATGCCTAGCTGTACACTATGGGGGCATGGTGAGTATGAAGGTGAGTTATGCTTCTACCATTATGTAGAATGTGCATAGGTAGTCGCACCTTCACTTACCTTGGTCAACTTTGTATGGCCATTAAACCTTTTCCAGCACTACATGATCATGCATGGAGTGGTGGTGGAGACACTTCCTGCCTGTGCCATTTTGCTCTTTGATGCCTGTAATACCCTGTTCCATGGCTTTTCTGTCCTGTCTACCTAGCGGACATTCTCTTCCTGTTCTTATTTCTGCCAACAGGACGTCCGCATAGCCTGGAAGCTCGGAAACCCCTGAGGCCGTTCCTTCTTCCAACATTCTTCAATATACCTGCTGCTGTCTCTGTTTTTAATCAAGTTTAAACAGCCGCATCATTTTATACACTGTCTCAGTGGCAGTAAGCCAGTGAGGCGCAGGGATATCGCTCCAAACCCATGCTGAATAAAATATCAGGTCTGTTCCAATAAAATGAAATGGGGTTATGGTACTGTTGTATAGGTGGCCAGAAGTCTTGCTCCTCCACACTTCCAGCAGAGAGAGGAAAATCCAGCCCACATGTCGAGGAACTAGTGATAAGGGCCAGGACGTTCAGTGGGCCTTTTGACACATTCTTGCGGTAAGTTGCTCAGGAGTGCAGCAGATTCTCAGGTATAATGACTCTATGTTATATCAAGGGTTTGACTGCCTCTCATATAACTTAACAGTGGCTTACTGCACTCAAAGTAATTCTTGACCACGAAAAGCAGGACTGCAACTATGGATTTGAATACAGCTCCTTCTGGGAAAATTGGGCTTATTTTTTTATATTAATCTCTTTACCACATAAATTGTACACTTCTTGGCTTAATGAACTTTATGATTTGTATTCCAGTTGAGCCATTTGTTAAGATGCTTGAGAAGAGTTGCTGATATTTTGTCACTGGCTGCTACTTTTCATTACCATTAAAAAAATTGCATTCTCAGGAAGCACACATTTTGAAAAAATGCATTACCACAATTTTGTTAGTGGCCCATTAATCACAAAATGGAACTTTTAACCTGTTAATCAAGAAAATAGGAAAATAAGATCCAATATTTGTCTCTCAGTACCAACCAAAAATTCCTTATTAAATTCATCCCTTATCTTTTCCATCTACATCTTCCTCTGTCCATCTCTTTCACTCAATCTCTCTGGTTTTACTTATTTTTTTTCCCTGAATGCACTTACACTATATACCTGTATGTCAGTGAGAAGCAGTATTTTAAACTGTGGGAAGCAATCCATTAAAAGGAATGGATGGAAAGTCAGGAGCAGTGCACTCGTGCTTTTTTCACATGGCATCACTATTTGAATGGCCCTGACCACTACTAGCACCTAACGTCACAAAATTTATCCAACTGTTTCAATGCAGCTGGAATCCGGAATCAGGAATGAGTTCTGGTGAAAAGTCATCGTCCTGAAACGTTAACTCTGTTTCTCCCTCCACAGATGCTGCCTGACCTGCTGAGTATTTTCAGCATTTTCTGTTTTTATTCCAGAATCAGAAACCTACCTGAAACTGGAGCAAAGAGGTGTGAGATTCCTGAGAGGACAGAGTATCACCCCACTTATAATTCAGGCCTAGAAATTTGATTTATAATCCACATCTCCGAAATTCTGGGGTTCGGAAAGGCTGTAAGTCTGCCCTCGATGGGTCTGGAATATGATTTCACCAGAATTGCATCTTGTTTAGACCTTTAAATTCCAGTTGCTGGGGGATTGATGGCCAGGTCCTGCATCTGATCCTGCCACAAGAAGACGGTGTGCTGGGAGAAGTCCCTGAGAAGGTGGTGATGGTGTCTTCTTCTTGAACCGTTACATTCCTTGTGGTGATGATGCTCCCATGATGCTGTTACGTATGGAGTTCCAGGGTATGAAGCAGTTTTTAAACTGTGCAAAGCAGTGCATTAAAAGGAATGGATGGAAAGATGAATGAAGAGCAGTAAATGTCCATGTCTGGATAGTGTGTGACTTGGAGGGGAACTTGCATGTGATGGTGCGCTCACGACATTGCTACTCTTGTCGTTCTTGGTGTTATCGAGATCACAATGAGAGGGAGATGCTGTTGAAGTAACCTTGGTGAGTTACTGCAGTTCTTCCTGTAAATCTAAAATATTGCAACCACAGGTGTGACTGGAATAGAGGGTAGTGGATATTGAAGCTGGTGCCAGGGACACCAATCAAGTGAATTGCTCTGCCTTGGATGGTGTTGAGCACTTGAGTGTTGTTACAACTGCACTCATCCAGGCCAGTGGTGAGTATTCCATCACATTCCTCCCTTGAGCTTTGTATATGGTAGTTTGGCATTAAGGAGTCAGGAGATGAGCCACTTGTCACAGAGTCCCCAGCCTCTTGTAGCTATGTTGATAATATGGCTGGTGCAGTTAAGCTTCTGTCAGTGGTGATCCTAAAATTGTTAATGATGGACTCAGTGAAGGTGGTGCCATTGAAGGTCAAGTGGAGATGGCTGGGCTTTCTCTTGTTTAAGATGAATATTGCCCAACACATATGTGGGTGAACGTTATCTGCCACTTCTTAGCTCAGGCTTGGTTGTTATCTAGGTGCTGCTGTAGGCTGGCATGTGACCCTTCTTTATTAGAGTGACTGGCGTTGAATACTGTGGAGTCATCAGAAGAACTGCACTTCGAACCTTTTTACGGAGGGAAGGTCATTGATGAAGCAACTGAAGATGGTTGGGCTGAGTTTGTTTCTGTGAGGAAGTCCTGTAGTGATATCCTAGGACGTGATGATTGGTCTCCGACAATCACAATAATCTTCCTTTGTATCAGGTCGCTGTATGGTATTCCCTTTCATTCCCATTAACCTCAGGTTTGCTATGCCTCCTTGTTGCCATACTCGGTTGAATGTGGTCTTGATGTTGAGTGCATGAACTCACACCTGTCTTCTGATATTCATCTCTGGATCAAGGCTGTGATGAACTCTGGAGGCAGGTGGTTTTAGCCAAACTATTTAACTGTATTTATCTTGTTTTTCTCTTTTCAACTTCTCAGAGTCTCTTTTTCAGTGCTCTTTAATTTTCTTCCTATTTTGTTCTTTATTTTCATTTGCATTTTAGATATTACTATGTTTCCTACTTTCTATTCCTTCTCTCTGCTTTCTGTTTTTTTTATCTGTTCCAGTGATCCCTTGACTGTTTTTATGCCACTCCAGGCTCCAGCTTGCTGAGCAGTAGATCCCAGCAATGCAGACTTATACAAATTGACAGCAACTGGTAGTCTTGCCATCACTCCGGTACTGTTTGACAGTTATTAAAATATACATATTTAAACATGTTATAACAACTGTGATGTACCAAAATTAGCCCCTTTTCAAGTCAGTGATTCACTGAGTTATTGAAATTAATAAGAACATAAGAACGTAAGAAATAGGAGCAGGAGTAGGCCATTTGGCCCCTTGAGCCTCCTCCGCCATTCAATAAGATCATGGCTGATCTGATCATGGACTCAGCTCCACTTCCCCGCCCGCTTCCCATAACCCCTTATCCCCTTATTGCTCAAAAATGATTGCTGCCAGGATACCGGGCAGTCATCTGCATGATGTGCTGCCTATGATCACACACCAGCAGTACATCCAGGGAGTGGAATCTCTTTCGCTACAGGAAAATGGCAGAGTTCACATGAGGCGCACGTCAGGCAATGTGCATGCAGTCAATGGTATCCAGCTCCATGGGGAAGCCTGCAATCCAAGCAAACCTTCATGCTCGCTCTGCCTGGTTGCCTCTGGCAAGAGGGAATGAGATGAACTGTCTCTCTTTGTAAGGAGAGCCTCATTGACCTCCCATATTCAACAGCACACTGCAAACTGTGAGATGTTGCCTTTATCTCCAGCGGCAGCCTGGAAGGAGCATAAAAGTTTAGAGTCACAGTCACCTTGACAGCCACATGCAATGCAGTCCTTATCATACTTCGAGGTTGCAGTTGTGGCTGCAGCAGTTGGCAGATTCCAGTCGCCAGCTCTTCAGTGAAACGAAGTCGTCACATGCATTGGTTCTCGCTGAAGTCCTCATAAGGGAATTACTCCCCAAAGACCCAGGTCAGATATGGCCTTCTGCTGAGAGCCCTTCTCGCCCTCCTCCTCTTCCCTCTTTCAGCAGCTTGTCCAGCTCTGCATGGCCTCTGTTCATTGTCCAAGTAATGCTCAATTCCAAGAGGAAGAACATAAGAACATAAGAAATAGGAGCAGGAGTAGGCCATTTGGCCCATCGAGCCTGCTTCACCATTCAATAAGATCATGGCTGATCTGATCATGAACTCAGCTCCACTTCCCTGCCCGCTCCCCATAACCCTTTACTCCCTTATCGCTCAAAAATCTCTCTATCTCTGCCTTAAATATATTCAACGACCCAGCCTCCACAGCTCTCTGGGGCAGAGAATTCCAATGATTTACAACTCTCTGAGAGAAGAAATTTCTCCTCATCTCAGTTTTAAATGGGCGGCCCTTTATTCTAAGACTATGTCCCCTAGTTTTAGTTTCCCCTATGAATGGAAATATCCTCTCTGTATCCACCTTGTCGAGCCCCCTCATTATCTTATAAGTTTCAATAAGATCACCGCTCATTCTTCTGAACTCCAATGAGTATAGGCCCAACCTATTCAACCTAACCTCCTAAGTCAACCCCCTCATCTCCGGAATCAACCTAGTGAACCTTCTCTGAACAGCCTCCAATGCAAGAATATCCTTCCTTAAATACGGAGACCAAAACTGTACGCAGTACTCCAGGTGTGACCTCACCAATACCCTGTACAGTTGTAGTAGGACTTCTCTGCTTTTATACTCTATCCCCCTTGCAATAAAGGCCAACATTCCATTTGCCTTCCTGATTACTTGCTGTACCTGCATACTAACTTTTTGTGTTTCATGCACAAGGACCCCCAGGTCTCTCTGTACTGCAGCACTTTGCAATTTTTCTCCATTTAAATTATAATTTACTTTTCTATTATATCTACCAAAATGGATAACCTCACATTTTCCCACAGTATACTCCATCTGCCAAATTTTTGCCCACTCACTTAGCCTGTCTACATCCCTTTGCAGATTTTTTTGTGTCCTCCTCACAATTTGCTTTCCCATCCATCTTTGTATGCAAACTTGGCTACATTACACTCAGTCCCTTCATCCAAGTCATTGATATAGATTGTAAATAGTTGAGGACCCAGCACCGATCTCTGCGGCACCCCACTAGTCACTGTTTGAAAATGACCCATTTATCCCGACTCTCTGTTTCTGTTAGTTAGTCAATCCTCTATCCATGCTAATATATTACCCCCAACCCCGTGAGCTTTTTTCTTGTGCAGTAATCTCTCATGTAGCACCTTATCGAATGCCTTCTGGAAATCCAAATACACCACATCCACTGGTTCCCCCTTATCCATCCTGCTTGCTACATCCTCAAAGAACTCCAACAAATTTGTCGAACGTGATTTCCCTTTCATAAAACCATGCTGACTGCTTGATTGAATCATGCTTTTCCAAATGTCCTGCTACTGCTTCCTTAATAATGGACTCCAGCATTTTCCTAACAACAGATGTGAGGTTAACTGGTCTATAGTTTCCTACTTTTTGTCTGCCTCCTTTTTTAAACAGGGGCATTACATTTGCTGTTTTCCAATCCACTGGGACGGCCCCAGAATCCAGGGAATTTTGGTAGATTATAACCAATGTATCCACTATCTCTGCAGCCACTTCTCTTAAGACCCTAGGATGTAAGCCATCAGGTCCAGGGGACTTGTCCGCCTTTACCGAGTACTACTTCATTAGTGATAGTGATTGTATTAAGTTCCTCCCTCCCTATAGCCCCTTGATTACCCACTATTGGGATGTTTATAATGTTTTCTACCGTGAAAACCGATACAAAATATTTGTTCAATGTTTCTGCCATTTCCCTGTTCTCCATTATTAATTTCCCAGTCTCATCCCCGAGGGGACCAACATTTACTTTAGCCGCTCTTTTCCTTTTTATGTACCTGTAGAAACTCTTATTATCCGTTTTTATATTTCATGCTCGTTTATTTTCATAATCCAGCTTCCCTCTTTTAATCATATTTTTAGTCGTTCTCTGCTGGCTTTTAAAAATTTCCCAATCCTTTGGCCTCCCACTAGTCTTGGCCATATTGTATGCCTTTGTTTTCAATTTGATACCCTCCCTTATTACCTTAATTAGCCATGGATAGTTATCCCTTCTCTTACAGTCTTTTCTTCTGATTGGGATATATTTTTGTTGTGAATTATGAAATATGAAATATAAAATGTCTGCCGCTGCTCATCAACCGTCCCATACTTTAATAATAGAGGCGGACAAAGCAATCCTAATAGTATGTTTTAGAACCTCATTTAAATAACTACTTTCCTTTTGTCTGTCATTCCCTTCTAGCCACTGACATCAATTCAGGCGTGTGCTGCCCAGAGTTTTAGAAACATAAACATAGAAAATAGGTGCAGGAGTAGGCCATTCAGCCCTTCGAGATTGCACCACCATTCAATATGATCATTTTTGCAACTTTAGTACCCCATTCCCCCATTCCTGCTTCCCCTCCATACCCTTGATCCCTTTAGCTGTAAGGGCCATATCTAACTCCCTTTTGAATATATCTAAACGAACTGGCCTCAACAACTTTCTATGGTAGAGAATTCCACAGGTTCACAATTCTCTGAGTGAAGCAGTTTCTCCTCATCTCAGTCCTAAATGGCTTACCCCTTACCCTTAGACTGTGACCCCTGGTTCTGGACTTCCCCAACATCGGGAACATTCTTCCTGCATCTAACCTGTCCAATCCCGTCAGAATTTTATATGTTTCTATGAGATCCCCTCTCATTCTTCTAAATTCCATTGAATATAAGCCTAGTCGATCCAGTCTTTCTTCATATGTCAGTCCTGCCATCCCAGGAATCAGTCTGGTGAACCTTCGCTGCACTCCTTCAATAGCAAGAATGTCCTTCCTCAGATTAGGAGACTAAAACCGTACACAATATTCAAGGTGTGGCCTCACCAAGGCCCTGTACAACTGCAGTAAGACCTCCCTGCTCCTATACTCAAATCCTCTCACTATGAAGGCCAACATGCCATTTGCCTTCTTCACTGCCTGCTGTACCTGCATGCCAACTTTCAATGACTGATGTACCATGACACCCAGGTCTCATTGCACCACCCCTTTTCCAAATCTGTCACCATTCAGATAATATTCTGCCTTCCTGTTTTTGCCACCAAAGTGGATAACCTCACATTTATCCACATTATACTGCATCTGCCATACATTTGCCCATTCACCTAACCTGTCCAAGTCACCTTGCAGCCTCTTAGCGTCCTCCTCACAGCTCACACTGCCGCCCAGCTTAGTGTCATCTGCAAACTTGGAGATATTACATTCAATTCCTTCGTCTAAATCATTAATGTATATTGTAAACAGCTGGGGTCCCAGCACTGAACCTTGCAGTACGCCACAAGTCACTGCCTGCCATTCTGAAAAGGACCCGTTTATTCCTACTCTTTGCTTGTCTGCCAACCAGTTCTCTATCCACGTCAATACATTACCCCCAATACCATGTGCTTTAATTTTGCACACTAATCTCTTGTGTGGGACCTTGTCAGAAGCCTTTTGAAAGTCCAAATACACCACATCCACTGGTTTTCCCTTGTCCACTCTACTAGTTACATCCTCAAAAATTTCTAGATTTGTCCCTTTCATAAATCCATGCTGACTTGGACCGATACTGTCACTGCTTTCCAAATGTGCTGCATTACATCTTTAATAATTGATTCCAACATTTTCCCCACTACTGATGTCAGGCTAACCGGTCTATAATTCCCTCTGTTCTCTCTCCCTCCTTTTTTAAAAAGTGGGGTTACGTTAGCTACCCTCCAATCCATAGGAACTGATCCAGAGTCTATAGAATGTTGGAAATTGACCACCAATGCATCCACTATTTCTATGGCCACTTCCTTAAATACGCTGGGATGCAGACTATCAGACCCTGGGGATTTATCGGCCTTCAGTCCCATCAATTTCCCTAACACAATTTCCTGACTAATAAGGATTTCCTTCAGTTCCTCCTTCTTGCTAGACCCTCGGTCCCTGCAAGGTTATTTGTGTCTTCCTTAGTGAAGACAGAACCAAAGTATTTGTTCAATTGGTCTGCCTTTTCTTTGTTCCCCATTATAAATTCACCTGATTCTGACTGCAAGGGACCTACATTTGTCTTCACTAATCTTTTTCTCTTCACAAATCTATAGAAGTTTTTGCAGTCAGTTTTTATGTTCCCTGCAAGTTTACTCTCATACTCTATTTTCCCCCTCCTAATTAAACCCTTTGTCCTCCTCTGTTGAATTCTAAATTTCTCCCAGTCCTCAGGTTTGTTGCTTTTTCTGGCCAATTTATATGCCTCTTCCTTGGATTTAACACTATCCCTAATTTCCCATGTTAGACACGGTTGAGCCACCTTCCCCGTTTTAGTTTTACGCCAGACAGGGATGTACAATTGTTGAAGTTCATCCATGTGATCTTTAAATGTCTGCCATTGCCTATCCACCATCAACCCTTTAAGTATCATTCGCCAGTCTTCTGACCATTAATGGGTGGAATATCACGAGCAGGGTGTGCCTGGACTTTCAATCTGTGCTGTCGGTGTATGAGGCTCCCCGCGGATAGTACGGACTTGTAAAATTACTTCATTAATATCACTTTATAATGAAAGTGTTCACTCCAGCATTTGTAAGAAACTATTGTAAATGATGTAGGTAACTGCAATAGAAAGTAAATATATAATAGGTATGTTACAAAATGCAGAAAGGTGCTTCTGTGGAAGAGAATTGCGGAAATAAGATAACTCAAGGCAACTTGTAAACATGCTAATACCTACTGTGCGACAATGCAGTGGGCAGCAGTGAGAACCCAACATGGTCTAATCAATGTTCCTCCACACAGATGTCCTGTTTTATAAAGTCCAATGCGATTTTTCAGCTGTAGAGATACCTGCCATGGATATTTTCCTGGTACTGTCCTTTTTCCACCAAAGATTTTGCCTGTGACTTCTGCAACCTCTGGCACCCCACACACAAAGGCTGCAATGGTAGGAGTAAGGACAGTGGATCGGATCACAGGTCTGGCCGTAGGTTCCCGTGGATTTTTCGGTTTAGATACTACGATGGAGAAGCAGTACAAAGTCAAAACCTATTCTATGGATTAGTACTAATTAATTTTGATTGTTTTTTTTTTGTAATTGTGGTATTTGATAGCATTCTCAGAATGGAGTTATTCTCGAGGACCAAATATTAAGGGCTAGAATTTCCGTAGCGCCCTGCTTGTTGCGCTAACTTTTGAAAAGTAGATAAAGTAGTGGCAGATGCTAATGATTTTCTCCCGCTGGGAAATTCAGCTATAGCACTCCAAGAGGGAAGTAGAGTGCTAAAGCAAGCGCTAACCACTTCTCTTAAGTGTGATAAAGTTCGAGAGCGGGACAGTAGTAGCAGAGCGCTTAAAGGGAAGGGCTAATAATGGTACACAAGCTACTTGTGACAGTTCAGCGTTGCAAGGCGACCTGCATGATTGCCATTACAGCCCCAAACACTGCCATAAAGTGGAGGACTTGGACATCTTGCAGCAATGAACCATCAAAAACTTTGAGCAGGCACCAGACTGGTGCAAATGATAAAGTTTGGCCTGCTTGAAAACCATTCCCTTTAATTAGCGCTCCCCAAGCGGCCAGCCGAGTTGACAACATCTCCTCTTCCTGCCGTTGTTCATGCCCGCCGATACAGCAGGTGGCGGGAGACAATTTCACATCCAGGGTGGTAACGGGGCAGTGCACACTTTATAACGACACAATCTGCGAGGCGCTAGAACCCAGGCGGTAACCGGCACTGAAGTTCACGGACACCGCTGTATTCGCCGCGCCCAATCACAAACCCCTTAGCACCCCATTAGCGCAACCCCGTTCCCCAGCGCTAATGAGAGACGCTAAGCAGACAAATTTCTACCCTTAGGTCTCAAGTTCAAAACAGTAATCCAAATTATGTTGACGTAGATTTACTTTGAAAGATCCAAATTTAGCTCAGTTCAGGCCACTTTGGATTTAGATGCAAACCTATATCCAATTGCCTTGGCATCTGCATTCTCTGAGAAAGTTACATATTCAGTTCAATTACTCACGAGATACAATACCAGGCAAAATGCCTTCCCCGTTGACAACACCAAAAATGTCCTGCTCTAGCAAGAAAAGTCACTGCATTTCTGGAATGGGAGATTAAACATGTCATTAGATGACTCGTTTATTCTGAGGAGAAATTGATGACCATATAGCAGGTTGTTGTAATTGAGATATGAAGCCAAGTTGTTACAATTGTTTGTCATTTACTTTCCTTTTCAAGACATGATTAACAGGAGAGAAACAGATCTGCAGTTCCCAGGGTATAAACTTGATCAAGCAGGTGGTTTCTACTCAAGTGGAATGTTACCAGTTGACGGGGACAGTTGAAATAAATAAACAATGGAGCAGGCAGTCCCTCAGATTGCTCTTTGTGAACCTGAAAATCGGAGGCACTTGGTTGTTGCCAATAAAAGGAAGCAAAATAAATTCCTTTCCCCTGGCTGTGTCTCCAAGCGAAATTGAAAGGGATTTGATAAAATCCCCTGCTCTTCTACTGCCTCAATATATGGATCTGATAAGGGGAAATTACAAGGATTTTAATTTAATTCTATCTCTTTATTTAAAGTAGTTAGCAGTGTACTCTTAGCACTTCACCAGTAAAGCATTTATTACACCAATTAGTGTGATATTGCTCTGTAGTTACTGTTTATTATGTAAGGCAGGGCTAATACCCATTTGAATTACTTAACTAGTGGAACAAATTAAGTGTTGTAAAATGAAATGAATACAGATAATACATACCTGTAGGGCAGGGAGAAATATCACAATGGTTCCAATTTAATCTATCTTGTTTATCCTTAAAATAGCACCAAGGCTTTTCATCACCATCAGGATTTCTGGAAATAAATAGTTTAGTTGAATTTTTATTGTTGTCACTTATCTTTAAAACAAGCACTATATATATCAAAGTAACTATTTGTACTGTACTTTTTTGACAGACAGCTGTCCGTCCAGCACCCCCCCGCCCCCCGCCCGTACTGCACTTTTTTTGACCGACAGGCGACAAGCCCCGCTCCCTGTCCAGCCCCACCCCCCCCATCCCGGGCCAGCAATCATTGCCTCCACGTGGTGCCTAGAAGCAGGACCTGAGGCCCGAGACTCTGCTGAGACCTTGACTCTCTTCTGCCGCTGATTCCCCGAGGACCCGCCCTCGCTAGGCCCCGACACTCTTTCCCCCCTCCAGGACTCGCTAGGCACCGACTCGCTCCCTCGCCGACTCTCTTCCTCCCACCCTCCAGGACTCGCTAGGTCCCAACTTGCTCCCTCGCCGATAGCGGCAGTCCTGGGCCCGAGAACGGCCGGGGGGGGGTGAGCAGCGGGCCTGGGCCCGATGGGGGAAGAGAGAGCGGCTGGGGGGTAAGAGAGGGGCTGGGGGGAGAGAGAGGGAGAGAGAGAGGCTGGGGGGAGAGAAAGAGGCTGAGGGAAGAGAGGGGCTGGGGGAGAGCGAGAGGCTGGGGGAGAGAGAGGCTGGGGGGAGAGAAATGCTGGGGGGAAAGAGAGGCTGCGGGGAGAGAGAGAGAGAGAGAGGCTGGGGGGAGAGAGAAAGAGGCTGCGGGGAGAGAGATAGAGGCTGCGGGGAGAGAGAGAGAGGCTGCGGGGAGAGAGAAGTTGGGGGGAGAGAGAAAGAGGCTGCGAGGAGAGAGTGAGGCTGGGGGGGCGAGAGAGAGACACGGGTGGTGAGGAGAGTCACTGGTGGGGAGAGACACTGGTGGTGGGGGGGGGAAGATGGATCACATTCTTCTAACTCCCTATAAAGGACATCATTGGAGTGGATGACATCAGAAGTCATGACACTGTCACTATTCACTTCATTCCCAATAAACCTGTTAACAATACGTAGACAATACCTGCCCCATCTATGGTGGGGTGGGGTGGAGAAGATGCACTTGCTCTGGGGTAAGGCACATTGGCTGGGGGAGGCATGTACTTGGACTGGCGTAACGCACTTTGGCTGAGGGGGGATGTACTTGGACTGGGGTAACGCACTTTGGCTGAGCGGGGGATATATTTGGAGTGGGGTAAGACACTTTGGCTGGGGGAGGGATGTACTTGGACTGGGGTACAGGACTTTGGCTGGCCCTTGCTGTTTTCTGTCCTCTGTCGCTTTAGGAAGTCAAAGTGGATCGAGTTACAATTTGCAAAGTCAATGAAACCTTGGGATGGGCAGTTCCAGTTATACATTCCAGTGAAACTTCAGGGTGTGGATTATCCTCCATAGATAATTATATATACATACAATGTTTTCATTGAAAAGGATGTAATGATGATTTTCTAAAATATTGTTTTCAAAAAGTGTATTTGATTGCAGGGGTCGGCAACCTCCAGCTGCTAATATGGGCGGAAGGGTCAAGAACCAGTGGGCACAGATTTAAGGTGATTGGCAAAAGAGACACAAGAAAAAACATTTTTTACACAGCGAGTGGTTAGGATCTGGAATGCACGGCCTGAAAGGGTGGTGGAGGCAGATTCAATTGTGCCTTTCAAAAGGGAGTTGGATAAGTACCTGAAGGAAAATAAATTTGCAGGGCTATGGGGAAAGGGCGGGAGAGTGGGACTAGCTGCAAGTGCTCTTGCAGAGAGCTGGCACGGGTTCGACGGGCCGAATGGCTTTCTTCCATGCTGTAACCATTCTATGATTCTATTGGATGAGGAATGTGTACACTGTGGAGTTCACATTCTGTGAGAGCCAAGGTTAGAGGAGGTTCGTGAAAGAAAGCTTCAGAAATATGTAAAGTTTGTGGCCAAGTGTGGAGCCCCAGAGTAGAAACATGAGGGTTGTGCAATGGAGGTGGGGTGTCAGGGATCATGAGAGCATAGAAGAGATTTTTAAGGTGTTTGAGAGTGCACTGGAGGGGCATTAGGATAGACTGACCCAAGCAATACCACCATTTAGCATTCCCTCCCAAGTAAATTTTCACCCCCTATATATTTTCTTTCTGTGGGCTGGATCTACCGGTCCTGTCTGCCTCTGTTTTTGCACCGGAACGGTGACAATGGCGGTGATGAGTACTTCTGGGCGGGGGGGGGCCAGCTTCCATTGCCCCGCCGGGGTTTTCGGGGCCGGTCTCGGTGGGGCGCGGAGCATCACCGCCCGGAGGAGGCGAACCGGTGTGCAACGCCCCTGGTTGCGACACCGGCTCGATTTTTGAGTCCTGCCCGACCCACAGCGCCATGTCGCCGCCCGTGAAAACAGGCGGTCCGACCTATACCGGCTGCAGTGAGGCAAGTAATGTCCACCTCAGGTAAGTATGATTGTTATTTCTTTTATTTTTTTTGCGATTTATGTTGTGGTGGTGTGGACTATGTATTGGGAATATTTTTGATGGGTTTTTTTCAGGCCTTTTTTTTTTTCTCCCCAGGCCTCTTTTAGAGCACTCCCAGACTCGGTTGCTTAGCTCGGGAGTTTCGCATGCTCAGCCGGCCAGGTGTGCAACGCCTCCCTTAGAGCTCCACCCCACACTCAGGACCCAGCTGTCCTATTTTGCTGACTGAGGCGCAAACTATTCCCGGACTCAAACATTACCACCCAGCCGCCACTACTGCACCGAAATGAGCAAAGCCGAAAATCCAGTCTATATATGTCTGCCTTCCTATACCTCAGCTGTGGCTCAGTTGGTGGCACCCTTGCCTGAGTCAGAAAGTAGTGGTTCAAATCCTACTCCAGAGACTTGAGCACAGAAATCTAGGTTGACACTCCAGTGCAGTGCTGAGGGAGTGCATTTATGCATGAAAGACAGTTAGAAAGGGGAAAGGCACAGAGTTAGAGAAAGATTAGAAAGAAAGATTTGTATAGCACCCTGATGACCATTGGATGTCTCAAAGCGCTTTACAGCCAATTAATTACTTTTGGAGTGTAGTCACTGTTGTAATGTAGGAAATGTGGCAGCCAATTTGCACACAGCAAGCTTCCACAAACAGCAATGTTATAACAACCAGATTAGTGCTGAGGGAGTGCTATACTGTTGGAGATGCTGTCTTTCGGATGAGATGTTAAACTGAGATTACGCCTGCTCTCTCAAGTGGATGTAAAAGATCCCATGGCACCATTTTGAAGAAGAGCAGGGGAGTTATCCCTGGTGTCCTGGCCAATATTTATCCCACAATCAGCATCACTAAAAACAGATTATCTGGTCGTTATCACATTGCTGTATATAGGAGCTTGCTTTGTGCAAATTGGCTGCCACGTTTCCAACATTACAACAGTGACTACACTCCAAAAGTACTTTATTGGCTGTAAAGCGCTTTGAGACATCCGGTGGTCATGAGGGTGCGATACAAATACAAGTCTTTCATTCTATCTAATCTTTTTCTAACTCTGTGCCTTTCCCCTCTCCAACTGTCTTTCATGCATAAATGCAGTTTGTGTCTTTCTCTGTCCCTCTCATATTTATCTTAGGCAGGAAAAGAACAGAATACAACCTTTTAGGGTGTCATGGTTAAAACTGACTTTCTGAACTTAATGCTGAGCCATTTTGCAATATTGCGTACTCCACAGTTCCATTAACAAACTGGCATTTATGTTGGTAAACTGACTCGTTTAATGGTTCAGAAAAAACGCTCAATTCTGATTTGTTAATGGAGTGAAAAATTTGGATTTAACCTGTTTTTGATAAAAATGAAAATTACAACCCTATGTAACTGCACACTACTAAAAGCCTCATTCTGTCAGCTTGCAATAAAACTGGTGCAATCATATAAAGGTGACTTTATTCTGCAAATGATTTTATCTACATAATAGTGTATTCTATGTACATAAAATGCTCAAGCGTTAGAAAACCAATTGTAGCTAATTTGGAGAACTGAGGTGCCATTCTGTAAATATTATAAACAAAAGGATATTGTCTCTGAAGATCTCCAGATTCTAATCCCGTTCTCCTCCTGATAGCTGTTAAAAAAAACAATGAATACTGACAAGCCCACCATTTCAATAACCAGTAAATGTGCAACTCCCCCCAATCTAGTATTTGATTTGTGAGTCTATGTTCTGATAGACCAAGGGTTCAAAACTTTGAAGTATGAAGTTAAGCATAAGTTATAAATTTAAAAAACTATCACTCAGCTGGATGGTGCAGCTCACCTGAGTAAATCAACGTTCTAAAGCTGTGGTACCTGCAATAGTTGTGGTCACCAATGCCATATTTGCTGGGAGTCTCCATATGAGTACCAATGGCTTCCTTTAGCAGCAAGTTAGAGCTCCAGGACAAACACTTCTTCCCCTTTTCAGTTTGTTTCACAAGACCTCTATATGATGAGCCGTTACCCTGGTAACAATCATTTGGCGCTATGAAAAGAAATGCACAAAAGAGCTTCTCTGAGTTTAAATATGATTGTTGGTTTCGATCATTTTGGAAAATAATGATGCGAACAGCATTGTTCATTTTATTTCTTATTATCTCGCATTACTTCAGAATGGAGCCCTTGTTAAATTCAACCGAGACAGATGTGTCATGAATTTGATCCTAGTAGTTACTAGAAGCACTGAAAGGTTTGAAGAAATTGCATTAGATTGCCAACACAGAGATTTCCTATTGCCTGGTTCATAAAGTAATGGTTAAATCTGCATGTAAGGAGCAGCGTTCCAGGTGAAAGCGCTGTGAAGGCAGAATAAGCAGTGTTTACAGCTGTGAACTTTTGGAATGGTTGTGTGTTTAGAAATTACTGCTGACAGTATTAGGTGGCTAAATGCTTAACATGTTTGTTTGACATTTCTTTCGTCTGTTATTTTAACACAGCCCTTAATCTGTGAACATTTGCACATTATGGCCCTGAATTTGCAGCCCCTATGGGCATGTACGAGGTGCGCAGGTGCCCATAGGGTCCCCGCAACTTCTAGGATTAGGCTTGCGAAGCGCGTGCGCCTAAACCTGGGACTTGCGATCTGTCAAGAATCCTGACAGATCGCACGCATCTGGATGTAAAGGGCTTCCGCGGACAGAGAGTTGGGCTATTTGCTCAACTTCTGCCCAGCAAGTGCCCTTGAAATTCTTACGACTAATAAAAGCTGGCGTAAGCCCTGCTTTTATCAGCGCGACTTTTAAAGGACAGAAAAACACATTATTTTCAATAACTGAAACATCTGAAATCCTGTTAGACCCTTTAAAATCTTAGACCCTTTAAAATATCTAAATTTATTTTTCAAAAAATAATTTTTTTGGTTCAATTAATTAAACTTCATTTTGATTCATTTTAAATATACGATGTTTTTAAAAATATATTTTAAGTTTTGTGTGTTTTTTGGAGTATTCCCATTCATACTTATGGTGATTCCATGCGGAACTCACCACAAATATGAATGGTAATACTCCGACTTTGATTGGTTGGGCCGACCCACATGATCCCAGGGATGTGTGCGAAGGTATCCGCCTGCAATTTCTGGGCCATTAAGTGTTTGTCCACTAAGACGGCTGCCAAACTAAAGAATGTTGTGATGAAACTATAGCAGCTTTTATGTTCCCAATATGTATCTGGGTTAACTGGCCCTGAAAAGCAATGAGCCAGAGATCCTGGCACTTACACTTGGATTGTGGCCACTCAGAACTCCACTGCTTGTCCAACAACAACAACAACAACTTGTATTTATATAGCGCCTTTAATGTCCCAAGGCGCTTCATGGGAGTATTATAACACAAAGATTTTGACACCAAGCCACATAAGGAGAAACTAGGGCCGGTGACAAAAAGCTTGGTCAAAGGGGTAGGTTTTAAGGAGCGTCTTAAAGGAGGAGAGAGAGGTAGAGAGGTAGAGGGAAGGAATTCCAGAGCTTAGGGCTTTGGTAACAGAAGGCATGGCCACCAATGATTGAGCGATTATAATCAGGGATTCTCAAGAGGATAGAATTAGAGGAGTGCAGATATCTCGGGGGGACGGAGGGGAGGGGCGTTGTGGGGTTGGAGGAGATTACAGAGCTAGGGAGGAGCGAGGCATGGAGGGATTTGAAAACAAGGATGAGAATTTTGAAATCGAGGCGTTGCTTAACCAGGAGCCAATTTAGGTCAGCGAGCACAGGAGTGATGGGTGACTGGGACTTGGTGCGAGTTAGGACACGGGTAGCCGAGTTTTGGATGACCTCAAGTATACGTAGGGTAGAATGTGGGAGGCCAGCCAGGAGTGTGTTGGAATAGTCAAGTCTAGAGGTAACAAGTCTAGAGGTAACAAAAGCATGGATGAGAATTTTAGCAGGTAAACCTTATGAGATTCTCTAATTTGTTTGAAAATGGTGAGTGTCCATGTCACTAGGGATGTATCTAGAGTTTAGGTGCCTGGGTCAGGGGTTTCACGGACCCTTCGTAGAAGCTCCTCACATCCGCCACTAGGTCAGCCAGTGCACTTGGTCTAATTATCTGCACTGACCATACACTGGATACCAATGAAAGTCTGGGGTATGGCAAAACTAACAAGCTTCGAAGCACCTGTCCCCAGCCCCAACCCCACAAATCCCCCCTATTGACTCTGTTTCATGCCCAAGTCCATTCAACTGCAGATTTAGGGGCCATTAGGTGGCACTTTCTCCGGTCACAATCTCATAGAGAACTGACAGTACTCAGATGTGGGTAGACTATCAATGTCCATTTCTCTGAAACCTGCCAAACAGAGTGCAATATTGCAAGATAGGGAGGGTATACATTTTTTAATATAATGAAAATTTAACTGTGACATGTTGGACTAATTTTTAAAGGATTCCAACTTTCTTCTAGCTTTTCCAACCATCTTTGTGACTTGTTTGACCCAGTCTAACTCAGACCACAAAATTGAAAATGACCCTCATATCTCTAATTGTTTACCAAAGTTAGAGAAGGAATTCCAGAGCATGGAGGCTATGCAACTGAAGTCCAGACACTAATGGTGAGACTACTGAATTTTGGAGTCCTATCATATAATTTCTACTCACCAAAGCTAATTCTCTACTAACAATTTTATCATCCATGGTTTCAAAACACATTTATATGTTAAACGGCCGGCGATACTTTGGAAAGCTATGTACTGTGAGTCAATGGATGACGGCTTTTACTGTGGATGAAGGTTACTGTAAGGGAAATGGTTCACTGTGAACAAACGAATACATTTATATTAAAGACATCAGTCACAGCTAGAACGAACAGTAATATTACCTATTTCACATAGTTCTCCTCTGAATGATCCCGAGCAGTTGCAGCTGAAGGTTCCTTTCTTCTTCCCAGCCCTGCATGTTGCTCCATTTTTACAAGGATTAGGTCTACATGGTGCAGTTGCTTGAAAGACACAATTGTCAAAAATAATTAATTGAGAGAGAAAAAAATTACAAATGCTGGAAATCTGAAATAAAAGCTGGAAATACACAGCAGGTCCACCAACATCTGTGAAGGGAAACATAAATATTAGCGACATAGACCATCTGTCGAACTAACACCTGGAAGTATAAGCAAACACTTTAATAGGACTGAACAAAATGAAATGGGGAGGGAGAACAATGGATGAAAGTCAACAGTCTGGTGTTTAACCATTATCACAAAGAAACAGTCAATGGGCTGGATTTTAGGCTTTTCTGTTTTCGGGGCGAAAACGGAGACGGGGTGAGGAAGTTACCAGCCGGGAATAGTTTGCGCTTTGGTAAGGACGTTTCAGCATCTGGGCCCTGGGTCAGGGGGTGCAGTGCGAAGGGAGGCGTTGTACACTTTTCGTGGCGCAAAAATGGGAAACTCGCGAACTAAAGTGCCGGGATGTGTGCGCTCCGAGAGAGGCCTTGGGGTGGGGGGGGGGGAAACTTAAAAAAAACCCACAAAAACATTCCCAAAACATTGCCTATGCCACCACGACACAAAGCGCTGAAACGATTAAAAGAACAAACACTTGCACTTTCCTTTGGAGTACTTTAACTTCCTCACCGCTGCCGGCATGGCTGCAGTGCACTGATTTCCCAGACGGTCATTGAGGGCGCAGTTCCGGTTGGATGGATCAGGCAAAAGTCCAAACTCCTGTCGGTGCCGCAACCAGAGGCGTTGCACACCCGGCACAGCTCTTCCCGGCAGTGCTGCTGAGCGGGCCGGAGGAGCGCAGGAGACCTGAACGCCGCCTTTCACGCCGCTCCGAGGCGAAACCCCAAGTGCCAAGGACCGGAAAATCCAGCCCAATCGGTTTAACAGTCCTTAAACAGGTTTTAAAAATGCTGGAAGGAGGTGAAGATGTGTTGGATGATGGACGGAGATCAGCGCGGTCAAACATTAGAAATCAAAAAGGAGGTTGAAGGCAGCTCAGTCATACAGTAAAAAAGGTATTAGAAGGACAAAAATATTAAAAACAGTTCCAGGAAGTATGGTAATGAAATGGAAGATGGACGGGAGAAGCACACAGGAAAATGGGAGAGACTGTTCAGGTTTTAAATTGCGCAAGTCATTGGTCAGACCAGAAGGAGGAAACTCCCTTTTAAAATTATTTATGGAATCAGTTTCCACCACCTTTCCAGGTAGAACATTCCAGATCCTGCTAATTCTCCGATTGCAAAATGTTTTCCTCATCCTCCCTCTAGATCTTTTACCAATGATTTTGAATGTATGACCTCTGGTTACTGACCCACTCACCAGAGGGAATAATTTTTCTCTATCTACTCTATCAAAACCTCTCATTGTCATGAAAACCTCCATTAGGTCACCTCTTAACCTTCTATTTTCCAAGGAGAACAGTCCTAACTTTTCTAGCCTCTCCTCATAACTGAAATCACTCCTCCCTGGTATCATCCTGGTAAGCCTCCTCTGTACCTGTTTAATGCCTTTACATCTTTCTTGAAGTGTGGTGCTCAGAACTGTCCACAATACTCCAGCTGAGGCCTAACCAGTGACTTATAAAGTTCTAGCATCATCTCTTTTCTTTTATATTCTGTTCCTCTATTTATAAAACCAAGTAACCCACATGCTTTTTTAACCACCTTCGCAACTTGCCCTGCCACATTTAAGGATGTGTCTATATGGACACCAAGGTCTCTCTGCTCATCTACACTTTTCAAAATCATGCTATTTATAGTATATTGTCCTTCCAGATTAGTCCTCTCAAAGTGCATCACTTCACAGTTCTCTGCACTGAACTCAATCTCCCATGCTTCTGTCCATTTCATCATCCTGTCTATGTTATCAAGAAGCCTATAACTATCCTCATCACAATCTACTACTTTGCCAAGTTTTGAAAAACTGAAAACTTTATAATGCTGCTCCCTAGACCCAGTCTAGGTCGTTTATAAAAATTGAAAAGAGTAATGGACCCAAAACTTGGGAAACACCACTGCAAAACACTTCACTGTCTGAATAACATCCATCCTCCACAACCCTTTGCATCCTGACACTAAGCCAAGTTTGTATCCAGACCACCATTTACCCCTTAATGTCATGGGTTTCCATCTTCTTAATAAGCCTCCTGTGTGGGACTATGTCGAATGCCTTCCGAAAGTCTGTATATACATCGACTGTACTACCTTGATCAACCATCTCTGTTACCTCAGCAAAGAATTCATTCAGGTTAGTCAGATACGATTTGCCATTAACAGATCCAACCTGGTGCTCCTTGTTTAACCCATGTCTTTCCAAATGAAAGGTTATTTTGTCCCTGATAATGATTTCCAGTAACTTCCCCACCACCGAAGTTAGGCTCACTGGCCTGTAGTTTCCTGGCTTATCCTTCTCTCCTTTCTTGAATAGTGGTGTAACGTTAGTAACCCTTCAGTCCTCTGCACTACTCCTGTATCCAATGTGAATTGAAAGATTGTGACCAATGCCTTTGCTATTTTTACCTTTATCCTTAATGTTCTTTCCTGCTTTTAGTCTATTTTGTTCTTGCTTTTAAAACAAGAATGCTCTTCTAAGTAAACAGATAAGAGAATTAAATATAGAGAGAATATTTAGTATAATGAATATATAGTAATAAACTTCAATGTATGCTACAAAATCAACCTGTAACAGGAACATAATTACACCCAAGGCCAGACAAACTACGCGAGTTGATTTGTCACTTTTACTATTGGGCGGATAATGGGCGGTAGTGGATTTTGCGCTTTGTCCTTTCCATTGACTTCAGCTGGGTAGTGTGTATAACAGGCTGACAACCTGCTGCTGCCCATTTTCTACCCATAAAAACTCACCCCCGCATAGCCATGACAAACTGCGAATGGGAGATATTAGATCAAGTATTTTGTCATTTACTTCGAAATATCTAAAGATTATATGACTCATAATAAATAGCAGTGGGTCTTACCTCTTTTGCATAATGGTGATACATATGGGTGTTTGCATTTACATTTATAATATGGTGGGTTGGACTGGATAACACACTCTCCATTTTTGCATGTGTTTTTCTTACAAGGATCATTCACTGTAACAAAAAAAATCAAGATTAATGGTAACATTCTGCAGTCAATTATTACTCATTCATCTTGTGGATTTAAATCATCACATGAAAGACTAAATCGATTACTTTGTGATTATTTTTTGACTATTGCTACCCTAGTAGTAAATTATTACAAATAGTACAATCTATATTAATGACTTGAAAGAAGGGACAGAGTGTAACGTAGCCAAGTTTGCTAACGATACAAAGATGGGAGAAAAAGCAATGTGTAAGGAGGACACAAAAAAATCTGCAAAAGGACATAGACAGGCTAAGTGAGTGGACAAAAATTTGGCAGATGGAGTATAATGTTGGAAAGTGTGAGGTCATGCACTTTGGCAGAAAAAAATCAAAGAGCAAGTTATTATTTACATGGAGAAAGATTGCAAAGTGCTGCAGTACAGCGGGACCTGGGGGTATTTGTGCATGAAACACAAAAGGATAGTATGCAGGTACGACAAGTGATCAGGAAGGCCAATGGAATCTTGGCCTTTATTGCAAAGGAGATGGAGTATAAAAGCAAGGAAGTCTTGCTACAGTTATACAGGGTATTGATGAGGCCACACCTGGAATACTGCATGCAGTTTTGGTTTCCATATTTACAAAAGGATATACTTGCTTTGGAGGCAGTTCAGAGAAGGTTCACTAGGTTGATTCCGGAGATGAGAGGATTGCCTTATGAGGAAAGGTTGAGTAGATTGGGTCTCTACTCATTGAAATTCAGAAGAATGAGAGGGGATCTTATCGAAACGTATAGGATTATGAGGGGACTTGACAAGGTTTATGCAGAGAGGATGTTTCCAATGATAGGGGAGACTAGAACTAGAGGGCATAATCTTAGAATAAGGGGCCACCCATTTAAAACTGAGATGAGGAGAAATTTCTTCTCTCAGAGGGTTGTAAATCTGTGGAATTTGCTGCCTCAGGGAGCTGTGGAAGCTGGGAAATTGAATAAATTTGACAGAAATAGACAGTTTCTTAAACAATAAGGGATTAAGAGGTTATGGAGAGCGGACAGGGAAGTGGACCTGAGTCCATGATCGGATCAGCCATGATCGTATTAAATGGCGGAGCAGGCTTGAGGGGCCGTATGGCCGACTCTTGCTCCTATTTCTTATGTTCTTATTGTTATATATGTGGACTTGTATTTACTCTGTACAGCCACCAGAGGGCTCATCCCCTGGAGTCCCAAGGGATCTGATAATCCCTTAGGAGCACAGGTATTTAAGGACGCTTCACAGGTTGGAGAGGCACTCTGGAGACCTGCAAAAAAAGACTAAGGTCACACTTTTCTTTGAGCTCACACTCTTCAGTCTGACTCTTTCTCCATACACAACAACTGGCAATGAGGTACAGATAGCGAACCCAAAGATGCAGAGAATAGTGGGCATCCTGGAGAAATTTTCGGTGGGAGATGATTGGGAAACTTTTGTGGAGTGACTCGACCAATACTTCGTGGCCAACGAACTACATGGGGAAGAGAATGCTGCCAAACGAAGGGCGATCCTCCTCACCACCTGTGGGGCACCAACATATGGCCTCATGAAGAATCTGCTCACTCCAGCGAAACCCACGGAGAAATCATACGGCGATTTATGCACACTGGTCCGAGAGCATTTGAACCCGAAGGAAAGCGTTCTGATGGTGAGGTAACGGTTCTACACCTTCAAAAGGTCTGAAGGCCAGGAAGTGGCGAGTTATGTCGCCGAGCTAAGGCGCCTTGCAGGACATTGCGAATTTGAAGGACATTTGGAGCACAAGCTCAGAGACTGTTTTGTACTTGGCATTGCCCACGAAACCATACTTCGCAAACATTTGACTGTAGAGACCCCAACCTTGAGTAAGACCATAGTGATAGCGCAGGCATTCATTGCCACCAGTGACAATACGAAGCAAATCATTAACATCTTGTTGGCGCTGTGGGGGTGATCATCATTTCCATTCATGGCGATTCAAAGAGTACGTTTGCGAGGGCTGTGGAACAATGGGACACCTCCAACAAATGTGCAGGCGAGCGGAAAAGCCTGTTAAACCTGCAAACCACCACATTGCAGAGGAGGACAGATCCATGGAGGGTCATGGCGAACCAGAGCCTCAGACCAAAGAGGCAGAGGTACATGGGGTGCACACATCCACCACGAATTGTCCCCGATAATGCTGAATGTTGAACTAAATGGACTCCCAGTGTCAATGGAGCTGGACACGGGCGCAAGCCAGTCCATCATGGGCAAAAAGACTTTCGAAAGGTTGTGGTGCAACAAGGCCTCAAGGTCAGTCTTAACTCCAGTTCGCACAAAACTAAGAACTTACGCGAAAGAACTGATTTCTGTAATCGGCAGTGCTACCGTAAAGGTCTCCTACGATGGAGCGGTGCACGAACTACCACTCTGGGTGGTACAGGGTGATGGTCCCACGCTGCTCGGCAGGAGCTGGCTGGGAAAGATATGCTGGAACTGGGACGACATCCGAGCGCTATCACCCACTGATGACACTTCGTGTGCCCAGGTCTTAAACAAATTTCCTTCGCTGTTCGAACCAGGCATCTGGAAATTCCAAGGAGCAAAAGTGCAAATCCACCTAATTCCGGGGGCGCGACCCATCCATCACAAGTCGAGAGCAGTACCATACATGATGACAGAAAGGGTAGAGATCGAGCGAGACCGGCTGCAAAGAGAGGGCATGAATTCACCGATTGAGTTCAGCGAGTGGGCCAATCCTATTGTCCCAGTCCTCAAAGGAGACGGCACCATCAGAATCTGTGGCGATTCCAAAGTAACTTTCAATCGTTTCTCCCTGTAGGACCAATACCCACTACCAAAGGCCGACGACCTCTTTGCAACGCTGGCGGGAGGAAAGACGTTCATGACGCTGGATCTGACTTCAGCCTACATGATGCAGGAACTGGAGGAATCATTGAAGGCCCTCACTTGCATCAACACGCACAAAGGTATTTTTGTTTATAACAGATGCCCGTTTGGAATCCGATCAGCGGCGGCGATATTCCAGAGAAACATGTACTGAAGTCATTCCCCCACCCTGTGGTCTTCCAGGATGACAGCTTGATCACAGGTCGGAACACAGTCGAGCACCTGCAGAACCTGGAGGTGGTTCTTAGTCGACCCAACCGCGTGGGGCTCAGGTTAAAATGCTCAAAGTGCGTTTTCCTGGCACCTGAAGTGGAGTTCTTGGGAAGGAGGATTGCGGTAGATGGCATCTGGCCACCAACGCGAAGACGGAGGCAATTGAGAACGCACCGAGGGCACAGAACGTGACGGAGTTGCGGTCGTTTCTGGGACTCTTGAACTACTTTGGTAACTTCTTACCGGGTCTCAGCACACTGCTAGAAGCACTTCAGGTCTTACTACGAAAAGGGGACGAATGGGTTTGGGGCAGAAGCCAAGAAAATGCCTTTGTAAATGCGAGAAAATTGTTATGCTCAAACAAATAGCTTGTGTTGTATGATCCATGTCAGCGTTTGGTACTAGAATGTGATGCTTCGTCATATGGTGTCGGGTGTGTATTGCAACAAGCTAATGATTTCGGGAAATTGCAACCGGTTGCTTATGCATCCAGGAGTCTGTCTAAGGCTGAGAGAGCCTACAACATGATTGAAAAAGAAGCATTAGCGTGTGTCTATGGGGTAAAGAAAATGCATCAATACCTGTTTGGGCTAAAATTCGAATTCGAAACTGACTATAGAAACATAGAAACATAGAAAATAGGTGCAGGAGCAGGCCATTCAGCCCTTCTAGCCTGCACCGCCATTCAATGAGTTCATGGCTGAACATGAAACTTCAGTACCCCCTTCCTGCTTTCTCGCCATAACCCTTGATCCCCCGAGTAGTAAGGACTTCATCTAACTCCCTTTTGAATATATTTAGTGAATTGGCCTCAACTACTTTCTGTGGTAGAGAATTCCACAGGTTCACCACTCTCTGGGTGAAGAAGTTTCTCCTCATCTCGGTCCTAAATGGCTTACCCCTTATCCTCAGACTGTGACCCCTGGTTCTGATTATCCCTGTTTTCCGAGAGTAAAGAGATAAACACCTCGGCCCGCATCCAGAGATGGGCACTCACGTTGTCCGCATACAACAATGCCATCCACCACAGGCCAGGCACAGAAAACTGCGTTGATGCTCTCAGTAGGCTGCCATTGCCCACCACGGGGGTGGAAATGGCGCAGCCCAAGATCTAGCCATGGTTATGGAAGCTTTTGAGAGTGAGCAATCACCCGTCACTGCCCGGCAGATCAAAACTTGGACAAGCCAGGACCCCTTATCTCTAGTCAAAAGCTGTGTGCTTCACGGGAGCTGGTCCATGTAGGAAGAGATAAAGCCATTCCAGCGACGCAAAGATGAAATGTCTATAGAGGCAGACTGCTTTCTGTGGCGCAATCGAGTAGTGATCCCCAAGAAGGGCAGAGACACCTTCACCAATGACCTTCATAGTACCCACCCAGGCATCGTAATGATGAAAGCGATAGCTAGATCCCACGTGTGGTGGCCCGGTAGCGATGCGGACTTAGAGTCCTGCGTTCACAGATGTAATACATGCTCGCAGTTAAGCAATGTACCCAGGGAGGCGCCACTAAGTTTATGGTCTTGGCCCTCCAAACCGTGGTCTAGGGTACATGTCGTCTATGCAGGCCCGTTCTTGGGTAAAATGTTCCTTGTGGTTGTAGAAGCATACTCCAAGTGGATTGAATGTGAGATAATGTCGGCTAGCACGTCCGCTGCCACTACTAAAAGCCTGCGGGCCATGTTTGCCACTCACGGCTTACCCGCTGTCCTGGTGAGCGACAACGGGCCATGTTTTACCAGTGCTGTGTTCAAAGAATTCATGACCCGTAACGGGATCAAACATGTCACATCTGCCCTGTTTAAACCAACGTCCAATGGTCAGGCAGAGAGAACAATGCAAACCATCAAGCAAGGCTTGAAGAGGGTAACTGAAGGCTCACTGCAGACTCGCCTATCCTGAGTCCTGCTTAGCTACCGCACGGGACCCCACTCACTCACTGGGACCCCCCTGCAGAACTGCTCGTGAAAAGAGCACTCGAGACAAGGCTCTCGTTAGTTCACCCTGATCTACATGAACCGGTAGAGAGCAGGCGGCATCAACAAAGTGCATATCATGATAGCGCGAATGTGTGACGCGAGATTGAAATCAATGATCCTGTATTTGGATTAAATTATAGACAAGATCCCAAGTGGCTTCCCAGCACTATCGTGGCCAAAGGGGAGCAGGGTGTTTCGGGTCAAACTTTCAAATGGACTCATTCATCTGAAACACTTGGACTAAATCAAACTCAGATTCACGGATTATCCTGAGCAACCCACCTTGGACCCGATTTTTTTTGATCCCCCAACACACACACCAGTTGCAACTAGCACCACGGTTGACCACGAAGCAGAACCTATCATCCACAGCAGCCCTGCAGGGCCCAACATACCAGGCAGCCCAGCAAGGCCAGCTGCACAGCAGCCCAGCGAGGGCCCAACAAATGATTCAACAACACCTGCTTTCACACCGAGACAATCAACCAAGGCAAGAAGGGCCCCAGATCGACTCACATTGTAAATAGTTACACTATTGACTTTGCGGGGGGAGTGTTGTTATATATGTGGACTTGTATTTACTCTGTACAGCCACAAGAGGGCTCATCCCCTGGAGTCCCAAGGGATCCCATAATCCCTTGGGAGCATAGGTATTTAAGGAGGCTTCACAGGTTGGAGAGGCACTCTGGAGACCTGTAATAAAAGACCAAGGTCACACTTTTCTTTGAGCTCACAGTGTTCAGTCTGACTCTTTCTCCATACACAACACTTATGTTCTTATAATATCTTACAGAATCATATAATCTTAGAATGGTTACAGCACTGAAGAAGGCCATTCGGCCTAACGAGCCCATGCCAGCTCTCTGCAAGAGCACCTCAGCTAGTCCCACTCCCCCCGCACTTTCCCCATATCCTGTAATTTTTTAAATTTCAGGTACTTATCGAACTCCCTTTTGAAAGCCGTGATTGTAGATATTTGAATTCTATACATTAAAAACATGTAAATACATTAAAAAAACATTTGATTTAATTTTAGAAAATTTGAAAAGTAATGTTTAAAAAAATGTCTATCAATAATTAAGCATTACATCTGTTTATCAATGTTGGACAGCAGTGGAGACTCCTTGCCGGAGAGCACAGGGTGATCCAAGCTCTGCTCAGCTGCATGATGAGTTCGACGAAAGATCAGAAGTCTCCGCTTCTGGCACCATGTATTTATATTCTCTTGAACAACTCTTAAGTTCAATTAAACTCTCTTTATTCTGGAGCTCAGTCAGCCATGTGCAGTTAAAATGGTGATCCTCATGCACATCGAGGCGATATACCTCCTAATAGAGGGCCCTATACATTCTATCGTTACAGAGGGGAAAAACTGCAAACACTTGGACAATCGAGAAAGAGAATGACTTTGGAGGGGCAGCAACAATTGCAGCAACTTTTGCAGCCGCGGTGTGTGTGAATGTACAGAGAATGGAGGAGTCATATCCAACATGGGCACCACCAGCTCGCAGGCAATGGTGACGATGTGCTGTTCCGTGGAAAGGATGGCCATCGGCATGGAGCAGCACATGCGTCAGTCACACAAGAACATGCTTGCTTTGGAGAACAAATGGCAGACGCTCATTGATCTCATCTCAAGGAGGGATATAAATGTAAACTTGGGCCTTCATCGCCCCACTGATGTGCAACAATGTGTTCTCCAACTCCTTGCTATATCCCTCCTTGCTACTATGCAAGGGAGATGACTGGGTATGGGGGAAATCACAAGAGGCTGCTTTTGAGAAAGCCAGAAATCTGTTATGTTCCATGTTTGCTTGTTCTGCGTAACCCATGTAAATGATTAGTGCTAGCTTGCGATGCATCTTCATACGGGGTCGGGTGTGTGGTTCAACAAGCTAACGAATTGGGAACATTGCAACCGGTCACCTATGCATCTAGGAGTTTGTCCAAGGCCGAAAGGGCTTACAGCATGATTGAAAAAGAAGCTCTGGCATGCGTTTACGGGGTGAAAAAAATGCACCAGTATGTGTTTGGTCTCAAGTTTGAGCTAGAAACTGACCATAAGCCGCTCATATCGCTATTCTCAGACAGCAAAGGGATTAACACCAATGCCTCTGCCCGCATCCAAAGATGGGTGCTCACGCTGTCTGCATACAACTATGTAATCCGCCACGGACCAGGCACAGAGAACTGCGCTGATGCTCTCAGTCGGCTACCATTGCCCACCACCGGGGTGGAAATGGCACAGCCTGCAGACTTGCTCTTGCTGATGGATGCATTTGAAACGAAAAGTCACCCGTCATGGCCTGCCAGATCAGGACCTGGACCAGCCAGGATCCTTTACTGTCCCTGGTAAAAAAACTGTGTCCTCCATAGGAGCTGGTCCAGCGTCCCAGCGGAGGTGCATGAAGAGATCAAGCCGTTCCAATGGTGCAGACAAAATGTCCATACAGGCGGATTGTCTTTTGTGGGGTAAGCGCGTGGTTTGCCTAAGAAAGGCAGGGAAACATTCATACGCGACCTACACAGTACCTACCCAGGCATAGTAATGATGAAAGCTATAGCCAAATCCCATGTGTGGTGGCCCGGCATCGAATCAGACGTAGAGTCAAGCGTGCGCCAATGCAACACTTGCTCTCAACTGAGCAATGCACTCAGAGAGGCACCGCTAAGCTTGTGGTCATGGCCCTCCAAACTGTGGCCTCGGATCCACGTTGACTATGCAGGCCCATTTCTAGGCAAAATGTTTTTGGTTGTTGTGGATGCTTATTCAAAATGGATTGAATGTGTAATAATGTCTGTAAGCACGTCCACTGCCACCATCGAAAGCCTACGAACCATGTTTGCCATGCACGGCCTGCCTGATGTCCTTGTCAGCAACAATGGGCCATGCTTCAACAGTGCTGAATTCAAGGAATTCATGACCCACAACGGGATCAAGCATGTCACATCTGCCCCGTTCAAGCCCACATCCAACAGCCAGGCAGAACGGGCAGTCCAAGCCATCAAGCAAAGCTTGAAACGTGTGTCGGAAGGCTCCCAGCAGACCCACCTGTCCCCTGTCCTGCTCAGCTACCGCACCAGACCCCACTCGCTCACCGGAGTTCCCCCAGCCGAACTGCTCATGAAAAGGGCGCTCAAAACAAGGCTCTCTCTTGTCCACTCTGATCTCCATCCCCGTCGAGGGCAGGCGGCATCAACAAAGCATGTACCATGATCGCGCAAACTTGTCATGCGATATTGAAGTCAATGACCCTGTATTTGTACTCAACTATGGACATGGTCCCAAATGACTTGCTGGCACTGTCATAGCCAAAGAAGGGAGTCGGGTGTTTCAGGTCAAACTTGCCAATGGACTAATGTGCAGAAAGCATTTGAACCAAACCAAACTGTGATTCACAAACATCCACGAGCAACCCGAAGAGGACACCACCAACTTTGACCCTCCGACACACACACAAGTGGCAACCGACATCACGGTTGACCACGAAGCTGAACTCACCATTCCCAGCAGCCCGGCAAGGCCAGCTGCCCAGCAGCCCAACGAAGAACCAACCAACTCACCCACACCTGCATTTGTACCAAGACGATCGACATGGGAGTGAAAAGCCCCAGATCGTCTCACCCTGTAAATAAGTGTACAATTGACTTTGGGAGGGAGTGATGTTATGTATATAACCCTAGGTAACCTGTATCACACCACCATTAGAGGGCATATCTGTTGGAGTCCCAAGGGATCCCAGCATCCCTTGGGAGCACGGTATATAAGCAGGCCTCCCATGCTGCACCGGCACTCTGAAATTTGAATAAAGGAGCTAAGGTCACACTTACTCATTGTCTACAGTACTCAGTTACATTACTTTATTATGAGCATAACACCTCCTTTAAAAGGAAGAGCCAATGTTGGGTTAAATGAATCTTCAGGCTGTCTCTGTTGGGCCCCGGCACCTGCGCTACGTGCATTTCAGTGATTTTGCCACGCCTGGCCGGTAACCCCATAGTGCCCCATTATCGCCCCCCCCCCCCCGTAACAGGTGGCACTAACCAGGCCAATTTCGTCCCCTAAATGCTTGTGTCTTGGTAAATTTCACATTATAAATGGATGAAATGGACTCCATGTAAGAGTTGTTTTGCCATTGTCTGTGGTTATATTGAATCTCACATTAGCAGATTATCACCCACGGTTACCATAGCTACTGTTGTATTGCCTTGCTTAATGTACCTTGGTTCCATTCTAGTTGCACTCCGTTTATTTGGATTATCTTGTTTGATATTTGTTTCTGCTGCAATTGAATCAAGATGTTTGTGATCAACTGTAGCCAAAGAAAATCAGGAGAGGGTTCTCGCCTCCGTTGGGGAATTCACTTTGGGCGAGAAGGAAGAAAAAAATGGCTGCAGTAGGGCATGGAAGCCTCAGTATTGCATTGCCAATGTCTTCTGGAGCTGGGAAAAGCATTGTCAAGGGGGACAAAGTCTATGTACTCCATCATTTCCAATGGAAAATCTCAGAAGTGATGGGGACTGCCTGTTCAATTCTCCATCCCTGCCTACTTGAGTTACACAGGTGAGCTGACATAACTCCAACAGAACATTCTGGCTGTAATGCTGAGGGCATATGAGGGTTGAATTTTCTATGGTATTTGAGGGTTGGGCTGGAATGGGGTAGCACATTATTTGCACCCATGAGAAAAGAAGATGCCTTGTCAATCAAATCATCCATGGTCATCACTATTTGCATATTTATAGTGAGCTCCCAGCATTCATATCACCTATCATTGGGAGATTGCTGTTTGTGAGAAGGAAGGACAAAAGAGAACACCCAAGGACATTTTGCACGTAGTACTTCATTGGTTCGAAAACTCTTTGGAATGTCTTGAGGTCAATGAAGGTGCTATATTAATGCCAGTTCTTTATTACCTTACACGAAGTAGCTTGGCAAATGCTCCATGCCATAAATGATTTCCTTCCCTGCACACTATCTTACAGTTCATTGGGGTAGAATTTGGCCAGTACAGATTTCTGGCGCACTCACCAGAGGTGCACCGTTTTTGTCCGCCTTGAAGTGCTCCAAAAATCTTCGGGCTGAGTTTGGCTGCTCCCCAGCCTCTCCTCGATGATGACGTAGTGTGGCCACTGGATTCGGGGGTGGAGCCATGTCCTGGCGCTGAAATCAGTGCCGGGACCTCTGCACATGCGCGTTAGAGTGTGTGCGCATGCGCAGTAGCTCCTCGCCCCCAGAATCTGTGAGAGTGTGCTGAAGGCTGTGTGGGAGGGGCCGAAACGCACCGCCTCTAGCCCTGGCCGAATGGGTTCCCTCATCGGCGGCCCATTGCCTTCCCAGGCCGTGTTTTGGTAGGACATCTATATTTTATTTGTTATTGATTGATTGATTGCTTATTACTTTGGTCTTGGTGCTTTAGGTGCAGGGTTCCTTCTATTTTTTATTTGTTAATTAATTGCTTATTTTTTGTGCTTTGTTTTGTGCTTTGTAAGTCTTGGTGCTAGGTGCAGGTCCTCACGGCTTCCTTGTATTTTTTATTAGTTATTGAATGCTTATTTTTGTGCTTTGTTTAGTGCTTGGTGCTTTAGAATGTACTTACCTGCGCTGATTTCTTAACTCTTCACAAAGGTTTTCTGTGCTGGCCTAATTTAGTTTGAAGCAACTATTAGCTGTCCAAACTGTCTTAAATGGCCAAAACAGGCATAGATGGCTGGTAACGCCCCTTTTGGAAAAAAAAACTAAAAAAAATCCTAACTAACTCACTTGCACTGGTGCAAATTAAATGTGCAGAATGGGGATTTTTAAGATACTCCAGAAAAATCAAGTGGCTCCAAAAAAACAGAGTAATTCCTGGCCATATTTGGGCCCATTGTGTGGCAATTCTGCAGCAGGGCATACTACTCAGCACTAACTTATATCTGCAACTCTTCCTGCACAATATCCTTAAAGGGCTTCCCACCATAAATCTTGCCATCTAAATCTTGTCACGTGATCCATATGCATATAATTACGTCCAGTCAGGATGCAGGATGGTCACTTGAATCTCACTATGTGTGCTCCAGACACGTCTAACTTCTCAATTCTTCTTCTCTACTTGCAGGTTAAGACATTGCATAACAGAAGGTAGCAGACGTGGACTGGAGGAAGCTCTCAAAACATAAGTGCTCGAGTGCATTTGAAGATGTCACCTTTAAGATCATTGGACCAAAGGGCATAGAGAGAGAGGGGGAAGCCGACAGTAAAAGCCTCTTCAAAGCTCAGGATGAATACCATCCTTCTTGTGTCCTTCTTCCTCATCCTATTCATCCATTCATGCAAAGCCCCACTCAAGCACAAACCACCCACACAATTCATTCTCATGCAGTGAACATGTGAAGGGGTGTCATGCAGCAGGTATTCTAACCTATGCTCATCTTCTATAGGTGCATCACAGGAAGTACGGCCAGGTCTCAATGTCTCCCCAGAAGATAGAAGTTCAAAGCATCCGACATCGATCACTTCTTCTTGTGCAAACAGCATAATACGTATATCCACTCAGCGAGACTTAGAAAATGAGTTGCAGAATGGTATCCAGGTGACACACAAAGCACAAAGAGCTGATGCTGGTGACAATGAAAGATCAGGAACCTGTTGCTGCAGAGCCAGCTCATCGATTTCCTCAGCTGCTGAGTATTCGGATTCTGACCTCATGAACAAGAATTTAGAAAGGATGCTATTAGAGCACAACACTTTTCTGTAGTGATTACAGTGTGCACCATGGTCTGAAGGCAGGTACTGGATTTTCCTTCACTATCCTGCCCGAAACTAGGTAGGGTAATGGTGGAAAACAAGGCAAAATCAAGCAGTTGGGCCTTCTGCACCATCATTGCTCTGGCATAAATTTATCTCAACTCCAACGTGTATACTGTTTGCTTTTCCTGAAGTGAACTGAATGAGTGCATCTCCAACAACATGCAAGAAGCTCGACACCATCCAGGACAAAGCAGCCCGCTTGACTGGCACCCAATCCACCACTTTAAAACATTCACTCCCACCACCATCGGCATACACCGTGGCTGCAGTGTGTACCATCTAAAAGATGCACTGCAGCAACGCACCAAGGCTTCTTTAGAAGTACCTCCCAAACCCGTGACCTCTACCACCTAGGAGGACAAGGGCAGCAGGCACATGGCAACACTACCATCTCCACGTTCCCCTCCAAGTCACACACCATCCTGACTTGGAAATATATCGCCGTTTCTTCATTGTCGCTGGGTCAAAATCCTGGCACTCCTTTCCTAACAGCACTGTGGGAATACCTTCATCACACGGACTGCAGCGGTTCAAGAAGGTGGCTCACTACCATCTTCTCAAGGGTAATTAGGGATGGGAAATAAATGCTGGCCTTGCCACTGACGCCCACATCCCATGAACGATTAAACAAAAAAGCCAAGGCATATTAATTTCTTCTTCAGATATGTTGATCTTTTTGTAGAACATACTCTTCTGTTGCAAAACAGTCCTCCATAGTTTTAGTTGACCATCCAATACAGATTAAGAACTGAATTGAGAGACTCATCCACAAGTAGATCTACCCTCAGCGAGGATTCCATCTGCTCTCACATAATTATGGTTTAATCTTCAGTAACTCTTGCAGAAAAAGAAAAATATTGATCCAACGTTTCATAATGGGGTGCTTTGGGTGCAATTGGTGATCCGGGTGTCGAAATTTGTGCCAGTTTTGTGAAGTGCTTTTTTTTCTCGAGTTTCCGCTCAAACTCATTTGCATATCGACGAACGGAAAATCTACTATGAACCAACGCAATCAGGCAGCTTTTTAAAGTGTAATTTTTTCTTTAAAGAAATATTCTTCGTAATATTTAAGATTGATAACTTGTTCCTTTAAAGAAATATTCTTTGTAATATTTAAGATTGGTAACTTGGTGCAGTTTGATTAATAGAGCTGAACATGGGTTTATCACAAAATTTCAGCATTTTAAATCACAGTGTCAATCCACCCTCTGTGAGTAACCCGATTTTAAATTACTGAAATGACTAGTAAAACATAATACAGAACCATTTGCTAGTTATATTGGGGTACAGTAGTCAGTTTCTTAGTAAATTTTTAAAAAAGATACATTCAAACTTTTTTTAAAACATACCTATTAGTATCCTTACGCCCAAAAGTTCCAGCTTAATTTTTGGAGCCTTCTCGTAGGCCTGTTTACGAATGCAATTAGTGGAAACTCCCAATGGTGAATAATTCAATCTGGGGGAGAGACTCGTTTTGTGGGGCCGGCTTCTAGCGTAATGTTTTTTAAACTATCGCAAAAATCGTGGAAACTCGATTTGCGCTGCACGTAATTTGCGCTTAAAATTCCGCGATCTTTTGCATGGGTTACGCGATTTCGGGCAAATTGCACTAAAAAAACAGTTCAACCGTGTGGAGACTCTACCCCAAAACATACTTGAATTGGTTGTAAATCATTCACTAAGCTGATCACACTAATGAAATGAATTTTATCAAATGGTTCCGTCAACTAGCAATGGCATTGAGCTGCTTTCACTGCATGTACTTTGATGTGCATTAACAGTTGCAGCAAAAACACGAGCCTACTTAAGGCTTGATATGCTTACGATCTCAGTGGGTGGTGCAGTGACAAATAAGATTGGAGCACTAATAAGCTGCAATGTAGCTTTAAGGCATAGAGGCTTAATCCTCCAAATTGCTGAGTTCGCTATCCCAACCATGTTTCTGCGTTAAGGTGGGGGCAAGCACAGAGAAAGCACAGTAATCTATACAAATACTATTCATCCATTAAATGTAACTTGGTAAATATCAACATTTTCGAGGCATTTATTTAGAACATTCATTAATAAGAAGATTACCTTTTTGGCAGCGTTTTCCATTAAATGGACGAGGACATCGGCATTGGAAACCTGAAGCAGTTGTTTCACAGGTTCCCTGGTTGTGGCAGGGATTTGAAAGACAAGGATCTAGAAGAATGTTGCCTTTGTTAATACAGCGTATAATCATCATAAACGTTAGTCAGCTTTTCTTAGTTGCTACTGGACAATTAGTTGAAATTATGTCAGTTGGTAAACATTGGTCAATAAAGAATGTCGTTATGCTGTGCACCGATAGTGTTGTTGGAGGATAAAGAATTTGACCAGTTTTGGATTTAGTAACACTATTCTGCATTGTGTGTATATTACTAGATAGCAGCCATTTTAGACTCTGCATTATTCACCTGTGACAATATATATTATTTAGTCTGATAACCAAAGAAACATAGGCCCGGAATTTGTGATGGGTAATAGCAGCGAACAAACAGCATTCGCTGTTATTACCACTTTGAATCTGACCGCAACTGCGTGTGCGCATCCTAACGCGGAAATCCTGCAGTTGCGGTCAGTCAGTCACTGCTCCGACACTGACTGCGCTGTGACTGCCCCTCCCCCCCGACCACAAAGCCGGGAATTAGTGTAATCAGGGTAATCAGTGAAACTGATGAAAACTTGGACTTTTCAACAGTAATACTGTTGTTAAATATCCCATTTCGAGTTCAACAATTTCAGACCATAATCTCTGCCTACATTTTTTTTTCACGTGGCAGTTGTTGATGGTTCTGCCATTTCCATTTACATCTCATCTAGTCTCATCTTTTGTTTCCTAATTTGTCCCATTGCCATCTCTTGCGTTGCACCACCATCCCTTTTGTCTCTTAATCTCTCCTGCCTTCCAACCTATCACAGACCTTCCCTTTCATTCTTTCCTTCCCTCCCCACTTTCCCTGCCCCTACACTTGCTTAAAAATGTGTCCCATCTCTAACTTTTTCGAGTTCTGACGAAGAGTCATCGACCTGAAACGTTAACTCTGTTTCTCGCTCCACAGATGCTGCCTGACCTGCTGAATATTTTCAGCATTTTCTGTTTTTATTGAAATTAGACCTTGTTGGATTTGGTGTAACTGGAGTTTTAAACAGCATATTGACTGCCAAACAAATGTTATGGCCCTAAAAAACAGATTTTATTTTTGTGGAGTGTCAAATTTCTCCATTGTAATAACATTTTCAATTAAAAAAAAAACTTTGAAAAAAGATTTATATATATTTTTTTAAGTTTATTCATATTTACTTCAGGTTTACCTTTTCCCCATATGAGAGCTCCAATCTTTGTTTTATTCTCTATAACATTTTTTAAAAGTCAGAACCCACCTGAACAGGATGTTTGAGGAATATTACACTACATGCAGATTCTCAGATCGTTTTCTGAAGACAAGTTCTCACTTGCGGCAACATCAGGAAAGCTTTTTCTTTGTTGCTGACATAAATGGAACATGTGGCAGCTTCTTTGGAATCTGCAGTAGATCCCCACCTAAGAAGCAGCAAGGGACCAATAGGAGCTTCCTCTTCCACATCGGCACATACTGTAGCTTGAGTAGCAAAAGACAACAGGACAGATAGTACCCTATGTATCAGGTTCCAGACGCTGGTGCCCAGGATGCAGACTGTTTTCTGTCAGACCCTTTAGGATTGGATTGTCAATCTTGCATCAGTGGTCATACTCTCGCCTGTGAGTAAGACAGTCGTGGGTTCAAGCCCCAGATAATTTGAGTACATAATGTAGCCAGATCTTTCACCACCACACTGTGTCTTCCCTCTCAGGTGGGTGTAAAAGATTCCACGGCACGATTTACGGACAGGGAAGTTGTCCTGGTATGGTGAACAATATTTATCCCTTAACCAACATCACAGTTAGATGATCTGGTCATTTATCTCATAACTGGTTGTGCGATCTTGTGGTGCTCAAATTGATTGCCATGGTGTAACAACAGTAACTACACTTCAAAGGTTATCCATTGGTCATCATAGAATCATAGAATCATAGAAATTTACAGCATGGAAGGAGGACATTTCGGTCCATCATGTCCGTGCCGGCCGACAAAGAGCTATCCAGCCTAATCCCACTTTCCAGCTCTTGGTCCATAGCCTTGTCGGTTACGACACTTCAAGTGGACATCCAAGTACTTTTTAAATGTGGGAGGGTTTCTGCATCTCACTCTACCATCCTTTCAGACCCCCACACCCTCTGGATGAAAACATTTCTCCTCAAATTCCCTCTAAATCTCCTACCACTTACATTAAATCTATGCCCCCTGGTTGTTGACCCCTCTGCTAAGGGAAATAAATCCTTCCTATCCACCCTATCTAGGCCCCTCATAATTTTATACGCCTCAATCAGGTTTCCGCTCAGCCTCGTCTGTTCCAAAGAAAACAAATCCAGCCTATCCAATCTTTCCTCAGGGCTAAAATTCCCCAGTCCAGGCGACATCCTCGTAAATCTCCTCTGTACACTCTCTCGTGCAATCACATATTTCCTGTTATGTGATGATCAGAACTGCACACAGTACTCTAGCTATGGCCTAACTCGTGTTTTATACAGTTCAAGCATAACATCCCTGCTCTTGTATTGTATGCCTCGGCTAATAAAGGCAAGTATTCCGTATGCCTTCTTAACAACCTTATCTAGCTGGCCTGCTACCTTCTGGGATCTGTGGACATGCACTCCAAGGTCCCTTTGTTCCTCTACATTTCTCAGTGTCCTACCATTTAATGTGTATTCCCTTGACTTGTTCGCCCTCCCCAAATGCATTACCTCACACTTCTCAGGATTGAATTCCATTTGCTCTGCCCACCTGACCAGTTCATTGATATCTTCCTGCAGTCTACATGCTTTCTTCTTCATTATCAACCACGCAGCCTATTTTTGTATCATTTTCAAAATCATACCCCCTACATTCAAGTGTAAATCATTGATATATAGTTATACCTGTAGCAATATAAAGTTATCCACTTTGGTAAGAGAAATAGAAAAGCAAAGTATTTTTTAATTGGTGAGAGATTGGGAAGTGTTTCTGTTGATAAGGACCTGGGTCTCCTTGTACATGAATCACTGAAAGTTAACATGAAGGTACAGCAGGCAATTAAGAAAGAAAATGACCTTTATTACAAGATGATTTGAGTATGAGTAAAGACGTCTTACTGCAATTATCTAGGGCCTTGGTGAGACCTCATCTGGAGTATTGTGTACAGTTTTGGTCTTCTTACTGAAGGAAGGATATGCTTGCCATTGAGTGATTCTTGGGGTGGGGGGATTGTCCTATGAGGAGAGATTGAGTAGACTCGGCCTATATCCTCTCGAGTTTTCACTGAGAGGGTGATGAATCTCTGGAATTCTCTACCCCAGACGGCTGTAGTGGCTCGGTCTTTGAATATATTGAAGACAGACAATGATAGATTTTTGAATATTAAAGGAATCAAGGGATATGAGGATAGTGCTGGAAAGTCGAGTTGAGATAGAAGATCAGCCATGATCTCATTGAATGGCGGAGCAGGCTCGAAGGGCCTAAAGGCCTACTCCTGCTCCTAATTCTTATGTTCTTATGTTCTTATACCACAAAAAGCAAGAGACCTAGTACTGAGCCCTATAGAACCCCACTGGAAACCGCCTTCCAGTCACAAAAACACCCACCAACCATTACCCTTTGTTTCCTGCCTCTGAGCCAATTTTGGATCCAACTTGCCACTTTGCCTTGGATCCCATGGGCTTTTACTTTTGTGACCAGTCTGCCCTGTGAGACTTTATCTAAAGCCTTGCTAAAATCCATGTACACTACATCAAATGCACTACCCTCATTGACGCTCCCTGTTACCTCCTCAAAAAATTCAATCAAGTTAGTCAGACACGATCTTCCCATAACAAATCCATGCTGACTGTCTTTGATTAATCCATGTCTTTCTAAATGAAGATTTATCCTGTCCCTCAGAATTTTTTCCAATAATTTTTCCACCACCGAGGTTAGGCTGACTGGCCTGTAATTCCTCAGTCTATCCCTTTCTCCCTTTTTAAACAAAGGTACAAAGTTTACAGTCCTCCGGCACCAGACCTGTAGCCAGAGAGGATTGGAAAATTATGGTCAGAGCCTCTGCTCTTTTCTCTTTTGCTTCTCTTTACAGCCTAGGATACATTTCATCCGGGCCTGGGATTTATCCACTTGCAAAGATGCCAAACCCCTTAATACTTCCTCCCACACTATGTTTATTTCATCTAATATTTCACACTCCTGATTGCAATGTCTGCCTCGCCCCTCTCTTTTTTCAAAACAGATGGAAAGTTTTCATTAAGAACCATACTCACATCTTCCACCTCCACACACAGATTACCTTTATGGCCTCTAATAGGCCATACTCTTCTTATTTATCCTCTTGCTCTTGATGTATTTATAAAACATTTTTGGATTCACCTTGATTTTACTTGCCAAAATGTTTTCATCCTCTCTCTTTGCTTTCCTAATTTCCTTTTTAATTGCATCCCTGCACTTTCTATACTTCTCTCGGGTTTCTGCTGTATTGAGCCCACAGTATCTCTCAAAAGCCTCCCTTTTTATCTTTATCCTACCCTGTATGCCCCTTGACATCCAGGGGGCTCTAGATTTGTTAGTCCCACCTTTTTTCTTTAAGGGTGTAATGTCTGTAAGCTTGTAATGTTGTAGCTCCACACTGTGGATGTTGATGTATTGTGTTACTGCAATTAAAAGTGGATAAGTGAGTCAGCTGACCAGAAGCTTCCGGAACTTCTGAGATGCTGTCTGTCATTATAGAAAGCTGTGTGTGCTGTGCTCTGTGAATATATCACATGTGGCGATGAGATGGGATTTTCGGATGATTTAAAGCTGCAATTTTGTTGGTGAAGGATTCGGCCAGCTGACAGAGAGACATTGGAAGCTTCTCTGTCTTTGGAAACAGCTACAAAATCCGAGGTAAAAAATGAGCACACTAGTTTAAACTGCAAAGTCAAAATGGCTGCACCCATAGCAGTGATGGGTCATTTAGATGAATATAAACGCGACCGGGAAAGGTTCAAAGCATATGTGGATCGTCTAGAAATGTATTTCACTGCAAATAACATAATCAAAGTTCCAGACAATGCTGAGCAGAACCGTGCGGTGTTGGAATGGAAGAGAGCTATCTTCTTATTGGAAGCGGGTCCTGAGTTGTATGAAACCCTGATAAATCTGCTTGTGCCTGACGAGCCAAAGGACACAATGCTTAAAGAGATTTTAACAAAGCTGGAGCAGCACTACAACCCAATACCATTAGAAATTGCTGAAAGCTATCGTTTCGGTATATGAAATCAAAAGGCTGAATAAAATATCGGTGAGTACATTGTAGCATTAAAAATGCTACAATGTAGCTGTAATTTCGGAACTTTTCAAAACCAAGCATTGCGGGACCATTTTGTTTGTGGGATGAAAAATGATGCGATCAGAAGAAAGTTATTGACAATGCCTGACTTGACTTTTGATATCGCTCGTCCGACATGGTCAACCAATATTCCCAAGAATTTCATAATAATTACAGTCTTCAGACAACCGAGGTGAATCACCTGCAGATTCAAAGTAAAAGGCGGTGGGAGCCCAAAGTCTCAGAAACTGTAAATTCTAACAGAGCATCAAAGTTGTGCTATAGATGCCTGGGACAACACACTGTTCAAAGTTGTCCATATGTGAAGGCAGAGAGTTTCTTTTACATAATGACTGGGCATCTTGCGAAGGCATGCCGACTGAAGGATAAACCAGCTTTTAAAGACATCCCCAGAGACTACCATAGCATGGAAGAACAATAAAAGGACGTGGAGATGTTAGAGATCAGGAGCATGAGGTTAACGGACAGCAATTCAAAAAGTATCAAAATCCACATAGATGCTGCGGGCTTCAAGATACCAATGGAAATCGACACGGAAATCTGTGAGTGTAGTACCGGAGTTGCTATACCTCGACAAATTGCGTGATTTCCCATTGGAGAAATCCAAGATGGAGCTGCGAGGTTACTTGGGAGAGAACATTCCTGTGGTAGGTCGTATCACCGTACCGGTGAAACACAAAGATCAATTTCAGAACTTGCCTCTAATAGTAGTGAAAGGAGACAAGCCTGCCTTACTAGGAAGAAATTGGTTGAGATCACTGAAGCTGGATTGGAGTGAGATTTTTCGTGTTAAAATGAGATTTGCATCAACGGATGATGTTATCAAGAGTTATCCGAAGGTGTTCTGCGAAACGGGCAGTCCGATCCAAGACTTCAAGGCGAGTGTCAGGGTACAGAAGGACGCTAGATCGGTTTACTTGCAAGCCACGTTCCATACCATATGCACTCGAGGAGAAAGTTGAGCAAGAATTCAAAAGACTAGAGACTGAGAACATTATTTGTAAGATAGATCGACGTAATTGGGCTACACCCATTGTTGTTGTACCTAAGTCCGATGGTAAGGTAAGATTGTGTGGAGGTTATAAAGTAACCGTAAATCAGGTCCTAGAGGGTAATGTCGCCAATACATTGCCAAATATAGAAGATTTGTTCACAACACTGACAGGTGGTCAGATCTTCTCAAAACTGGATCTTACGAATGCCTACTTATAGCTTGAACTGGATGAGAAGTCCAAGTCATGCTTGACTATAAATACTCATCTAGGCCTATATCAATTTAATAGGCTACCATTTGGAGTGTCTTCTGCCTCTTCCATGTTCCAAGGGGTGATGAACCAGATTTTGCAAGGTATTGAAGGGGTAGTATGTTATTTGGATGACATACTAATTTCAGCACCAAATAGGCAAATACATAATAACATATTGAATGAAGTCCTCAAACGGCTAGAAAAGCACGGAGTACGAGTGTCTGCTCATGTGTGAGTTATTTCAAAACTCAGTGGAGAACTTAGGGTACAGAGTAGACAAAGATGGTTTACATCCAAATGGAAAAATTGGATGCAATTAGAAATGCACCCACTCCCAGGAATGTCACTGAACTTCGTTCATTCGTGCGTCTTTTGAACTTTTATGGGAAGTTCCTACCAAATTTGGCGACAGTATTACATCTACTGAATGAACTATTGAAAAAACAGGTCCATTGGAAGTGGTCAAAAGAATGCGATACAGCATTCAAGGAGTTTAAAAGCAAATTGGTAGAGAGCACCATGTTAGTTCACTATGACATATCTAAGGAGATTAAGCTAGCATGTGATGCCTCTCCATATGGAGTTGGGGCAGTAATCTCTCATGTATTATGTAGTGGGGAGGAGAGACCAATTGCTTTTGCTTCATGCACTCTCAGTGTCAGTGAGAAAAATTATGCACAAATTGAAAGGAAAGCTTTGGCATTAATTTTTGGGGTTAAGAAGTTTCACAAATACTTGTATGATCGTAAGTTTATCATCGTTATGGACCATAAGCCCCTGATAGCAATTCTCCATCCAAAGTCCCCAGTTCCAACATTAGCTGCAGCCCAAATGCAGAGGTGGGCTTTGATTTTGTCAGCATATACATATGATATTGAGTACAGACGATCAGCTGATCACAGTAATGCTGATGCAATGTCTAGATTGCCTTCCCCATCACGAGTTACACCCAATGGGGAAGAAGTGTTCTATTTTTCATACATTGATGAACTGAGAGTTACAGCTGAAGAGATTGGTAGAGCAACCAAACGTGACCCAGTGATGTCAAAGGTGTATGATTATATTGCAAATGGATGGCCAAACCAGGTAACAGACAAAGATATTCATCCATTTTTCATTCGTAGGAATAAATTATCAGTCGATAAAGATTGTATCATGTGGGGTGCAAGAGTGGTTCTACCAAATAAATTCAGGTCCAAATTATTAGGAGACATCCATGACCAGCACCTGGGAATGTGCTTGATCAGGAGTTTTGCACGCAGTTATTTATGGTGGCCAGGTCTTGATAAAGATATCGAGTACATCGTGAGTCAGTGTACGACATGTCAATCGGTAAGCAAACAACCAGCATCAGTACCATTACAGCCATGGAAATGGCCTTCCAGGGTGTGGCAAAGGCAACATATTGATTTTGCTGAGCTAGAAGGACAACAATTGTTCATTGTGATTGATAACCATTCGAAGTGGGTCGAGGTGTTTCCAATGTGGAAAATAACAACGTAAAACATTCGACATTTTGCAAAGTTTATTTTCTTCATTTGGCCTCCCAGAAAGAAATTGTTTCGGATAATGGACCACAATTCCGTTCAGAAGAATTTGCACAGTTCACGAGCAAAATGGGGTGAAACATACCAAGGTTCCACCATACCACCGTGCTTCGAATGGTGCAGCAGAGCGCACTGTACAAATTGTAAAATGTGCCCTCATCAAACAAATGTTGGATCCAAATCCAAAGAAATGAGAGTTGTCATTGGACCACAAATTGGCTAATTTTCTAATAAAGTATCGTAATACTCCTCACACAACTACTGGTAGAACACCAGCAGAGTTGTTTCTCAAACGACAGCCACGAACCAGATTCTTGTTGTTAAAACCAAATTTGGCACAGTCCATAGAAGAGACACAATTAAGTTAGAAAGGGAATCATGATAGAGGTAGAGTAAAGGAGAGAAGTGTGACATTAAATCAGAAGGTGAGAGTGAAGATTCATCACCATAAATGGGTAACGTGGTTACTAGGAAGTGTGGTGAAGATATGTGGCCCTCGCACATATTTGTTAAGATGTTTGATAATGGACAGGTTAGGTTTGTTCACATTGATCATCTTTTACCATGGAAGGAGTTGAAGGTGGGAATGATTCAATTATTTCTGACTCATCAGATAGTTTTGATACACCAGTAGCATATCCTACATCTAATGTACTGGAAACAAATCCAAGAGAAAATCAGAATTTAAGTCTTAGTCCGAGTCAGGAAAACAAAGAGTCTGAAATTATAGTGAGTTCAAATGAAAATCAAGGGAATCCCTTAGAGGAAAACTTTCCCCAGGATCAGCCTCGATTGAGTTTAAATTCGACACCATGTTTGGAAGGTTCTGTTCGAGAGCGAAGGTATCCTTTTCGAAACAGAAAACAAGTGGTTAAGTTAAATTTGTAAATATGGCAAAATAAATCCACATCCTTTGTTATTTATAAACATGCAAATTATGTATGATGTTTGTTATAATAACTTCTTCATTAAGGACGGAGAAGTGTAATGTCTGTAAGTTTGTAATGTTGTAGCCCCATACTATGGATGTGGATGTATTGTGTTACTGCAACTAAAGGTGAATAAATGAGTCAGCTGACCAGAAGCTTCCAGAACTTCTGAGAAGCTGTCTACCATTATAGAAAGCTGTGTGTGCTGTGCTCTGCGAATATATCACAGGGAACATACTTGCTCTGAACCCTCAGGATTTCCACCTTGAATGCCTTCCACTGCTCTGACACTGATATCTTCAAGTTGCTGTTTCGAATCCACTGTGGCTAAATCACATCTTAGCTTAGTAAAATTGGCTTTCCTTCAAATAGAGAACTTGTATCCTGGTCTATCTTTGTCCTTTTCCATAACTACCCTAAATCTAACTGAATTCTGATCACTAGCACCAAAATGCTCTCCTACTGATACCCCTTCAACCTGCTCAGCTTCATTCCCTAAAACGAAGTCCAGAACCGACCCCTCCCTTGTTGGGCTTGCTAGATACTGGCTAAAAAAGTTCTCCTGAATGCATTTGGGGAATTCTGCACCATCTATACTTTTCACACTAATTTTTCCCAGTTAATATTCTGGTAGTTGAAATTCCCGACTATTACTGCGCTATAGTTTTTGCACTTCACAGAAATTTGCCTACATATTTGCTTTTCTATCTCCCTCTGATTGTTTGGGAATCTATAGTACATTCCCAGCAATGTGATTGCCCCTTTTCTGTTCTTCAATTCAATCCATATGACCTCATTTGATGAACCCTTCTAACATATCCTCCCTCCTCACAGCTGTAATTGTTTCTTTAATCAATATTGCAACTACCCCCTTTTTTATCCCCCTCTCTATATCCCATCTGAAAACCCTGTAATGAGAGATGTTGAGCTGCCATACCTGCCCTTCTTTCAGCCATGTCTCAGTAATAGCTGTAATATCATACTCCCAAGTGTCTATCTGTGCTCTCAGTTCATCTGCCTTATTCCCTAGACTCCTTGCAATGAAGTATATACCATTTAGCACTGCCAACCTCCCTTGTTGTCTATTTCTAGCCTTTGCTTCCTCTGCCTTCCAAATTCACTTTCTAATTTTCTGTTATCCAATTCAGCTTTTCTTCTCTCCCTTCTGAATCCACTCGCAGGTTCCCATCCCCTGCCAAGCTTGTTTAAACCCTCCCCAACAGCACAAGCAACCCCCCCCTCCACCCCTGCGAGGATATTGGTCCCGGCTCTGTTGAGGTGTTACCAGTCTGGCTTGTACAGGTCCCACCTCCCCCGGAAACTGTCTCAATGCCTCAGGAATCTAAAGCCCTCCCTCCTGCACCATCTCTCCAGCCATGCATTCATCTGCTCTATCCTCCTATTTCTGTACTCACTAGCACGTGGCACCGGGAGTAATCCTGAGATTACTACCTCAGAAACCCTGCTTTTTAAATCTCTCTCCTAGCTCCATAAAATCTGCCTGCAGGACCTCATCCCTCTTTCTACCTATGTCATTGGTACCGATATGGACCACGGCCTCTGGCTGTTCATCCTCCCCTCTCAGAATGTCCTGCAGCCGCTCAGTGACACCTTTGACCCTTTCACCAAGGAGGCAACATACCATCCTGGAGTATGAAAAGCTTTGGACTGTCCTGCGGTCATGTAAGGCACTATATAAATGCAAGTTCTTTCTTTGATTAATAACTGCCATCAGAGCAACCATCCTTATGATCAGCAATCCAAGGTGCAGTAGAATAGCGATGGCTGGAAGAAACCTGTCTGATGCTGCTGTATCTCAGAATAGCAGTAAATGTCAGGCCTTCAAAGATGCCACCATGCCAATAGCAGGTGACAACAGGCTGCCCGGGCACAAGCTTCAGAGATGTAGCCAGCAGCGGTTCTCTTCCGGGATCAAGCTTCCCCAAGAGGCGTCCCATATCTGTTTCATTAGCCATTTATAGCACAGCAACCAACCATTTCTTATGATACTAGTCCTGAGGTTGCAGCTATACAGAAGTACTAAAATAGGTGAAAGAAATGCATGTTTATCCATCTGGGGAAGCATGAATAAGGAAAGAGTAAAATGGCTTCTATTCACTTCGGTATTATTTGTGGTAATTGAAATCATACAGGAAAGAGGACACCTACTTTGAACTGACTTTTTATTGGCATGGTCATGTAGTGGCAAAATGGTCCGAGGTATAATGTTCTAGGATGGGTAATAAATTAAACGATTTGTTCTTTATTTGAGGTGGGAAGATGACTAAGGCAGCAATGGCAAAGGTAGACTGTGTGAAACATAAGCAATGCCTTCAATAATCAGTTGTGCTCAGATGCTCCATGTAGTAGTCATTGAGGAGTTCTTGAGTGCAGGTTATCGTGATGCCTTGTTTCATGTACTTCTGCCTTCAAAGTAGCTAGGGCCACCCCTGCAAGAATGTCGAAGTCCTGGCTTTTTTGGATGCTGGTGTTTGCAGGGCGTATACCCTTTAAGACCCTGATGGTTCTCTCAATGACCATTCTGCTAGAGATGTGTGCCTCATTGTAGTGTTCCTCTGCTGCTGTTCACTCAACTCTTAGTGGAGTCATTATCCATTAAAGCTGGGGTTACACCTCGTCACCCCTGTGGCTACCTGCAATGACCCAGTGCCATAAAAGTTAAGTGCCGTTGTCACCTTTAATAGCCACAGACAGAGCAATGTGGGTAGATAACTATGGCTGCATGTCCTCAGGGAGTACATGGCAGAGCTCCCCATTTCCTCTTTGGTCTAGTACACATCTCTTCTCTAAGGTCCTCATAGGACCTATATTGCTTGTACATTCCTTTTGAAGAGGAGTGCGGGGGTGCAATATCTGGTGACGTTCATCCTCCGTAAATGCTATTTCATTCTTCTTTCCATGACCTCTCCTGCCCCTCCTCCATGATAATGGCATGCAAAGATATGCCAATAGGAAATGTCATATCCACTCTTGAGATGGTGGTGGAGTTAGTCAAATTCTCCCAGTGGTCTCACACTTCAGTCAGTTAGAAGGCCAACGCTGAATACAAATAAAATGCTCCAAAATGTCCTTCCCAGCTGCAAGAACTTACACCGAGCGCATTGCAAGTGTAAAACGTAGTAAATTCAGTGCAACAGAACCCCTGGCTCCATTATAAAATATGATAATTTGATGGTTCGGGAGATGGCAGGTGGATAGCAGGAAGCACCGAGAAATATGTGGAAATTTGAGGGGCGATCAATTTTGGGGCGGATAATCAGAATCAACTTCCACCTAATTTGCTGGCCATTAAAGGTACTTGTTCCAATTTTTCACTTTCGACACGCTGAAAACAATGTGAAATTTCAGGGCCTACAAGCTGGTGTGCAGTTAAGACTAAGACTAATCTTCTTGGCAACTTGACTATAGTAACAAAAATGGAAGAAATATTACACAAATTATGCATATTTTTGCTGTTCTTTTACATAACTATAACTTTGCTTACTTTTATTCAAAGTAACATGAATGAATATTCTACTACATAGAACACTTTGCAATGTAGGCTTTCTAAATAACACAAATGAATAACTACAAGATAATTTAATAAGGTTAAAAAACATTGTTCACAAACCATTATTATCGTAGGGGTAGTCTAACCAAGTGGGATAACTGTCCTCGTCCAAGCCTGACTTTTCTTCCCCTAGGATTGGATCACAGTTAAATATTACCGTCTATAAATACTGAGAGTTCAAACATATCAATAATTAGCAAAGCAATGGAAAGCTATTTCTGCCTTTATCTCCGACAATTTTTGGCCTTAAACAGCCAGCAATATTGTTTACAAAGATTTATTTTTATCAATGGTCTTGGAAGATTTGTTAAGAATTATTAGTATGCAGGCAGTTTCATTGTTGAGGTACTGCTATAAGATTGCTTTTGGTCGTGTATTTGAAAGTATTAAAGAAATGTGTTCAACATAACTCTACTTTTGTTCATTTTGCTTGGGTAAAATATTTGCAGGGTCTTGTTACAATAGGTAAACAGTATAATCCAGCTAACATGCCCATTTTATTATTCCTTGAAATCAGATTCCTTCTGTACAGAGACATCTTAAAATTATAAATCATAATGAAAGATTTCTTTTGTCCTCCATTACGAAAAAAAAACATAAGTAGCATTCGCGCCACACAAGTGCCAGGCAATGACAATCTCCAACAAGCGAGAGTCTAACAACCGCCCTTTGACATTCAACGGCATTACCATCGCTGAATCCCCTCCCCCCACCCCCTCACAATCAACATCCTGGGGGGGGTCACCATTGACCAGAAACTTAATTGGAACAGCCACATAAATACTGTGGTAACAAGAGCAGGTCAGAGACTGGGTATTCTGTGGCGAGTGTCTCACCTCCTGACTCCCCAAAGCCTTTCCACCATCTACAAGGCAAAAGTCAGGAGTGTGATGGAATATTCTCCACTTGCCTGGATGAGTGCAGCTACAACAACAATCAAGAAGCTCGACACCATCCAGGACACTTGACTGGCACCTGATCCACCACCTTAAACATTCACTCCCTCCACCAATGGTGTACCGTGAATGCAGTGTGTACCATCTACAAGTTGCACTGCAGCAACTCACTTCACAAAGGCTTCTTTGACAGCATCTCCCAAACCCACAACTTCTACCACCTAGAAGGACAAGGGTAGCAGACACATGGGAGCACCATCACCTGCAAATTCCCCTCCAAGTTACACACCATTCTGACTTGGAAATATATCGTCATTCCTTCATCGTTGCTGGGTCAAAATCCTGGAACTCCCTCCCTAACTGCACCATGCGGACTGCAGCGGTTCAAGAAAGTGGCTCACCACCACCTTCCCAAGGGCAATTAGGGATGGGCAATAAATGCTGGCCTTGCCAGTGATACTCACATCTCAGGAACACATTTTTTTTAAAGCATTTAGTAAAGATATTTACAATTTTACCACACAACACAGAGAGGAATTCTAATTCCATGGTTTATTTTTTAGATGTGTATTTAATTGCTCTGGATGTACTCATAGAATAAAATCATAGAATCATAGAATGGTTACAGCATGGAAGAAGGCCATTTGGCCTGGTGACCCCGTATCAGCTCTCAGCTCGTCGCACTCCCCTGCCCTTTCCCTGTTTTATTTCCTTCAGATACTTATCCAACTCCCTATTGAAAGATAAAATTGAGTCTGCCTCCACCACCCTTTCAGGCAATGCGTTCCAGATCTGAACCACTCGCTGCGTAAAAACGTTTTTTCTTGAGTCGCCTTTGGTTCTTTTACCAACCACCGTAAATCTGTGTCCTCTGGTTCTCGACCCCTCTGCTAATGGGAGCAGTTTCTATCTATCTACCTTGTCCAGACCCCTCATGATTTTGAACACCTCTTTCAAATCTCCTCTCAATCTTCTCTGCTCCAAGGAGAACAGCCCCAGCTTCTCCAGTCTATCAACATAGCTGAAGTCCTTCATTCCTGGAATCAATCTCATAAATCTTTTCTGCACCTTCTCTAAAGCCTTCACAACCTTCCTAAAGTCTGGTGCCCAGAATTGGACACAATTTGAAGACTGTAATAAATGTTGTGAATTCATATCATGGAAAAAAAAACATTTAAAATCAACTTTAGTCAAGACATTTTTTTAAATGCTTTTAAAGTTTCCCTTGTTTGATTTTCAAAGTTTTTATACTCTTTTTCTGGAGTAAGTGATACATGCTGGTTTTACAGTTCCACAGGTGCCAGTTGTCATCTGGTATATTGGCCAAAGTGGCTTAGACAGTCAGTGTTATTAGGCCATTCAACCACAGGAAGCCACAGCTGTGCCTAATCCTACCGTCACTTGACATTCACATGCACATAATTTCCACCAAAGGTTACTGGATAATGTTCAGGAGTTGAATTATTTTTTTCCCTCTCTATGGCCCAAGGACATTGGGACAATTATTTCAATTTTACTACTTATCCAGCTGTGATCAGCTAACTCAGCACAGACTGGGGATTGGAGTGGGGTTCATTACTTCTCTGCAACATTTTTTTATTGGGAGAAACCCTTGTGTTCTGATAAGTGGATACTTAACTGACTTCAATTTAGTTTTTTTTTGGTGGGGAAAATAAGCTTTAAACTGAACTGTTAACTCAATGACCTGAACTGGACAATTTCAGATTGAGTCACAAATAACCTTTTTTTAGAATTCTGAATGCTGTAGGCTTGAATGCATCAGTCCCTTTCATACAATGACACAACACTTGCACAAGGCAATATTGCCCCCTGCGTGTGCACAGTACTATTTTCATACATATCCTCAAATTCATGAGCGGCATTATGGCAAATGGGCACATAGATATTAAATGTCACTAGATCCAAAGCAACAGAACTAGAAGTTTGTTTATTGTTCATAATATTTTGTAATTTAAATCTAAAATAAGAAAAAAAATACTTAGTGATCTAAGATTGGCCTCCAAGGTTGGCCCGCAGGCTAGTAGGGACCATCAAATCTTTGATGGTCTGGTACTGGGTATCTGCACTCAATGGGCTGGATTTTCGTCGACTTTGTGACCGGGTTTTCACCGTGTTTTGATCCTACACGGCGAAAACCCAGTCGGTGCGATCCTCGGGCACCTTTTTGCAGCAGCGTTTCCACGTACCACCGGGGAGAGGAGCGCCAACGTGCAACACTGCGGATTGCATTACCGTCGTAATTTCAGCTCCCTCCGGACCCGTATGCCATGCCCAGAATACCGACAGGGTCAAACCTGCGTTGCATACGGGTCCGGAGGGAGCCGAAATTACGACGGTATGAAGACCTGCAAAAAAGGTAAGTTAAAGTTTTTATTTTTAAATTCTTTTTCAGTGATTTAGTAGGTAAGTGTTTTGTGAATGTTTTTTTGAATGGTTTTTGCAATTTTTTTTTTACCCCCCCCCCCCCACCCCCCCAAGGCCTCTCTCGCAGCACTACCGGTCTCGGATTAAAGTTGCCTAAACGCGCGGTTTGTGCCGCGAATTCTCGTGCAACGTGGATTTTACCGATGCGCTCATACACAAAGGCCGAAAGTTAGGCCTATAAACAGTAGTGCAGCAAAAATGGAAATTTTGGCAAAAAATTACCGTTATTGCCAAAAAATGAAAATCCTGCCCTGTTAGTCTTAGTGATGGGGAGTAGAACAATTATGGTGCTCATGTATTCTTTGGTCAGCCACACATCCAACACAAGCAGAAACTCATTCCCATGCTTAAGAGCATCTAAATCAATCTATTGAGAAGTCTATACAGATAGTGCTTCTGTTTGCCCAATATGGATTCTCTCCTCACAGATAGATGCTCCATGTATTTAAATTCAGAGAGGGCTAACTGCCACTGTCCATACTAACATCATCATCATCATCACAGGCAGTCCCTCGGAATCGAGGAAGACTTGCTTCCACTAAAAATGAGTCCTTAGGTGGCTGAACAGTCCAATACGAGAACCACAGTCCCTGTCACAGGTGGGACAGATAGTCGTTGAGGGAAGGGGTGGGTGGGACTGGTTTGCCGCACACTCTTTCCGCTGCCTGCGCTTGATTTCTACATGCTCTCGTCAATGAGACTCGAGGTACTCAGTGCCCTCCCAGATGCACTTCCTCCACTTAGGGCGGTCTTTGGCCAGGGACTCCCAGGTGCTGGTGGGAATGTTGTACTTTATCAGGGAGGCTTTGAGGGTCCCTGTAACGTTTCCTCTGCCCACCTTTGGCTCGTTTGCCGTGAAGCAGTTCCGAGAAGATTGCTTGCTTTGGGAGTCTCGTGTCTGGCATCCGAACAATGTGGCCTGCCCAGCGGAGCTGATCAAGTGTGGTCAGTGCTTCAGTGCTGGGGATATGACCATCTGATTGTCTTCCTTCAGTCCAGGCTTATGGGTCATGCCCTCACTTCACTATAATATTAAACACTAACACTGTTATATATGTAAACTTGTGTATACTCTGTACAGCCACCAGAGGGCTCATCCCCTGGAGTCCCAAGGGATCCCACAATCTCTTGGGAGCACAGGTATTTAAGGAGACCTCAGAGTTTGGAGAGGCACTCTGGAGACCTGCAATAAAAGACTACGGTCACACTTTACTTTGAGCTCACAGTGTTCAGTCTGACTCTTTCTCCATACATAACAACTGGCGACGAGATACAGATAGCTAACCCAAAGATGCAGAGAACAGTGGGCATCTTGGAGAAATTGTCGGAGGGAGATGATTGGAAAACTTTTGTGGAGCGACTCGACCAATACTTCATGGCCAACAAGCTAGATGTGGAAGAGAACGCTGCCAAACGAAGGGCGATCCTCCTCATCGGCTTACTCCAGCGAAACCCAGGGATGAAATCGTACGATGATTTTGCACATTAGTCTTGAGAGCATTTGAACCCGAAGGAAAGCGTTCTGATGGCGAGGTAATGGTTCTACACCTGCAAAATGTCTGAAGGTCAGGAAGTGGCAAGTTATGTCGCCAAGCTAAGACGCCTTGCAGGACATTGCGAACTTGAAGGACATTTGGAGCACATGCTCAGAGACTTTTTCGTACTTGGCATTGGCCACGAAACCATACTTCGCAAACTTTTGACTGTAGAGACCCCAACCTTGAGTAAGGCCACAGCGATAGTCCAGGCGTTCATTGCCACCAGTGACAATACTAAGCAAATCTTTCAACACACAAGTGCTGCTACAAGTACTGTGAACAAAGTGATGTTGTTTTCGAATCGTACAGGGCAGGTCACACATACCTGCAACTGCATGTCCACAGATGTCTCAGAATCCACTATCAAGGGTGATGAATGCAAGGCCATTAACACCTTGTTGGCGCTGTGGGGGTGATCATCGTTTCCATTCATGCCAATTCAAAGGGTATGTTTGCAAGGGCTGTGGAACAATGGGACACCTCCAGCGTACGTGCAGGCGAGCTGCAAATCCTGTTAAACCTGCAAACCATCATGTTGCAGAGGAGGACAGCTCCATGGAGGATCACGATGAACCAGAGCCTATCACTGAGGAGGCAGAGGTACATGGGGTGCACACATTCACCACGAATTGTCTCCCGATAATGCTGAATGTTGAACTAAATGGACTCCCGGTGTCAATGGAACTGGACATGGGCGCGAGCCAGTCCATCATGGGCAAAAAGACTTTTGAAAGATTGTGGTGCAACAAGGCCTCAAGGCCAGTTTTATCTCCAATTTGCACGAAATTAAGAACTTACACTAAAGAACTGATTCCCGTAATCAGCAGTGCTACTATAAAAGTCTCCTACGATGGAGCGGTGCACAAGCTACCACTCTGGGTGGTAACGGGCGATGGTCCCACGCTGCTCGGCAGGAGCTGGCTGGGAAAGATACGCTGGAACTGGGATGACGTCCGAGCGGTATCGTCCGCTGACGACACTTCATGTGCCCAGGTCTTAAACATATTTCCTTCGCTGTTCGAACCAGGCATCGGGAAATTCCAAGGAGCAAAAATGCAGATCCACCTAATTCCGGGGGCGTGACTCATCCATCACAAGGCGAGAGCAGTTCCGTACATGATGAAAGGATAGAGATCAAGCTAGACCGGCTGCAAAGAGAGGGCATCAGTTCATCGATCGAGTTCAATAAGTGGGCCAGCCCGATCGTTCCTGTCCTCAAGGGAAATGGTACCATCAGAATCTGTGGCGATTCCAAAGTAACTATCAATCGTTTCCCCCTGCAGGACCAATACCCACTACCAAAGGCCGACGACCTCTTTGCAACGCTGGCGGGAGGAAAGATGTTCATGAAACTGGTTCTGATTTCAGCCTACATGACACAGGAACTGGACGAATCATCGAAGGGACTCGCCTGCATCAACACGCACAAAGGTCTTTTTATTTGTAACAGATGCCCGTTTGGAATTCGATCAGCAGTGGCCATATTGCAGAGAAACATGGAAAGCTTACTAAAATTGGTCCCGCACACCGTGGTCTTCCAGGACGACATCTTGGTCACAGGTCGGAACACAGTCGAGCATCTGTAGAACCTGGAGGAGGTAACTTAGTTGACTCAACCGCGTGAGGCTGAGGTTAAAACACTCGGAGTGCGTTTTCCTGGTGCCTGAAGTAGAGTTCTTGGGAAGGAGGATTGCGGAGGATGGCATCAGGCCCACCAACGCGAAGACGGAGGCAATCGAGAATGCACCGAGGCCACAGAACGTGATGGAGCTGCGATCGTTTCTGGGACTCCTGAACTACTTTGGTAGCTTCTTACCGGGTCTCAGCACACTGTTAGAACCACTGCATGTCTTATTATGAAAAGGGGACGAATGAGTTTGGGGCAAAAGCCAAAAAAATGCCTTTGTAAAAGCGAGAAAATTGTTATGCTCAAACAAATTGCTTGTGTTGTATGATCCATGTAAGCATTTGGTCCTAGCATGTGATGTGTCGTCATATGGCGTCGGGTGTGTATTGCAACAAGCTAATGATTTTGGGAAACTGCAACCGGTTGCTTATGCATCCAGGAGTCTGTCCAAGGTTGAGTGAGCCTACAGCATGATTGAAAAAGAAGCGTTAGCATGTGTCTATGGGGTAAAGAAAATGCATCAATACCTGTTTGGACTAAAATTCGAATTGGAAACTGAACATAAGCCACTTATATCCCTGTTTTCCGAGAGTAAAGGGATAAATACCAACGCATCGGCCTACATCCAGAGATGGGCGCTCAAGTTGTCCGCATACAACTATGCCATCCGCCGCAGGCCAGGCACAGAAACCCTCGCTGATGCTCTCAGTAGGCTGCCACTGCCCACCATGGGGGTGGAAATGGCGCAGCCCGCAGATCTAGCCATGGTTATGGAAGTATTTGATAGTGAGCAATCACCCATCACTGCCCAGCAGATCAAAACCTGGACAAGCCAGGACCCCTTATTATCTCTAGTCAAAAGCTGTCTGCTTCATGGGAGCTGGTCCAGTGTCCCAGTGGAAATGCAGGATGAGATAAAGCCATTGCAGTGGCGCAAAGATGAAATGTCTATACAGGCAGACTGCTTTCTGTGGGGCAATCGAGTAGTGGTTCCCAAGAAGCGCAGAGACACCTTCATCAATGACCTCCACAGTACCCACCCAGGCATCGTAATGATGAAAGTGATAGCGATGTGGTGGCCCGGTATCAATACGGACTTAGAGTCCTGCATTCACAGATGTAATACATGCTCGCAGTTAAGCAATGTACCCAGGGAGGCGGCGCTAAGTTTCTGGTCTTGGCCCTCCAAACCATGGTCTAGGGTACACGTCGACTTTGCAGGCACGTTCTTGGGTAAAATGTTCCTTGTGGTTGTAGACGCGTCCTCCAAGTGGACTGAATGTGAGATAATGTCAGCTCGCATGTCCGCTGCCACCACTGAAAGCCTGCGGGCCATGTTTGCCACACAAGGCCTACCCGATGTCCTGGTGAGTGATAACGGGCCATGTTTGACCAGTGCTGAGTGCAAAGAATTCATGACCCGTAACGGGATCAAACATGTCACATCTGCCCCGTTTAAACCAGCGTCCAATGGTCAGGCAGAGAGAGCAGTGCAAATCATCAAGCAAGGCTTGAAGAGGGTAACTGAAGGCTCCCTGCAGACTCGTCTATCCCGACTCCTGCTTAGCTACCGCACGAGACCTCACTTGCTCACTGGGATCCCACCTGCTGAACTGCTCATGAAAAGAGCACTCAAGACAAGGCTCTTGTTAGTTCACCCTGATCTACATGAACAGCTAGAGAGCAGGAGGCTTCAACAAAGTACATACCATGATAGCGCAAATGTGTCACGCAAGATTGAAATCAATGATCCTGTATTTTTATTGAATTATGGACAATGTAAAGTCCTTACTCTACAGTATGAAACCACACGAGGCACATTCTGGGGACAAGGTCTGTGACCTTAACTCTTTATTCACAGGACTCCCAAGACGATGACTCTGGGTGGGACCTCCCTTTTTATATCCATGTGATCAGGTAAGGAGTGTCTCCCACAAGTTCACCCCTTGTGGTCAAGGTGTGCATCTAAGTTGATGTATACAGTAATACAGTGGTGTTACATTGTGGTTACATACATGAAATCACCTCCCCCCCAAAGTCTTATTGGGATCATAGGTCTAGTCTTTCAGGTGGTCTACGCTCCCTCGTGGAGCGCCGCAGTTGGGGCTCTGGTTGTTGGACACTGACGTGAGTGTCTGTCACCTGTGGTGATTCAGGCCTATCCGGGCTGACCGCAGGGACTGTGCATTCTTCTGATTGCTCTTGTTGCTCGTTCACTGGCGGTGTTGTGAGCTCCGTCTCATGGTCTTCTTCAGGTTCCTCCGTGTCGATGCTGAACTTTTTTTTACTTGGTCCAGATGCTTACGGCATATCTGACCATTGTTGAGTTTTACCACGATGACCCTATTCCCGTCTTTGTCAATTACAGTGCCCTCAAGCCATTTGGGCCCCATGGCGTGATTGAGGACGAATACAGGATTATCTATTTCTATACATCTCCCCTCGAATTTCGGTCATGGTACTCGTTTTGTGACTTGCGCTTGCCCTCAACTATGTCGGTCAGGACTGGGCGAATGAGGGACAACCGAGTTTTGAGTGTCCATTTCATTAGTAGCTCTGCGGGCGGGACCCCCGTGAGCAAGTGCGGTCGGGATCTAGAGGCCAGCAGGAGACGCGATAGGTGGCATTGTAGGGAGGGTCCTTGAATCCTGAACATACCTTGCTTAATGATTTGGACCGCACGTTCCGCCTGGCCATTGGAGGCCAGCTTGAACGGCGCAGTCCTGACGTGGTTGATGCCATTGCCCGACATAAACTCTTGGAATTCATAGCTTGTGAAACATGGGCCATTATCACTAACCAGGATGTCCGGCAAGCCATGGGTTGCAAAGATCGCATGTAGGCATTCCACGGTGGTGGATGACGTGCATGAATTCAGAATGATGCACTCGATCCATTTCGCATCTACCACAATAAGGAACATCTTTCCCATGAACGGGCCCACGTAGTCAACATGAATGTGTGACCATGGCCTGGCGGGCCAGGGCCACGGGCTGAGCGGGGCCTCCCTGGGGGCATTACCCAGCTGGACACACGTCGTGCACCTGCGAACACAGTGTTTCAGGTCTGAATCAATTCCAGGCCACCAAACGTGTGACCGGGCAATGGCCTTCATCAGCACAATGCCTGGGTGCTCACTGTGGAGTTCCCTGATGAATGCCTCCCTGCCCTTCTGGGGCATAACTACCCAGCTGCCCCATAGTAGGCAGTCGGCTTGGATGGAGAGCTCATCCATCCGTCTGTGGAACGGTCTGACCTCCTCAGGGCATGCTCCGTGTGCGGGCGCCCAATCCCCAGTCAGGACACATTTCTTAATCAGGGATAGGAGGGGATCTCTGTTTGTCCAGATTTTGATCTGGCGGGCTGTGATATGGGAGCCTGCGCTGTCAAAGGCATCGACAGCCATGACCATCTCAGCGCTTTACTCCACTGCCCTCTCAGTGGTGACCAGTGGAAGCCTGCTGAGCGCGTCAGCGCAATTTTCAGTGTCGGGCTGGTGCCGGATGGAGTAGTCATAAGCAGCCAGCGTGAGAGCCCATCGCTGTATGCGAGCTGATGCGTTGGCATTGATAGCCTTGCTGTTTGACAACAGGGATGTTAATGGCTTGTGGTCCGTCTCTAATTCAAACTTCCTACCAAAGAGGTACTGATGCATTTTTTTTACACCATAGATACATGCAAGCGCTTCCTTCTCGACCATCCCATATCCCCGTTCTGCTTGAGAGAGCGACCTGGAGGCATAAGCCATAGGTTGTAGTTGACCCTCAGCATTGCCTTGCTGCAACACGCACCCAACCCCATAGGACGATGCATCACATGTCAGAACCAATTTTTTACAGGGGTCGTACAGGGTCAACAACTTGTTTAAACAAAGTAGGTTTCGCGCTCGATCAAAAGCCCATTCCTGACAGTCCCCCCAAAACCAATTGCAACCCTTACGCAGGAGCACGTGTAGCGGCTCCAACAACATGCTCAAGTTCGGCAGAAAGTTCCCGAAATAGTTCAACAATCCCAGGAATGAACGCAACTCCGATGTGTTGCAGGGTCTGGGTGCTCGTAGAATCGCCTCTGTTTTGGATTCGGTGGGCCGAATCCCATCTACAGCAACCCTCCTGCCCAGAAACTCAACCTCAGGAGCTAAGGACACACATTTAGACTTCTTGAGTCACAGGCCTACCCGGTCCAGTCGGTGTAACACCTCCTCCAGGTTGTGGAGGTGTTCCTCAGTGTCTCGACCCATGATGAGGATGTCGTCCTGGAATACGATCATTCCAGGAATGGATTTAAGTAGGCTTTCCATGTTTCGTTGAAAAATTGCGGCCACTGATCGAATGCCAAACGGGCACCTGTTCTAAACTAACAGTCCCTTGTGCGTGGTGATGGTGGTCAGTAGTTTAGATTCATCGGCCAGTTCCTGGGTCATATAGGCTGAAGTGAGGTCCAACTTGGTGAACAGCTTGCCGCCTGCCAGCGTGGTGAAGAGGTCCTCCGCTCTCGGGAATGGGTATTGATCTTGCAGGGACACCCGATTGATGGTGGCCTTGTAGTCGCCACAGATCCTGACAGAGCCATCCGCTTTTAGGACGGGAATGATGGGGCTCGCCCAGTCGCTGAATTCAACAGGCAAGATGATGCCCTCTCTCAACAGCCAGTCCAATTCGCTCTCGATCTTTTCCCGCACCACATACGGAACCGCTCTGGCTTTGTGGTGCACTGGCCTGGCGTCCGGGGTGATATGTATCACTACTTTAGTGCCTTTGAAAGTCCCAATGCCAGGTTGGAAAAGTGAATCGAATTGTTGTAGGACTTTTGAGCATGAACTTCGCTCCACAGAAGACATTGCGTGAACATCCCCCCATTTCCAGTTAATCTTGGCTAACCAGCTCCTCCCCAATAGTGCGGGACCATTGCCCGGGACAATCCAGAGCGGCAGCCAATTCACTAACCCATTGTGTGCGACAACCAAAATTGCACTGCCTAGCACCGGAATGATTTCTTTAGTGTAAGTCCGTAATTGTGTCTCAATACGTGCTAATTTGGGTCTACTGGCTTTAAGTGGCCATAGCTTCTCAAATTGCTGAACGCCCATGAGTGACTGGCTGGCCCCATTGTCCAGCTCCATGCATACTAGGATACCGTTTAATAAAACCCTCATCATCATTGGTGGCGTTTTGGTGTATGAACTGTGAATATTTGCCACTTGGTCCAACTGAACCTCGGCATCCATCAATTTGCCCCAAAAGTCATACTGCCTCAAAGAATCCTCTTCTAGTCCATCCGCCTCATATATTAGTTTGGTTGCAGACTTCCTGCACATTCGAGCTAAGTGGCCACTGAGACTGCAGTTCCTGCAGACAAACTGTTGAAATCTGCAAGATCTAGCTGAGTGTTTTCCCCCACACCTCCAGCATGAGTGAAAGTTTCCATTGTTGGGAACAAAGGGACTATGGCCTGGCATTCCGCGCTGGCTGCCCCTTTGACTGCTCTTAAGAACCCTATTAGTGGGTGTCAATGGCCCCATCCCGGCCGCATTGTCCACTGTGATGGCGTGAATATCCGTTCAGCCTGCCATTGACTCTGCTGAAGTCCTACTCTGGGGTCCATTGCTGCCTGGGGAGTGTCGGACTGCCCCTGCCTGCCTGCGGGGCTCTGAGTCGCATTGATGATGTTGACTCCCTGATTCATCGCCGCGTTAGAGACAGAATTGCGCGTGTATATTATTTTCGTCTCTTCCTCCCCCGCCATGAAAGTTTGAGCTATCGAAGCCACCGCTTCCAAGGTCAAATCCTTGGTCTCATTTAATTTGCGGAAAATTCCTGCATGACCGATGCCCTCGATAAAGAAATCCCTTAGCATCTCCCCCCTGCAGGCGTCTGTGAACTTACAGAGGCTGGCCAAATGCCGGAGGTCCGCTAAGAAGTCCGGTATGCTCTGTCCTTCACAACGTCGGTGGGTGTAGAATCTGTGTCGGGCCATATGTATGCTACTCGCCGGTTTGAGGGGCTCCCCGATTAATTTGCTAAGTTCTTCAAAGGTTTTGTCCGCTGGCTTTTCGGGTGTTAGTAAGTCCTTCATGAGCACGTAATTCTTTGGTCCGCAGCTGGTCAAAAGATGAGCTCTTCGCTTGTCGGCCGCTGCATCCTCCAGCCATTCTTTCGTAACGAAGCTTTGTTGAAGCCTCTCGACAAAATCATCCCAGTCTTCCCCAACACAGTACCGTTCCTCTGCGCTACCGGTGACCATTCTCGTGGATCGTGAATTCCCGTTTCTCGTCACCAATGTAAAGTCCTTACTCTGCAGTGTGAAACTACACGAGGCACATTCTGGGGACAAGGTCACTCTGTGACTGTAACTATTTATTCACAGGACTCCAAAGACGATGACCCTGCGTGGAACCTCCCTTTTTATACCTGTGTGATCAGGTAAGGAGTGTCTCCCACAAGTTCACCCCTTGTGGTCAAGGTGTGCTTCCAGGTTGAGTGTATACAGTAATACAGTGGTGTTACATTGTGGTTACAACCATGAAATCACCTCCCTCCCAAAGTCTCATTGGGATCATAGGCCTCGTCTTTCAGGTGGTCTACGCTCCCTCGTGGAGTGCCGTAGTTGGGGCTCTGGTTGTTGGACACTGACGTGAGTGTCTGTCATCTCAGTGGTGTTACTCAGGATAGTCCGTGAATCTGAGTTTGATTTGGTCCAAGTGTTTCCGGTGAATGAGTCCATTTGAAAGTTTGACCCGAAAGACCCTGCTCCCCTCTTTGGCCACAACAGTGCCGGGAAGCCACTTCCATCTGCATCTAATAGTTATCAGAAATAATTATGAATCACCTTTGGGCAAGCCTTTAGTGCTTGTCTTGTGTGCTTGTTTATCAATCCTACTGCTCCTACAAAGTGTTTCCTCAATGGCTGCAACTTGGGAGGTCGAAGGCTGCTGAGTATCCATTGAGGACACTTCAGTTGGCTATGGTGGGTGACCTTGAGCAGTTGTGGATCGTGAGGGCAAGGCTGCAGTAGTCTAGCTCAGCAGGCTGTTTAGGATTAATGAGGGCACTGGCAGAATGGGTAGCAGGGGGGGGGGGGGGGGGGGTGGGGAGGTGGGGGGCGGGGAACAGAATGCTGTCATCCTGAGAGATGACAGCAGCTGCCTCTCCCATGGAGCCAAGGCCACTCTCCTGGGACTGGGCTTCTGCACTCCTGTGGCTCTGCGTGAATAACACTCAAACGTGGATGTTCCATCACGGCCTCCACCTGAAGACCCACCATAACCGATGCTAGTCTTCGGCCAATTCAATTCACTCTACGTGATATCAAGAAACAGCTGCGCGCACTGGATACAGCAAAGGCTATGGGTCCCGGCAACATCCCGGCTACAATGTTGCGCCTCTAGCCAAGCTTTGCCAATATAGCTACAACACTGGCATCTACCTAACAAACAGCAGGAAAAATCCAATTCGGACAATTACTGCCCCATCAGCCTACTCTCAATCATCAGCAAAGTCTATTATTAAGGACATGATAACAGGGCACTTGGACAATCATAGTATGATTAGGCAGAGTCAATGTTGTTTTATGAAAGGGAAATTATGTTTGACAAATCTATTAAGAGTTTTATGAAGATGTAACTAGCAGGGTAGATAAGGGGGAACCAGTGAATGTAGTATATTTGGATTTTCGGAAGGCATTCAATAAGGTGCCACACAAAAGATTGTTACAGAAGATTAGGGATCATGGGATTGGGGGTAATATATTAGCATGGATTGAGGATTGGTTAATGGACAGAAAACAGTGAATAAGAATAAACGAGTCTTTTTTGGAATTGCAAGGTGTAACTAATGGGGTGCCGCAAGGATCAGTGCTTAAGCTGCAGCTATTTACAATCTATATCAATGACTAAGTCATGTGCAATATATCCAAGTTTCCTGATGATAGAAAGCTAATTGGGAAAATAAATGGTGAGGAGGATGCAAAAAGGCTGCAAAGGGATATAGACCAGTTAAGTGATTGGGCAAGAAAGTGGCAGATGGAGTATAATGTGGGGAACTGTGAAATTATCCACTTTGGTAGGAAGAATGGAAAAGCAGAAATATTTTTTTAAATGTGAGAGACTAGAAAATGTTGGTATTCAAAGAAATTTGGGTGTCCTTGAACTTGAATCACAGAAAGTTAACATGCAGGTAATTAGGAAGGAAAATGGTTTGTTGGCCTTTATTTGCAAAGGGGTTGTAGTATGAGTATGGAAGTCTTAGTGCAATTATTATAGGACTTTGGTGAGACCACAGCTGGAATATTGTGTACAGTTTTGGTCTTCTTACCTAAAGAAAGGATATACTTGCCTTAGTGGGGGTTCAACAAAGGTTCACTAGATTGATTCCTGAGAGAGGGCTGTCCAACGTGGAGAGATTGAGCCGATATTGGCCTATACTCTCTGGAGTTTAGAAAAATGAGATGTATAATATTCTTGGTGGGCTTGACAGGGTAGATGCTGAGAGGTTGTTCCCCCTGGCTGGACAGTCTAGAACTAGGGGTCATAGACTCAGAATAAGGGGTTGGCTATTTAAGTCTGAGCTGAGCAGAAATTTATTCACTCAGAGGGTTGTGAGTCTTTGGAATTCTCTACCCCAGAGGCCTGTGGATGCTGGGTCAATGAGAATATTCAAGACTGAGATAGATACATTTTTGGGCAATAAGGAAATCAAGTGATATGGGGATAGGGCGGTAAAGTGGAATTGAGGTACAAGTTCAGCCTGATCTTATTGAATGATGAAGCAAGCTGTCATTGGGAAAGTGCTGGAGTCCATAATTAAGGAAGTAGTAGCAGGACATTTAGAAAATCATAATGCAATCAAGCAGAGTCAGCATGGTTTTATGAAAGGGAAATCATGTTTGACAAATTTGCTGGAGTTCTTTGAGGATGTAACGAGCAGGGTGAATAAAGGGGAATAATAGATGTCGTGTATTTGGATTTCCAGAAAGCATTTGATAAGGTGCCACATAAAAGGTTACTGCACAAGATAAGAGCTCACGGGGTTGGGGGTAATATCTTAGCATTGACAGAGGATTGGCTCACTAACAGATAACAGAGAGTTGAGATAAATGGGTCATTTTCTGGTTGGCAAACTGTAATTACTGGGGTGCTGCAGGGATCAATACTGGGACCGCACCTATTTACAATTTATATTAATGAGTTGATGAAGGGACCGAGTATAATGTAGCCAAAAGATAGGTGGGAAAGCAAGTTGTGAGGAAGATGCAAAGCATCTACAATGGGATATAGATAGGCTAAAGAGTGGGCAAAAAATTGGCAGATGAAGTATAATGAAGGAAAATGTGAGGTTATTCACTTTGATAGGAAAAATAAAAAAGCAAATTATTATTTAAATGGGAGAGATTACAAAATGCTGCGGTACAGAGGGATCTGGGGGTCCTTGTACCTGAAACACAAAATGTTAGCATGCAGATACAGCAAGTAATTAGGAAGGCAAATAGAATGTTGGCCTTTATTGCAAAGGGGATGGAGTATAAAAGTAGGGAAGTCCTGCTACAACTGTACAGTTGGTACAGTTTTGGTCTTCTTATTTAAGGAAGGATTGGAGGCAGTTCAGAGAAGGTTCATGAGGTTGATTCCTGAGATGGAGGGGTTGTCATATGAAGAAAGGTTGAGCAGGTTGGGCCTATACTCATTGGAATTTAGAAGAATGAGAGGTGATCTTATAAGATTCTAAGGGGGCTGGACAGGGTAGATGCAGCCTCGTGGGGGAATCTAGAACTAGGACACATAGTTTCAGAATAAGGGTTCACCCATTTAAAAATGAGGAGGAATTTTTCTTTCAGATAGTCGTGAATCCTTGGAATTCTCTAGCCCAGAAAGCTGTGGAGGCTGGGTCATTGAATATATTTAAGGTGGAGATAGACAGATTTTTGAATGATAAGGGAATCAAGGGTTATGGGGAGCGGGCGGGAAAGTGGAGTTGAGGCCAGGATCAGATCAAAGCAAATATGGCAGCCGATCTAAACTTCCATGGAAGCTGTGAGAGCTGTCAGGAGAGGTTCCATGATGGTGGGTGCCACTATTGTGTTGATGGAGTTGCGCACTCGATCCATGTTGAACTCAATGGTCTCAATGCTTAACACGAGTTGGAGCTGGATTCCATGTCCTACAATATTGTGTCAAGCTTCCCAGTGCACCTAGGTTTTCCTGATATTTGCCCATCAGCGTTCTTCAGTAGGCTGGGCCCTCAAAGTCAGCATCTGAGTCTTCTGCAGCATTGCTAGTGTGTGATCTCACCCTCTGTTGAGCTGCCATCCATGGTGTCTTATCCCCCTGTTGTACTCCTGCACATGTCCTTGATGATTCACCAGGTGAGGACCTGTCCTTCAGCCTATTTTCTAAATATGCCCACCCGACCTGCGAGCGAACACCATCAGCGGCAGGAGGGGATAAAAGCAGGAGCAAGCCACCGCAGGGAACAGTGCGAGCCATTCTAGGAGGGCAAAGGAATCAGGAAGAGCAACTGCATTGGCGTCATGAAAATCCAGATAGCCAATTGGAGCATGGGTGAGACTAGCGGCAGGATCGGGGCCCAGGAGCGGCGGGGTCAGGGCCCAGGAGAGATGCGGTCAGGGCCCAGGAGGGGCGGGGTCGTGGCCCAGGAGCGGCGGGGTTGGGCCCCAGGAGCGGCGGGGTCAGGGCCCAGGAGCGGCGGGGTCGGGGCCCAGGAGCGGCGGAGTCGGGGCCCAGGAGGGGCGGGGTCGTGGCCCAGGAGCGGCGGGGTCGGGGCCCAGGAGCGATGGGGTCGTGGCCCAGGAGAGGCGGGGTCGGAGCCCAGGAGCGGCGGGGTCGTGGCCCAGGAGGGGCGGGGTCGTGGCCCAGGAGCGGTGGGGTCGGGGCCCAGGAGGGGCGGGGTCGTGGCCCAGGAGCGGTGGGGTTGGGGCCCAGGAGGGGCGGGGTCGGGGCCCAGGAGCGGCGGGGTCATGGCCCAGGAGCGGTGGGGTCGGGGCCCAGGAGCGGTGGGGTCGGGGCCCAGGAGTAGCGGGGTCGGGGCCCAGGAGCGGCGGGGTCATGGCGCAGGAGCGGTGGGGTCGGGGCCCAGGAACGGTGGGGTCGGGGCCCAGGAGCGGTGGGGTCGGGGCCCAGGAGCGGCGGGGTCGGGGCCGGGGCCCAGGAGCAAGAGTAGCACAGCGTGTACCACCCACGGGGTCGGTGTGCAGGGAAGGTGCAGCTTCGTGAGACCCACACTGCGTCCTCTGTATGTGTGTGTACTAGGCCATACAGCAGAGCTTGGTCTCCAGTCATCTTGGATCTCCTTGCCACTGGACCAAGACCTTGCTCTGTCTAGCCCGTGTGGTGGCTGGTGTTCAACGGCCACCGCACGTTAAAAGAATTCATGCACAGGCATCTTCCAATCTTCAAAATGAAGTTCGGACCTGGAACATCAGGAAACATTTGAGAACTCTTATTTTTTGGTGTGGAAGCAGGTCATCCTCGACCCCGAGGGACTGTCTAATACTATACTAAAGTATGTGTGGTGTCAGTATCTGAGATGGTGCTTGCGAGGATGAGTTCAAGCGCCATTGCATTATCAGCAAGGCTGGCCTCCTCGTTCTTAAATCACAGAGATATGTGCATGTCTCCAGCACCTGAAATGAGAAGTATAAGGGTTAGCTTTTATTATAAAAGGAGAGCAGAAAGAGAGAAGTGACCGGTAAAGGCATCTGCAGTTTGTCATGCAGAGTGTGTAGGCTGAGATAGAAGTACGGAGGGAAAAAGAGGATACAGTGTGAAGAAACCTGAGTAACGTCTCCTCCAGCGTTACCAGTCACCACATTCATTATCCTGTCACTGTCCATGATGGCAAGCCTGCTTTCTTCAAGGGGAGAGGTGTGAGGCGGGCTCGGCCTACTTTTGCATCATACTGTCTGGAGTTGCTGGTGAACTTGTTCTGCAAATAAGAAGGGAATGTGCTGGTGACATCTTGCGAGATTTTTAGAGAATGTGCCTCTCATGGAGGAATAGCTGGAATGCTGTGTGTCAAATGGGAGGAGTGGTGAAGTGAGGGTTGAAATAGTGGTGAGTGTGCGAGTCGTAGGGTGATGTAGTGAAGTGTGGCGCAGTGATTATAGGAGAATGACGGGAAGCGGGGGAGGGGAGTGTCATGAGTCCTGGGGCTGAAGGTGTGAGCAAGGAGTAAGAGAGTAGTATTGTTACCTTAACAACTCTGGTGAGGTCACTGGACTTCTTTTGGCGTTGCAGCCATGTCCTGAGAACTAAGCTCCTAGCATTGACCTCCTCTGTGATGTCTTTGCACTGGGGGCAGAGATGTTGCCTCGAGGGCTTTCCGCCTTCTTGGGGCAAAGTAGATTTCCCTCCTCCTCCTGTCCACTGCCTTCACCAGGGACTCCAAGGCAGCATTGGGAAACCATGGTGCCCTCGCAGAACTTGCTGCAGCCGTTTCTCTATGCACAAGTGCTTCCATGTTGTCTGCAACCAGAGTGCACCTCCCTTTTAAGAGGTGCTGGTTACATTTAAGTGGTGTCAGAGATGCCCAATTACTGCCCCCCCCCCAAATAGACATGCAACCATGAATAACGTGTGTAGCGCTGGCTGCACACCTGACTCATGATAATGTACAGGCAAGCACGAATATTACATTTTGCCTGGGACAACGGTAGCAGGCGTGTGCATTGTGCGTATCAGCCCCAGCGCACTCATGTTTGGGCTGATCGAATTTCTCGGCCACTCTCCTTACAGGAAATTCCAGTCAGGGTATGATTGAAGCACAGTTGGCTGGCATTAAATGTGAAGCCCACTTCGTTCTGAAGCTGGTTGAAGTTGTTGTGGGCAGCTGAAGGGATTTACCAACTATTCAAGGAAGAGGTCTGGACAGTCTGTCTGTAGTTCTCATCTAAATGTAACTCAATCTCCCATTCCTTTCTTCAACTTTCTCTTTTTACAAAACCCCCTAACCTAATTCCATGGCTTATGTTATTAGTTATACTCAACATAGTCCTATCATTAAATAATTGAATCCATACAAGGGGGTTGTATTTATTGTTGAAATGAGTCATACTAATTGAAATGTTATGTCCGCTGCTTGCACCAGGCTGACTAATGCGCTGTGCATACATTCAATGCAAATCACCCATTGAATTGAAATTGTGTAGGTGACTATGTGTCATGTTGCATAAATCTTTTGTATTTCCAGTTTTGTCATTTCTCATGACTCGGAATTTCCACACGCAAATGAAGGTATACATATTTTGTTATGGCTTGGTAGAGTAAGTTTCTTTGAATAATAGCTTGGAATTGCAGATGTGCCCGAGCAACTATAATAAAGAAGCAGTGGGGGGTACCACATAGACTGCATACACACCAAAATACCAATAACCTGCTTGCTGATGCTTAGTTCCAGGTCTTCCAGAACCACTTGGCTCCTGACCTCATCATAGCCTTGATCTAGACATGGATCCAAAAGGGACAGGAGCAGCAATGTTGTGGGGACACCATCAGTTCCCCTCCAAGTGGCTAAAAATCGCAATTCCTTCCTCATTGTTGGGTTAATATCCTGAAATAACCTATCTAATAGCATTTTGGAAGCACCAACATCACACGGACTGCAGCAGTTGAAGGAGAAGGTCAATCAGTAACTTTTCAGGGCAACTAAGGATGAAGAATAGTAACGGTCTTGTCAGAGTCACCCACATCCCAAGAATTTTTTTTAAATGTTGGCACATGCAAGACTGTTGATTTGTTCTCTGTGCTAGCTGAGAAACATTATGGTTGGCAATATCAGTACAGCTTGTTATAATACGGTCTTTAGAACATCTGGACTGGCAGCACTGATCAAGAATTAGAGCATTGTTCACTGGCGTTGAAGTTAGTCCATTAGTCAAGGACTCTGCCAGGGCACTTCCTGTTGGCTAATCAGAGCCATATATTGGGAAATCAGGCATGTTAAAACTAAAAACATTTTCCTGTCAATGGTAAAGTGAGGACAATTATCTGGCCATGTGTGGCAAGTTTGTAATTTTAAGAAAACAAATAATATTGTCTGTGATTGCAGAAAAATTACACAACTGCAGGTCTGCCACACTAAAATTAAGATATTTCTTGAGGGGGTGAGGGTGGAGGAGGGGTAGGGAGGAGAGGATGGTGGAGGGTTTAGAAAAGGAATATATTATTCCAGAGAACATTGCTTAAAGTTGGCTTTAGCACCACTTCTTTAATTACAGAACATCAGGGATGGGGGTCAATTACTACTAACTTGCTTGATTTACATAAAATGCCCATAGGAATGTTAACCTGTGTGGTACTGTGAAGGACTGCTATATGAATGGTGGCCCCTTACTGCTTGCTGCTAATGAGGCAGTAAACTCACTGCCACCTAAAAGGAAGGCCTCATTTTACAAGATTCAAGTTAAGACCTGTTTTATATCTACCCACAGTAAAATTCTATTAAATAGCAGTGAAAATTCCTGTGTATGTGCATGTCAAAATTCTACTTTTCAACTCAATGCAAGTATTATCCAAATGATGTACAGTGCGCAATGTTGCTGGAGAATTTCATCGATCGCCAGTTCTTTTTTTAACAGAACTTTAACATTGACTGTCATTGTGTATAGATGTAATTTAAAAAAAAACACTTACCATTGTCACTATTGGCTTTCTGTGGAGAAAAATAAAATACAACAATTTGAAAAGTTATATGTGAATTTAATGAATTGTATAAAGGGCTATTTATGACTTTAAAAATGGTGTTTGCTTTAAAACGTCTGCTATTTAAGGTGATTCCATGCTCCAACCTAAATTATATTGACTGCAGTACAAACTGCAGCAGTGCAGGTTTCTCTTTTTACAGTTTATGGGCAGGAAATTTGGTTCTCAGCGATAACGGTATTTTTTCACCAAAATTACTGATATTGTTTCGCTATAGCTATCAGGCCTGAAATTCAAGGTTTAATTTGCGCAGCGGTAAAAATCGGCATTGCACGAGGAATCACGGCGCAAACCACAAATTTTGGGAACTTTAGTCTGAGGCCGATACCGCTGCGAATTGGGCCTTGGGAAGACGGAAAAACACCTAAAAATAAATAGGAAATAAAAAATTCACAAAACATTTACAAGACACTTATCTGTTGAATCGCTGCAAAAGAATACAAAAGAATTAAAAAATAAAAACTTTAACTTACCTTTTTGCAGGTCTTCATACTTACCGCTGCTGGCAGGCCTGCTACGACAGATTTTTCTCTGTCGGTATTCTTTGCACAGAGCCAAATTTTTGACGAAAATTTTATTTTGGCTTTTGTACGGTGGCGGTCCTCTCTCCGGCGGTATTTAAAACCGCTGCCGTAAAACGTCACCGAATTTTCCACCAAACGGGAAATCGCCAAATTTCTAGCCCTGAATGTCTTCACAGTCAAATGGAATTGTTGATGCAATGACACAATGACATCACTGTGTCAGCAATTACACTGTGTCACGTTTGTGTATCACTCGGGTGAAGTAGTGGCAAAAAAAATTTCACCACTGAAAATGCCCCTTTAAGACAAAACATATATTTTAATTAAAAGGGGAAATTAATTCTGAGTCATTTTATTTAATACATTGAATAATTACAGTGACCTTTCCTCAGCTGTTTCTTGTAAAGCTTGCCTCCACGACATCACTTTTATTACTTGAAATAAAAACAATATAATGGGGAATAAGCTCTACGCAGGAACTATAAAAGCAGCATGACATCATCTACCTAGAATTCATAGCAAGAAAATGATATCTTGTAACCCAAAGGCCTAATGAATTGAATATAGAGTTTACTGACCAGAGAAATCATGGAAAAAAAAGGGCAGGGAAAGTACGCAATAATCAAATGGAGAGAAAAACAAACAATATAATGGAAGGATGCATCATCAATGGTTTTGAAGTGAATGGACAGATTAAATTTTACTCCATGCACAATTTTTAACTGTAATGTAGAATCCGGAAACTTGTGTGTAATCATTTTAGTCCTGGAGTTGTGCATACATAAAAAAAGACTACTCTAGTTACTAAGATTACTCTTTTCGTGTTTCCACTTTAAACAAAAATATTGCAATTATACATTTTAAAAGCTGTGTAAAAAGTGCTTACTTACAGAATACGACAGTGCTGCCAGCCAGATGAAAAAGCACCTGGTAGTTGACCAAACTATTGCTTTTGGCATAGTTCAAAGATTTGGAAGTACTATGTTTCACTCTGGACATTTGATTTTCTGCTATTTATATTACAACACACCGGCATAAGTCCAGGGTCATATGAACACACTAGAAGTTATTAACCAGTCTTCAAACATAGATAATTTAAGGAGGCAAAAACTTTGACATTGATAAAAATGGCAAAAAACTTCAAATTATTGTAGTTGCATAAATAAATACAGACTAGGTGATTAAGTTTGATTTTTGTTCTCTTGACTTTGCCTCATTTTTTTTACGTTATCTCTCTCTGCTGAATGTATTGAGTTATATATAATACTGTGGCCGACAGTGACTCACCAGCACCTCGTCCAAGTAACCACTCCCGAGGGTCATTTTAACTTTGGGCGATAATGTAAAACGGCCGATGTCGAATTGGCTGCCCGAAATACACCACACCTGATTTTCTGTTACACTGACTTCAATGGGAAGGAAATTTGTATTTGGATGTGCACTTGAAGTGTCGGAATCTACAGAGCTGGAAAATGGGATTAGGCTGGATAGCTCTTTTTTAGCCGGCATACACACAATGGGCCGAACGGCCTCCTTTTGTGCTGTAAATTTCTCTTATTCTATGATTCCTACAAATACAAGGAGCAATTGATAGAATAGGTGGGACTATTCGGTCTAAGCTCCATATGACAGCCCCCTCAATTTTATTAATAGGAAAGACTTTCATTCAACAAACATCTACCTAGTATGCGATGCCAATCGCCTTATCATGCATGTTAATGCCTCCTACCCAGGAAGCTGTCGTGACCCTTTTTATTGCAACAATTCACCATACCAGCCATGTTGACTCAGAATCATGTATCAAGATGGTTGATTAATGATCAGAGATATCGCCTGCAGTCATGACTTTTGTTTCAAGTAGCAAGGAAGAGAACAAATATAATGAGGCCCATGGGACTACTGGAATTTTAATAGAGCAGTCCATAAGCATTTTGAAGTCTCATTTTAGGTGCCTGGATAAATCCTGCTGTCCAGCCCAGCAAGAATCTCTGAAATCATTGCAGCTTGCTGCATTCTACATAATGGCCTGGATTTTGCAGTCAATGGCTTACCTACAGAGTACGTCACCGGCATCCGAATAGTATGTGCACTTCTCTGATGGGGCTCCTCCTTTGTGACTTGCTGGTTGACGCTGTGTACTAGAGGGCAACGTAACGGCCCACGGATCCCAGCGGTGCAGCATGTGCAGAAGCGTAGCTCAGATCACATGGGCCGGTGCTCGAATCAGGAAACAGAAGCAACACGTATTTGGAGAATTGATCTTTGAAGCTTTATAGTTGGAGAATTGATCTTTGAAGCTCACTTAGAGAAACAATAAAAGGAAATAAAAACAGGAAAAGATTAAATAAATCCAAGGAAAAGAGGAGGCAGATTCCAGTAGTTTAACAGCACTTGGGAAAATCAGGGCAAAATTCAGTTCAATTAAAATCCGCTACATTCCCATTTCTTTTAAAGAAACACAAACTTAACAACATCCAGTAAGTTATTAGTTGATTCTGTGTGTATGCCTGTCAATTTGGGCTAATATCCCAAATGAGGCACTCAGGTTCTACAACGCCATACGTTTCTCGATGGCACCTAGTTGAAAGAAAAGCATTTTTAAACATTCCAATACAGTAATAAAGCATCAGATGAAGATTCGGGTATCCCCTTACACTGTGGAAACTGGTACTGCTCCTGGTTCCACCAGCCGTAAATGTTCATATGTAATTGCTGGGCAATTGGTGGGCAATTAGCCCAACTCTCACCAGCAATTAGGTTTTCAATGTCGGTGCGGTGTTGCAAGTTTGGGATTTAGCCTATGCGCAAGTGCATGAGGATGCTAAGAGACTGTAGGGTGACTTGGACAGGTTAGGTGAGTGGGCAAATGCATGGCAGATGCAGTATAATGTGGATAAATGTGAAGTTATCCACTTTGGTGGCAAAAACAGGAAGACAGAATATTATCTGAATGGTGACAGATTAGGAAAAGGGGAGGTGCAACGAGACCTGGGTGTCATGGTACATCAGTCATTGAAGGTTGGCATGCAGGTACAGCAGGCGGTGAAGAAGGCAAATGGCATGTTGGCCATCATAGCTAGAGGATTTGAGTATAGGAGCAGGGAGGTCTTACTGCAGTTGTACAGAGCCTTGGTGAGGCCTCACCTGGAATATTGTGTTCAGTTTTGGTCCCCTAATCTGAGGAAGAACATTCTTGCTATTGAGGGAGTGCAGCGAAGGTTCACCAGATTGATTCCCGGGATGGCCGGACTGACATATGAGGAGAGACTGGATCAACTGAGCTTGTATCCACTGGAGGTTAGAAGAATGAGAGGGGATCTCACAGAAACATATAAAATTCTGACGGGATTGGACAGGTTAGAGGCAAGAAGAGTGATCCTGTTGCTGGGGAAGTCCAGAACCAGGGGTCACAGTCTAAGAATAAGAGGTAAGCCATTTAGAACTGTGACGAGGACAAACTTCTTCACTCAGAGAGTGGTTAACCTGCGGAATTCCCTACCGCAGAAAGTTGTTGAGGCCAGTTCGTTAGGGAGTTCAAAAGGGAGTTAGATATGGCCCTTACGGCCAAAGGGATCAAGGGGTATGGAGAGAAAGCAGGAAGGGGGTACTGAGGTTGAATGATCAGCCATGATCTTATTGAATGGCGGTGCAGGCTCGAAGGGCCGAATGGCCTGCTCCTGCACCTAATTTTTATGTTTCTATGTTTCTGTGAACTTGTTATCCATTTCAAAGGTGGTACAATGGCGTATTCTCAGAATACGCCTTCATACCACTGCAAATTCTGTCCCAATATCACTATGCAGGAACAGTTACTACCTCCTAAAGCTGAAGGGGATGATGACAATAATGAAGAAGATAGAAAAATATCATCATGCCCATATCAAGAGGAAGAGGGTGCACAGGAAGGGGAGGAGTTGGAGCCAGAGAGCCATCAGCCTGCAGCCAGAGAAAGGAGGCCACAACTTGTAGCCAGGTCAGTAAATAAAAGTTGTGAAACTATATAAAATTTCTCCCCTGCCTGTACCACTCCCAACCCAACCGCCACAAAAAGCCCTGCTTTCCCAAAGGCTTCTGTACTTTGCCTCCATGATACGAGTTACACTTTCATAGGTCATGGTTCCAAGTCCACCATGTTGCAAACATTCACAGAAATGAACGCTGAAATCTATGTAGCCAAACAATTTTTACTTTCCAGAACAAAAGTCACCAAAAGCTCTCAATAATTTCACACGCTCTTACCTCAACTATTTCTTACTACTGCATCTGCCTTTTGTGTCCATTACCTTACTTGCTCCAGGTTCTAATCTCCGACTTCCACAAAGTGCTCCCTGACTGAGGCAAGATTGAGAAGCAGTTGGCTGGAAATATTCCTCTGGAGCCTTCAAGGACTGAGAATTTTGTCTCAGGGCAGAACCTGTTCTTGAGGCTAAAGTCTGAAACTCCTACAGGTGCTGGCATTGGAGGGGGTTTAAAGGTAGTCGGCACAATCTCATTCTTGTGAGAGACAGCAACATGTGTTACCATTCCATGTATCCCACTAATACAGGACTTAGTTGTGTTGCTGGTTGGTGTCATTACAGACCAAATAGTCTGGAAGCCCTGTGAGAGTGTTGTGTTCAGGCTGACCCTTAAAGCATCCATTAAAGAAGTGAAGCTGCCATTCTGGAAGCCACCAATCTCCTTAGAACCTTCCCCTGGTGCCTTGTTGCCACAGAAATCTCCTGGAAATCTCCTGGACTGTCACTCCTTCCAGGGTGTTCTGCGTGTCATGAGAAACTCCCTACAATATGTTGTGAATGCATGTGTTGGAATCATTCCACTACTCCCTCATCTTGACCATATGCATAGAAACTGCCCCCACTGCCTGCACACAAGATCTATGCTTCAGAAACATTGTCCTTTTGAAGACTGGGCCCCGGAGGCTCTGCCGCCAAAGGTGGTCATTTCTACACCCTCTGTGGTGGAATGGCACTCTGCTCTCCACTCCAAGGTGCTCACATCCACTTGGTCACAGCCTCACCCAGTGAAAACCCATTTTCTAAAGACTAATTTATTACTTTCTCCTGAGTGGGTTTGTCTGGGTTGGTGCTGAGGCAGGTAAGATGCCATGACAGAATTGCTGAGGCTGGTGCCTAGGATAGAGATCTTGATGAGCATACCCTGTTCCTCTGAGCAGCTGGCCTCTTCTTCCAAGTCGTCTATGATTTCAAAAACGCAACAGCTTGTTCAGCTGTGTAAACACCAAAGCGACTCCTGGAAGAAATTCCAAGTGTGGGCTTTGCTATACTTTGATAATCCACATAAAGCTGAAATGACCTGTGTTTTCCCTTGCCCTGCCTTTATAAATCTGATCTCAGCACCTCGTCTCCGACAACCACCCGTTTGTCTGCCAAAGAACTGCAAAGCTTCCTCCTTGTATTCCCACAAAGTTTTCAGGATTGCTGTTCCCCCTCCAACCGTAGTTCCTCCTGGCCCCACAAAAGACAGTGAAAAACATACCTAGAGGGCCTCTTCAAGGTAGCCTCAACCTGGGGGGAAGCCACAGCAGCCTCGCCGCTCAGTCCGCAGTTAAAATCGCTGCTGGGAGTCCAATGAGCATACGGGAATTAGGACCCTGCCGGTGGGTGGCTTAGCCACCAGTCGAGAAGCGTCCATCAAAGTCTGAAACGTCGGGATCCGGGAAGCTTTCCGTCAGGTAAGTAACCCGGGGCATTTTAACTGCCCACCCTCAAGATTTCCATGCTGCGCTAAAATCCACCCACATCCCCATCCACAAACCCTACGGCAATACCAGGGCACCGTTTGAAATTATTTGCTTTACAATATGTGGTCCAAGAATCGTTATTGTAGACAAGAGGAATACTAGCGAATGCAGACTGCAATATATGTACTGTTGCAGGTTCCATTCAGGTGGTCCATTAAGAGAGAAAGGGGCTCACGTTGCGAAGCTAAGAAAAATAAAGATGTATAACTGCAGCGCAAATTCCCACTTCATTTGAATCAAGTCTTCCATAAAATTGTCTCACTGGTCAATTAATCTGCATATTCTGTAACTGGCTGCATTGCACATTAAAGGGTCTTCTGTTCAGCCTCCCAGTATTTAGTCATTTTGGCACTATCACATAAACTATGATACCAAGGAAGTCCTTATTTTTTCAACTTCTCTCAAACAATTACACTCAGAAAAACCTTAATTGTTTATCTGGACTATCATAACTCAGAACTATAATTGAAGGAAACTAACCACTTAGAAAACATAGAAACATAGAAAATGGGTGCAGGAGTAGGCCATTCGGCCCTTCGAGCCTACAGGGTCATTCAATGAATTCATGGCTGAACATGCAACTTCAGTATCCCATTCCTGCTTTCTCGCCATACCCCTTGATCCCCCTAGTAGTAAGGACTACATCTAACTCCTTTTTGAATATATTTAGTGAATTGGCCTCAACAACTTTCTGTGGTAGAGAATTCCACAGGTTCACCACTCTCTGGGTGAAGAAGTTTCTCCTCATCTCGATCCTAAATGGCTTACCCCTTATCCTTAGACTGTGACCCCTGGTTCTGGACTTCCCCAACATTGGGAACATTCTTCCTGCATATAACCTGTCTAAACCCGTCAGAATTTTATACATTTCTATGAGATCCCCTCTCATTCTTCTGAACTCCAGTGAATACAAGCCCAGTTGATCCAGTCTTTCTTGATAGGTCAATCCTGCCATCCTGGGAATCAGTCTGGTGAACCTTTGCTACACTCCCTCAATAGCAAGAATGTCCTTCCTCAAGTTAGGAGACCAAAACTGCACACAATACTCCAGGTGTGGCCTCACCAAGGCCCTGTACAACTGTAGTAATACCTCCCTGCCCCTGTACTCAAATCCCATCGCTATGAAGGCCAACATGGCATTTGCTTTCTTAACCGCCTGCTGTACCTGCATGCCAACCTTCAATGACTGATGTACCATGACACCCAGGTCTCATTGCACCTTCCCTTTTCCTAATCTGTCACCATTCAGATAATAGTCTGTCTCTCTGTTTTTACCACCAAAGTGGATAACCTCACATTTATCCACATTAAACTTCATCTGCCATGCATATGCCCACTCACCTAACCTATCCAAGTCACTCTGCACCCTCATAGCATCCTCCTCGCAGCTCACACTGCCACCCAACTTAGTGTCATCTGCAAATTTGGAGATACTACATTTAATCCCCTCGTCTAAATCATTAATGTACAATGTAAACAGCTGAGGCCCCAGCACAGAACCTTGCGGTACCTCACTAGTCACTGCCTGCCATTCTGAAAAGTACCCATTTACTCCTACTCTTTGCTTCCTGTCTGCCAACCAGTTCTCAATCAATCCACATCAGCACACTACCCCCAATCCCATGTGCTTTAACTTTGCACATTAATCTCTTGTGTGGGACCTTGTCGAAAGCCTTCTGAAAGTCCAAATACACCACATCAACTGGTGCTCCCTTGTCCACTCTACTGGAAACATCCTCAAAAAATTCCAGAAGATTTGTCAAGCATGATTTCCTTTTCACAAATCCATGCTGACTTGGACCTATCATGTCACCTCTTTCCAAATGTGCTGCTATGACATCCTTAATAATTGATTCCATCATTTTACCCACTACCGATGTCAGGCTGACCGGTCTATAATTCCCTGTTTTCTCTCTCCCTCCTTTTTTAAAAAGTGGGGTTACATTGGCTACCCTCCACTCCATAGGAACTGATCCAGAGTCTATGGAATGTTGGAAAATGACTGTCAATGCATCCGCTATTTCCAAGGCCATCTCCTTAAGTACTCTGGGATGCAGACCATCAGGCCCTGGGGATTTATCGGCCTTCAATCTCATCAATTTCCACAACACAATTTCCCGACTAATAAGGATTTCCCTCAGTTCCTCCTTCTTACTAGACCCTCTGACCTCTTTTATATCTGGAAGGTTGTTTGTGTCCTCCTTAGTGAATACTGAACCAAAGTACTTGTTCCATTGGTCTGCCATTTCTTTGTTCCCCATTATGACTTTCCCTGATTCTGACTGCAGGGGACCTACGTTTGTCGTTACTAACCTTTTTCTTTTTACATATCTATAGAAGCTTTTGCAGTCCATTTTAATGTTCCCTGCAAGCTTCCCCTTGTACTCTATTTTCCCTGCCCTAATCAAACCCTTTGTCCTCCTCTGCTGAGTTCTAAATTTCTCCCAGTCCCCGGGTTCACTGCTATTTCTGGCCAATTTGTATGCCACTTCCTTGGCTTTAATACTATCCCTGATTTCCCTTGATAGCCACGGTTGAGCCACCTTTCCTTTTTTAAATTTACACCAGACAGGGATGTACAATTGTTGTAGTTCATCCATGCGGTCTCTAAATGTCTACCATCCACTGTCAATCTCTTAAGTATCATTCGCCAATCTATCCTAGCCAATTCACGCCTCATACCTTCAAAGTTACCCTTCTTTAAGTTCTGGACCATGGTCTCTGAATTAACTGTTTCATTCTCCATCCTAATGTAGAATTCCACCATATTATGGTCACTCTTCCCCAAGGGGCCTCACACAACGAGATTGCTAATTAATCCTCTCTCATTACACAACACCCAGTCTAAGATGGCCTCCCTCCTAGTTGTTTCCTCGACATATTGGTCTAGAAAACCATCCCTTATGCACTCCAGGAAATCCTCCTCCACCATATTGCTTCCAGTTTGGTTAGTCCAGTCTATATGCATATTAAAGTCATCCATGATAACTGTTGCACCTTTATTGCATGCACTCCTAATTTCCTGTTTGATGCCCTCCCCAACATCACTACTACTGTTTGGAGGTCTGTACACAACTCCCACTAATGTTTTTTGCCCTTTGGTGTTCTGCAGCTCTACCCATATAGATTTCACATCATCCAAGCTAATGTCCTTCCTAACTATTGCATTAATCTCCTCTTTAACCTCCTCTTTGTGCTAGAAAAATATTGAGGTTCTCTCCAACTGAACATCCAGTGAATGAGGCTAGAGTTATACTGCAGCTCCTTGTCTCAGACTATTATTTGTAATGTTAAATGCAGATTTTCACTTGACTGGGGTTATACTGCACCTCGTTCAAGTTTAACTCAATGTGTAATTGAGAGGTTTTTGGAGTCTGATCAGTTGGACTTTCACTTCCCGTTGACATGCATCAGAAACCATTTTGTGTCAACAACATATCTGCACCCTGAGTTCATCAGAATCAGCTTTTCACCTGAATTGATTTTGTGTTCTTGCTATTTTTCCTCATTTGTAGATTATAGAGATTGCCCCTTTGCTTTCTGGTCAGGCAAGTACTTGCTTAGCCCACGTTGGGCTTTGTGGTGTTCCATGTATTCTGTAGCTGTGCTGGGAAAGGTAACAATCAGATAACACAAACCTACTGGATACTCTATCATTGCTTTATTAATACCATGTCCTTTTCAGCTACCATTTAAATTGTTACATATGTGACCCTGAGAGATGTCTCTTCATTTTGCCACATGCTAGGATGTCTCAATATTTGACTATACTTAAATACATTGCTCAGGCTCAATTGCAGTTAATATTTCAACAGCATTGTAACTAGCATTAAATAAACAGCACATCAGTAAAGATCAAAGTACAAGTAGACACAAAGAAATCTATTAAATTCTCTTCAAATACAGACATACGGCCTAAAATCCGAAGCTGCTGCATCCATTTTTCAAGTGCAAAATGGCTGCCTAAGCATTTAGTATGGCGGGCAGAGCACACACCCTCATTACGTGCTGAAAGTGCGCTGTCCACCATATTGGGAATGGCAGGAAAAGAGGCTTTCAGGGTCCAAACCTAAAACAGGCATTGGGCCCTTTGCACATGCAACTAAGGCCTAATGTTCAGGAAAACGTGGTCTACATGTGGCCAATCAGAGGTCCTTAAAGGGACTGCTGGAGGCCACCACCAAAAAGGTAAGTTTAAAAAAAATACTTACCTTAATGTGGAGCCGGGAGGAGCAACAGTGGCCAAGAACATTGCCAGCCACTCTCTGGCCTCATTCCGATCACCTCGCCATCTCTCCCTATCGCCTCCCTCGCTCCAAATTGCCGCCATCCCCCCCTTCCAGTCATCTTCTCTCCCTCCCGATCAGCTCTCCTCCTCTCCCAGGACCTACCTGAGGGCTGTTATAGGTGACGCAGCAGCCCAAAATGAAAACCCTCTTCATCGGCAAGCTGCCTGGGGCGCTAATCAGGTATCTTCACTCACCGGTCTGATGTAAATGAGCCCAATATTGGATGTGCCTCGGCCCTACCCATTTTGGTGCAGGGATCATTCTTGGGGCTCAATCCAATTTCTAGGCCAACATGTATTATAAGCTCTGATTTCTACAGGTCCTGGCAGCCCTAGTAGCAGGCACATGCCACCACCCCTGGCAGTAATCTTGTAAGAACATATCACCCGACTACAGTAATAATATTCTCTCTTGATAATAATAGTTGGAACTTCACCTTAAGATGTCCAATTGGATGCAGTGTTTACCCTTCCACAAAGCAGCTGAAGCCAGACTAATATGAAGCATAATTTTGATCGAATACTAGAATTCCAGTATACCAAAGTATTTCCTTGTACTTTCATAGTTCAGAGATTTTAAATCAAGCATAACTCTTCTTCTATGTAAAATCACCAATCTTCTGAGTGGTAATCCTAATCTATGTACAAAACCTCTTGGTAAGCTTGTTATTCCTTTATCAGAGGAGGTTCACACCATCCTGACATTAGTTCTATCAGAAGTTTTAGCAGTCAACTGGCTATGCTTTCCAGGAGTTGTGCAACATTAGCATTAATGGACAACGTTAGTGTTGTGTGTTCGCCGAAGATATGATATTTGGTGACGAGAATGGGATGTAATCAGATAATACAAAGCTGACATTTTTGTTGGTGAAGGATTCAGCCAGCCGACAGAGAGACTTTGAGAGCTTCTCTGTTTTCGGAAACAGCTACAAATCTGAGGTAAATTACGAGCACACTTGGTTAAACTTCCAGAGTCAAAATGGCTGCTCCTATGGGAGTTATAGGGCATTTTGAGGGCATTTCAACGCGACCATGAAAGTTTCAGAGCATATGTGGATCGACTAGAAATGTTTTTCACTGCAAGTCATTCCGGAACCTGCAGCCATCTTACAGGTTGTGTGTTGTGTACTCTCCGAAGATATGACAGTTAGCATGGGGTCTAGGAATACCACCCTACGGTACGTACAAGGAAATTCTATGAAGTTGTCATCTACAGTAAGACATGGGAAAACCCTTGAGAGCCATGTTAAGGATAGCAGCAAATAAAGCTTTAGACCTTACTTTTGACTTCCCAGTAGAGAAGGAGCAGATAATATCAAGGTGCAGGCAAGACTCGACATTAGTGAGGTGTACAAATTTACAATGATTAATGTAAGTAGAACAAACTGTAATGGATAAATTAATGAGATTGAAGCCAGACAAATCTTCTGGTAAAGACATAGAAATACCTAGAAGTTACAACACACAAAGAGGCCATTCTCTGTTGGTGTTTACCCTCCATGCAAACAAATGGTTCTAATCCCATTTACCCACCATGTTCCCATATCAGTCAATGCTTTTTCCTTCATCCACCTATCCAATCTAATCCTGAATGTTAACAAAGGCCCTGATATTGATTGGGACCTGGTTTCAGAGTGTGACAGAGGAGTTATGGTCGGGTAACCCCGAACGCCGTGGACCTTTAAGGCTGGATTCCCCACCTGGAGGATGGCCTGATTCACAGGCTTGGCTGCCTGTTGGGTGTTAAAGACTCCAGAAAAAGCTGTAGCTGAGGATCAGGTATGTTTTATGGTTGTTGGGGGGTGGGTGGGTAGAGCATGGTTGGGGGAGTCAGGGGTGATTGCAGTGGGGTCCAAAGATGGCAGGGGGATCATGGAAGATCCCGCGGGGGGAGGGGAGAGCAAGGGGAGATTGGAGGGGGTTCGGAGATAGGGGGGCTATTTGGGGGGAGGGGAGATCGTGGAGGTGGGGGGATGTTTACAGGTAAGCTAGTTGGGTCTGGCGGAAGCACTCCTGCAATTGGCCCACAAGCAGTGCTGTAAAGGCACTTACCTTATGGATTCAGCCCTTCTCGCCTCCTTTTACCCGTCGAGTTTCCCAAGGGCCAGGAAACCTGGCCAACATGGGTTAACAATAGAAACACTCTAAAAATCAAAGCACGCAACCTCCTTAAATGTCTTTTGAGAGCAGATTGGTCACCCACCCCTCGTCCTGCCTCTATTAACATCGGAAGTGGGCGGGTTCGAGGTGGATTGGGTTCCCCTTTCAGATTTTTAATACTGTAACCACCCACCCAAACCAAATCCACCTGTTTTCGGGGGTTAAAATTACCCCCATAGTTTCTGCCTCAGCCATTATCCCTGGAAGTGAATTCCACAGCCTCACAACTCTCTGTGTAAAGAAGTTTCTCCTGTCGTCTGCTCCATATCTTATAGATTTAATCTTGTATCTACTAGAAACAGTCTGCTTCTGTCTACCCTGTCCCATCCTTCCATCATTTTAAACACATCTATCATGTCCCATAATCTGCATTGTTTTAGCCAAAATAAATCCAATTTTTCAAGTCTTCCTTCATATTTGTATTTTCTTCTTCATACTTATATTGCCCTGATTGTATAAATCGGAGTGACAAGGTACCGGTGGAGCCAGTGGCTTTTAACGGGTTGAAAAAGAAATAACATTTTTTAAATTCTTTTCTGAAAGTAACAAAGACCAGCATTTGGAGGTAATCAGTCCTCCCTGCTCTGGAACTTTTTTGAGGCCTTCGGAATGTCCAATATAGACCTCATACCGACTCTCAGCAATAGGAGTCACTGAGCTTCCAGATGATGTGCTGCTTGCAATTCCTGGGGTAGCCCCGGAATGCTCGCAGACATGCCCCCAAGGTTCTGTAGGGTAGTAGGGCGGGCGGGTGGAAAACTCAACCCGCCCACCACTCCCTCACCCCGCCATCAGAGTTTCTGGCAGAGGTCAAATGGAGCAGAAATCCGGTGGATCTGCATTCCATACCAAATTTTTTAACCCACCTCTCCTTACTATGATCAATCCACTTGAGTTGTGCTCTCCCCACCCCAGGATTTTGGACCTTGTGACTCTAATTTTTAATTGAAAACTGTAAATGCGTGACCTTGATTACGTCACCACTCTATTATGTAGAATTCACAATTGCGTTGTAATTATCGGCAAGTTGACGTACCTGACATATTTCAATGCCTAACAATGAGAATATAGCTTCAGTGTTTGCTTAGGAATAGGACTGCATCTTAAAAGTAAATTTTTCATTGTTAAGTTATTTCAGCAACAATAACTTGTATTTATATAGCGTCTTTAATGTAGTAAAAGGTCCCAAGGCGCTTCACAAGAGTGTCATAATATAAAATTTGACACTGAGCCACATAAAGAGAAATTAGCGCAGGTGACCAAAAGCTTAATCAATGAGGTAAGTTTTAAGGAGCATCTTAAAGGAGGAAAGAGAGGTAGAGAGGTGGAGAGATTTAGTGAGGGAATTCCTGAGCTTAGGGCGTAGGCACGGCCACCAATATTGAACGATTAAGATCAGGGATGCTCAAGAGGCCAGAATTAAAGGAGCACAGATATCTCGGGGAGTTGTGGGGCTAGAGGAGATTACAGAGATCAGGAGGGGCGAGGCCATAGAAGGATTTGAAAACAAGGATGAGAATTTTAAAATCGAGGTGCTGCTTAAACGGGAGTCAACATAGGTTAGCGAGCACAAGGGTGATGGGTGAATGGGACTTGGTGCGAGTTAGGACACGGGCAGCCGAGTTTTGGATCACCTTAAGTTTACATAGGGTAGATTGTGGGAGGCCAGTCAGGAGTATGTTGGAGTAGAGGTCTAGAGGTAACAAAGGCATGGATGAGGGTTTCAGCAGCAGATGAACTGAGGCAGGGGCGGAGATGCGTCATGTTATGGAGGTGGAAATAGGCGGTCTTAATTATGGCGTGGATATGTGGTCAGAAGCTCATTTCAGCATCAAATATGACGGCAAGGTTGCGAACAGTCTGGTTCAGCCTCAGACAGAGGGAGAGGGATGGAGTTGGTGGCTAGGGAACGGCATTTGTGGCGGGGAACGAAGACAATATTAAATATTTAAGTTTCACCGAAAACAATGTTAAATATTTACGGTTCATCCATGTTAAGTATTTAAGAGTTGTAGTAGAATAGTGGGTTAGAAATTTGAATTTAAAATAGGTAAATACCTCTGTTAATATAGCAGACAGAGGAATGTCATACAGACATGTTTAGCTTATATCTGCTAATATCGCCAACAATGGTTTCTACCCTAACATCTTCAGAAAGTGAGATTTGCTGTCAAATATTAACAAATGAAACAATCAAGTTTTGGAATTAAATTTTAATGTGTTTATAGAAGGATGGACACAAGATTTAATGCTACTACAATATCCTGCATCCTTCAGTGCCTCAAACATAAAAATCATCCTAAAGCCTATTCACAAGATAGAAATAAATGAGTAAATGGATGCTGAGCCAGAAAGCGAGAGATGGGGATGGGAAGCATGGTTGAAATGATGGGTTTTGAGAAAGTTTTTAAATTTGAAGAGAGGCAGATGGGGGCGGTTTGGGTGGGAGTTGCAGAGAGCAGGGCTGAAGCAGCTCAAGACTCTAGCACCAATGGTGGGCAGAGAAAAGCAGAATGCAAACAAACCCAAAGTCAGAGGGCCAGAGCACACAGAGGGGATATAGTGCTGGAGGAGATTGGAGAGACTGGGTGGGGCAAAGCCATCGAGGGATTTAAAGGTGATGGTGAGGATTTTAAATTTAACGTGACCCAGTGAGAGTGTGAATGATGGGTAAGCAGGACATAGTGCATGCAGTGAGTGTGGAATCAGAGCCACAATGTTATAGCTCTATTTCTGACCATTGCTCCCTTTCAGCATGGCTTCCCCTCTCAGACCATGGAATTGTGGAATTAATCCTACAGTCTGTACAGAAAAAAGTGTTGTTACTGATTAACTGAATCCAAACAAAATAATAAGACATTACACAGCAATCCACAGATTCAGATAAGTCCTTATGAAGTTAAAACGTTGCCTTAAGAGGATCTGCACTTTTACATGTGGCTGGAATGATTACTCATCATCAATACCCTCTGATTAGAAGAATGACAATTCATAGCTTTCCATGAATCCTAAAGTTCCTGATGTTCCACTCCACCAGCGCACATGCAGTGGAGTGGACCATGCTTTGCTTGCCCATTCCTGATAATGCAGACCCCTCCTATGTTGCAGGCATGGAGTACTTTGTGTTGTGGGGTGGCCACATTGCATCTAACAGGGTGTTTCAGCAATACCAGCTACGAACCACTGGTCAGAATGTCGGAATGGCTCATGCCGCTCTGATGATAGAGAAGAGGCCCAGCAAGTGTCCACCGACTAACTCTACTTCTCAATCTTCTGCCCCTGATGAAGCAAGTGAGCCTCTTGAGAAAGATAATTGAAAACCCTTCTTGTCCTAGCAATGGTCTGGGGCCTCTGTAAGGATGGCAGGCAGAACATATGCCAACTCTCAGTTTATAAGGGTGAAATGGGTGGAATTTACCTAGGGTAGTCGAGGTACTCACCCAAGCATGCTCCCTTGATGTGGGGCTGGGGGTGAGGGGGTAGCGGATTAGCCATCACAACCCTCACCAGAGTTTACATGGTCAGTGTAAATGGGGCAGAGACCCAGCAGAATCAGGCTCCATCTCAACCTGTGCAAAAATCAGATTTTCTGATCTTCTGGAGTCCAAGGGGGAGAAATTCAGTGGGATACCGTCCCTAATGAGGGATGCTACTGGGGTGCTAAAGGGTTTGCAGCCATGAGTGCCTTCATCAGCATCGCTTGGCAAATTCAGTGTGCCAGTACTGGCGGCATTGAGAAGTATCGCCCGGGAGCGTAGCTCCGATGTGCAACGCCCCCCAATATCAATACGGAAGCAAAATTTGGTTTGCGCTGCACCTGTTGTGCCCCGTAGTGACCCCGCCAGGGAAAGCTGGTGTGCAGAGCTGTCCCGGGGCACTAAGGGAAGGAATGAATGTATGACGTAAGTGTGATGGATAAAAAAAAGGCTTTTTGCGATTTGGGGTGAGTAATGTTTACTGAATGTTTTGTGAGTTTTTTGTTCCGATTATTTTTATTTGCAGGGCACTACGAAGCCGGCTCTTTAGCACGGGATATTCAGTTGCGGACCCGGTCTAGCACACTTAGCACTCCACTCCACTCTCAGGGCGCAACAACTGAATTTTGCGGCTCCCGTCGCTAACAATGTTCCGGCACTAAATTTAGCGTGTGCCCGACATTAGCTCCTTCGGAACCCTCCAACCAAATTTCTAGCCCCAAGAAAATTGGGGTCAAGGTTTTTAGAAACAGTCACGAAAGCTCAGGATGCAACTAAGGACGTGCGCAAGACTGCTTATGTAAGTAAATTGAGCTTCTAAAACATGGATTATTATTTATATGGGAGAAGAGCTGCTTTGAAGCAATTGGCAGATCAAGTAGCAAATGTCTATAAAAATGAAATGTAGATTTTCAGAGGTGCATAATACTGTTTATATATAAATATTAAACAATTGCAATTATCCATAGAGGAAAATGGGAGGTGAGGAAATCAAAGGAAAATTTAAACTTTAAATTAAGGCTCTTAATTAGGATTTAAGTTCACAACACTGAATCTATTGAGTATATCTTCTTATCCAGTTAAGGAATTTGGTAACAATGACATAAACACCAGGTTTATTTTTTTTTCCACAGTCGTATCCCCAGCTAATGACTCCATAGAGATAGTGCACTCCATTTCTCACACAAGAAAGTGGTCCTCCAGAATCACCCTGTTGAAGAGAAACATTTTAGCATTAGTTCAACCTATTCACCACTTATTACTATTTTTCCCAAAGACATATTTACTGAAATTTATGGATTACAGGATTCATTTAATTAATTATTAGGGCCAAATTTCATGACCCTTGACCAGGAGGAACGTCCATTTTCCCAGGGGTAAAAATCAGGATAAAGGGGCGTAGATTATCTGGGGGGAGCAGAGCTGGGCCTGCACCTTCAGTAGGCCCATCACAAACATTGAAGTAGAACAGAAGGAGATTATTATATAGGTGAACTTGTATTTACTCTGTACAGCCACCAGAGGGCTTACCCCCGGAGTCCCAAGGGATCCCATAATCCCTTGGAGCACAGGTATTTAAGGAGGCTTCACAGGTTGGAGAGGCACTCTGGAGACTTGCAATAAAGAACTAGGGTCACAGTTTACTTTGAGCTCACAGTGTCCAGTCTGACTCTTTCTCCATACACAACAACTGGTGATGAGATATAGATAGCGAACCCAAAGATGCAGAGAACAGTGGGCATCCTGGAGAAATTCTCAGAGGGAGATGATTGGGAAACTTTTGTGGAGCAACTCGACCAATACTTTGTGGCCAACGAGCTAGAATGGGGAAGAGAGCGCTATCAAACGAAGGGCGATCCTCCTCACCGTCTGTGGGGCACCAACGTATGGCCTCATGAAGAATCTGCTCACTCCAGCAAAACCCACGGGGAATTTGTACGACGATTTGTGCACACAGGTCCGAAAGCATTTGAACCCAAAGGAAAGCGTTCTGATGGCAAGGTACCAGTTCTACACCTACAAAGGGTCTGAAGGCCAGGAAGTGGCGAGTTATGTCGCTGAGCTAAGACGCCCTGCAAGACATTGCGAATTTGAAAGACATTTGGAGCACATGCTCAGAGACTTTTTCGTACTTGGCATTGGCCACGAAAACATACTTCGCAAACTTTTGACAGTAGAGACCCCAACCTTGAGAAAGGTGATAGTGATAGCCCAGGCGTTCATTGCCACCAGTGACAAGACAAAGCAAATCTCGCAGCACACAAGTGCTGCCACAAGTATTGTGAACAAATTGATGTTGTTTTTGAATCATAATGTACAGGGCAGGTCCCACATACCTGCAGCTGCATGATTCAGAGTCCACCATCAAGGATGATGAATGTAAGGCCATTAACACCTTGCTGGTGCTGCAGGGGTAATCATCGTTTCCATTCATGCCGATTCAAAGAGTATGTTTGCAAGAGCTGTGGAACAATGGGACACCTCCAATGAGTGTGCAGGCGAGCTGCTAAGCCTGTTAAACCTGCAAACCGCCATGTTGCAGAGGAGAACAGATCCACGGAGGATCACGATGAACCAGAGCCTCAGATAGAGAAGGCAGAGGTACATGGGGTGCACACATTCACCACAAATTGTCCCCCAATAATGCTGAATGTTGAACTAAATGGACTCCCAGTGTCAATGGAGCTGGACATCATGGGCAAAAAGACTTTCGAAAGGTTGTGGTGCAACAAGGCTTCAAGGCCAGTCTTAACTCCAGTTCACACGAAACTAAGAACTTACACTAAAGAACTGATTCCTGTAATCAGCAGTGCTACCATAAAGGTCTCCTATGATGGAGCGGTGCGCAAGCTACCACTTTGGGTGGTGCCAGGCGATGGTCCCACGCTGCTGGCTGGGAAAGATACGCTGGAACTGGGACGACGTCCGAGCGCTGTCGCCTGCTTATGGCACTTTGTGTGCCCAGGTCTTAAACAAATTTTCTTCGCTGTTCGAACCAGGCATCGGGAAATTCCAAGGAGCAAAAGTACAGATCCATCAAATTCTGGGGGTGTGACCCATCCATCACAAGGCGAGAGCAGTACCGTTCATGATGAGAGAAAGGGTAGAGATCGAGCTAGACCGGCTGTAACGAGAGGGCATCATTTCACCGATCAAGTACAGTGAGTGGACCAGTCCTATTGTCCCAGTCCTCAAGGCACCGTCAGAATCTGTGGCGATTCCAAAGTAACTATCAATTATTGCTCCCTGCAGGATCAGTACCCACTACCAAAGGCCGACGACCTCTTTGCAATGCTGGCAGGAGGAAAGACATTCACGAAGCTGGATCTGACTTCAGCCTACATGATTCAGGAACTGGAGGAATCATCGAAGGCCCTCACCTGCATCAACATGCACAAGGGTCTTTTTGCTTACAACCGATGCCCGTTTGGAATCCGATCAGCGGGGGCAATATTCCAGAGAAACATGGAAAGATTACTGCAGTCAGTCCAGCACACCATGGTCTTCCAGGACGACATCTTGGTCACAGGTTGGAATACAGTCGAGCACCTGCAGAACCTGGAGGAGGTTCTTAGCCAACTCAACCGCGTGGGGCTCAGGTTAAAACGCTCGAAGTGCGTTTTCCTGGTGTCTGAAGTGGAGTTCTTGGGAAGAAGGATTGCGGCAGATGGCATCAGGCCCACCAACGCGAAGACGGAGGCAATCGAGAATGCACCGAGGCCACAGAACGTGACGGAGCTGCGGTCGTTTCTGGGTCTCTTGAACTACTTTGGTAACTTCTTACCGGGTCTCAGCACCCCGCTAGAACCACTGCATGTCTTACTACGAAAAGGGGGTGAATGGGTTTGGGGCAAAAGCCAAGAAAATGCATTTGTAAAAGCGAGAAAATTGTTATGCTCAAACAAATTGCTTGTGTTGTATGATCCATGTAAGCGTTTGGTACTAGCATGTGATGCGTCGTCATATGGCGTCGGGTGTGTATTGCAACAAGCTAATGATTTCGGGAAACTGCAACCGGTTGCTTATGCATCCAGGAGTCTGTCTAAGGCTGAGAGAGCCTACAGCATGATTGAAAAAGACGCGTAAGCGTGTGTCTATGGGGTAAAGAAAATGCATCAATACATGTATGGGCTAAAATTCGAATTGGAAACTGAACATAAGCCACTTATATCCCTGTTTTCCGAGAGTAAAGGACTAAATACCAACGCATCGGCCCGTATACAGAGATGGGCGCTCACGTTGTCCACATACAACTACACCATCCGCCACAGGCCAGGCACAGAAAACTGCACCGATGCTGTCAGTAGGCTGCCATTGCCTACCATGGGGGTGGAAATGGCACTGCCTGCAGATCTAGCCATGGTTATGGAAGCATTTGATAGTGAGCAACCACCTGTCACTGCCCAGCAGATCAAAACCTGGACAAGCCAGGACCCCTTATTATCTCTAGTCAAAAGCTGTGTGCTTCACGAGAGCTGGTCCAGTGTCCCAGTGGAAATGCAGGAAGAGATAAAGCCGTTCCAGCGGCGCAAAGATGAAATGTCTATACAGGCAGACTGCCTTCTGTGGCCAAGAAGGGCAGAGACACCTACATCAATGACCTCCACAGTACCGACGCAGGCATCGTAATGATGAAAGCGATAGCCAGATCCCACGTGTGGTGGCCTGGTATCGATGCGGACTTAAGAGTCCTGCATTCACAGATGTAATACATGCTCGCAGTTAAGCAATGTACCCAGGGAGGCACCGCTAAGTTTATGGTCTTGGCCCTCCAAACCGTGGTCTAGGGTACACGTCGACTATGCAGGCCCATTCTTGGGTAAAATGTTCCTTGTGGTTGTAGACGCGTCCTCCAAGTGGATTGAATGTGAGATAATGTCGGCTAGCACGTCCGCTGCCACTACTGAAAGCCTGCAGGCCATGTTTGCCACACATGGCTTACCCTATGTCCTGGTGAGTGACAACGGGCCATGTTTTACCAGTGCTGGGTTTAAAGAATTCATGACCCGTAACGGGATCAAACCTGTCACATCTTCCCCGTTTAAACCAGCGTCCAATGGTCAGGCAGAGAGTGCAGTGCAAACCATCAAGCAAGGCTTGAAGAGGGTAACTGAAGGCTCACTGAAGACTCGCCTATCCCGAGTCCTGCTTAGCTACCGCACGAGACCCCACTCATTCACTGGGATCCCACCTGCTGAACTGCTCATGAAAAGAGCACTTAAGACAAGGCTCTCGTTAGTTCACCCTGATCTACATGAACAGCTAGAGAGCAGGCGGCTTCAACAAAGTGCATACCATGATAGCGCAAATGTGTCACACGAGATTGAAGTCAATGATCCTGTATTTGTTTTAAATTATGGACAAGGTCCCAAGTGGCTTTCCGGCACTGTCGTGGCCAAAGAGGGCAGCAGGGTGTTTCGGGTCAAACTTTCAAATGGACTCATTCACCGGAAACACTTGGACCAAATCAAACTCAGATTCATGGACTATCCTGAGCAACCCACCTTGGACCCTACCTTTTTTGATCCCCCAACATACACACCAGTGGCAACCGACACCACGGTTGACCACGAAGCAGAACCCATCATCCACTGCAGCCCTGCAGGGCCGAACACACTAGGCAGCCCAGCAAGGCCAGCTGCACAGCAGCCCAGTGAGGGCCCAACAAATTATTCAACACCAGCTTTCACACCGAGACGATCAACCAGGGCAAGAAGGGCCCCAGATCGACTCACATTGTAAATAGTTACACTATTGACTTTGCGGGGAGGGAGTGTTATATATGTGGACTTGTATTTACTCTGTACAGCCACCAGAGGGCTCACCCCCTGGAGTCCCAAGGGATCCCATAATCCCTTGGGAGCACAGGTATTTAAGGAGGCTTCACAGGTTGGAGAGGCACTCTGGAGACCTGCAATAAAAGACTATGATCACACTTTACTTTGAGCTCACAGTGTTCAGTTTGACTCTTTCTCCAAACACAACAGAGATGACTGCTTGTTTGTTTCCCCAGTATAGGAGTACCCAGAAAACATAGTGCTGTGGCCTGTCCCTAAGCTCCTAGTACACGGCAATCCTGAGTGCAGGCCAAAGACCTAAAGGTTGTCCGTTTTGTGTGGTTGGGCATGGCCAACCCCCGACTTGGCTCCAGGATGTCCAAGTTTAATCGGGACATACTGGCTGCTGATCTCCATCAGCAGCCAGACAGTCCCAATCTCCGAGGCCCAACATTTAGCTGCAAACCTGAGAGGGGCTGCACCCGTTCTGCTGGCTCTCGGCCCTGCGAAGGTACCGGCCTGTAGCAAAAATACCCACGGGCCATCAAAATGGCCTGGAAAAGAAAACCCTGATGCTTCTCGGTGTGGGTGCCCTTCTCCTGTTCAGCAATGGTACAAGAGATTGAGGCTGGAAAATCTGCCTCATAAAGTCTTCCAAATCCATAACTATTATCCACTGGAGGTAAGAAACATTAGAGGAGAATCTTTTATTCCCATGATTATATTGAATCCAGGGATATGTGATCCAAGAGAATTCTGGTTCTATGTTGGATGACCCAAAGTGTTTTAGAACTTCCTCCCAATGAAAAGCTGACTAACATATACATGTAGGTTGCTGAAATTCAATGGCATAATTTCGCATATACCATTGTGAGTCTCTATATCACTCTGTTAATAAAAAAATCTTTTGAAATTACACTGTGTAATAGTAGCATATTAATGCTTTACGTATTCAAATGAAATTCCCCTCTATTTTAATAATTTAAATATTTTCATTACACAATTTAATTTCAAGGCCATGATTATTAAAAGCAAAATACTGAAGATGATGCAAAACTGAAATAAAAACAGAAAATGCTGGAAATGCTCAGCAGGTCAGGCAGCATCGGTGGAGAGAGAAGCAGCGTTAACGTTTCAAGTCGATGACCTTTCACCAGAACTGGAAAATGCTGTTTTAGAATTTTATAACAACCATGGAGGCAGGGAAAGAGGGTGGGAGGGGAGGAAAGAACAAAAGGGAAGGTCTGTGATAGAGTGGCAGGCAGGAGGGATTAAATGACAAAAGGGATGATAGTGCAAGGCAAAAGTGGATGGTAATGGGACAAGCAAAGAAACAAATGATGGGCCTAGAGGAGATGTAAAGGGCAACAGCAGAATTACTACTTGCATCTGCTATTCAAAAAAATGGAAGAAGTGGTAATGATCGGACTCAATGTTGTAAAGTGCCTAATAGAAAGATGAAGTGCTGCTCCTTGAGCTTCTATTGAGCTTCATTGCAACAATGTAGGAGGCCGAGGACAGAGAAGTGGGAGAGGGACAGATAATTAAAATTGGCAAATGACCAGTAGCTCAGGGTCACGCCTGCAGACCAAACTGAGATGTTCAACAAATTGATCACCCAATCTGCATTTGGTCTCCCCAAAGAGACTGCATGGTGAGCGGCGAAAACAGTATACACTGTCCTAAATTGAAAGAACTACAAGTAAATCATTGTTTTATCTGGATAGAATGTTGGGGGCCCTGGACGGTGGGAAGGGAGGAGGTGAAAGGGCGGGCATTGCATCTCCTGTGCTTGCATGGGATAGTGCTGTGGGAAGTGGTGGGGAGGGGGGGGGGGGTGGGGGGTGGGTGTTGGGGGTGATTGAAGAGTGGCCAGGCTGTCCCAGAGGGAACAGACTCCTTGAAATGCTGAAAGGGGCGGGGAAGTGTTTGGTGGTGGCATTGCGCTGGAGGTGGTGGAAATGGTGGAGGATGATGCATTGATTGTGGAGGCTGGTGGGGTAGAAAGTGAGGACAAGAGAAACTCTATCGTGGTTCTGGAAGGGAGGGAAGGGGAGAGAGCAGAAGTGCTTGTGGACGGTTAGACATTTTTCTGTTGAAGTTAGTTGTTTCCATGCCCTCTGTTGACTTAGTGGCTTTATGAAGTGAGTAACCTAAGCTATACACCTTCTTGCTAAGTTGCGCGGCAACGCAGCAGTCTAGAGGTCCCACGCAGACTGCTCACCAGTTTTTACATGGGAGAACCCGCGCTTGGGCCCATATCTGATTGGGCCGTTCCAGCCACTTAAAGAGACAGCGCACCAAAAAAATAAGAGGGAACATTGCTGGGAAGACACTACGTTGAGTTTATAGAATCAAAGAGTTAGTTGATCTTATCTGGGGTCTGGTAGGAGTGCTACTATTAGCCTCTGTGAGTTGGAAAAGGAAAATTTGACTGCGATTTCTGTTGATGATCATTTTCTAGCAGCCCTTTCTGGGAATGCACATGTGTGGACATCAGCCGAAGAAAGGATTCGGCTCGACTGTGAAGTCCCCCACAATAAAGTAGTTTTCCGATCCCCATTGTCATAATTAATGAGCACTTGGGTAAAGTACCTGGGTGTCAGGTACCATCCATGGCAGCATGCCCAAGGAGGGTGTTCTGATGAGGGGAGGAACAGATGGCAGAAAAATGTCAAGAAAGGAAAAACCTGGTTCTTATTCCCTTCAAGTTCTCCCAGAGTATTCGTCACATTTATTAATCTATTGTGGGGTGCTAATCAGTATAGAGACCAGATGATAGCTTCATTGCAGCAGGTTTCCTCACGAGTTGGTAAGGCTGACAGAAACCAGTTCAAACCACTTTAGGAAGACAAATGTGACCTGGTTATGCTGTGCCTTGCAAAACCAGATTGTGTTAGATATAGGGAACATCCTGGTTTGCAAAGGGCAGTATCAGTGGAACATCTGGGTTGCAAATACTCAGCCCACAAGACATGTTTTGAATGGTTCGGCAACTAAATTGCTAGAAAGTTGGTGGATTACAAATAAATTAAAATACATTTTATTGTTTACTGTGACAAACCTGGCAGGCATCTACTGAACCCCCTTCCAAATATCCTGCACACATCATGTTCTCACCCAACAAATTTCCATAAACTTGTGGTTCCATACAGTGACTCCTGCTTATCAGTTTCACCGTGCCTTCCAATAATTGACTACGATACTGCCCTTAAATAAAATGAGAAATGTTAGGTATAAACTTCTCTTACAAAAAAATAAAATTGTACAATGTAGCTTGTGCAACTGCGGTGAGGTTAAGTTCCATTCTATTAGAGTGTCACTGACAATTGTTTTACAGAAAAATCTGCAGGGGGTGACTGGAAATCACATTTTGGGGTAATTTTAACTTCTGGTTATGGTGTAAGATATTGGATCGGTAGCCCATTATAGACCCCGCCCGACTTATCTCTCTGTTCAAGGAAAATCAGACGGGATGTATAATCGGCAGCTGATCCAATATCGCCCATTTTACACCATTAGTAAAAGTTAAACTGACCCCCTTTAAAATTAATCATATATTTCTAAAGCTCCAGCGTTTTAAAGCTAGGGTAATAATACAACAGCATAAAAAATGTATTTCAAAATTTGTCCGATTGTGCCATAATTACTAAAACCGTCTTTCAAAATGCAAACATTAAACTGAGGTTTTGTCTGCCAGCTCAGTTGGAAACAAAAGATCTCATGGCACTATTCAACGAAGAGCACGGAGTTCTCCAGTGTGCTGGCCAATGTTCCTCTCTCAACTACCATCACCAAATAGGGATTATACAGTCATTCATTCATTTGCTGCTTGTGGGACCTTGTCTTGTGCAAATTGGTTGCCATACTTTGTTAGAAATCAGGGGTTCAAAATGTATAAAACTGACATGAAGAATACTGTGTTTAAATCATTGTTTTGAACTGGAGATGAAATATCTCCTCAGAATAATATTAGATGCTTAGAAACGCTAATGTTTTGGTACCCTGCTGAGATGTTATAGCATTCTGCACTATGAGAACCAGTATCTGTTGTTTTCAAGTTAAGACTTCAACTTTGTTATGTATCTTTAAGACAATTTGTTATAGAAAGACTTAGAATGGATGGAAGTTATGGGGGTTAACGTAAATAATTTGCGATGTCATAAAGGAGGTAACACTCTGGAGCAAGCAGTTTTCTGGTTTAGCCTCATGGGATCAAAGGGAGGATAGGGATGAGAGATAAGACAAATTTCAAAGGAAGAAATCTTGGGAAAGTATAAACAACAAGACATGTGGCCAAAATCATGAGACATCTTTAGGGCGGGCTTTGACAAAAGAATCGAGACAAAGAACTAGAAGCCTTATTGGATAGTTCGTTTTAAGGGGAACCTCTATAGGTCAAAAGGTCTTGTAGCCTCCTGAAAGTTGTCCACACAAATGTTGTGAGGGGAGAGCGAAACAGAAGTTGGACTAGTCGAACATTCTTTGAGCGACACCATGCTTTACCGAAGGAAGCTCTAGATGAAGAGAAAGAGGCTGCAAGCTAAAGAGAACTGCTCACGTGCACCAGCCATTTGTCCGATCGGATCGGTACCTGCTATTTGTCATGATTGTATGTTTTTGCTGTATAACTAATGTGTTATATTCCATCTTAAGCTCTGATTAAACACAAGATACCCACCAGATTGGTTTACAGTCAAACCTGAGTATTAAAGTGATCAGAGGTAGCCTTAACTTGGCTATTGCTAACAGCTTGCCGAGATAGTAGCAGTATCTATATTTCAAAATATTCCATTGGGACCATCCTTAGGCTGTGACAAGATGCAATATAAATGCAAGTTCATTCTTACTTTCATTCTTTTCTTTAAATTGCAGCCAGATATTTGTGTGAAATATACAGTCAATGAAATTGAAAAGAATCAAAACAGAAGATGATTCTGGTCTGACCTCCCCTGCTGACTCAGTGGGTAAATGTACTTTATGCAGATGACTTGATCTCAGTTGAAGCAGCAGCATGTTGTCATGAGTAGCCTCAGTATTCCTGAGGTAGGGAGGAAGGGGAAACAATCATCAGAGGTGCTTCTCATGGAAAGACTTGCATTTATATAGCACCTTTCATGACCTCAGGACAACCAATGACGTACTTTTGAAGTGTAGTCACTATTGTAGGAAGTGCGGCAGCCAATTTGCGCATAGCAAGCTCCCACAAACAGCAATGATAATGACCAGATAATCTGCTTGAGTAAGGGATTAATATGGCCAGGACATTGGGGATAACTCCCCTGCTCTTCCTCAAAATAGTGCCATGGGTTCTTTTACGTCCATCTGAGAGAGCAGATGGGGCCTTGGTTTAATGTCTTATCCAAAAGTCAGCACCTCCAACAGTGCAGCACTTCCTCAGTACTGCACTGGACTGTCAGCCTAGATTTTTGTGCTCAAGCCTCTAGAGTGGGACTTGAACCCACAACCTTCAGACTAAGAGGCGTGAGTGCTACCTACTGAGCTAACGTGGCTGGCCAATCATGATCCAACAATGCCTGTGTGAAAGTGTATATGTGCATGTTGAACAACCACAAAATTAAGCTCAACTGTGATACCTTTCATGTTAGAATAGTCTGTCGGGGTTCATGCATGAAAATGGATACTCGAATAAGGTACGATGGAGCTATAACTGAGCAGGAGCCAACCTTCAGCAGGGTTGGGTTAGAAAGTTGGGACACAAAAAAACTTTGCTTTGAAAATACAAACTTAAACCATAAGGTTTTAAACACAAATTCATCTTGGTTAGTTCTGATCTCTGGATCATGAATATAAGCTAGGAAAAGAGATGAAAGAGATTAAATGTATTACTATTAATGCAGTCCTTAGTGAACAATATCCAGACAGCTAAGTCTGGAATGTGGTGTCTTTTAGCCAAGGGTGGAAGCAATTAGTAGAAATCTTACTGTTTGCTTCTGATGTTGGTAAGAGTTTGCCACATTTTACTTGGCCTAGATATGCTTAGCAAGAATGAACAAATGAACTGCCTTTGAATAGGTTTCAAACCAGAGCAGCCTGAATCTGGTTTCCATTTCTCAGCTCAACAGGAATAGGGAATTGTGCAATTTTCCAGGTTAGCTACTGGGGCAAAGCATACATGAACCTAGAAAATCCCGCTTGGGGCTCAGTTCTAGCATACCATCCAAATTGTGATGTTCTGACTCTGATTTGCACCAATCCCTAATGTTTAATGCAATTGCTCAATGCTAAAGGGAAATACAAAAAGAAGCTTCATCCTGCAGCAGCTTGCAGCAACAAAATATGGTAAATTGGCAGTTCTTGTGAGCAGACCAAAGAAAAGAAATACCGTATTCTGTCTTGCCCCATCCAGATATTTTACATTCAGTACCAGGAGAAAAATAATCTTCTGCCAGATTTATTGTTTTAACGTGATTGTTTTCTTTGGCACAGCTGCCTTTCAGTTTAAGTAAAGCTGGAACAAGAAAATAATTCAGTTAATATAAGAAGTTAACTGAAATATTAATTTTATTCAGTTTGGAATAAAGGCTATTCTCCCAAATAAATAACGCTGATACTTGCCAATATCATTGTATATTGCATTGTCGGTTTTATTATAGGATCCATGGATAATAATCTGTTCAACACCAAAGGTGATTCCTTCTCTCCTGCGGACATTTGTTTTGCCAAGTGTAACTTTCAACATCGATTCTGTAATACTTTAAAAAAAAAGTAGCACATTAATTCTAGAAAATGGTAGTTTATGGTCTAGTGCAAATAATTCCGTGTTATTACATGGAAATATATAATTCTTTGGGCTGGATTTTCAGCTTTGATGATGTCGGGGCGGTAATGGCGGCGGGGTGGTAACGTTTGCACCAGGGAATAGTTTGCGCCTCAGTCATCAAACTTGGGTAGCTGGGCCATGAGTCTGGGGCACAGCGCTAAGGGAGGCGTGTGCCTCTTGGGCGTTAGCATGGGAAAATCATGACCTGAAGAGCCGGGCCGGGGACGCTCCAAGAGACGCCTGGGGGGAAAAGAACCTGAAAACCCCCCACAAAAACATTCCCAATACAGAGCCCACGCCCCCACAACATAAATCGCATAAAAAAATTAAAATAAAAAACAATCACATTTACCTCTCTGCAGTCGGTACAGTTGGACTGCCTGATTTCCCAGGCGTTCACGGCAGGGCGCGCATCGGGGCGTACGAGTCGGGCGGGAGTCAAAAAGTGCGCCGGTGTTGCAACCAGGGGCGATGCACACTGGACGCAGCTCTTCCGGGCGGTGCTGCTCCGCGCCACCGCAAACTGGCCCCGAAAACCGCCGCAGGGCACTGGAGGCTGACTGCCCGCCCAGAAGACCTCACTGCCACCATTGGCACCGCTCCGGGTGAAAAACAGAGCGCAACGGACCGGAAAATCCTTCTCCTTATATTTAGTTGGATAAATGTAGCTTTAATTTCTACCATTTTTATCGTGATTACATTTACTGACTCTGATAAAAAAATGACTGGTTGTGTAGATCCTCTGTTCACTAATATTAACGCAAAAGAATATAACTCACTTTTTCAATAACATTAGCGAGTGGAGAAAAATATAGCCGAGTACGTTGGCTTATAGCTTCTGAAAACTATTTGCTATATTTTCTGTTTTTTTTAAAGCCATCACCAAGAAATTGTGCTACAAAAGTAGCAGAAAGCGGGTAAAATGCAATCACAGCATCTGGAGCCATTATTCCACACTTGGAGTTTTCTGCCACATCCGAACACTCTGAAAAACCAAACCTTAGGACTGCCGACAACAAAGAAGGTACGTTTGTGAAAGATACTTACCTGAATGTGGAGCTATGATCAGCAGGAGTGCTCGTCCGCTTCCCCCCCCCTCCCCCAATTGCCCCTCTCCACCTGACCCGACCTCTGATCCTCCCCTCCGACCCCCAGCCCCCTATCTCCTCTCTCTCCAGTCACCTAGCTCTCGAAACGCTGGCTTCACTTACCAGAGGGTTGCTGTGACGCTAGTAGTGGACTAGGTCTTGGTCTCCTCTTCCCAGGTTAGCTGCATTGAAATGTGGTCCGAAGCCCAATATCAGGGGAGCCTCGGGCCTCACCATTCCGACGCAGGGGGTGAACCCTGTACCTCCCGCGCTCTCAAAAATGGGCGCATCTGAATTTCCACCCCTACATTTAGTACCTTTATCCATGCAGCTTGCACTTGGGTTTTTAAAGGTGGAAGCCCTTTAGTGCTAAACAGAGACACTTTCCTTCACTGCACTTTCCTCCACTTTGACAGACGGATACCGTCACACCTTACTTCACTGCTCTGATGTCACTTGGCACATGCACCTCAACTGCTAACCTTCCCTTTGTACACTTAATCTTCTTCCAGGATAAAAATGGCACATCATGCCCACCAAAGGCAGACAACCAGAGGAGGCCGTCAGACCTTTAAAGCCCTCATACCTTATGAGGAGTAGGCCATGGAGCTCATGGGGAGCCACTCTGTTCTTGCTGTGGGAGGTGGCAATCTTGGTGACATATTGGCCATGCCAAGTTGGTGAATGAACACCTACACAATTGCCCTAGCATTATTCCTGCGAAGCACTACACTGATACAATCCTCCACCCTCTTTGTCTCCTTGATTCTCAGGGTCTCATCATATTTAGCTACTACCCTAACTTGCTGCAAATCAATTACAGCAACAGGAGGCGGAAGATGTTGATGATTAGGAGTAGGACGAAGAACAGAGTTGCAGCTGCCATCTTGTCAGATATGATGATGATGAGGAGGAGGATGAAGAAAAGTGAGAAATAAGGAGAAACTGTTTCCACTGGCAGGAAGGTCATTAACCATTTTCTAACCCCGTATCCGGACAGCAAGATTTGCGATGTGCCTGGCATAAGAGAGGAAATTCAGGCCCTTAGGCTTTATAAAAAGTTAAGAGTTGCTGAAGGTTCTGAAGACAATACAATCACTATTTGACACTTTGAAATACATTCTCGGTCTTTATCAGACAGCCCTCTGACTACCCTTTCCATGCTGTGATTGGAATGAGCTGATTAATGTCTTTGACCGTCTGAAATCTTTTCAATAAATAAAGCACTTACCCATCCGAAACACAATGTGCCGCTGTTAGAACCCAACATAGATGGATTAATGATCCTCCACATATGTGGCTTGTCAATTTGATGGATGCTTGCCAAGGGTTTTCAATAGCACCAGTCTTTGTACCAAAAAATATCTTGGGCATCTGTCCATCTTGTTCATCACTGGCATTGTGTTGAATTATTTCATCTTCACTCTCAAGTTCTTCATCAGAAATGTGTTCGTCGGAACCTGTAACAGGTTAAAAAGTTCAAGCTGCCACTCATGCAAAAGAAAAACAATACTACAGCGATGATTAGAATCAAAAATACCAACCCCACAGTAAAATGCAGGTCTTAATTCAAAGAAAGTTAATTCAAATTATTTGCTAGGTTTTTTTTTTAGCAACACGTTAGCACTTTTCTGTTTCAGGTTGATGCGCTTTTGTCGAAAGGTCATCGACCTGAAGCGTTAACTCTGTTTCTCTCTCCACAGGTGCTGCCTGACCTGAGCGGAGTATTTCCAGCATTTTCTGTTTTTATTTCAGATTTTCAGCATCTGCAGTATTTTGCTTTTGTCTCACTTTTCTGTGTTATTTATACCACTTAATTCAAATTCTTGGATGATTCAACTTTATTTAGCAGAAAAAAAATGCCACTGAATTAGCAGGAATAGACTGTGGAGGCAGCGTGGAAAAGCTACGGTAGCTCTTAGCGTATCGTGTTTCTTGCTCCCAGTCGCACAAGGGCCTCAACAGGCAGTGTGTGGAGTGAACAAGCCATCCCAAGGTACGGCTGAACGTTTCTGAAGTGGGGAAAGTCTTAGGAAGATGGTTGCAGTAATGGATCAATCTGGATCAGTGAATCTTGCAAATAAAGTCCAAGCACTTCCTGTTGTGTTGCCAAGTGTAGTTAATCTGCCTGAAACCCTTACATGTTGTCAGCAGTTCAATCACAGCCACTGAAAACAGAAAAGAAACTGTTGAAGTATTCTTAGTAAGCAAGAAAAACATGAACAAAATAATAGCCAGTGGGAGCATCCAGCAGGAAAGTCAAAGGTTCATGAGCTGCAAGTGAAGCACTATTAGAATGTTCTAACACTGGATGTAAATGTCAAACAAAACTAAATATGACAGAAGTTGCTGTTGCAATAACTCTTCCAGTTATTTCACTTTTTTAAGTTGGAAAAACATAAGGAACACTATCATGTCATGACAGGTTGAGTAGACAGAGTGGAAATTAGACAAGTAAACACACTGATGTATTGCATGGTTAATAAAGGAAAGGATATTCTTGCCTCATTCAACCTAACAGAAAATGAAATGTAAAAACATGACACAGTAATGGGAAAATTTGATGTGTATCTCACCATCAAAGAAAGTTAATTCACTGCGACCACCACAAGCCACAGTATCTGTAGATTTAATCAAACAGGAAAGTGTAACATTTCAAGTACAAGAATAATGATAATAATTTGGAAAAGTTGCGCCACACAACAGGGAGAACTGCCCAGCTATTAATGCTACAAGTGTGGGAAAAACGGGCACTTCACAAATGTAGGTTTTCCAACAAAAGAAAATGATGCATGATCCAGAAAATGGTGACCATCAAGAGGAAGAATGGCCAAATAAACTGTCCATTAACACTCTGTTAGAGCAGTGGAAGATAAAGATCATTGGGTTGAAATCATCACGGTCAGCTAAACATCCGGAAGACAAAGGTCCTACACCAGCCTGTCCTCGCCGCTCACCACTGCCCCCCAGTCATCAAGATCCACGGCGCGGCCCAGGGCAATGTGTACCTCGTGAGCCTCTTATCAACAAGAGCAGACATTGATGAGGAGATTCAACACCGCCTCCAGTGCCGCCTGAGCATCAAACAAGAAATTAGGGATGCATGCGATAAAGGTACAGCAGTTATCATGGGCGACTTTAATCTACATATTGATTGGACTAACCAAACTGGTAGCAATACAGTAGAGGAGGATTTCCTGGCGTGTATTAGGGATGGTTTTCTGGACCAATATGTCGAGGAACCAACGAGAGAGCTGGCCATCCTAGACTGGGTGATGTGTAATGAGAGAGGATTAATCAGCAATCTTGTTGTGCGAGGCCCCTTGGGGAAGAGTGACCATAATATCTTTATTAAGATGGAGAGTGACATAGTTAATTCAGAGACTAGGGTCCTGAAAAGGAAAGGTAACGTCGATGGTATGAGACGTGAATTGGCTAGAATAGATTGGCAAATGATACTTAAAGGGTTGACGGTGAATAGGCAATGGCAAACATTTAAAGATCACATGGATAAACTTCAACAATTGTACATCCCTGTCTGGAGTAAAAGTAAATCGGGGAAGGTGGCTCAACCGTGGCCAACAAGAGAAATTAAGGATAGTGTTAAATCCAAGGAAGAGGCATATAAATTGGCCAGAAAAAGCAGCAAACCTGAGGACTGGGAGAAATGTAGAATTCAGCAGAGGAGGGCAAAGAGTTTAATTAGGAGGGGGAAAATAGAATATGAGAGAAAGCTTGCCGGGAACATAAAAACTGACTGCAAAAGCTTCCATAGATATGTGAAGAGAAAAAGATTAGTGAAGACAAACATAGGTCCCTTGCAGTCAGATTCAGGTGAATTTATAATGGGGAACAAAGAAATGGCAGACCAGTTGAACAAATACTTTGGTTCTGTCTTCACGAAGGAAGACACAAATGACCTTCTGGAAGTACTAGGGGACTGAGGATCTAGTGAGAAGGAGCAACTGAAGGATATCCTTCTTAGGCGGGAAATTGTGGAAATTGATGGGATTGAAGGCCGATAAATCCCCAGGGCCTGATGGTCTGCATCCCAGAGTACTTAAGGAAGTGGCCCTAGAAATAGTGGATGCATTGGTGATCATTTTCCAACAGTCTATCGACTCTGGATCAGTTCCTATGGACTGGAGGGTAGCTAATGTAACACCACTTTTTAAAAAAGGAGGGAGAGAGAAAACGGGTAATTATAGACCAGTTAGCCTGACATCAGTAGTGGGGAAAATGTTGGAATCAATTATTAAAGATGAAATAGCAGTGCATTTGGAAAGCAGTGACAGGATCGGTCCAAGTCAACATGGAATTATGAAAGGGAAATCATGCTTGATAAATCTGCTGGAATTTTTTGAGGATGTAACTAGCAGAGTGGACAAGGGAGAACCAATGGATGTGGTGTATTTGGACTTTCAAAAGGCTTTTGACAAGGTCCCACACAAGAGATTGGTGTGCAAAAGCAAAGCACATGGTATTGGGGTAATGTACTGACGTGAATAGAGAACTGGTTGGCAGACAGGAAGCAGAGAGTCGGGATAAACGGGTCCTTTTCAGAATGGCAGGCAGTGATTAGTGGGGTGCCGCAGGGCTCAGTGCTGGGACCCCAGCTATTTACAATATATAGCAATGTTTTAGATGAAGGAATTGAGTGTAATATCTCCAAGTTTGCAGATGACACTAAACTGGGTGGCAGTGTGAGCTGTGAGGAGGACGCTAAGAGGCTGCAGGGTGACTTGAACAGGTTAGGTGAGTGGACAAATGCATGGCAGATGCAGTATAATGTGGATAAATGTGAGGTTATCCACTTTGGGGCAAAAATACGAAGGCAGAATATTACCCTGAATGGCGGCAGATTAGGAAAAGGGGAGGTGCAATGAGACCTGAGTGTCATGGTACATCAGTCATTGAAAGTTGGCATGCAGGTACAGCAGGCGGTGAAGAAGGCAAATGGTATGTTGGCCTTGATAGCTAGGGGTTTTGAGTATAGGAGCAGGGAGGTCTTACTGCAGTTGTACAGGGCCTTGGTGAAGCCTCACCTGAAATATTGTGTTCAGTTTTGGTCTCCTAATCTGAGGAAGGACGTTCTTGCTAGTGAGGGAATGCAGCGAAGGTTCACCAGACTGATTCCCAGGATGGCTGGACTGACATATGGGGAGAGATTGATTCAACTGGGCCTTTATTCACTGGAGTTTAGAAGGATGAGAGGGGATCTCATGGAAACATATAAAACTAACTTTTTGGGATTCATGCACAAGGACCCCCAGGTCCCTCTGCACCGCAGCATGTTGTAATTTCTCCCCATTCAAATAATATTCCCTTTTACTGTTTTTTTTCCCAAGGTGGATGACCTCACATTTTTCGACATTGTATTCCATCTGCCAAACCTTAGCCCATTCGCTTAACCTATCTAAATCTCTTTGCAGCCTCTCTGTGTCCTCTACACAACCCGCTTTCCCACTAATCTTTGTGTCATCTGCAAATTTTGTTACACTACACTCTGTCCCCTCTTCCAGGTCATCTATGTATATTGTAAACAGTTGTGGTCCCAGCACTGATCCCTGTGGCACACCACTAACCACCGATTTCCAACCCGAAAAGGACCCATTTATCCCGACTCTCTGCTTTCTATTAGCCAGCCAATTCTTGATCCATGCTAATACATTTCCTCTGACTCCGTGTACCTTTATCTTCTGCAGTAACCTTTTGTGTGGCACCTTATCGAATGCCTTTTGGAAATCTAAATACACCACATCCATTGGTACACCTCTATCCACCATGCTCGTTATATCCTCAAAGAATTCCAGTAAATTAGTTAAACATGATTTCCCCTTCATGAATCCATGTTGCGTCTGCTTGATTGCACTCTTCCTATCTCGATGTCCCGCTATTTCTTCCTTAATGATAGTTTCAAGCATTTTCCCCACTACAGATGTTAAACTAACCGGCCTATAGTTACCTGCCTTTTGTCTGCCCCCTTTTTTAAACAGAGGCATTACATTAGTTGCATTCCAACCCGATGGTACCTCCCCAGAGTCCAGAGCATTTTGGTAGATTATAACGAATGCATCTGTTATAACTTCCACCATCTCTTTTAATACCCTGGGATGCATTTCATCAGGACCAGGGGATTTGTCTACCTTGAGTCCCATTAGCCTGTCCAGCACTACCCCCCTAGTGATAGTGATTGTCTCAAGGTCCTCCCTTCTCACATTCCCGTGACCAGCAATCTTTGGCATGGTTTTTGTGTCTTCCACTGTGAAGACCGAAGCAAAATAATTGTTTAAGGTCTCAGCCATTTCCACAGTTCCCATTATTAAATCCCCCTTCTCATCTTCTAAGGGACCAACATTTACTTTAGTCACTCTTTTCCGTTTTATATATCGGTAAAAGCTTTTACTATCTGTTTTTATGTTTTGCGCAAGTTTACTTTCGTAATCTATCTTTCCTTTCTTTATTGCTTCCTTAGTCATTCTTTGCTGTCGTTTAAAATTTTTCCAATCTTCTAGTTTCCCACTAACCTTGGCCACCTTTTATGCTTTGGTTTTTAATTTGATACTCTCCTTTATTTCCTTGGTTATCCACGGCTGGTTATCCCTTCTCTTACTGCCCTTTTTCACTGGAATATATTTTTGTTGCGCACTATGAAAGAGTGGAAGATAAAGATAATTGGGTTGAAATCATCAAGGTCAGCAACACTGAAATCACCTTAAAGTTCAACTCTGGTGCACAAACTGCTGCCATAATTTGGGACCAATACAAGATACAGCTCAAGGACAAGCCATTAGAATCATAGAATCATAGAAGTTTACAGCACGGAAGCAGGCCATTTCGGCCATCGTGTCCGTGCCGGCCAACAAGAGGCTATCCAGCCTAATCCCACTTTCCAGCACTAGGACCGTAACCCTGCAGGTTACGGCACTTCAAGTGCACATCCAAGTACTTTTTAAATGTGGTGAGGGTTTCTGCCTCTACTACCCTTTCAGGCAGTGAGTTCCAGACTCCCACAACCACCTGCGTGAAGAAATTTCCCCTCAAATCCCCTCTAAACCTTCTACCAATTACTTTAAATTTATGCCCCCTGTTTATTGACCCCTCTGCTGACAAATAGGCCCTTTCTATCTACTCTATCTAGTCCCTTCATCATTTTATACACCTCAATGAGGTTTCCCTCAGCCTCCTCTGTTCCAAGGAAACCAAACCCAGCCTATCCAATCTGTTCTCATAGCTAAGATTCTCCACTCCCGGCAACATCCTCGTAAATCTCCTCTGTACTCTTTCCAGTGCAATCACATCCTTCCTGTAATGCGGTGACCAGAACTGCATGCAGTACTCCAGCTGTGGCCTAACCAGTATTTTATACAGTTCAAGCATAACCTGTCCCAGCTCTTGTATTCTATGCCTTGGCTAATAAAGGCAAGTATTCCATTATCTTCTTAACTACCTTATCCACCTGGCCTGCTACCTTCAGGGATCTGTGGACATGCACTCCAAGGTCCCTTTATTCCTCTACACTTCTCAGTGTCCTACCATTTATTGTGTATTCCCTTTCCTTGTTAGCCCTCCCCAAATGCATTACCTCACACTTCTCCAGATTAAATTCCATTTGCCACAGTTCTGCCCATTTGACCAGTTGATTGATATCTTCCTGCAGTCCACAGCTTTCTTCTTCATTATCAACCACACAGCCGCTTTTAGTATCATCTGCATACTTCTTAATTATGCCCCCTATATTCAAGTATAGATCATTGATGTATACCACAAAAAGCAAGGGACCTCGTACTGAGCCCTGCAGAACCCCAATGGAAACAGCCTTCCAGTCACAAAAACACCCATCAACCATTACCCTTTGCTTCCTGCCTCGAAGCCAATTTTAGATCCTACTTGCCACTTTGCCCTGGATCCCATGGGATTTACTTTCGTGACCAGTCTGCCATGTGGGACCTTATCAAAAGCTTTGCTAAAATCGATATACACTACGTCATATGCACTGCCCTCATTGACCCTCCTGGTTATCTCCTTGAAAAATTCAATCAAGTTAGTCAGACATGACCTTTTAACAAATCCGTGCGACTGTTCTTGATTCATCTGTGTCTTTCTAAATGAAGATTTATCCTGTCCTTCAGGATTTTTTCCAATAATTTTCCTACCACTGAGTTTCGGCCGACTGGTCTGTAATTACTCGGTCTATCCCTTTCTCCATTAAAGGTATCACTTACTAAAATAGTATATTTCACCAAGCACAAAGTAAGAAGGACAAAAAAAAACTGGCCTACCAGGGAAAATTATGTTTTGAAACTTCCAGTGATGAACTGTGACATTAGCATGATTCTTGGTAAGCTATCTTGGCGGTGATTTTCACTTTCACTGTTTGAACAGATCATCCAACTGTTATAGAAACAGCCCAATTTCCATTCCATTGATTTTAGTGGAAATTAAAATTTGGTGTGTTCTATAATGGGTAGGCAATCCGCTCCACCAGCTTACCTCCCAAGCAGTGAAGGTGAAAATTACCCCCACTCTGTAGTACTCAGTCTGATAACAAGTTTAAGGCAGGCCAGGCTACTAGTACCAGGTAAGGATATAGTGATATAACTGATAGTTTTGGTTACATGCCAGGAGACTATAAAGTGGAGCTAAACCCACAAGTGTTATCAATATTCCACCAAGGAGAGTACTTCTAATGTTACATGGTAAATTAAAGAAGGAGCTGGAACAAATGGAGAAAATGGTTGTCATTAAAAAGGTGGCAGAGCCAACACCATGAGTAAGCTCTATAGTACTGGTGAATTAGAGACATTTTGATCAGATTTGCATATACATCGATTCGAAGGACTTAAACAAAACAATCATAAGGGAACACTACCCAACGTTAACAATTAACAATTGAAGAAATTACACACAAACTTTCCAATGCATGAGTCTTCTTCATTCTTGATGCCATGTCAGGTTACTGGTAAGTAGCTCTTCATGAGGAACGCAGTAAATTAATTATGTTTAATATCTAACTTGGACAATGGAGAGTCACATGTATGCTATTTAGAACCTCATCAGTGCATCAAATGTCCCAGTGAAAAGTCTATGGGCCTGAATTTGGCCAGCTGCTGCTTAGTTTTCTCGGCTGTCTCCATGTTTTCTGGGCGCTCTCCTCTCCGAGCGAGTTTGGTCAGGTCCTCACGCCGGCGGGGAGAGAAGACCGCTGGGGAGCATCCGCTGGCATGCGCCGGCACGCAATGCTGACAAAAGTCCTCCCGCCCGCTCCCTCCCTAGATTGGTCTGGGCGGTCCTCCGCTCCAGCAGCAGAAGAGACCGCCACATGAAGGCAGGTCTTACCCGAACGGTAAGTATGAAGACCTGCAAGGAGAGGTTAGTGCACTTCTTTTCTTTATTTCTTTTGCAGCGATTTTGATGGATGGGTTCCTCTGAAGGATTTATAGTGGGTTTTTTAAAATGTTTTGAAAATGTTTTACTTTGACTTTTCCCGTTCCCCCTTCACCGGATCCGACTCTATCCTCGGCGTTACTTTGCCGAGGATCGCATTTGTCGCCCAGAGTGCGACCTACTGCCCGCTGCCGCCCAGAATCGGCGTGTAATGCCCATTTTTTCCTCCGGGTGTTTTTTCCGACATTTTTCCACCAAACATCCGCCCAAAGTACCGTCAGGATCTTAGCAGTCCTTTCGATGGTATATGGGCAGAACTTACGTTTGACCAAACTCGGGCAATATGAAATCCTCGACAAATTCAAAGGCACTGAGATAATTGTCCACTTATGATGCATACAACAACAATATCAGCGAGGCCAGGAGAAATACCCGGGGTTCAATAGGGCAAAACACAAGTTGTAGTTTCAGAAATAACATCTTTTAGTCACAATGATGACACGCAGTTTTAAACCAGATCCGAAGAAGGTCAATATTTTTGACATTTGAAATGCCAAAGGAAAAGCAGAGCTTGAGAGAGTCATGGGTTTGTTAAACTACTTCATGAAATTTGCATCAAGATTAGTGCACTATGTAAATCTAATGAAAAATGACTTTATGCTTTTGGGTTAAAAAGCAGATTGTCAAAATATTCCCAGGACCAGGGTTACGTTATTATGACAGCAAGGGGCACCCCTGATCACCAATAAGCCATTTGTTCAATTGATTATCTTCCTTGAAAAGTTCAGGGAGGGCAAATTCCTGAGGTTGAATGCATTGTGGCAACTTCTGGCAAATGTATCATTCACATGAAGGATTCCTTGCATCTTTTAACACAGAATCTGAACGTTCAGCAAGTGGTGCCCTTTTCTATTATGAATGTTGAAGGGTTAATGGTAGAAACTCACAATGCGGTGTGCGTGGCATCTACTGCACCTTGTACTTTGGGGTGCCAGTAATGTGCTAAAATTCGACTGCATTCATGTCAAACTCAATGTATTCCCCAATTCTTTAGGCAGATGTGTCAATGCATGCCTGAAGGCCATCCAACCATTCCCACGGGTACCAGCAAGGATCTGGTGACACAAATATTTAGCACGGTCATGAACTTCAAAGCCACAGAAAGAACTGTCCAAGCAGATAATCTTGGCACCAGGTCTTCATAGAGTGTACTGCTCCTCTATTCCTCTGGTAGTGAAGAACACTCCTTGTGCAGAAATCCTTTTTGAGATCTCCATAAGATCTGTGTGGCCTGTAAATTCTTTGCTCCAACAGGGTCTATGGATCTAAGGAACTGATTTGCCAAATGGGTGCTCCTGGTAAAAAAAATGGAGCTCGTAGGGAGTGCTGGTCAGGAAATCACAGGCCTTCCAGTGCCTGATTTTCCATCCATCTCATAAACTAAGGGGCCCAATCCATGATTAATGCAATAGTTAGGAAAGACATTAGCTTGGATGATGTGGAATCTATATGGGTAGAGCTGCAGAACACCAAAGGGCAAAAAACGTTAGTGGGAGTTGTGTACAGACCTCCAAACAGTAGTAGTGATGTTGGGGAGGGCATCAAACAGGAAATTAGGGGTGCATGCAATAAAGGTGTAGCAGTTATAATGGATGACTTTAATATGCACATAGATTGGGCCAGCCAAACTGGAAGCAATACGGTGAAGGAGGCTTTCCTAGAGTGCATAAGGGATGGTTTTCTAGACCAATATGTCGAGGAACCAACTAGGGGGGAGGCCATCTTAGACTGGGTGTTGTGTAATGAGAGAGGATTAATTAGCAATCTCGTTGTGTGAGGCCCCTTGGGGAAGAGTGACCATAATATGGTGTAATTCTGCATTAGGATGGAGAATGAAACAGTTAATTCAGAGACCATGGTCCAGAACTTAAAGAAGGGTAACTTTGAAGGTATGAGGCGTGAATTGGCTAGGATAGATTGGCGAATGATACTTAAGGGGTTGACTGTGGATGGGCAATGGCAGACATTTAGAGACCGTATGGATGAATTACAACAATTGTACATTCCTGTCTGGCGTAAAAATAAAAAAGGGAAGGTGGCTCAACCGTGGCTATCAAGGGAAATCAGGGATAGTATTAAAGCCAAGGAAGTGGCATACAAATTGGCCAGACATAGCAGCGAACCCGGGGTCTGGGAGAAATTTAGAACTCAGCAGAGGAGGACAAAGGGTTTGATTAGGGCAGGGAAAATGGAGTACGAGAAGAAGCTTGAAGGGAACATTAAGGCAGATTGCAAAAGTTTCTATAGGTATGTAAAGAGAAAAAGGTTAGTAAAGACAAATGTAGGTCCCCTGCAGTCAGAATCAGGGGAAGTCATAACGGGGAACAAAGAAATGGCAGACCAATTGAACAAGTACTTTGGTTCAGTATTCACTAAGGAGGACACAAACAACCTTCCGGATATAAAAGTGGTCAGAGGGTCTAGTAAGGAGGAGGAACTGAGGGAAATCTTTATTAGTCGGGAAATTGTGTTGGGGAAATTGATGGGATTGAAGGCCGATAAATCCCCAGGGCCTGATGGACTGCATCCAAGAGTACTTAAGGAGGTGGCCTTGCAAATAGCGGATGCATTGACAGTCATTTTCCAACATTCCATTGACTCTGGATCAGTTCCTATCGAGTGGAGGGTAGCCAATGTAACCCCACTTTTTAAAAAAGGAGGGAGAGAGAAAACAGGGAATTATAGACCGGTCAGCCTGACCTCAGTAGTGGGTAAAATGATGGAATCAATTACTAAGGATGTCATAGCAGCGCATTTGGAAAATGGTGACATGATAAGTCCAAGTCAGCATGGATTTGTGAAAGGGAAATCATGCTTGACAAATCTTCTGGAATTTTTTGAGGATGTTTCCAGTAAAGTGGACAATGGAGAACCAGTTGATGTGGTATATTTGGACTTTCAGAAGGCTTTCGACAAGGTCCCACACAAGAGATTAATGTGCAAAGTTAAAGCACATGGGATTGGGGGTAGTGTGCTGACGTGGATTGAGAACTGGTTGTCAGACAGGAAGCAAAGAGTAGGAGTAAATGGGTACTTTTCAGACTGGCAGGCAGTGACTAGTGGGGTACCGCAGGGTTGTGTGCTGGGGCCCCAGCTGTTTACATTATACATTAATGATTTAGACGAGGGGATTAAATGTAGTATCTCCAAATTTGCGGATGACACTAAGTTGGGTGGCAGTGTGAGCTGCGAGGAGGATGCTATGAGGCTGCAGAGTGACTTGGATAGGTTAGGTGAGTGGGCAAATGCATGGCAGATGAAGTATAATGTGGATAAATGTGAGGTTATCCACTTTGGTGGTAAAAACAGAGAGACAGACTATTATCTGAATGGTGACGGATTAGGAAAAGGGAAGGTGCAATGAGACCTGGGTGTCATGGTACATCAGTCATTGAAGGTTGGCATGCAGGTACAGCAGGCGGTTAAGAAAGCAAATGGCATGTTGGCCTTCATAGCGAGGGGATTTGAGTACAGGGGCAGGGAGGTGTTGCTACAGTTGTACAGGGCCTTGGTGAGGCCACACCTGGAGTATTGTGTACAGTTTTGGTCTCCTAACTTAAGGAAGGACATTCTTGCTATTGAGGGAGTGCAGCGAAGATTCACCAGACTGATTCCCAGGATGGTGGGACTGACCTATCAAGAAAGACTGGATTCAACTGGGCTTGTATTCACTGGAGTTCAGAAGAATGAGAGGGGACCTCATAGAAACGTTTAAAATTCTGACGGGTTTAGACAGGTTAGATGCAGGAAGAATGTTCCCAATGTTGGGGAAGTCCAGAACCAGGGTCACAGTCTGAGGATAAGGGGTAAGCCATTTAGGACCGAGATGAGGAGAAACTTCTTCACCCAGAGAGTGGTGAACCTGTGGAATTCTCTACCACAGAAAGTAGTTGAGGCCAATTCACTAAATATATTCAAAAGGGAGTTAGATGAAGTCCTTACTACTCGGGGGATCAAGGGGTATGGCGAGAAAGCAGGAAGAGGGTACTGAAGTTTCATGTTCAGCCATGAACTCATTGAATGGCGGTGCAGGCTAGAAGGGCTGAATGGCCTGCTCCTGCACCTATTTTCTATGTTTCTATGTTTCTATGATTGCTTTGGCTGAGATCAGCAGAAGTGGCATCCTTTTAATCATACAGATCCACCCCAGTCATGAAATAGGTAGTATATTCCATTTATGGAGCTCATTTTCTGAGGTTACAGGTGTAAGAGATAATTAGCCATATATAGGCTAGCGATTGTAGGAAGGTGTTGTCTGCATATCCATTTATGTAACATCTCCATCTCCTAAAAAGAAAGTTGGAAAGAATGTTCTCAGGGATTATGCTCATCAGAGACAAAGCGTTAGTATCCTGGGTCTATTAATGGTTCAGCATTGAATATTACGATTCAGTCTGTGTTTTTCTCATTCTGAATTGTACAGCACACAATATTATGTAGTGAAAGGTACATACTGTGTGAGCAACTGGCAACAGCACACGCATCCCAACTTGCTCCTCCAGTTGCAAGCTGAATAAAGCACCAGGGTTGTGCACTATTATCAAGATTCCTGAGTGGAAATAAACACAGTTAAAGAGTACTTATAAGCTAGAAAGTATTTATGCCATTATTATAGAAGCATTGTGGCACAGCACACATTTAAACCTGTTTTTATTGTATGCTACAAATTACCGCATTAATGAAGTGACTGATCAGTGTTATAGAGTCCATGTGTGAGCATGTTGAGTTTATTATTGGTGGCATGCCTAGTCTTGCACAATTTTGCAAGGGACCATGGGCAACTTTCTGTTGACAGTTCTGCTGTCAGTGTTCTACAGCATTGAGAAGCTGCAAATACCGACAAGCACTGCACAAAGGTGCATGGCTGCACCCAGGCTCTCCCGTGCATGCAGCGAGGTTCTCTTCCATTCCAATGGGCCGAAGAGACCTCCCTAGGGGAGCAACCCAGCCTGGTTGCACATTGCACAGGAGGGCACAAGCAGGGATGTCATCAGGAGGACCTGGCTGCAGTGGCGCAAATGTTTCAATTATCTCAGTAGATCATGAAACGTTACTACAAAGCCACACTCAACCTCATCCTGTTGTGCCACTCATCACATCCCCATAACTCTGCCTTCTCTACCCTACTCCTGCACACCCTTACTCACACCAACTTACCTTGCACCTCCCTCTCTATCTACATGATCACTTCCCCATCTCACTAGCCAACCCTCACACTCACCCTCATCCTAGTCCAATCATATCAATTAACAACCACAAGGAGAGGGACTTGGGTCTTTTAGCCAAAATTCATGTAACGTTTATGTTAATGTGTTGTCAAACATTGAAATTTTTATTTTCAACACTTTGCCTTCTTGGATAGATTTGTGTGCACCTTTGGAAGTGACTTAGTGATTTGCAGTGAATGATGAGACATAAGGTTACCCCCACAATGGTGATGAGTGTGAAAGGAATGGCTTGGGCATTGTAGGGATGCTTTATGATGCTATGTGGGGTGGTGCCAACCTGGTGTATCATGTGTCTGCCAGGGTGTTATAGCATCAACTGATGTAAATGTGGCCATGGTGAGGCCATCCCTGGCCTCCCAGGCAGTAACGTGGTCATGTGCTGATACCTCGTGTCCTGCGCAGCATCAGGTGATTGCGGAGAAGGTTGGTGTTGCTGTTGGTGATGCTGGTTTGCCTGGTGATGTTGGTGTTGGGGCTGATCGTGGTGGGTTTCTGAGGATCAAGGTGATATTTTTTCAAGGACACCGATGCTGCAGGGCTAGATGGCAGTTGAAGTTGAGATAACAGAAGCGATCTGACAATGGTGAGAGAGCTTGCTCCAAGGAGGTGAGAGTGGATAGAGCGTTTACTCCAAACACTTCCAATGTGCATATTGGGACTTTCAGGAGTGAATTTAGGAAACACTTCTACACACAAAGGCCAGAATCTTCCCAGCCCTGCAAGTGCAGGTTTGGAGGCAGGCCCGCTGTCAAAATAGCCCTGATTGACAGTGGGTTGCGATCCCGCTCTGAACCCACCTCCATGTGAGTGAATCGTCTCTGTACCCCCTCCAAAGCTAGTATATCCTTCCTTAAGTAAGGTGACCAAAACTGCACGCAGTACTCCAGGTGCGGCCTCACCAATACCCTGTACAGTTGCAGCAGGACCTCCCTGCTTATGTACTCCATCCCTCTCGCAATGAAGGCCAACGTTCCATTCGCCTTCCTGATTACCTGCTGCACCTGCAAACTAACTTTTTGGGATTCATGCACAAGGACCCCCAGGTCCCTCTGTACCGCAGCATGTTGTAATTTCTCCCCATTCAAATAATATTCCCTTTTACTGTTTTTTTTCCCAAGGTGGATGACCTCACATTTTCTGACATTGTATTCCATCTGCCAAACCTTAGCTCATTCGCTTAACCTATCTAAATCTCTTTGCAGCCTCTCTGTGTCCTCTACACAACCCGCTTTCCCACTAATCTTTGTGTCATCTGCAAATTTTGTTACACTACACTCTGTCCCCTCTTCCAGGTCATCTATGTATATTGTAAACAGTTGTGGTCCCAGCACCGATCCCTGTGGCACACCACTAACCACCAATTTCCAACCCGAAAAGGACCCATTTATCCCGACTCTCTGCTTTCTGTTAGCCAGCCAATTCTCTATCCATGCTAATACATTTCCTCTGACTCCGCGTACCTTTATCTTCTGCAGTAACCTTTTGTGTGGCACCTTATCGAATGCCTTTTGGAAATCTAAATACACCACATCCATCGGTACACCTCTATCCACCATGCTCATTATATCCGCAAAGAATTCCAGTAAATTAGTTAAACATGATTTCCCCTTCATGAATCCATGTTGCGTCTGCTTGATTGCACTATTCCTATCTAGATGTCTCGCGATTTCTTCCTTAATGATAGCTTCAAGCATTTTCCCCACTACAGATGTTAAACTAACCGGCCTAAAGTTCCCTGCCTTTTGTCTGCCCCTTTTTTAAACAGAGGCGTTACATTAGCTGCTTTCCAAGCCGCTGGTACCTCCCCAGAGTCCAGAGAATCTTGGTAGATTATAACGAATGGATCTGCTATAACTTTCGCCATCTCTTTTAATACCCTGGGATGCATTTCATCAGGACCAGGATCTACCTTGAGTCCCATTAGCCTATCCAGCACTACCCCCCTAGTGATAGCGATTATCTCAAGGTCCTCCCTTCCCACATTCCCGTGACCAGCAATCTTTGGCATGGTTTTTGTGTCTTCCACTGTGAAGACCGAAGCAAAATAATTGTTTAAGGTCTCAGCCATTTCCACAATTCCCATTATTAAATCCCCCTTCTCATCTTCTAAGGGACCAACATTTACTTTAGTCACTCTTTTCCATTTTATATATCGGTAAAAACTTTTGCTATCTGTTTTTATGTTTTGCGCAAGTTTACTTTCGTAATCTATCTTTCCTTTCTTTATTGCTTTCTTAGTCATTCTTTGCTGTCGTTTAAAATTTTCCCAATCTTCTAGTTTCCCACTAACCTTGGCCACCTGATACGCATTGATTTTTAATTTGATACTCTCCTTTATTTCCTTGGTTATCCACGGCTGGTTATCCCTTCTCTCACCGCCCTTCTTTTTCACTGGAATATATTTTTGTTGAGAACTATGAAAGAGCTCCTTAAAAGTCCTCCACTGTTCCTCAATTGTGCCACCGTTTAGTCTGTGTTTCCAGTCTACGTTAGCCAACTCTGCCCTCATCCCACTGTAGTCCCCTTTGTTTAAGCATAGTATGCTCGTTTGAGACACTACTTCCTCACCCTCAATCTGTATTACAAATTCAACCATACTGTGATCACTCATTCCGAGAGGATCTTTTACTTGGAGATCGTTTATTATTCCTGTCTCATTACACAGGACCAGATCTAAGATAGCTTGCTCCCTTGTAGGTTCTGTAACATACTGTTCTAAGAAACAATTCCATATGCATTCTATGAATTGCTTCTCAAGGCTACCCTGTGCGATTTGATTTGACCAATCGATATGTAGGTTAAAATCCCCCATGATTACTGCCATTCATTTTTCACATGCCTCCATTATTCCCTTGATTATTGCCCGCCCCACCGTGAAGTTATTATTTGGGGGCCTATAAACTACGCACGCCAGTGACTTTTTCCCCTTACTATCTCTAATCTCCACCCACAATGATTCAACATTTTGTTCATTAGAGCCAATATCGTCTCTCACAACTGCCCTGATATCATCCTTTATTAAAAGAGCTACTCCACCTCCTTTCCCTTCTTGTCTATCTTTCCAAATTGTCAGATACCCCTGTATGTTTAATTCCTAGTCTTGGCCCCCCTGCAACCACGTTTCTGTAATGGCCACCAAATCATACCCATTTGTAATGACTTGTGCCGTCAACTCATTTACTTTATTTCGAATGCTGCGTGCGTTTAGGTAGAGTGTTTTAATACTAGTTTTTAAACCATGATTTTTAGTTTTGACCCCTCCTGCAGCCCCTTTATTTTCATACATATTGTCCCTTCCTATCACCTTGTGGTTTACACTTACCCCAGTGCTACTCTGCTCTGTTGCCTCCTGCCTTTTGCATTCTTTCTTGGGGTCCTGTTCATCTGAGCTCTCACCCACTCAGAGCCCTCTCCTGGGTTCCGAATACTTCTTGCATTGAGGCATCGAGCTTTCATGCTTGCCTTTTTATGACACTTTGAGCATTTAGAATTTTGTTGTACAGTGGCCCTTTTTGTTTTTTGCCTTGGGTTTCTCTGCCCTCCACTTTTACTCATCTCCTTTCTGTCTTTTGCTTTTGTCTCCATTTTGTTTCCCTCTGTCTCCCTGCATTGGTTCCCATCCCCCTGCCATATTAGTTTAACTCCTCCCCAACAGCACTCGCAAACACTCCCCCTAGGACATTGGTTCCGGTCCTGCACAGGTGCAGACCATCCGGTTTGTACTGGTTCCACCTCCTCCAGAACCGGTTCCAATGCCCCAGGAATTTGAATCCCTCCCTGCTGCACCACTGCTCAAGCCACGTATTATTCTGAGCTATCCTGCGATTCCTACTCTGACTAGATCGTGGCACTGGAGCAATCCTGAGATTACTACTTTTGAGGTCCTACGTTTTAATTTAGCTCCGAGCTCCTTAAATTCGTCTTGTAGGACCTCATCCCTTTTTTTACCTATATCGTTGGTACCAATGTGCACCACGACAATTGGCTGTTCACCCTCCCTTTTCAGAATGTCCTGCACCCGCTCCGAGACATCCTTGACCCTTGCACCAGGGAGGCAACATACCATCCTGGAGTCTCGGTTGCAGCCGCAGAAACGCCTATCTATTCCCCTTACCATTGAATCCCCTATTACTATCGCTCCCCCACTCTTTTTCCTGCCCTCCTGTGCAGCAGAGCCACCCACAGTGCCATGAACTTGGCTGCTGCTGCCCTCCCCTGATGACATCCCCCTCAATAGTACTCAAAGCAGTGTATCTGTTTTGCAGGGGGATGACCGAAGGGGACCGCTGCACTACCTTCCTTGCACTGCTCTTCCTGCTGGTCTTCCATTCCCTAGCTGGCTGTGGACCCTTCACCTGCGGTAAGACCAACTCACTACACGTGCTACTCACGTCATTCTCAGCATCGTGGATGCTCCAGAGCAACGCGGACTGTCAGGAGCTGGAGGTGGATACACTTTCCACACACGTAGTCGTCAAGAACACTGGAAGTGTCCCTGAGTTCCCACATGGTACAGGAGGAGCATATCACGTGACCGAGCTCTCCTGCCATGACTTAACCCTTAGATACACTTAAATTGGCAACAATAATGCTAAAGTTTACTCACTGTTATAGAAGAGAAAAAAGAAAAACTACTCACCAATCACCAGCCAATCACTTACCCCCTTAGCTGTGACGTCACCTTTCTATTTCTTTCTACTTCTTTATTGCCTTCTCCCTGTAGCTGCACAAGCACACCTCCTCCTCGACACTGCCCGAACTCCTGAACTCGCGGCCTTTTTATAGGCCTCCGACCCCGGACTGTCGCCTCCTCCTCAACGCTGCCCGAACTCCTGAACTCGTGGCCTTTTTATCGGCCTCCGACCCCAGACTGTCGCCTCCTCCTCGACGCTGCCCGAACTCCTGAACTCACGGCCTTTTTATAGGCCTCCGACCCCAGACCCCAGTGTCACCTCCTTGGAGCAACCTGTCTCACCATTGACAAGGTTCTTCAGTCATCTCAACCTCACCTGCCAGCTATTCCAGCAGCATCGGTGCCCTTGAAAAAAATCTCACCTCGGACCTTAGAATCCCACCACGATCAGCCCTAACACCAACATCACAAAACACACCAGCATTACCAACAGCAACACCAACCTTCTCTGCAATCACCTGATGCTGAACAGTACATAGGGCATCAGCACCCAATCACAATGCTGCCTGGGAGGCCACATGATGCACCAGGTTCACTACTCCACACCAGCTCCTTAAAGCATCCCTGCAATGTCTAACCCATCCCCGCCACAGATATGTCATCAGCTGACAGTCCCTCTTGCGTGTATCAACTCGCCAGCTCCCACTCATGACAATTGATCAAAGCCCCTTTCAAAACCTTGCAAAGTACAATGTCTGCATGCTCAACTTTAGTGCACTCCATTTCTGAGTGAGATTCGTGAGCAACAGCTGGACAGGACTACCACGTACTACTTAAAAGCCGTAATTTTCTGATGAATATTGTTGGATGCCCTAGTGTGTGATCATTATAGTGCCTGCTATCTGCACTGAAGAACATCAGAAAAACCCCAATGCTATATAACCTTTTGCAAATCTTAAACAATGCTTAGTTAACCCTCTTTAACATAAAACAATAATTTCCAGTGTTACATGACACATTAGATATAGAACGGCTGTTTATTATTTTCATTGGATCTTAAGAGTATTTAAAAATTATATAAAGGTGCCCACCTTTGTGTAGAATTATTCTTTCGAGTGAAATAGGTGCGTAAGGGAGCTTTAGTCGTGTACCAAAAGAGATGAGGAATTCAGTTGAATAATCTGTTACAATCATTATGAAAATGAGCATATTGTACTGTATCCCAAATGCATTATTAATGTTTTTTATTTAATTCTTTCGCACTGCAGGAATACCCAACATCGTAACATCCAATGGAGTAGAGATAAAAGAACTCCTTATGAAACCTGTACAAGTGTTACAGAGCCACTTTATGCAATGGGAGCAATAAACTGTCAAGCAGAGCTGATCCTTTAGTGAGATGGGAGAGTAATTACCATAATGATCGTTTTTAAAAATTTGTTGTGGTGATAGAGAGGTTTTTTGGGTTCTGCAATTGTATTCCCCCTATTTCCCACCCATACAGTTTAATGGGGAGAGGTGGATGGCGGGGCGGGGTTATGGGCTGGAAAGTGCAGGTGGAATGGTATTTGGCAATCTCTGGTGACATAGTCTGTCATAGTCATTGATGGATGAATTTGGCTTGAAACCTATTACAGGGGAGGATGTCATGCAGTTTTGCTGCAAATATCTGGCAATGGGAGGAAGCTGCTACCTGGAGCCTGATAGATGGGATTTTTATGAATGGTCAGAGTGCTGATGATTATGAATGTGCAGTTGCATTGTTCCAGCCTTAGCACCCTATATTTTCTGGTTACAGCCTGAATACCCAGCATTATAACTGGGAATAAATGGTGCCTGCTGCAATTAACAATAACATAATAAATGCAAATAACAACTTCCATTCCGATAGCCCTCCTCACTAGCAGGAAGACATTGCACATTAAGAAGAGAAAATCAGTGTATGCCAAGCAGTGCGGGAAGAGGAAACAATGGAGGGGGTTAGGTTGGGGGAGCCAAAGTCATAACTGAAGAGAAGGATATTTTTAAAGTGGCAAGTCGAGGCATCTGGGCATAAAGTTCCTGTAAGTAGGGGCATAGTGGCTAAATGACCCGCTGTCCTGCAGTGCAGGGAGTGGGGAATTATGAGTGGCCCAGTGTTAGAGGAATGCAGGGCATGTGTTGTGATTAAAGCCAGGAAGAGAACACTAAGGTAGGGTGAGGCAAGGCCATGGAGGGTCTTGCAAGCAAGGGCGAGAATATTGAAGTGAACTCACCAGGGCACCGGGACCCAGTGGAGATTAGCGAGGATAGGAAGATAGAAGGGTAGGACGTGGGCTGCATTATTTTAGATGAGGTGAGGCCTGTGGAGGGTTGAGGCAGTCAGGCCACCCAGGAGGACGTTAGCGAACATGATTGCAATTATCTTCAACACTGATGTGCAATCTTTGATAGATATGTGTCTACTTCTTGTAAATCCTGCATAGGATGCAGATAAATGTCTTGGTGTGTGATTTGAATGCAATGAAAACCAATGTGCTGCCTCATCTAAATCTCATCATGCATTACAGGATGAATAGTGGTTTACCGGCAGTAGTTATGTTCTTCAACACCAAGTGTATCACTACTTTGCATCTGCAAAATCATTTGCGGTGACAGAAGTAAATGAGAACTCCAGTACAGACATCTCTTTCCGTTTCTAGTTTGACTCACTTGACCTTGGTATCGAGCACCATTATTTGTGTAACAGTCATCCATTCCTGCAGAAAATACATTGTGCATTTTTATGCATTATACTGAAATGTAACAAAGGCTCTGAATTTCTTCAATGTCTTAGGTGGTGGAAAGCATGCAAGATTCCTGGGTATGCTCATTTGCATAGGAAGTGGTGTAAGTTCTGGTGTAATTGCGTTTTATCATAAAATCATAGAAGTTTACAACACGGAAGGAGGCTATTTCGGCCCATCGTATCCGCGCTGGCCAACAAGAGGCTATCCAATCTAATCCCACTTTCTAGCTGTAGGCCCGTAGCCCTGTAGGTTACATCACTACAAGTGCACATCCAAGTACCTTTTAAATGTGTTGAGGGTTTCTGCCTCTACCACCCTTTCAGGCAGTAAGTTCCAGATCCCCACAACCCTCTGTGTGAAGAAATTTCCCCTCAAATCCCCTCTAAACCTTCTACCAATTACTTTAAATTTATGCCCTCTGGTTGTTGACCCCTCTGCTAAGGGAAATAGGCCCTTTCTATCCACTATATCTAGGCCCCTCATAATTTTATACACCTCAATGAGGTCTCCCCTCAGCCTCCAAGGAAAACAAATCCAGCCGATCCAATCTGTCCTCATAGCTAAGATTCTCCACTCCTGGCAACATCCTCGTGAATCTCCTCTGTACCTTCTCCAGTGCAATCACATCCTTCCTGTAATGTGGAGACCAAAACTGTATGCAGTACTCCAGCTGTGGCCTAACCAGTGTTTTATACAGTTCAAGCAGAACCTCCCTGCTCTTGTATTCTAAGCCTTGGCTAATAAAGGCAAGCATTTCTTAACCACCTTGTCAACTGGCCTGCTACTTTCAGGGGTCTGTGTACATGCACTCCCAGATCCCTTTGTTTCTCTACACTTTTCAATGTCCTACCACTTTCCTTGTTAACCTACCCAAATACATTACCCTTATAAGTGTAGTGAGTAGCTAAGGCCCCAGGAAACTTCAGTGCAAAAGCAATGCAGCCTCTGTAAAGACCCAAATCTTCATTAGAGCACTTGGCGACAGACAGGGGAAGCTTTCCTTGACCCCTTTGAATTTCATCCACACCAGGCATCTCCCACCCTCAGCTGAGTGCCTCTTGCAAGCAGTCATAGGCCAGCTGTTCCAACCATGACAGGGCAGCATTTCAACAAAGAGCTGTGAATTTTTCATTATAAAATCTGTAAGCACCCCTGTAAAAGATGGAAGATGGGAGGGACAGACACCTTGGTGTGGCCAGGCAGCAAGCCATCCAGGAGTATCAACCTTGTTGTCTGGAGGCACTTGGCCCTGGCACTCACTGCCATCTCCCTCACATCAAGGAAAACACAGCAATGGCACAAGAAGTTGACCAGGACAGATAAGGTAAGGCCACTTTTTATATTGCCCCTTTTTATAGTCCATTTAGTGCCTCCAGGCAGGTGCTAACGGGGTGCAATGATGTTTTTGCCCAGGAGAGGGAGAGCGCTACCGCCTCCCGGGAAATTGCCCCGCAGGTTTGGGGGGGCGCTGTCCCGGTCGCACCACGCCCCTCAATTAGCGCCCCTGGCCAACATAGAACCATCATCGCCATGTGTGCCCACCCCTTACCGCCCCGTGGGTGAAATTTCCCCCAGGTTGCAAGGCTGGCGCAGGCAGATGTCAACACTAGCTTCGTGGGTCGTGAAACTGGCAGACATCCATTGCCGGGATGCCCCTTAAAGGGGTGGCTTTTAGCGCCCCGGGCCGCCATCTTTATTTGTTGGCCGACTCTTGGGTCGCCCGACAATGGCAGCCCTCACATCGACCGGACCGCCATCATCAAGCCCGACACTCCGTTTTGGGTGCCGGGCTGCTGGCCTGGTCGATCGTGTCCCCGATGGCCCAGCGGTGGCCACCAAAGGGCCTGCAGAGTGAGTAGTGGACCTCCCCATTTAATGGAAGGGGAGAGGCTCTGTAGAGTGCTGCATGAAGCACCAGTGTAGCGCTGGTCTGCTCCGCGTGGCGCAGGACTCAGCATCGCGCTACCACCGCGGGAGCGCCCCTTGAAGCAAAATGCCGGAGGGGCGTATGGGTAAATTCCGCATTGGGGGTGGGACTTCCAGGCCGGGCCAGGCGCAGGAAGTCCCGACCCCAGAAGGTTACCGCCCCCAGTTGGGACGAGAGCGATTTCTAGCCCTCTGAATCTTTCTTCCTAGGCCACTGTGGGCACCACCCTGACCGCTCCCTCGCTGATGTTGTTCCTCTTGGCCCTTCCATGGTCCTCCTTCGCAATTGCCCCGCCCGGTTTGGATTGCAAAGTTTCGGGCACAGCTCTATGTCTGAACCTGTGGATTTCCCGCTCCACCAACAGGTGAACTTCCTGTCGGCACTGGCAGCTCACTGCTAATCAGATCCAGCCCTCAAAATGCGGGGCAGGGACCTCGGGCAGGCAGCGCGACGCTCTCTCTGCCATCTACCTGAAGTCCGCCCAAATTTAAAATCAGCTCCTTCATCCTCCAAATCACCACAAGCCCTACCACTAAAAAAAAGGCATAAAAATAGATTTTTTTAAAACTCTTACATTTATTACGGCAGAAAATATTGCAAGCAGTTGGGTTGTAGATTGTGGGCATTATAGATATAAGTCTACTTTTTTTTCAAACCAATGTTTTGGCTTCAAAAGAATGCATGCTACAATGCCAACAGTTGAAGATAGCTCGGCACCGGCAAACATTGGCCTTTGGCGGTTACAAACAAAAGGACGTTGTAACAAGCCAGGCAGATTCACAATCCCTTGTTAGCTAATATTTCCAAACATTTATTGTAACACTACCAAGTGACCTTACCTATTTCACACCGCTTTCCTCGGAATAGTGCTGGGCAGGTGCAATTGAAAGGTGTGCTTCTGTTAGTGTGCAAGCACGTTCCTCCGTTAAGGCATGGGTTTGGATCGCAAACAGCAGTTGCTTAAAAGGCAAAGCAATTGAGAGTAACATATTCTTAATGACAAACTGCAGTAACCACCAAAGTTTTTAATTTAATGAATTATGTACTTATGTAAATGATAATGTTTTTCTTTCACTGTACAACTGGCGTAGGACCCTGATTTGCATTTTTAAGCAACCTTTTACACCTCTTTCATGCAGACGAGTGGCTCAACCATTTACAGGCCCACTTGAATATTGCATCAAGTGGGCCTCAGGCATCAAAGGGGTAGCTGAATTTCTACCCTCCTCAATCTCTAACTGGTGGCCACCCAAAACAATCGTCTGTGAGTTAAATTTCTCCCTCATCGTGTCTTTCCTAGTGCAATCAATCATTCTGTAATTTATTCTTGCCTATTGCACTAGGCAAGCTGACCCTTTAACTTCTAAACCCTTCCTCACCCAACTCCTAAGAATCGTCCAGCACTAATGAAGGGAAATATGTCAGAAGATGTATTTCTGTCATTAAAATACCGTATGAGTATATAGCTAATGTCTGACATCACTTCTGCTGAAAAATGCTCGGAATGACAGTGGAAACTGGAGGGGTGGGGATTTCGGAACAGGTCCACACACCATTTACCATTCCTAACCACCCACGCTATGGATGTGAGGGATAGCATTCACTCTACCTGCCACTTCCAGCCATGTGTGTGACGTGCACAGAAAGCTCCTCTCTGAATCAAATATGACTACTCTGCTTTGTTGCAGCTCCCCATGCAGAGCATATAACATTTCTTAACAGTTTTGCTCATTGGGGCTGGATTTTTGGCTTTCCCGATTTCGGGGTGTTAATTGCGGTGGGGCGGTGAAGATACCACCTGAAAAAAGTTTGCGCCCTTGACTGGGAAATTCGGCAAAAAATGAAGATCGGGGGCGTTAAATCAGCCGTTACTCAATGGACTTTGTGCGCCCAAGCCGAAAATTGCAGCGTTAAAAATGTTTTGTTGTTGTTTAGTGCCCTGCAACATAACGTTGTATACAGTATGGTTTTATTTTGGTGGGGGGAGTTTTTGTGACTTTGTTACAGTAAAAGTTATGATACATCATTTGCCATTGGTGTCTTGTGCATCATTCCAACATGACTTTATGGGGGCACATAGCGTGTCTAGTATTAGCTCCATCCCTCAGTTTCCAGCACACCACATTGAGTTTGGATACTTGTTGAGGAGAGTATTGAAGGCTGCCTCCAGAGTGGTGCCGGCATCGGTCTGCCTGTAGGAGATGGCATATCTCTGTCAGCACTTCCTTTCGGAAGTGCAGCCTTCTCACACACTGCTCCTCAGAGAGCTGGAGGTATGAGTGTTGGTGCCTGTAAACCTGTGGGGGGTAAGCCCTCCTCCCCAGACATCTTCGGCCTCTCCTCATCTGCAGGTCAATGAAGAGTTCTTCTTCTAGCTTGACACCGCCCGGCAATAGCATGGAGCATGATGCGCTGGAAAACTAGTAATGACCCCATAAAATTTTTTCACTCATCTTGTAAGGGTACTGTAATGGCAGATAAAAGTGACCTTTGCAAGTCGGAGCTTCACACAGCATGATGCGCGTAACCACTGTAGTCAATGTGATCTGCGATGTACGATCCTCATCCCTCCATTTAAATATGCTGCAATACCACCTGCGTCACCTTGGGAATGCCTGGTTTTTCAGATATTTCCTGGGATGGGCGATAAATGAGGCGTTGGAGCTGAATTTTGCATCCAGGGCGCTAGCGGAGCATTATATGATGATTGACGTAAAAATCCCAGTGAAACTAGAGGTAAGTTTTTGCGTTGCTGCAAACCATGAGCTGAATTTACTGGCAGGGCGCTAAGACCTGGACGCCCGGCATAACGGCCGGCATTTATCGCCACACGGGGGCGCCAACAGAGGCGCAAAAGAGCCGAAAATCCAGCCCATTCATTCGTGCTGGTACACATAACCACAGTGAACATCACTGTTCAGAAGGAGCAGCCACACTTTAAGGTTTGCTGCTCCCTCTTATTCACTGCCCACCTTTGTTAAGTGCATCAGGAACACGTAGTAATTACTTAAATGAGCTGATCTTGCTGAATTTGGCAAAATCAATTCCTCACTTGGCACAGATGAGACATCACGCTAACACAGCAATCTCACCTCGACTTTTGCTGGGATTGAGAGATCATCTCTATTGTTTTTTTTACTATGGGTATAGCTGTGCCTTTTATAACATGGTCTGTTCCACTTCCTTTCAAACTGTCAAAGCATTCAGCCACTGGAATCTGAGCCTTGCCCTCAAGTTCCTGGACTGGAGGAGGAAGTAAATCAGAATTTGCACCTTTATGAGAGCAGGACTTTAGGTCTGCAACGCATTTGGGAAGCAAACTGCAGAGAGGTAGGAGTCTCACATTCCCTCGATGCTCTTTAGTTTACCCTTGAATCTGTCGCATGCCAATCCAGACTGTTTCAAGTGATTGACAGCAACAGCTCCAAATCTGCACTTGATACCTTTAACTCTTTCATTGGTACAGTAATTCTTCCTCAATGATCTCAGAGTGGCACTGAATTATGGCTATTTTTGGGCCTCACAAAGGGATACAGAAGATTAAAAATTGTAATTAAGCGCACATATATATATTTATATATTCTGAAAAATACCTTTATTTTAGGCAAGAAAATAGAGATTATACACACTAGCTATTTTTCGGTCAGAAGAAATGAATCAAAAAAGCTTACCGTTGATGCATGTTGGTGGCTGATAAGGATGTCTGCATTTACATTTATAATAAGGAGGCACAATTATGATTAGGCAGTCTCCATGGCTGCACGGGTTATTTTTACAAGGGTCATTCTCTGAAATAGAATAAATTAAATATGCGAGTAATTGTCTCTTGCTTGAACAGGACCAACTGAACCTATATTTTTATCTGTCCGATTAATTCAACCTAGTCAAACTATTTTAAGGCATTCATTTTATTGCTTTTAAAATTAACATTTGCATTTCACTGCTTCTATTAAGAAACAAAACAAGCATATATCAAAAATGAAAAAAAAACTAAAAGTGGACAACAATAAGGAGAATTGAACGGTAAGCTGAAGAAACAGGAGCAATTTGTATAGGGACACACAATTTTTAGTTTAATGGAGACTGGAGCTATTATATTCAACTCAGCATTACAGCTAGAGTTTCATACCAAGAATAGTGCGTATAATTAGGGCCCTGGCCCAGAAATTCCTCAGGTCATGATTGCAGCTAGAATTGCACCCAACAGTGCGCTTCAACGGTGACCCCACCGGTGTTTGCAGGGCCAGTGAGAGGGCATCTCATTTACTGCAATATGTGTGCACACTAGGTCCATGCAGAAGAAGTTGGTCTCCAGTCGTTTTGGTTAATCCTTGCCACTGGACCAAGCCCTAGCTCTGTCAAGTCCGTGTGGTGGCTGGTGTGCAACGGCCAGCACATGTTAAAAAAATCTGCGCACAGGCATCTTCCACCTTTCAGGATGTAGTTCGGGACCTGGAATATTAGGACCTTCATTGAAACACCTGTGAACTTATCCCTTTTTGGAGGTGGAAGCAAGTCATCCTCGATACGAGGGACTGCCTATAATGATGATCTTATTTAAATGGTATGGGTAGGTGCAAGCCACATCTCCAGCACCCCACTGTCCATGCTTCGAGAAGGCGGGTGTTGCTCAGGCTTCATTGCAACACCATCCTTGTGTTTTTTTTTTACAATTCTCTAAGCAGAGGGGCCAATTTACAACACAAAATTTAAAAATCCTGGTCTTGGAAGGTTCAGGGCCCTTGTCTAACTTTGACCCTGACAAGTGGGGTCCATATACGTCCCTGTGGAGGCTGGTGTGCCCTTTCCCACTCAGCATGCCAGCCTCCTCTAATAGGTCAGGTCCCACTGCAGCCACAAGTGTGGAAAGTCCCCACCTCAACCACCCTGCCTCATGACCATCCTTTACCTTGCAGCTGGTGGGCAGAGGTTCCCACCCTTATCGGGCATTCAAGAAATTCACAAAAATGAGAGAGACCTGGCACGATCTGGTATATTTCAGGTAGTCACCAGCCCCACACTGTCAGAAGCTCTGATGCCTGCCTGTCATCGGGAAGAGGCACAGGGGTGGATGTCATTTTTTCTTTTACAAAATCTCCCTCTACTTTGGAGGCTTGAGGCTGCTCTCTTGGCCTGGATCCCCCTGCCCCCCGCTGCCCCCCCCGCCTCACATGCACCCTTTTGGGTGCTGGTATGTGTTGTTTTAAACAACAAAAAGCTATTTACAAGCTTACAAGCGGAGTATTGTCCCAGATAGAGCACACGAACATAGGCATGCATTCTTTCTCGTGCAGCTTGAACAAGGGATAAGCTGATGGGGCCGCAATTACGTGGGGCAGTAACAGCCATGAGGCGGGGGTTCCTGCATCAGACACGGAAGTCCCACCCCGCAAACTATATTCGGCTTACCGCCCCCGAGAGCAAGTGGAGCGCAAAATATCGCGCTCCAGTTGCGTTTTGGGATGGAAGCCGGACGAAAGGACTCCATGGAGGGCGCAGTCCTACGCGATGGGATGCATAGTTCTGCCGCATACACAGGGCCCTCCCCTTTGTTAAAGGGCCAAGCTGCCGAATCTGCAGGTGGGAAATGGGGCTATCCCTGGACCACCAGGGAGCGGGGTGCCGTGGCAGCAGCTCGGCACACAAGCGGAGTGCCGGGTTGCAAGATTGCGGCACGGACTCCACGATGGAGAATGAAGAAGGCCGCGACCGGTAAGTCGGACAATGTTTTTTCCATTCCCCAACTCCCTTTAAACATTCACCCCGCGAACGGCCTACAGCCGGGTAATGCGCCCCCTGAAGCTGTCGCAGGCATCGCCCAGTGCACCTTCAGGGGCAGTTACTGAATTTTTGTTCAGGGGCGAAAACGGGTCACTGCGCACGGTGATGATGTCAGCACTGTCGGTACAATGGAGCGAGGTGCTACTGGTTACTACCGACACTCAACTCCTGCAAGAGTCGGTAGTGGCGCTGCGCCAGGGCAAAAAGTCATTTGCGCCTAACGGGATGAGCAAATGCCCCGAATTTCTCCCCCTATATCTGTAAACTGTTTTCTTATCAAACTGGATCTGGCATTGCCTTATATGGTGGTCTCCAGCTACTGCACAGTACAGAGACTCACTGTTGTGTATGGAGAAAGAGTCAGACTGAACACTTTGAGCTCAAAGTAAAGTGTGACCTTAGTCTTTTATTGCAGGTCTCCAGAGTGCCTCTCCAACCTGTGAAACCTCCTTAAATACTTGTGCTCCCAAGGGATTATGGGACCCCCTTGGGACTCCAGGGGATGAGCCCTCTGGTGGCTGTACAGAGTAAATACAAGTTTACATATATAACAACACTCCCCCCCCAAAGTCAATAGTGTAACTATTTACAATGTGAGTCGATCTGGGGCCCTTCTTGCCCTGGTTGATCGTCTCGGTGTGAAGGCTACTGTTGTTGAATCATTTGTTGGGCCCTCGCTCGGCTGCTGTGCAGTTGGCCTTGCTGGGCTGCCTGGTGTGTTAGGCCCTACAGGCTGCTGTGGATGATGGATTCTGCTTCGTGGTCAACCGTGGTGCCGGTTGCCACTGGTGTGTATGTTGGGGGATCAAAAAGGTAGGGTCCAAGGTGGGTTGCTCAGGATAGCCTGTGAATCTGAGTTTTATTTGGTCCAAGTGTTTCCGGTGAATGAGTCCATTTCAAAGTTTGACCCGAAACACCCCTGCTCCCCTCTTTGGCCACGACTGTGCCGGGAAGCCACTTGGGACCTTGATTTCACATTTGTGACCTTGCGTGACACATTTGCGCTATCATGGTATGCACTTTGTTGAAGCCGCCTGCTCTCTACCTGTTCATGTAGATCAGGGTGAACTAACAAGAGCCTTGTCTTAAGTACTCTTTTCATGAGCACTTCAGCAGGTGAGATCCCAGTGAGTGAGTGGGGTTTCGTGCAATAGCTAAGCAGGACTCGGGATAGGCGAGTTATCAGTGAGCCTTCAGTTACCCTCTTCAAGCCTTGCTTGATAGTTTGCACTGCTCTCTCTGCCTGACCATTGGACGCTGGTTTAAACGGGCACATGTAACATGTTTGATCCTGTTACGGGTCATGAATTCTTTGAACTCAGCACTGGTAAAACATGGCCCGTTGTCGCTCACCAGGACATCGGGTAGGCCGGGTGTGGCAAACATGGCCCGCAGGCTTTCAGTAGTGGCAGCGGACATGCTAGCCGACATTATCTCACATTCAATCCACTTGGAGTACGCTTCTACAACCACAAGGAACATTTTACCCAAGAACGGTCTGCATAGTCGACGTGTACCCTAGTCCACGGTTTGGAGGGCCAAGACCATAAACTTAGCAGCGCCTCCCTGGGTACATTGCTTAACTGCGAGCATGTATTACATCTGTGAACGCAGGACTCTAAGTCCGCATCGATACCGGGCAATCACACGTGGGATCTGGTTATCGATTTCATTATTATGATGCTTGCGTGGGTACTGTGGAGGTCATTGATGAAGGTGTCTCTGCCCTTCTTGGGGACCACCATTCGATTGCCTCACAGAAGGCAGTCTGCCTGGATAGACATTTCATCTTTGCGCCACTGGAATGGCTTTATCTCGTCCTGCTTTTCCACTGGGACACTGGACCAGCTCCCATGAAGAACACAGCTTTTGACTAGAGATAATAAAGGGTCCTGGCTTGTCCAGGTTTTGATCTGCTGGGCAGTGACGGGTAATTGCTCACTCTCAAATGCTTCCATATAACCATGGCTAGATCTGCGGGCTGTGCCATTTCCACCCCCGTGTTGATCAATGGCAGCCTCCTGAGAGCATCGGCGCAATTTTCTGTGCCTGACTTGTGGCGGATGGCAGAGTTGTATGTGGACAACGTGAGCGCCCATCTCTGGATGCGGACCGATGCGTTGGTATTTATCCCTTTACTCTCGGAAAACGGGGATATAAGTGGCTTATGTTCAGTTTCCAATTCGAATTTTAGCCCAAACAGGTATTGTTGCATTTTCTTTACCCCATAGACACACGCTAACGCTTCTTTTTCAATCATGCTGTAGGCTCTCTCAGCCTTAGACAGACTCCTGGATGCATAAGCAACCGGTTGCAGTTTCCCGAAATCATTAGCTTGTTGCAATACACACCCGACGCCATATGGCGACGCATCACATGCTAGGACCAAACGTTTACATGGATCATACAACACAAGCAATTTGTTTGAGCATAACAATTTTCTCGCTTTTACAAAGGCATTTTCTTGGCTTTTGCTCCAAACTCATTCGCCCCCTTTTCGTAGTAAGACATGTAGTGGTTCTAGCAGTGTGTTGAGACCCGGTAAGAAGTTACCAAAGTAGTTCAGGAGTCCCAGAAACGACCGCAGCTCCGTCACGTTCTGTGGCCTCGGTGTGTTCTCGAGTGCCTCCGTCTTCACGTTGGTGGGCCTGATGCCGTCTGCCGCAATCCTCCTTCCCAGAAACTCCACTTCAGGCGTCAAGAAAACGCACTTCGAGCTTTTTAAGCTGAGCCCCACACGGTTGAGTTGACTAAGAACCTCCTCCAGGTTCTGCAGGTGCTCGACTGTGTTCCGATCTGTGACCAAGATGTCGTCCTGGAAGACCACGGTGTGCGGGACCGACTTCAGTAAGCTTTCCATGTTTCTCTGGAATATCGCCGCCACCGATCGGATTCGAAACTGGCATCTGTTATAAACAAAAAGACCTTTGTGCATTTGGATGCAGGTGAGGGCCTTCGATGATTCCTCCAGTTCCTGCGTCATGTCGGCTGAAGTCAGATCCAGCTTCGTGAACGTCTTTCCTCCCGCCAGCATTGCAAAGAGATCATCAGACTTTGGTTGTGGGTATTGGTCCTGCAGGGAGAAACGATTGATAGTTACTTTGTAATCGCCACAGATTCTGACGGTGCCATCTCCCTGTAGGACTGGGACGATAGGACTGGCCCACTCATTGAACTTGATCGGGGAAATGATGCCCTCTCTTTGCAGCCGGTCTAGGTCGATCCCCACCCTTTCTCTCATCATGTACGGTGCTGCTCTCGTCTTGTGATGGATGGGTCGCACCCCCGGAATTAGGTGGATCTGCACTTTTGCTCCTTGGAATTTCCCGATGCCCATTCAAACAGCGAATGGAATTTGTTTAAGACCTGGGCACATGAAGTGTCGACAGTGGGCGATGGTGCTCGGATGTCGTCCCAGTTCCAGCGTATCTTTCCCAGCCTGCTCTTGCCGAGCAGCGTGGGACCATTGCCCGTTACCACCCAGAGTGGTAGTTCGTGCACCGCTTGATCGTAGGAGATCTTTACAGTATAACTGCCGATTACAGGAATCAGTTCTTTCGTGTAAGTTTCGTGCGAACTGGAGTTAAGACTGGCCTAGAGGCCGTATTGCACCACAACCTTTCGAAAGTCTTTTTGCCCATGATGGACTGGCTCGCGCCCGTGCCCAGCTCCATTGACACCAGGAGTCCATTCAGTTGAACATTCAGCATTATCGGGGGGACAATTCATGGTGAATGTGTGCACCCCATGTACCTCTGCCTCCTCGATCTGAGGCTCTGGTTCGTCATGATCCTCCGTGGATCTGTCCTCCTCTGCAACATGACAATTTGCAGGTTTAACAAGCTTTGCAGCTCGCTTGCATACTCGTTGGAGGTGTCCCATTGTTCCATAGCCCTTGCAAACGTACTCTTTGAATCGGCATGAATGGAAACGGTGATCACACCCGTAGCGCCAACAAGGTGTTAATGGCCTTGCATTCATCACCCTTGATGGTGGGCTCTTAGACATCTGCGGACGTGCAGCTGCAGGTATGTGTGACCTGCTCTTTACGTTACAATTCGAAAACAACATCACTTTATTCACAGTACTTGTAGCAGCACTTCTGTGCTGAGAGATTTGCTTCGTATTCTCACTGGTGGCAATGAACGCCTGGGCTATCACTATGGCCTTACTCAAAATTGGGATCTCTACAGTCAAATGTTTGCGAAGTATGGTTTCGTGGTCAATGCCAAGTACGAAAAAGTTTCTGAGCATGTGCTCCAAATGTCCTTCAAATTCGCAATGTCCTGCAAGGCGTCTTAATTCGGCGACATAACTTGCCACTTCCTGGCCTTCAGACCTTTTATAGGTGTAGAACCGGTACCTCACCATCAGAACGCTTTCCTTCGGGTTCAAATGCTCTCGGACCAGTGTGCACAAATCATCGTACGATTTCTCCGTGGGTTTCGCTGGAGTGAGCAGATTCTTCATGAGGCCATACGTTGGTGCCCCACAGACGGTGAGGAGGATTGCCCTTCGTTTGGCAGCGTTCTCTTCCCCATCTAGCTCGTTGGCCACGAAGTATTGGTCGAGTCGCTCCACAAAAGTTTTCCAATCATCTCCCTTCGAGAATTTCTCCAGGATGCCCACTGTTCTCTGCATCTTTGGGTTCGCTATCTGTATCTCGTCGCCAGTTGTTGTATATGGAAAAAGAGTCAGACTGAACACTTTGAGCTCAAAGTAAAGTGTGACCTTAGTCCTTTTATTGCAGGTCTCCAGAGTGCCTCTCCAACCTGTGAAACCTCCTTAAATACCTGTGCTCCCAAGGGATTATGGGATCCCTTGGGACTCCATAGGATGAGCCCTCTGTGCAGTGTAAATACAAGTATACATACTTTCTTCAACATACATTAAAAATCTTGCATGCAAGATCCCATGTCCTTGCTGTAGTAAACATAACCCTTCCAGTCTCTAGTCATTCTTATGATCAACATAACATTCTTATGATCAACATAACAAAAGGACCGAGACAGGCTATGTGAGTGGGCAAAAATTTGGCAGATGGAGTTTAATGTTGGAAAGAGTGAGGTCATGCACTTTGGCAGAAAAAAAAATCAAAGGGCAAATCATTATTTAAATGGGGAAAGATTGCAAAGTGCTGCAGTACAGCAGGACCTGGGGGTACTTGTGCATAAAACACAAAAGGATAGTATGCAGGTACAGCAAGTGATCAGGAAGGCCAATGGAATCTTGGCCTTTATTGCAAAGGGGATGGAGTATAAAAGCAGGGAAGTCCTGCTACAGCTATACAGGGTATTGGTGAGGCCACACCTGGAATACTGCGTGCAGTTTTGGTTTCCATATTTATGATAGAATATACTTGCTTTGGAGGCAATTCAGAGAAAGTTCACTAAGTTGATTCTGGAGATGAGGTGGTTGACTTTTGAGGAAAGGTTGAGTAGGTCGGGCCTCTACTCATTGGAATTCAGAAGAATGAGAAGTGATCTTATCGAAATGTATAAGATTATAAGAGGGCTTGACAAGGTGGATGCAGAGAGGATGTTTCCACTGATGTGCGAGACTAGAACTAGAGGGCATGATCATAGAATAAGGGGCCACCCATTTAAACAGAGATGAGGAGAAATTTCTTCTCTCAGAGGGTCGTAAATGTGTGGAATTCACTACTCAGAGAGCTGTGGAAGCTGGGACATTGAATAAATTTAAGACAGTTTCTTAAACGATAAAGGGATAAGGAATTATGGGGAGTGGGCAGGGAGGTGGAGCTGAGTTCATGATCAGATCAGCCATGATCTTATTAAATGGCAGAGTAGTCTCGAGGGGCCATATGGCCTACTCCTGATCCTATTTCTTGTGTTCTTATAACGAGCTCAATTTTTCCCAATGCCGATTTTTGGCATTTTGAAGAGTTATGCCCTTTTTTTTTGGCCCGACTGCTCCAAAACAATAACGTGCAAGTTTCCCCGTTCTATTTTTTGAAATTGGCACCGCGCAGGCTGTCTTTTAGAATCAGTGGGTGGAGCCTAATGTCTGCACCGAAAAAATGATGCCTCTTCTGCCCTTTCTGCGCATGCATGAAAAAAAATGAAGTTTTTGACGTGATTGTTATGGGCGTGCATGCCCAGTACAGCTCCCAGTCTGCATTCGGCCATTTTTAAAGAGTCAGTTGTGTGTGAGAACTTTAATTCTCATTGGAAAAATCAGAGTTGCAATACAATGTGCAAAGTGGCTCAAAGACCAAGAATTTCTCACAGGATGAAGTCGAGTCACTGGTTATTGTAATTGAGGCCAGATGGCACGAGCTGGACACCAGCAGAGGTCATATAAAAGTTTCACCAAAAGAAATGAAGAAACGCTGGAACCAACTTGCAGAAGATTGCTGTGCAATGGTGACCACCCCGAGGTCTGGAGGCCAGTGTAAAAAGAAATGGCAGGACCTTGATCAAGTAGTTAGTGTAAGTAATATTTTCATTTATTCAATGTAATTGCAATTGTAAATGTGACCATCTGTATATGTCCCACTCAGCAGAAAGACACATACTCTAAAAAGTTATATTTTCATCTTTGCAGAGGAAGGTGGCACACAACAAAAGGGGAAGAACTCGAACAGGAGGAGGCCCGGCAAATCTGCACCCACTGATACACTTGGAAGAGAGGGTCGCTGCTTTGATGGGTCCTGCCTGGAGAAAAGCAATCACCACTGCACAAGCTGGGCCCACACTCGAGGGAGAGGGTAAGTCCTGCAAATTCCACAGTCTGGCTTTGCTAAGTGTTAAGCACTGTTAATCTAGCCGTGGTTCGGTTCATGGGGATGTCTCCGTCAGCTACGCTTCAGTTGATGCATGTGCTATCATTCATTGTGGTCCTTCAAATCAGCCTGCTGCCTGCGCTGTGTGAACCTACTCATGCCACCCTGCCCTCTCCTCTGTTACTAACCATTTGCCTGTTCTGTTAGATTTTGCAGAACTTGAGGCCAACCCTGAGGAGGCTGAAGCCGATGCAGAAGAGGATTCAGATGAGCCTGAAGAGGAGAACATCTTCCAATCCCACCTTCCAAACCAGGAGCATGGGGGTGAGGGGGAAGAGCAGGGGGAGGGCCCCCACTGTTATACTCGCTCTGCAGGAGGTGCAGGTGCTGCCCTTTGAGGTGCCAGGCCCTTTCCTGAGTGGTATGAGTGTTGGGACATTCCATAGTTTCTCACAGTCCGAGGCTGGAGATTGCAGTAGGGTGCAGTGAGGCACACCCAGGGCCCCACCATCCGAGGCTACGGATCCCAGTGGCATTGCTTCAAGATGCCAATGGTCCTCTCAATTATGCTGTGCATCACAATGTGCGACATGTTGTATTCCCGGTCAGCTTCCGTCTGGGTTACGCATAGGGGTGCCATGAGCCAGGTGGCAAGGACGCACCCTTTGTCCACCAGCAGCCAGCTCTGCTCTTCTGGCTGCTTCTGAGACATGGCAGATATAGCGCTCTCACATAGGATGAACGCATCATGGGTGCTCCCAGGATATCTTGCATCAACTGACATGATGCGATGCATGTCGTCACACACGAGCTGCACATTAACGGAGTGGAAGCCTTTTCTGTTCCTGTACATCTCGGAATCCTCCAAATGTGCTTGCAAGGCGATGTGGGTACAATCAATGCAGCCCTGTACCTTTGGGAAGCCAGCAATCCTGGAGACACCCACAGACATTTTACGCATTGCCTGAGCGGTCAAGGAAAACTTTATGTAGTCATTGTTCCAGGCATATATTACAGCAGTCACCTGCCGAATGCAGATGTGTTGCATGTTGAGAAATGGCGCACATATCCCCAGTTGTGGCCTGGAACGATCCAGATGCCTAGAATGAAAGTGCAGCTATAACCTTCACTTCAACTGACAAAGCGGTCCTCCTGATGCTGCAGTTTGCAGGTCTGCTTTTACTAACTCACAGATCTCGGTTACAATTTCTTTGTGGAAATGCATCCTTCTTACACAGTCTGCAGCAGCCTAAATATACTTGACATGGGTAAGGCCTCTTGCCCATCATCCTACGTGCTCTGAGGTTCCTCATGCGATGACGTTGAATCAATCGTCTCCTCCACAGCATCATCAGGCAAAAGGCTTGCACGAGGCATGGCATTGTCAATATTATCCCCATAATTAAATTGTATCTTTGCAAGAAGCTCAAAACAGAAGGACAAGAAGTTAAAGCATCTTTTCTCTCTCTCTCCCCAAGGTCGATGCCCTATTGTGGACCACACCCAGGTCTGCACATGTGCAATAGGCTTGCTTAGAACAGGAAACTACACATTCAAATGAGGACATTTGGGGCAATGAAGCCTAATGCAATTCTTTAATTTTAGATTTTTTTTCCAAGTGCCACCCCACCACCGACCAAATGTCTCCTCACCGGGTTCGAGGGTCGGCTGGCAGAATCACTCCCTCGCCCAGACACAGGAGCTCGGCAAACAACCCCACCCCTCCTGGCTTCTTTTGAAGCTGCTGCATAGTGTAAGACTTCTCATGTCTTTAGTTTGGCTTCCGCCCCCCTGCCCCCCACCCCCACCCCCTTTCCTTTGAAGCCGCGCCTTGAGCCCGTGTCTGGGCGAGGGAGCGATTCTGCCGGCCGACACTCCGACCCTCGAGCCTGGTGAGGAGATGTTCGGTGGTGGCATGGCACTTGGAAAAAAATCTAAAATTTAAAAATTGCATTAGACTTCCAGTTTCTCAGTTTTAAGTTTGAAAAAATTAAGCTTCACGATGCATATTTAATGTGTTCTTTACTCCCTCCGAAACTTCGCATAAAAACAATGGCATCTTTCTACACCGATTTTTTGATGTGCGCTGGTTTTTCTTAAGTGCCCAGGTGGTTTTTTGAGAGTGGTCACATATGCTGTCCTAGGAAAAATGTAAGTTGGCCAAACTTGCATAAATCTGAAAAACTGACGCAGACATTAGGTTACATGACACAAAAAAAACCTAACCTAAAAATATCATAACTAATTGAATTACGCTAGCGCACAAACTTTGGGGAAACTTGGATATTATAACTTAGGCCAAAAAAAGCGGCACGCGCCAAAAAAACGGCGCAGATAACTGGGGAAAATTGAGCCCAACATTTGTAATCTAAACATTCTTATTATGAACGATGCTGAGCTCTTTTTCCGCCACCTTTGCCTCCATGCCTACTTCTTCGGCCAGGAGTCTTCCCCATGCAAAGCTGACCCTTTCTCGCACTTTCAAAATTCTCGCTCTACCCAGACCCCTCCCTCTGGCCTCTTACCCTCTCTAGATTTTTTCATTGCAAACTGCCAATGGGAAATCGGCCGTCTCAATTTCTCTGCTCTCTTCAATCACTCCACCCTACCCCACTCTGAACTTGCAGCACTCTGCTCGCTCAGATCCAACCCCAACCTTGTCATTAAACCTGCTGACCAGGGTGGTGCTGTTGTTGTTTGGTGAACTGACCTCTACCTTGCAGAGACTGATCGACAACTCTCTGATACATCCTCCTACCTCCCACTGGACCATGACACCGCCACTGAACATCAAGCCATCATTTCCCAGACCGTCACTGACCTCATCTCCTCTGGAGATCTTCCCTCCACAGCCACCAACCTCATAATTCCCCAACACCGCACAGCCCACTTCTACCTCCTTCCCAAGATCCACAAACAGGACTGCCCCGGTAGAGCCATTGTTTGAGCCTATTCTTGGCCCAGAGAACTTACATCTTCCTATCTCGACTCTATTTTTTCTCCCCTTGTCCACTCCCTTCTATAATGGCAGCTGGTCATGACTATGCCATTCACACCCTATCCAGATTAAACTTTTTCTGACTTCTGTCATTACCATTTCAATTCGGCCATCATCCGTTTTGTCTCTTTAATCTCTCCTGCCTTCCACCCTATCACAGACCTTCCCTTTTGTTCTTTCTTCCCCTCCTCCTTTCAGTGCTTAAGAACGTGCTCTTTTCAAACATTCGGCAGTTCTGACGTAGGGTCGTCGACCGGAAACATTAACTCTGTTTCTCTCTCCACAGATGCTGCCTGACCCGCTGAGATTTCCAGCATTCTCTGTTTTTATTTCAGATTCCAGCATCCGCAGTATTTTGCTTTTATATCCGTGGTCTACTTTGATTGCGAACACATACTTTTGCAAGGGTAAAGCAACTCTGTCATCTTTCTCGCTCTGTCGCAATTGACTGTTGCTTGGCTACCTCCCTCGTGTACCAATAGTATGATGTACCAGCCTCCAGAATTAGTTTAGGTCCCACATGGGTCAGGAGACCAGGAACTCCCTGGCCCTATTCCTTCCATGTCACGTGCCTTGTAAGGTGCAGTCTTACAAGATCAAACGGGAAATCCCAGGTTTGGTTGGGACCTGCGCTATCTATGTCTCGGCCTATTTCCGAGCCATTCTTCTGAACTCCTGTTGAAGTTAGGGCAGGAGTCTGCCAGAAGGATCAAATAAATTTGACCCCATTGTTCTTATGAAGTGACCTATGTGGAACAAAAGCATAATCTAAAAACTCACTGGGGGGCAGGGGGTAGGGGACAACTTTGCAAAAGAAAAGCCTTATTGTTTGTAAAATTCTTAACTAAGCTAATCTCTGCAGCTTTTCCTAGATGGACTTAGCCATGAGGGCAAGCAATCATTAAGATGAATATATATAATAGCTTTTATATAAATAAAAATGTGAACTTTTATCAAACTTCTATTATCCCAAGGATATTAATTTTAATGGCAGCCTTTCCCAACGATTAAATGTTTTTTCCTAACTCTGTTGTGATAACTGCTAAGGTAACTGGTCTCTGAGGAATAGGTCACTATGCAATGTGGACTGAATATTTCTGTTTTTATTCCTCACATATACTTCTAGCAACTGTACAATGAAAATTACTTAATGGTAAATAAATTTTTTTAACTGTCCTATAGAGTAACGCAGTTAAGATGATTAATTTTGTCCGATTATAATATTACTAAAATTGTAATTGGTAAGTTGAATGGCTATTTGTAACAAGCAATGGACACATATTGTAGCGCTAAAATTTATCATTGGAAAACATTAAGTTACCTATATCACATAAGGTTCCATTGTACAGGGGTGGGCAATGACATTTGTAGCCATCTTCTTTCAGTTCACAGATTGCTCTATTTCGGCAAGGATTTGGAGAGCAGTTATCTGAAAGGATCATAAGCAATTATTTTGAGGCTTTATCCCAAAAAATACTGCAGATTAATTTTAATAAATGTACAATTGTTACAGATTAGGATTTTCCCACACCAATCGAATAACCATTCCTGTAAATGGTCCATTGTCCCCTTTGATCCGAAAGCTATACCATTTTCTATACAGTATAATTGCAGAGACATATCCTGAAGGTTAATAGTGTCTTAAATTCTTCCCCACCTTCAAATAAAGCGCTACCCATCCTAGAGCATTTCAACACACCCAACTGTTTTGCCTTTAATTACCACCTGATAATCAGCGCAAAATAAGTGCACAAAGAGGGGTGTAATGTACGCTCATAGGTTTGTAGAGCTGTTGAGTTGGGAGTAGCTTAGCCAGTCACGTGATATTCACAAGACTCAATAAAACCCCAGTCAGTTAGATTCAGGGAATCCACGATGAGGCAGGTGGTTGTGATTCTGGTGGATGAACTGGTAATGTGTAGTGTGATTGTTAAACCTTTTGCTAATAAACCAATTAGTTCTCAATAGCAATGTGTTGGTATAAATTCTTAAGCAAAAAACCCATGAAACAATTACATTACAAGGATCAAGAACACTTATAATTCTCAGATGCTGGTCTTTAAATCCCCCAAAAATTCATGTTCACAAGATCACAGGATACATACAGAGTAGGAAGACCATTCAGTCTATCTTAATTCATCCATCCAGAGACATTCCGAAATCCCCCCATTGCAGCATCTAATTGTTTCTTAAATTATTCTAAGGTTTTGGTCTCCATCACTATCTGCAAGTCCATTCCAATCATTCTTTGCATAAAGAACTTCCTGATTTAAGTACTAAAATTACTGTTCACTAGTTTAAACCTGTGTCCCCTTGTCATACTCTCACAGTTTAATTTAAAGCTGTACTCCAGATTTACCTTTTAAATTTCGTTAACTATCTTATGCACTGATCTGGAGTTTACGCTCGATTGTGGTTTTTTTTGGCGCAATTCCCCTGATATCGACGCAAAAGAATGCGGAATTTTGAGTGCAAATTATGTTCAGCGCAACTTGAGTTTCCGCGATCCTTTGCGCTAGTTTTTAAAACATCGTGTTAGAAGCACACAGAACTGGTCATGCCCCCAGGGTGAATTAATCACCATTGGGAGTTTCTGCTCATTGTGCTGGTTTGCAGGCCTTCGAGGAGGCTCCAAAAATTAAGCTGAAACTTTTGGGCGCAAGGACTAAAGGCACATTTTGAAAGGTTTTGAAAAAAAGTTTTTCTTTAAATTAGTACGGAACTGATTGTTGTACCCCAAATCTAACCCAAAAATAGTTTTGTAGATTTTTAAAAAGAAATTTTTAGTCATTTAAAATCGAGTTACTCACAGGTGGTGGATGAACACTATGATAAATCCATTTTCGGCTGTGTTCATCAAACTGCACCAAGTTACCACTCTTAAATATATCAAGGAATATTTTTAAAACAACATGTAAAATTACATTTTAAAACGCTTTCCGATTGCGTTGGTTCATGGCAGATTTTGTGTTTGATGATATGCAAATAAGTTTGACGAGAATTTTATTGGTTTGGCTATGTAGTCCCACATTATGTCAGCTTTGTTGATTGTTGCTTTGCATTGATTGGGCAGGTTGGACATCAAGTTTATGAAGCTTCTCTTTCAATTCCATCCTTCGCTCTTTCAGGCTATTTTACTTCCTATGCATTGAACTTTAGATTTCTTTTCATTAAGTTTTCCCACCAATTTCTGCCCATTAACGTATCTTATTTAACTCATTCTGTAATTTCTGGATTGACTCCTTAAACTAGAAAATGGACTTCACATGCCTTAATTTGTGGGATACTTATGAACCCATAACTATAGCTGAAAAGCACTGCAAGGTTCATCTTAATTTGTGTACAAAAAACAAATAACTTGTGTACAAATCACAAATAACTGATCTCCGAACTTCACTCCATACTACTAAGGTGAGTATGATCTTTTGCTGATTAATGCAGATTATTGTCTGACTGAGTCTCCATTATCTCCATTATCCGGAACCCTCGGGACCTGGCCTGTTCTGCATAAGGGATTTTTCTGGGCGAGGGGTGGTCACCTTAAATTGGATGGTACAGGCACTGAGCAAGGGAATATTGGGGCTGGCTGGCTTGGGGCTGGGAGTGCGGCAGAGAGATCATGAGGGTGGTGGTGGATCACGGGGTCAGGCCAGCGATTGCGAGAGTCGGCAGCGAGGAAGGACTTCAATTTGTTCATGTCGGAGTTCTGCGCATGCGCCACCTAATGGCCGGGAATGGTTCTGGATGAGGGGTTGTTCTGGATTAGAGAGTTCTGGATAAGGAAGGTTCAACCTGTAGCAGCATTTCAGAATGATCTTCGTGTGGCTCCTGTCTAATATCTTTGGCAATCATTTCTAAGCTACCTGTTTATAATAAAATGGTCAGACTCAATATTAAGACACACACATGCATTATGAACATGCATTTAGCAATTAAAAAATTTTAGCAGGACCCATTTGTTCAAATTATTGTGTTCTAAAATTAACGTTAGTGCCAACTAAATATTAATTAAGTTTTGTAGCACTAAAACCAAGCATTAAAATCACTTACTTGTCTCGTAACTCTGATAGTCAGTTTCATCACTGAAATTATAATCTTCAGTTCCAGCATTCACATCTTCACAGTCAGTTCCATTACTCAAAATCTTGTAGTCATTTCCATTATTCAAGTTAGAGCTGTGACATTTGCGGCCTGTTGGTATTGGTTGGCGGATGCCGTCAGTTTGGCAAGGATTGACTTTGCAATTGATTTTTCGTAAAAATCAAACAATAATGACCACAAATTGTCTTGGGGACTGAGATACAATGCCGGTTTAAAAGGGATGCAAGAGGTGAAGTCAGAAAATTTAACAGGACCTGGAAATACCAGGTCTCCGTCCGGAGCAGTTGCCAAAAGGAATTTCCTCTGGGGGCAATGGACATCTGTCCTTTAGAGGTTCATGTTGTTAACAGAGGTGACTCCCACTCTTGAACATCCAGTGACCTGGTTGCCAGAAGGATGGCAGCATCCAGACTCTTGGAGGGGCACAGATGGGGCAAATTATGCATAAACTATGGTGGTAACTCGCTTGCTTTAGTGATACTGCCCTTCTGTATGACTCAGAGAGATGGACCATATACAGTAGACAACTCAACTCGCTGGAGAAATACCACCAGCGCTGCATCCGCAAGATCCTGCAAATCCCCTGGTTGGACAGACGCACCAACGTTAGTGTCATGTATGTACATGCTGTTTGTAGCCACCAGATGGTGTCATTGTTGGAGGCCACTGAGCAGCACGCACATGGTGCTGCTCTGGTATTAAAGGCCAGCCATTTTGTGAGTCAGGCACTTTGGGCCGTAACAAAGCAGAAGCAAGGTTGTACCTTGCTTAGTTAAACAGTACTCAGTTTGAACCTTTATTGCATACATAACATTTAGTGTCCTTGATCAGGCCAACATCCCCAGTATCAAAGCACTGACCACAATCGACCAGCTCCATTGGGCGGGCCACATCGTCCGCATGCCCGACACAAGACTCCCAAAGCAAACACTTTGGTACATCAGTCTTTGAAGGTTAGCATGCAGGTACAGCAGGCGGTTAAGAAAGCAAATGGCATGTTGGCCTTCATAGCGAGGGGATTTGAATACAGGGGCAGGGAGGTGTTGCTACAGTTGTACAGGACCTTGGTGAGGCCACACCTGGAGTATTGTGTACAGTTTTGGTCTCCTAACTTGAGGAAGGACATTCTTGCTATTGAGGGAGTGCAGCGAAGGTTCACCAGACTGATTCCCGGGATGGCGGGACTGACCTATCAAGAAAGACTGGATCAACTGGGCTTGTATTCACTGGAGTTCAGAAGAATGAGAGGGGACCTCATGGAAATGTTTAAAATTCTGACGGGTTTAGACAGGTTAGATGCAGGAAGAATGTTCCCAATGTTGGGGAAGTCCAGAACCAGGGGTCACAGTCTGAGGATAAGGGGTAAGCCATTTAGGACCGAGATGAGGAGAAACTTCTTCACCCAGAGAGTGGTGAACCTGTGGAATTCTCTACCACAGAAAGTAGTTGAGGCCAATTCACTAAATATATTCAAAAGGGAGTTAGATGAAGTCCTTACTATTCGGGGGATCAAGGGTTATGGCGAGAAAGCAGGAAGGGGGTACTGAAGTTTCATGTTGAGCCATGAACTCATTGAATGGCGGTGCAGGCTAGAAGGGCTGAATGGCCTGCTCCAGCACCTATTTTCTATGTTTCTATGTTTTCTATGTAACACGCTACTTGGAACTCCTACACGGAAAGCGAGTCCCAGGTGGGCAGAGGAAACATTTCAAGGACACCCTCAAAGCCTCCTTGATAAAATGCAACATCCCCACCGACACCTGGGAGTCCCTGGCCAAAGACCATCCTAAGTGGAGGAAGCGCATTCCGGGAGGGCACTGAGCACCTTGAGTCTCGTCGCCGAGAGCATGCAGAAATCAAGCGCAGACAGCGGAAGGAGCGTGCGGCAAACCAGACTCCCCACCCACCCTTTCCTTCAAGCACTGTCTGCTCCACCTATTACAGAGACTGTAATTCCCACACTGGACTGTTCAGTCACCTAAGAACTCACTTTTAGAGTGGAAGCAAGTCTTGCTCGATTTCGAGGGACTGCCTATGATGATGCTGGTTGTCCAAATGACCTTTTATTTTATATTTTTTTGTGGGCTTATTTACAATAAAACAGATGGCAGAATCATCATTACCAAATACTCAGGCGTGTCAGCTCATCACTCAATATTGAAGAAATGGCTAGAATTTCCATAAAACCCACCACTGCCGGATTGCTGCCCAAAAGATCGCTAAGATTCTTAAATTAATGCCGTCGAAAAATTGCACAAAAAAAGGAAAAAATACCGCCCGGCGAGAAAATGAATCTTACACGCGCATTCTTGCCGCTTGTAAGAGAAAATTTTCGCATTGCGGGTACCCGTGATCCTGGGCAAATTGGACGGTTCTTAACCAGAATGAGCGATAATTATTCAAATTTAGACCGAGGCTGCAGTTGGGCCTGAGGAGCGGAGAAAACACAAAAAATATTTTTTCCAAGAAACAAAAAATAAAAAATCAGGAAACATTCTCAAGACCCTTTTTAACTTTATCGCTGTAAAAGAATTTTAAAAGAGTTATAAAAAACCCTTTAACTTACCGTTCTTTGCAGGGTTACTCAACTACCGCCCAGCTCTGGCTGCTTTTCATGGGCGTTTTTTAAAATCTTACCTACGGGTCACTGCTGAGCCCAAATTTGGGCGGTAGCGGTTTTTTCGGCGGTGCACGCCGACGGTCTCCTCCCCAGCGATATTTTGAAACCGTCGGCAGAACTCTGTGAAATGGAGTGGAAATTGTTCCTGGGTGGTTTTCCACCAAAAACGAGCAGTACCGCCGAGAAAACCGGAATAAATGGAGTGGAAATTCTAGCCCTATAAATTTGTTGTCCTCAAAAATAATGGGCAATAGCGTTGCTCATCTTGACAGGGGAAAGAAATCAAAATGGTAATTAAATATACATCTATATCTTATGTATATGTCTATATATCACAATCTTGCCAACCATTTTAGACTGCCATTATACAAATATATTTGAGTTGCTGCAAAGCAGAATACAAAGCACATCAAGGAAAAAGCATGAGTACAATCTAGAAGATAAGGCCAAACTGACTCCCAACTGCACTAAATCTGGGAAGTCTATAAGGTTTGGAAACTTTATGTGGTGAGGTCAATGCCTACTGGTCTGTATGTGCAAATCAATATCTGCCCTGTTTCCAGCACTGTCCTCAGTGTCACTGTTCCCTGGATTCTGGATAGGTCCCAGCGGATTGGAAAACCCCAACTGTAACACCCCTATATAAGAAAGGAGGGGGACAGAAAGCAGAAAACTATAGGCCAGTTAGCCCAACATCTGTCGTTGGGAAAGTGCTGAAGTCCATTATTAAGGAAGCAGTAGCGGGACATTTAGAAAATTATAATACAGTCAAGCAGAGTCAGCGTGGTTTTATGAAAGGGAAATCATGTTTGACAGATTTGCTGGAGCTCTTTGAGGATGTAACAAGCAGGGTGGATAAAGGGGAATCAGTAGATGTTGTGTATTTAGATTTTCAGAAGGTGCCACATAAAAGGTTACTGCACAAGATAAGAGCTCACGGGTTAGGGGTAATATATTAGCATGGATAGAGGATTGGTTAACTAACAGAAAACAGAGAGTCAGGATAAATGGGTCATTTTCAGGTTGGCAAACTGTAATTACTGGGATGTCGCAGGGATCAGTGCTGGGGTCTCAACTGTTTACAATCTATATTAATGACTTGGATGAAGGGACCGAATGTAATGTAGCCAAATTTGCTGATGATACGAAGATGGGTGGGAAAGCAAGTTGAGAGAAGGACGCAAAGAATCTGCAAAGGGGATATAGATAGGCTACGTGAGTGGGAAAACATTTGGCAGATGGAATATAATGTGGGAAAATGTGAGGTTATCCACTTTGGTAGCAAAACTAAAAAAGCTAATTGTTATTTAAAGAGATTACAAAATGCTGTGGTACAGAGAGATCTGGAGGTCCTTGTACATGAAACACAAAATGGCTGTTTGCTCCCTGAGGAGCATAAGATAGCGTCCTACCTTCCTTCTTCAGCCCTGCCCAGACCTCTCAGTCCCATTGTGCTAGGGTGTATCTCTGTCTACTGCCAGCACAATGGTACAGGCACCTCTGTTGCAGGTGCGGATTGCCAGCTCTGACTATAGAAATTGTCCCAATCCTGCAATTTGGAATTGGGTCAGCATCTTGGGAAGCCCACTGTGATGAACTTCTTGCAGCAGAGCTGGAACCCTGGATATTCGGGCAATGGTGTTTAAGATGACTCACTTCTTCAGATTGCTATGTTATTAAAATTGCAACTGATGCCTAAAATGGGCACTTGCACTAAATAGGTAAGAAGCACATTCTAAATAATACTCAACATCATAAAAAGCCAGATACCTGTCTCAGTAATCTCACAATCCGTTCCATTGTGTATGTTCGAGCAGTAGCACTTGTAGCCGGTTTGCGTTGATTCACAAGTTCCACCATTCTGGCAAGGATTTGGTGTGCAGTTATCTGAAATAACCATACAGCCATGCAGGTACAGCAAGTAATTAGGAAGGCAAATGGAATGTTGGTCTTTATTGCAAAGGTAATGGAATATAAAAGTAGGGAAGTCCTAATACAACTGTATAGTGTGTTGGTGAGACCACACCTGGAGTGCTGCGTACAGTTTTGGTCTCTTTATTTAAAGAGACATATACTTGCATTGGAGGCAGTTCAAAGAAGGTCCACGAGGTTGATTCCTGAGATGAAGGGATTGTCTTATGAAGAAAAGTTGAGCAGATTGGGCCTATACTCATTGGAGTTTAGAAGAATTAGAGGTAATCTTATAGAAACATATAAGATTCTGAGGGGGCCTTACAGGGTAGATGCAGAGAGGATATTTCCCCTTGTGGGGGAATCTAGAACTAGGGGACATAGTTTCAGAATAAGGGGTCGCCCATTTAAACGGAGATGAGGAGGAATTTCTTCTCTCAGAATGGTCGTCAATCTTTGGAATTCACTACCCCAGAGAGCTGTGGAGGCTGGGTCATTGAATATATTTAAGATAAAGATAGACAGATATTTGAAAGATAAGGGAGTCAAGAGTTATGGGGAGCGGGCAGGGAAGTGGAGTTGAGGCCAAGATCAGATCAGCCATGATCTCATTGAATGGCAGAGCTCGAGGGGCCAAATGGCCTGCTTCTGCTCCTATTTCTTATGTTCTTATATTCTTATGTTCTAGTGTCATTCCTGGCTCCACCACTCAGTGCCACTCTACTCCTACCTGATGCTGCTGAACTGAAAAATTGAATTCTGACGTGGGCATGAATTCTTGCCATAGTTTTTCAGTATCAGGAATTACTGCCCACAGAGTTCTAATTCTGGAGCAGCAACAGCATCTGGTAGGAGCTGGGGGTGGCAGTAATGGAGAAGGGAAGAAAAGGTGCAATATGAGTGGGAAGATTATAATGATGTGAAGGGAAATGGAACTAAGAGTGTCAGCATGAATTATGTTGTACAGTACGAGCATACCAGTGCTTAATAGTTTATTTAAATAGAAGAGTAAAGAATTTGATACACATGTGCTAAATGTTTGCACGCTTGTTTCTCATGGTGTCATTTCCAGGCCAAGGCTTATTTTGTCTGATCATTGTGGATTATTGGCTGCATTATTTCAATGATATCCCACCCAGTGATATCCTACCAATACCTAAAACCGAGCTAACCTCAAGATTCTTGGATAAACAGCTTTGCTTATCCGAAGGCTAGCTCATACATGAGAAAACACGTAATTACAAACAAACATAGCTTATTGATATGGTTTGCTGAGAAATAAGAGTGTTGTTATTGTTGCTGTCTGATCTTCTGATATTTCCAGTCTAATACTGTATGGGATAATTCCTAAGCTAAATACTCGCGGCAAAATCAATCAATATACACTGTATATAGCTTCCTCCTGTTTTAACTCATCCTCACACATTATAAAAACATAGAAAGAAACATAGAAATCTACAGCGCAGAAGGAGGCCATTTTGGCCCATCGTGTCCGCGCCGGCCGACAGAGCCACACGACCCTCGGTCAGCAGCCCTGAAGGTCACATATAAATCTATGAACAATGAATAATGGTGGAAAGGTAAAGAGCATCCGGCCCAACCAGTCCGCCCCACACAACTGCGACACCCCCTTGCACCGCAACATTCTACACTCCACCCCAACTGGAGCCATGCAATCTCCTGGGAGAGGCAAAAAAACATAAAAACCCAGACCAATTGGGGAAAAATAATCTGGGAAAATGAACAGGCTTTTAGCAAATATAAAATTATTTCAATAAAGGCCTGATAATCCTGAGGTGGGAGAGGGCACATTGTGGGTGGATTGCATGCAGGAGCAAGTATTTGGGACTGAACCTGAATCTGCCAGATTCCTGCCCCATTTCCGCCCTATCTCAGATTGCTAATGAGCCTTTCGCCCATTCCGCTGCTGTCTGGCAGAGACTTCGGGAGTGTGTCTAGAGACGTTCCTGGACTACCTTGAAAATTACACTCATTCTGCAATCTGATAGGCTTCGTGGGACTGACATTTACTGAGAGCTGACATTAACAGTGAACTGACAGTGTGGGACCCCCAGGAGAAAGCTAAAGAAATACAGAAAGCATCAATTACCTTTAAAAAAATGGCTGTTTGCTCCCTAAGGAGCGTAAGATAGCATACCTACCTTCTTTCTTCAGCCCTACCCAGGCCTCTGAGTCCCACTGTGCCAGAGTGTAACTCTGTCTACTGCCAGCATAACAGTACGGGCACCTCTGTTGTAGGTGCAGATTGCCGGCTCTGATTATAGAAATTGCACCATTCCTGCAATTTGGAATTGGGTCAGCATCTTTGGCTGCAAGTATCAGAAGCCCACTGTGAAGAACTTCTTACAGCAGAGCTGGAACCCTGGATATTCGGGCAATGGTGTTTAAGATGACTCATCTCTTCAGATTGCTATGTTATTAAAATTGCAACTGATGCCTAAAATGGGCACTTGCACTAAATAGGTAAAAAGCACATTCTAAAGAATACTCAACATCATAAAAAGCCAGTTACCTGTCTCAGAAATCTCACAATCCGTTCCATTGTTAATGTTCGAGCAGTAGCACTTGTAGCCGGTTTGTGTTGATTCACAAGTTCCACCATTCTGGCAAGGATTTGGTATGCAGTTATCTGAAATAACCATACAGCCATTATTTCAAGTTATGAGTCATGTCCTGCGGTTGCTCATGGTGAGCTGGAACATACACTATTTTAGAACATAAGAACATAAGAATTAGGAGCAGGAGCAGGCCATTCGGCTCCTTGAGCCTGTTCCACCATTCAATCATGGCTGATCTTCTACCGCAACTCCACTTTCCTGCACTGTCCCTGATACATCCTTCCTATATAGGATAAATGCACACAAGGCCCATGCTTGAGAGAAGGTCAGTCTGTGACCTGTCCTTTATTCCTTAGCACTCAAGTGCAGGAAGTGGGTGGAGTTTCCCCTTTTATATCTGAAGGTCCAGGGTTAGGAGTGTCTCCCACAAGTTCACCATCTAGTGGTCATTGTTCTCACAGTGTACAACTTAGGTCAGATTATACATGGGTTACATTGCTGGTTGAATACATGATATCACCTCCCCCCATCCCCAAAGTCTTATTGGGATCACAGGTTGAGTCTCTGGTGGTTTACGCTCTCTTGTAGAGCACCTGAACTGGGGTTCTGGTTGTTGGGCGCTGGCCTGAGTGTCTGCTGTTTGCGGTGCCTCAGGCCTATCCAGACTGCCCACAGTGACTGGGCTCTCCTCCCTTTGGTCCCTGTGTTCGGTCACCTGTGGAGGAGTGAACTCTATATTGTGTTCTTCCTCTGCTTCTTCTATAGGGTTGCTGAACCTCCTTTTTGTTTGATCCACATGTTTGCGGCAGATTTGTCCATTGGTAAGTTTAACTACCAGAATCCTATTCCCCTCTTTGGCAATCACAGTGCCTGCAAGCCATTTGGGCCCTGCAACATAGTTGAGGATAAAAACAGGATCATTTACATCAATACATCGCGCCCTCGCATTCCTGTCATGGCAGTCATATTGTGACTGGCGCCTGCTCTCGACAATTTCTTTCATGGTGGGGTGTATAAGGGATAACCGACTTTTGAGCGTCCTTTTCATTAGCAGCTCTGCGGGTGGAACCCCTGTGAGCGAGTGTGGTCGGGATCTGTAGGCCAACAAGAAGCATGATAAACGGGTTTGTAGGGAACCCCCTTGGATTCTGAGCATCTCCTGTTTGATTATCTGCACTGCTCGTTCTGCCAGGCCGTTTGAGGCCGGCTTGAACGGTGCCGTTCTGACATGATTAATTCCATTGTCTGCCATGAAGTCCTGGAATTCAGTGCTTGTGAAGCACGGGCCATTGTCGCTGACCAAGATGTCCGGTAGACCGTGGGCGGCGAACATTGCCCGTAGACTTTCTACCGTGGCAGAGGATGTGCTTGAATTTAAAATGTCACACTCGATCCATTTGGAGTAGGCATCTACTACAACCAAAAACATTTTTCCCATGAAAGGACCTGCGTAGTCCACATGGATGCGTGACCAAGGCTTGGCGGGCCATGGCCAGGGGCTAAGGGGGGCTTCCCTGGGCACATTGCCCAGCTGGGCACACATGTTGCACCTGCGAACACAAAGTTCCAGATCTGTGTCTATCCCTGGCCACCAAACGTGTGACCTGGCAATTGCCTTCATTATGACAATGCCCGGGTGCTCATTGTGGAGTTCTCTGATGAACACCTCTCTGCCCATCTGGGGCATGACTACACGGTTTCCCCACAGTAGGCAATCGGCCTGAATCGAGAGTTCATCCTTGCGCCTGTGAAATGGTTTAAATTCCTCAGGGCATGCCCTGTACATGGCTGCCCAGTCCCCATTCAAGACACATTTCTTGACTAGAGACAATAGCGGGTCTCTATTTATCCAGACTTTAATCTGACGGGCTGTCACGAGTGAGCCTTCGCTTCCCGAAAGCTTCAACAGCCATGACCATCTCAGCAGCATGCTCGGTAGCCCCCTCAGTGGTAGCTAGTGGGAGCCTGCTGAGTGCATCGGTGCAGTTTTCGGTACCCGGTCTGTGCCGAATTGTGTAGTCATAGGCGGCTAACGTGAGTGCCCACCTCTGTATGTGGGCCGATGTGTTTGCATTTATGGCCTTGTTGTCGGCCAAAAGGGACGTTAGGGGTTTGTGATCTGTCTCCAGCTCAAATTTCCTGCCAAACAGGTACTGGTGCATTTTCTTTACTGCACATACACATGCGAGCGTCTCTTTTTCTACCATCCTGTAGCCCATTTCTGCCTGGGAGAGACTTCTGGAGGCATAAGCTACTGGCTGTAACTGACTCTTGGCATTGATACCATAGGACGACGCACGACACGTTAACTCAAGTTTCTTACATGGGTCATATAGCGTTAACAAATTGTTGGAGCATAACAAATTGCGTGCTCTATTAAAAGCTCTTTCCTGGCTGTCCCCCCAGACCCATTCGCGACCTTTGCATAGGAGCACGTGTAGGCTCTAGCAGTGTGCTCAATTTGGGAAGAAAGTTACCAAAATAGTTCAGGAGCCCCAGGAACGAACGCAGCTCTGTCGTGTTACGGGGTCTGGGTGCTCTCTGCATCGCTTCCGTCTTGGACGCCGTAGGGCTGATCCCGTCTGCTGCTACCCTCATCCCCAGGAATTCTACCTCTGGAGCTAGGAAGACGCACTTCGCCTTTTTCAGTCGCAGCCCTACCCGGTCCAGTCTGCATAGCACCACCTCCAGGTTGTGGAAGTGTTCTTCAGTATCGTAACCCGTGATGAGGATGTCGTCCTGAAAAACCACTGTACCTGGAATCGACTTGAGGAGGCTTTCCATATTTCGTTGGAAGATCGCGGCGGCTGAACGAATCCCGAACAGATATCTGTTATACTCAAACAACCCCTTGTGTGTCGTGATGGTGGTCAGCTTCTTCGACTCACTCGCCAGCTCCTGGGTCATGTAAGCTGAGGTCAGGTCCAATTTTGAAAAAGGTTTGCCACCGGATAGCGTCGCAAAGAGGTCCTCCGCTCTCGGTAGCGGGTACTGGTCTTGGAGTGACACCCAATTGATGGTGGCCTTGTAATCACCACATATCCTGACCGACCCATCCGCCTTGAGCACCAGCACAATCGGGCTCACCCAGTCACTGAATTCGAGATGATGCCTTCCCTCAGCAAGCGGTCCAATTCGCCTTCTATCTTTTCCCGCATCACGTACGTCACCGCCCTGGCCTTGTGGTGTACTGGCCTGATGTCCGGGTTTATGTGAATCACTACCTTGGCCCCGATGAAAGTGCCAATGCCGGGTTGAAATAATGAGTCAAATTTGTCCAGGATCTGTGAGCATGATACTCGCTCCACAGAGGAAATTGCATTGACATCGCCCCATTTCCAGTTCATGACAGCAAGCCAACTCTTCCTCAGTAGTGCGGGACCGTCCCCCTGGACAACCTAGAGTGGCAACCTGCTCTCCGAATCTTTGTGGGTCATGACTACCGTGGCGCTGCCTAGCACCGGAATGATCTCCTTTGTATATGTCTGTAGCTGTGCGTCAATCGGCGATAATTTTGGCCTCCTAGCCTTGGACGCCCACAACTTTTTGAACTGTTTGATACCCATCAGGGACTGGCTGGCCCCCGTGTCTAGCCTCATTGATACTGGGATGCCATTGAGGAGCACTTTCATCATTATCGGTGGCGTCCTGGTGTATGAACTGTATACGTGCTCCACATGAACTCGCTAAACTTCAGCTTCCAGCGATTTCTCTCAGCGTTCATTTCTGCAGGTATTTTGCTCATCTCTGCAAACTCCGGCTGAGTGTGTGCCTCCACGCCTCCAACATGAGCTTCTGTTGGAAACAAAAGGTCCCTTGCCAGTCGATCGTCCCTGACTGCCCCTGTTATTGTCCTTGAGTGCGCCATTACCAGGTGTTGATGGCCCCATTACAGGCCGCATTGTCCCTTGCAATGGCGGGAATCACCATTCAGCTTGCCATTGTCTCTGTTGAACTCCCACTCTGGGTTTGACTACATGTTGGGGCATGCCCGATTGCCCTTGTCTGGCTGGAGAACTGTGTGCTGCTTTAACAATGTTGAATCTCTGTCCCAACCATTCCTTAACACAGTACCTCTCGTCTGTTCTGCTAGTGCCCATGCTCACGTAGTTTAAATCCCAGTTTCTCGTCGCCATTGATACATCCTTACTATATAGTATAAATGCACATGAGGCCCATGCTTGAGAGAAGGTCAGTCTGTGACCTGTCCTTTATTCCTTAGCACTCAAGTGCAGGAAGTGGGTGGAGTTTTCCCTTTTATATCTGTAGGTCCAGGTTAGGAGTGTCTCCCACAAGTTCACCACCTAGTGGTCATTGTTCTCACAATGTACAACTTAGGTCAGATTATACATGGGTTACATTGCTGGTTGAATACATGACAGTCCCCATATCCCTTGGTTCCCTTAATTCCCTTAATATCCAAAAATCTATTGATCTCTGTCTTGAATATACTCAAAGACTGAGCCTCCACAGCCCTTTGGGAGAGAGAATTGCAAAGATTCACCACCCTCTGAGTGAAGAAATTTCTCCTCATCTCAGTCCTAAATGGCCGATCCCTTATTCTGAGACTGTGACCCCTGGTGTTAGACTCCCCAGCCAGACGAAACCTCCGCCCTATTTAGCCTGTCAAACCTTGTAAGAATTTTGTATGTTTCAATGATTGAGTGAGGTAGCATCTGTGTTGTGGTATATTTTTATATTTTAAAGCAGTGCAAAATGTGTTCAGGCAAATGTTGATATTTGCCAATTGTGCACTCATTTAGATGAAGTGCAGACGATATTAAAATATATCATAATGAGAAAATAAACATGGGCACATTAGAGTTTAGCTGCTGTCAAAATGAAGAGTTTTATCATAAAAGTCCTGAAATAATAAATTAAGGCTGAAATTTTACAATTAATTGTAACTAACAGTATTGTATCTATGGATTGGTTGAATGTCGTGCAATACTAACTTATTATTGAATGCAGAGAGTAACTGGATTCATAATCGAATGTAACTTATTGTTAAATATATTTAGGTGCAGCACACAAAGTCGCAGAGTTGTGGATATCAGTCTCCGAGGGGATGTGGCAGAATAGAGCAAGTTTGGGGGATTTGAGTGCATTTGCAAAATGGGAAGTCATGGGATTGAAATGAAAGCAGGTCAGTGATTATCTGGAGTGCCGTAACCCCGTGGCAGCACTTTTAACTGGGAAGAATGGTTCTTTGTTCTCCGTTGGAAACAAATGAGTGAATTAGAAAGGGAAATTTTTTGTGCGTTGCTGTGGGATGGAGAGGGGGTTGAGGGGTTGAGCTTGCGCTCAAAATGTCGGTGAAGGGCACTTACAGCCCACAGGTGTGTAGTAGCTCCAAGCAAAGCATTAAGGAGCCTGGAAGGTGAAGATGTAGCCTGGTAGCTCTGCCAATGAAGCAGAACTGAGGGCGGAGAGCTAAATGGGAGGACTACACAGAATTCTTACAATGGGCAAATGTAGTGATTTAAAGAAAATGTATTCATTTTTATGTCTTTTTTTGTATTACAAATTTGATTATTGAGGATGTGGCGTGGTGGGCCAGAAAGCAGTGTGGCTCCTGAAATTTCAATCATTTGGTTGATTTTGGTATCTGGTTCTATGTTGATAACTTTAAAAGACAAAATTAGCCTTTTGATTCATGGGTTTTTGTGGGTTCCTCTTTCTGATTGTTAGAATTTTATTCCTGTCATATACTAGAATGAATCAGTATCGTTAATTTAAAAGTTAGTCGATATTTGAGACAATCAGAAAAACAAGATGGATGATTTTCCTGCTGTAGACATAAATTGAGAAATTCGCCCACTCCAATATGGCGGGTAAGAAGTGCACGTTCATCGTCAGCCAGAGGTGTGTTGGCCTCCATATTGTTAGAGGCCAACAAAACTCGGTGTGCAGTACCTATGCCTGAAACAGGCATTAGTCCCTTTGCATCTGCAAATAAGGGTACTCACGCCTGTTTGAGGCCCCCACTGCAAGTTTGGTTTGCCCTGCGTGCAGGAAAACCAAGACTACATGGGGCAGTCCTTAAAGGCTGCAACCAACAAGCAGGTCCGAAGGTTTCAGGTGAGAAACAGACAGCAGGTAGATCAAACTTCCCGCCACGACCTCCTTTATATGAAGCACTTAATTTAATGGCCCAACCAAAAATTAACTAAACTGTGTCATGCAGGCTACATTTAAGAGTGGGATTTGAATCCAGGCCCCCTGAATGTGCGTCCAGCAATCTTCTGCAAATTTCCTAGACTTAAATTCTTCATATCTAATTAGCTATGCCAATCAGCAGTAAAGCTCGGCAACTATTCCTTAAGAAAATGCATTCTCCTTTACTTAATATTAAGGATAGAAATCCATTCGCAATAACTTAAAAACCCTGCAATCCTCTTGACAGTATGGGATTGATTGCCCTGCTCTTTGATCTAAACTCTAAGGCAATCTAGCTTTCAGCCTGACACTCTGGATCAGACAACTTAAAGGATTTACTAATCCCTGGCTTGATGACCTTGGACCAGAGTGATGCATTTAGCACCGTCTGAGATCCTTATCCTTCGCAGGCTGGTGTATTTGGTTACACTGATCACACCAGACCCCTTATATAACCTCCAATTTCCCCAGGAGTTGCTCCTTTTTTTTGGAGCAACTTGATTTTTCTGGACTATCTTTTTAGTTGCAATTCTGCCCATTTAATTTGTGCCAGTGTAAATGAGTTCGTTAGGTTTTTGTTTATTTCAGTTTTTTTTTTCAAAAGGGGGCGTTCCCAGCCATTACCACTATTTTAGGCGTTTGGCCAGCAAATAGTTGCTCCAAACTAGCTTACACCAACGTATGTTGCCACTTCTGTCCACCGAGAAAAACCTTACCTAGAGTTAAGGAATTGGCGCAAGTAACTACATTTAAAGCACCACCAAGCACCAAACAAAGCACAAAAAGTAATAAGCAAGTAATTAACAAATAAAATGAAGGAACCCTGCACCTAAAGCACCAAGACCAAAGTAATAAGCAATCAATAAATAACAAATAAAAAAATAGAAGGAATTCTGAACCTAAAGCATCAAATTCAATCAGTAAATAACAAATAAAAAATAGAAGTCCTACCTTAGGGAACACAGTGGGTCGTCGATGAGGGAGCCCATTCGGCCAGGTGCTCCCACACAGCCGCAGAAACGTTTGCATAAACGGCCTGCCAGGAGCTACTGCACATGCGCGCAGACTCTAGCGTGCATGTGCAGAGGTCCCGGCATTGCTTTCAGCGCCGGGACCTGGCTCCGCCACCAATCCATTGGGCCATGCTGCGCCACCAACGAGGGGAGGCTGGAGAACGGCCTGAATACCGACATCTTTTTTCGGCGTGCTTGGAAGCGGACAAAAGCAGCGCACCTCGAGTGAGGGCGCCAGAAAAACAGGTTAGGGAAACTCTCGCCCCATGAAACTGATGTTATGGCCACATAAAACTTAAGGGGCCCAAAATTCATCGACATAGCACCAACTACTGCCCGCTTACTGCCGGCTTACCTCCCAAAAATGCAAGTTTGGTGAAAAAACACGTACATATCGCCGACATACCGCTCGGCGGAATATTCATCATTGACATACCGCCGAGCGGTGTGCACACTGTCCGCCATGCAGGACCGCCCGCATACCACCCAAAAAGTGCAATTTTCATGACATACCACTGGAGCTGCATACCATCCTGGAAAAGGTGGTTTTATTCGATCTTAAGTAGGCGGGAATGGGCGGTAGTGCTTGGAGCCGCCATTTTGAAATCGGGAACAGTTAGCAAAAGTAGCACCTCTATTTCTGAGGTGAACAGTGATTTTACAGTGCGATTTACAGTGGGAAAGATATTTTTATTGGTACTGAGTACATTATTAAGATAGAAGGCATTTGAGTTATATCTTTTTCATTGAAAAATCATTTGAGTTTATCTCAGGATATTTGAGGAGATTCTGGAGATTTAAAAAGAATGGGGCCCGTACTATCTCAGCCTGTATTGCTGACTACTTGTCTAATGCAGGATCCAGATGGGAGAACGTTTATTGAGCAGAATTATCAGGGTAAAGGAGGAGGTCGCAGACTGATGTGGAGAAGGAGACCTTAACCCCAAAGGATTTTCAGGGAGCAACGCTCGTACTTGGACCTGACCGATCGGCAGTGCGTTCGAAGGATGCGCTTCTGAAAAGAAGTGATCAATGAGATTTGCCGGCTCATTAAGGCAGACCTGCAGCCTGGCACTAGCAACATTACTGCACTCTGTCCAGATATAGGTGACTGCGGCACTTTCCTTTTATGTATGCAGCTCTTTTCAGGCATCAGCTGGGGACATATGCTGCATTTCTCAGTACGCTACTTAACGCTGCATTCGACAGGGAACCGAAGCACTGTATGCACGCCGGATGGAATTTATAAACTTCCCAATGACCAGGGAGGCACAGAGTGAGAGTGCTTTGGGTTTTGCACGCATTGCCGGCTTCCCCAAGCTGCAGGGTGCTGTTGACTGTACCCATATTGCCCTGCGAGCACCATTACAGGAGGCGGAGGTGTACCGAAACAGTAAAGGATTCTGTGGTGTATGTAGCACACAAATCACTGACTCCACACGGTCTGGTGTTAATCTAACTGCTGTGACCTTCGTCCTTTATTGAACAGCTCCAGAGTGACTCTCAGGTGTGGTGGTCAGCCTTTTATACTGCCTCTTGCAGATACTTTCAGGTCTCCCACCACAGCACCCTCTGTGGTGTACCATTGTGCTTATTATACATTTAAGGTACCAGGACGATACACACATCAATACATAACATCTCACTTCCCCCCCAGGACACAGGACGATACACACATCAATACATACCATCTCACTTCCCCCCCCCCCAGTCCCGAAGCCGTTCCTGGGGATCTCGACCTTGTTTGTCCAACGGAAGGCAGGTAGGCATGGACAGTGCGTTTGTATGGTAAATGTTATCTGGTACAGATGTTGCAGCAACGGGTTGCGGGTACACTGAGCAGTTACATAAATAGTTATTAACTGGTAACGGATCCCTGATTTCCTTATTAGCTCTTATCATTAATTGTACTTCATATCCATTATTTTACACAAACACAGTGACCATTCAGCATTAAAATATTAATTCCTATTATAAATCCGTCATCTCACGTTAACATAGCTCATTTTAGACTCGCTCTTGCCTTACAGAAGTCACTTTGTGGGGACCACCACGTGGTAAGGCCCTTTTAAGGCTCCCGGGTGCATTTCCTTTTTAAGGCGCCATCTTTGATGCAGCAGGATTCCACGAGGCTTCTCCTTGGGCGCTGCCATCTTTGATGCTCTGCTACTCTGGACACGAGGCCGCCGCCATCTTGCTCTCCGCCGCTCCGGATGCTCACTGCCGCCGCAGCCTCCGCTCCCCTCCGCTGCTACCTGACTTTCCGCCTCCCCTGCGGCCGTCGTGGCCTCTCCAGCGGCTGCACTTGCCGCCTCCCCTGTGGCCGCCGTGGCCGCTGACCTCCAGCTGCTACCACCGCCCGACTCTCCCTCTGCGTGGGCCCCTCCGATCCACTGGCCATCCTGGATCCCTCGCACCCCGCCCGCAGCGCCCCGCCGGCTCACCCCTCCCCCACCCCCCCCACACTAGGCCCGCCTCTGCAGAGCTGTTTGCCTGTGTGGACTGAGGCTGCAGGATCTCTGTGTGAGGTCCGGGGCTAGGGCTTGCCTGTGGGGTGGATTGAGGCTGCGTTGGCGCTGCTCTCTGGGGACCCGGGGCACGGCAGCACCCCGGGGAGCAGCAGCCTGTGGAGTGGTGAAGTCTTCCCAGCTCTCACGGACCGTCCCCATCCACCTCCGGCCGAGGAGTGTTGGCCCATCGCCTGCAACGACCCACAAAGGTAAACCGTGCATCTTGTCCCTGTGGGATACCTGCACCATCACTCTGCCAAGAACAGGTATCAGTTCCCTGGTGTAGGTACACAGCTTCGCCGTGACCGGGACCAGCTTGGGTCGTGCAGCTGGGTTAATCCACAGTTTATCAAAAGTTCTCCGACTCATCAACGACGGACCCGAGCCCGTGTCCACTTCCATACTCACAGGGACTCCGTTGATTTTTACTTCCATTATTACTGAGGGCGAATTGTTGGTGCACGTGTACAGTCCCAACACCTCATCATCTTCTGCCTGCTCCTCGCTGAACAGTGGATCATCCACCATCTCCTCAGCCACATGGTGAGTCCGATTTCTTTTACACATACGCTGAAGGTGGCCTTTCAGGTGGCCAGTATTGCACATGTACTTTGCAAACCTGCACCGGTGAGCCCCATGGCTTCCTCTGCAGCGCCAGCATGGTGCTGCTTGATTGGTCCCCCTCAGCGGACTCTGAGTTCCAGGACCCCGAGGTCCATGCTCTCTGCCCTGGGCAAAGCCACGTTCTGCAGTTTTGTCCGTGGTGGGTGCTATCCTGTGGACAGTGCCTGCCGGGTTCAAGACTGTGTGGATCATTTGTTTGGTGTTGCAAGTCGAGGTCATATGTGCCCGGCTGATGGCGATGGCCTTTGTCAGGGTGACTGTGGGTTCTGTGGCTAGCAGCTTGTGAAGGAGGCCCACATGGCCAATCCCCATGATGAATACGTCCTGCAAAGCCTTGTCTAGGTGTGCGCCAAAATCACACGGCGCCGCGAGTCTCCTGAGGTCCGCAGCGTATTTGGTGATATCCAGGCCCTCAGGTCTGCAGTGACGGTAAAATTTGTATCTGGCCGTGAGGATGCTCTCCTTCGGTTTCAACTGGTCACGAATGAGTTCAGTCAGCTCCACGTATGACTTGTCCCTGGTGCTCCCGGGTGCCAACAAATCCCTGATGAGACAGTAAACCTCATCGCCACAACTGGAGAGCAATATCGCCTTACGCTTCTCTCTCAATGCATTTGTGTCCTCCGTCAGATCGTTTGCTGTGAAGTAGTACTCGAGCCTTTCCGTAAAAGCCTCCCAATCATTGCCCACGGTAAAATCCTTTAGCGAGCCCAGAGTAGCCATGGTTGCGTGGAGTTCGTCCGCTTCCTTGTCGCCAATGTGGTGTATGTAGCACACAAATCACTGACTCCACACGGTCTGGTGTTAATCTAACGGCTGTGACCTTCGTCCTTTAATGAACAGCTCCAGAGTAACTCTCAGGTGTGGTGGTCAGCCTTTTATACTGCCTCTTGCAGGTACTTTCAGGTCTCCCACCACAGCGCCCTCTGTGGTGTACCATTGTGCTTATTATACCTTTAAGGTACCAGGACGATACACACATCAATACATAACAGATTCCACTCCCTCAACGTGCAGCTTGTCTGCGACCATACGCAGCGCATAATGGCAGTGAATGCCTACTTTGCAGGGAGCATCCATGATGCGCACATCTTGTGTGAGAGCACTGTGACTGACCTGTTGAAGTCTGAGCCACAAGGTAAATGCTGGATGCTGGGGGACAAAGGGTACGGCCTCGCCACCTGGCTCTTGACCCCCCCGCGGAACCCTCACACAGAAGCCGAGCAATGATATAATAAGAGCCACATAGCTACACGTAATATTATCGAAAAGACAATTAGAGTGCTGAAGCAGCGCTTTCGATGCTTGGACCACTCGGGAGGCAGGCTGCAATACATCCCTGAGCAGGTTTCTCAGTTCACAGTGGTGTGTGGTGTGCTGCACGTTACATCATCTATAATCATGCGGGGACAGGAATTGCCACAGGGGACTGCGGGACCACCTGAGGAGAGAGTGCAGGAGACGGAGGAGGAAGAAGAGGAAAATGAGTGGGAGGAGGATGAGGAGGAGCTTCAAGATGAACCCATGGCACCTCCCCCCAACCACCCCCCCCCCCACCCCCGCCCAACACCACAGCGGCGGGCACGTGGAGCGTATGCCACTGCAAAATTGTTACATCAGCAGCTCATAGATGAACGCTTTGCTTGAATGTGGAGAGCTGCATTTTGACCGTTACCCCAAAAGTTTGACTGTATAAGAGCGCTTAAATTCAATTCAAACTTTTATGTAAAAATGTAAAAAATACACAACAGTTTTAAAACTTTGTAAAACTTATAACTATAACTTTGAAAAACTGTAACAACTTTAACAAAACTTTAACAATTTGAAATCAACTTTTAAAAATCAAACTTCAATTATTTTAAATGAACAATGAACACTTGACTACAACAAAACACACTTTACTGTCCTCGGCCTCGACCGCGTGCTCCACCACCCTTTGGACTCACCCCTCTTTCTTACTCCCACCTGTCCCTTTCCCATTGCCCCTGAGCCAGGAACTCCCCATGGTGGGACCAAGCCGGCTTGCAGCAGTGCACCCCGAGTGCTGTTGCTGTCGCTGGGGATCAGACATTGCAGGCGCAATGAATGGGGTCTCAGGAGAAGCTCGAAATCTGGAAGGCACGGCTTCAGGGCTGGAAGCTGCTGGCAGCACCCATCCTCAGCTGCTGTCGACCTGACTCCTACGGTACGGGGGGGATTCCGCGCCATGTCCCGATCCCGTCAATTGCTGCATGGCATCGACGGAGTTGGTGATTCACTCCATTGCAGTGATCAGACGCAACATATCTTCCGGCTGTCATTCTGAAAGAGCCGCGATGTTTGCGGCTATCGTAGCGATGGCCTTGAGCAGCTCTCGACCTATGCCGACGCTGGCCTGTGACGGACGCACCATGTCCTGGTACACTCCTATCTGTCTTGCAGCAATGGACCTTTTCTGCACCAACCTCCGTCGCTGCAGCAAAGGCGCTGCAACACTGGGGGTGCATTACTGCACACCGCTTAGTCCCGCAGAGTCAGAGGAGGCATGGGGGAATCCCCTGAATATAGACTCCATGGTTGAGGATGCTCCAGCTGACCCAGATGGAACTGGTGTATCCTCCTCTGTCTCCACCCCCACCTCTACCTCCACTGGCTCCAGGATGAATTGCTCTTCCTTTTCCTCTTCATCATCTCTGGCAGGGGTGAAGTCGGGAGAGGGCTGGGTGACACCAGAGGTGGAGGCAGTGGGTCTGTCGTCTGGTCTCTCTGCGGAAGTCTGGTCTGAATCTTCCAAGTCTGGAAGTACAAAACAACATTTAAAAGTGCTTGGCACCAGGAGAAGGGTCAGAGTTACATGAGTACATGAGTACATGAGTACAGTGACATAGTGCAGACTTACTTAAATGTCCACCACTGCTGCAGTATTGCATTACATATCACAGACAAATATATTGCGTTACATGCCCCCAACATTGCAGTACATCACATGAGCCCAACGTTAGTGCAATAAACTTACATTACTTTACATGAGGCCAACATTACAGTTACAGTTACTTTACATTACATTACAGGACCGCAACACAGACTGGGATTGTATTGAACTGACCATCCTGTGTGGAACCGGGCCTCCCTTCTCCCAGCGATGACCGGGCCTCTCTTCATCCATCGAAGACCGGGCATCCCTTCTCCCAGCGATGTCCGGGCCTCTCTTCATCCATCGACGACTGGGCCTCCCTTCTCCCAGCGATGACCGGGCCTCTCTTCATTCATCGATGAACGGGCCTCCCTTCTCCCAGCGATGACCGGGCCTCTCTTCATTCATTGATGAACGGGCCTCCCTTCTCCCAGCGATGACCGGGCCTCGCTTCATTCATCGATGAACGGGCCTCCCTTCTCCCAGCAATGACTAGGCCTCTCTTCATCCATCGACGACCGGGCCTCCCTTCTCCCAGCGATGACCGGGCCTCTCTTCATTCATCGATGAACGGGCCTCCCTTCTCCCAGTGATGACCGGGCCTCCCTTCTCCCAGCAATGACTAGGCCTCTCTTCATCCATCGACGACCGGGCCTCCCTTCTCCCAGCGATGACCGGGCCTCTCTTCTCCCAGCAATGACTAGGCCTCTCTTCATCCATCGACGACCGGGCCTCTCTTCATCCATCGATGAACGGCCTCCCTTCTCCCAGCAATGACCGGGCCTCCCTTCTCCCAGCGATGACCGGGCCTCTCTTCATCCATCGATGACCGGGCCTCCCTTCTCCCAGTGATGACCGGGCCTCTCTTCATCCATTGACGACCGGGCCTCCCTTCTCCCAGTGATGACCGGGCCTCTCTTCATTCATCGATGAACGGGCCTCCCTTCTCCCAGCAATGACTAGGCCTCTCTTCATTCATCGATGACCGGGCCTCTCTTCATCCATCGATGACCGGGCCTCCCTTCTCCCAGCAATGACCGGGCCTCCCTTCATCCATCGATGACCAGGCCTCCCTTCTACCAGTGATGACCGGGCCTCCCTCCATCCATCGATGACCGGGCCTCCCTTCTCCCAATGATGACCGGGCCTCCCTCCATCCATCGATGACTGGGCCTCCCTTCTCCCAATGATGAACGGGCCTCCCTCCATCCATCGATGACCGGGCCTCCCTTCTCCCAATGATGACTGGGCCTCCCTCCATCCATCGATGACCGGGCCTCTCTTCATCCATCAATGACCGGGCCTCTCTTCATCCATCGATGACCAGGCCTCCCTTCTCCCAGTGATGACCGGGCCTCCCTCCATCCATCGATGACCGGGCCTCCCTCCATCCATCGATGACCGGGCCTCCCTTCATCCATCGACGACCAGGCCTCCCTTCTCCCAGTGATGACCGGGCCTCCCTCCATCCATCGATGACCGGGCCTCCCTCCATCCATCGATGACTGGGCCTCCCTTCTCCCAATGACGACCGGGCCTCCCTTCTCTCAATGATGACCGGGCCTCCCTTCATCCATCGACGACCAGGCCTCCCTTCTCCCAATGACGACCGGGCCTCCCTTCATCCATCGATGACTGGGCCTCCCTTCTCCCAATGACGACCAGGCCTCCCTTCTCCCAATGACGACCGGGCCTCCCTTCATCCATCGATGACTGGGCCTTCCTTCTCCCAATGACGATCTGGCCTCCCTTCTCCCAACAACGATCTGGCCTCCCTTCTCCCAACGATGATCGGCCTCCCTTCTCCCATCGACGACCGGGCCTCCCTTCCTCCAGCGACGACCTGGCCTCTGTTCCTCCAGCACACGGTGAGCACAATGGCTGTGGTCACTCTGACCTCTCTTACCTCTCCTCCTTCCACTCCGAACACTCTGACCTCTCCTCCTTCCACAAAATGGACCTCTGACCTTCCCAATGCCTGCCCCCAGCCAGGTCTTGGATCACTTACCATCTCAACGAAGGGTGCTGCTCAGAGCCGAGCTTACGGCCAGCATCTCCCCATCATCATCATCATAGGCAGTCCCTCGGAATCGAGGAAGACTTGCTTCCACTCGTAAAATGAGTCCTTAGATGGCTGAACAGTCCAATACAAGATCCACAATCCCTGTCACAGGTGGGACAGATAGTCATTGAGAGAAAGGATGGGTGGGACAGGTTTACTGCATGCCCTTTCCGCTGCTTGCGCTTGATTTCTGCATGCTCTCGGCGATGAGACTCGAGGTGCTCAGCGCCCTCCCAGATGCACTTCCTCCACTTAGGGCGGTCTTTGGGCAGGGACTCCCAAGTGTCAGTGGGGATGTTGTACTTTATCAGGGAGGCTTTGAGGGTGCCCTTGTAACGTTTCCTCTGCCCACCTTTGGATCGCTTGTCGTGAAGCAGTTCTGAGCAGAGCGCTTGCTTTGGGAGTCTCGTGTCTGGCATGCGAACAATGTGGCCTGCCCAGCGGAGCTGATCAAGTGTGGTCAGTGCTTCAATGCTGAGGATATTGGCTTGGTCGAGGACGCTAATATTATTGCATCTGTCCTCCCAGGGGATTTGTAGGATCTTGCGGAGACATCATCTCGCCATAGGCAATTAGGATCACACAGCAGTGCCCGGTCCCCAGTCATCTTGGACACCCTTGTCACTGGACCAAGACCTTGCTCAGCTAAGCCCGTGAGGTAGCTGGTGCACAACGGCCACCCCACGTTAAAAGAACTCATGCACAGGCATTTACATTTACATGGTACATGGCATATGGGGGCTGCATAAATAAAATCATTACTTACTCTTTCTACCCTCACCAGGTCGTTCCAACTCTTACGACACCTTTTCCCAATGCGTACCATGGTACTTGTGAAGGACACAGCGTCCCCGATCTCGTCCCTCATTCTGTTGTACTCCTTTGGGGGGGGGGGGGGGCTTTCCACGACCACCCTTCGTTAGGTCGGAGTATCTCTCCGTGATATTTTCCAGCGGGGCAGGTAGCTCTGGTCTCGTCGAAGGCGGGCGCCCTCAACCTCCCGTCCTTCTCGGTGTTCCTGCACTCCGACTTCTTTTTCAGCATTTCCATTATATTTATATTATTCTATGATTTTTGATTTATAAAATATGTATTATTATTTTTGATATTGTATAATTATTATTTGTTATTAATATTTTTTAAATCTGGAATATGCGATTAAACCAACTGACTCTCGAATAGCTTGCTGCTCCTTCTCACTCTCTCTCCCTCGACTTCAGCTCTCTGCACATGCGTGGGTGACCCATCACCCCAGAAACGTGGGTAAAATGTATCTCTGAAAATAAAAGCAAAAAAAGAATGCGTGCATGTGCAGTGCAGTGCCGTGCCATTCGTCGACAAGAAAGTCGATCTTGATCGACTATAATGCTGCATACTGCCTGCTGCACACCGCTTGCATACCACCGGAAAAAATTCCACCAAACTTGCGCTCTATGGTCTCAGTGGTATGCCGGTGGTTTGAAACGGCGCACCGCCGGAATACCACCGAGAAATGGGCGGACCTAATGTCCTGACCAATTTCGGGCCCCAGATCCCGAAACCATCTTACATCATCAGCTTTCCTTTCTTAAACTCACCCATACATACAGAATAAAAGGTGTAATTTTAGCTTTGCCAATCAATCATTGATGTTTCGTTAACAAGGTTTACTATTATTTTAATAACACCACATAAATGCCTGTAAAGGCACATTGGCTCTTGGGAGCCCATTCCATTCAATGATGCTTGTGTTTAAGCCTCACTGGAATGCCAGCAGTAATTTTATTATGATTGTTTTACATTTCAAACTGTAAAAGTTTAAACATTTGATTAAAGCAAACATTTTTCTATATTTGTGACATGCGATCAAATTGACCTTACAAATTCTCACCCTCATTAATACTAGAAGTAGCATTCTGATGGCTTACGATAGAAGCGCAATCTCTTTGATATTGATACACTTACACAGAGAATGATTGTAATGCCTAACTTACTTTAATCAAAATCATTTATACAAATCACCTTGTATAATTAAGACAGTGTCGGGGTGAAATTGCCCTGTTGTGTGTCTCCTGTTAGCACCTCCAGGGGGTGCTAGCGGGATGCAAATGTGTTTTCCGGTAGCGCCCCGCTCCCGCCAGTAGCATCCCAGGCCCCATGACGTCATCGCCATGCGCAGTGACCCGATTTCGCCCGGTGGCAGAGATTGGCCAGCACGCCGTGAGGCTGCAAGGCGAAAGTTAAAGGGGAGGTGCACGGCGCCATTTTTAATTTTTGCCCGACTTGCCAGTCTGGTCTCCTTATCTTTTTCCATTGGGGTCCATGCTGCGATGGTACAGCAGGGCATTCTGCTTCGGTGCCGGGCTGCGGCCACGGCACCCTGCATCCCCGGTGACCTAGTGGAGGGCCCCTCAAACCGATGTGGAGCTCGCAGTGTGCTTGTCCCTTTAACGGAAGAGGAGGGCCCTGTGATCGCGTTTGTGCCACGTGGAGAGGCCACGTAGCGCTCTGACTTACACCCGGTTAGCGCCCCAGACCCAAGAGGAACTGAAGCACCCAACATTGCGCTCCACTTCCTCGCGGGGGCAGTAACCCGAATTTAGTTCCATGGGGCGGAACTTCTGCGGTAGGCGCAGAAAATCCCGCCTCGCGAAGGTTACTGTCCCCAAACGGGGCGATTCACAATTTTGTCCCCTTTGTATCAGTGCATACAGAAAAATAACACTACTTACCAAATGATGAGGGTGAAAGGGCTTGCTGTATGGGGAAAAACAAAATTCTCAAATAAGACAAATGTTATATTTACTGTATAATTTTCTTACATAAACAAATGGCAACAAGTCTTAAACAAAAAAAACCTTATTAGAAATATGTGTCAATTGTGTCCCTTTTATTTCTTCAGCAATTTAAACGCCTGTACATCTCTGATTCTCAAAATAACCTGAAGGAAGGACTGGTATAAATAATAAAGAGGCATTTTTTCATGCAGATACAGAAAACTTTACTATGCATCTGAATTTGTCTGGTACAGATGTGGCAGACATCCATTTTTCACACAATGAAAATATTTTAAGAGAATATCTTGATGAAATGCATCCCAGGGTATTAAAAGAGATGGTGGAAGTTATAGCAGATGCATTCGTTATAATCTACCAAAATTCTCTGGACTCTGGGGAGGTACCAGCGGATTGGAAAACAGCTAATGTAACGCCTCTGTTTAAAAAAGGGGGCAGACAAAAGGCAGGTAACTATAGGCCGGTTAGTTTAACATCTGCAGTGGGGAAAATGCTTGAAGCTATCATTAAGGAAGAAATAGCGGGACATCTAGATAGGAATAGTGCAATCAAGCAGATGCAACATGGATTCATGAAGGGGAAATCATGTTTAACTAATTTACTGGAATTCTTTGAGGATATAACAAGCATGGTGGATAGAGGTGTACAGATGGATGTGGTGTATTTAGATTTCCAAAAGGCATTCGATAAAGTGCCACACAAAAGGTTACTGCAGAAGATAAAGGTACGCGGAGTCAGAGGAAATGTATTAGCCTGGATAGAGAATTGGCTGGCTAACAGAAAGCAGAGAGTCGGGATAAATGGGTCCTTTTCGGGTTGGAAATCGGTGGTTAGTGATGTGCCACAGGGATCGGTGCTGGGACCACAACTGTTAACAATATACATAGATGACCTGGAAGAGGGGACAGAGTGTAGTATAACAAAATTTGCAGATGGCACAAAGGTTAGTGGGAAAGCGGGTTGTGTAGAGGACACAGAGAGGCTGCAAAGAGATTTAGATAGGTTAAGCGAATGGGCTAAGGTCTGGCAGATGGAATACAATGTCGGAAAATGTGAGGTCATCCACCTTGGAAAAAAAAAACAGTAAAAGGGAATATTATTTGAATGGGGAGAAATTACAACATGCTGCGGTGCAGAGGGACCTGGGGGTCCTTGTGCATGAAACTCCTAGTTTGCAGGTGCAGCAGGTAATCAGGAAGGCGAATGGAATGTTGGCCTTCATTGCGAGAGGGATGGAGTACAAAAGCAGGGAGGTCCTGTTGCAACTTTATGTGGTATTGGTGAGGCCGCACCTGGAGTACTGCGTGCAGTTTTGGTCACCTTTCTTAAGGAAGGATATACTAGCTTTGGAGGGGGTACAGAGATGATTCACTAGGCTGATTCAGGAGATGAGGGGGTTACCTTATGATGATAGATTGAGTAGACTGGGTCTTTACTCGTTGGAGTTCAGAAGAATGAGGGGTGATCTTATACAAACATTTAAAATAATGAAAGGGATAGACAAGATAGAGACAGAGAGGTTGTTTCCACTGGTCGGAGAGATTAGAACTCGGGGGCACAGCCTCAAAATACGGGGGAGCCAATTTAAAATCGAGTTGAGAAGGAATTTCTTCTCCCAGAGGGTTGTGAATCTGTGGAATTCTCTGCCCAAGGAAGCAGTTGAGGCTAGCTCATTGAATATATTCAAGTCACAAATAGATAGATTTTTAACCAATAAGGGAATTAAGGGTTATGGGGAGCGGGCCGGTAAGTGGAGCTGAGTCCACGGCCAGATCAGCCATGATCTTGTTGAATGGCGGAGCAGGCTCGAGGGGCTAGATGGCCTACTCCTGTTCCCTAATTCTTATGTTCTTATGTTCTTATATTCTTATGAATGAAATACCAATATAGAATTTAGATGGAGTCAGAAGAACATTAGAAAGCTAAGGCAAGCGGCCGATTGAGCCAAGTTCTTTCACAGACCATAGGCCCTATACTGACCATTGCCGGACTTATTTCATCTTTTCATGGAGCTGAGGAACTAGGAACTTAGGAACAGGAGTCGGCCCCTTGGGCCTGTTCCACTATTCAATTAGATTATAGCTGAGATGATGACTTCAAGGAAGGAAGAAGGAAATCGGCGCGGTCCCGGCCTGCAAGACCATCAGCAGGCCGGGGCCATTGGAGGGAGCCGCGTGCAACGACATACCAGTGCAGGGAGCAGTGCGTGCTGCTGCAGGAGGGCGACGGCTACGAAGCCAGGTCGCTGATTTCAGTGTGGGCAGGCACAGCAGGAGGGGCGAAGGAGCGGCAAGAGTTTGTAGAGGGAAGCGACCTGGGCCCAGGAGAGGCGAGGGGCAGCACGGGCCAGCCCACACTGCAATTTGTGTGCGCACTCGGTCCATGCAGCAGAGCTGGTCTCCAGTCGTCTTGGGTAATCCTTGCCACTGGACCAAGACCTTGCTCTGTGATGGCTGGTTCGCAGTGGATTCACACTGGAAGGCAGTGATCCCTCGTGATCCGAGCAGAACATTGTGAGGAAGTGAAATAAGGACAATTAAAGGGGTGTGACAGAATAGAGGAACAAAAATGCTAAAATCCTTTGGAAAGGCTTCGAAGCTATCTCACTCAATTAGCAGCTTTTGTTAAGGCTGAAGGGGATTTGAAACATAGAAACCTCCAGCGCAGAAGGAGGCCATTTTAGCCCATCGTGTCCGCGCTGGCCGGCAAAGAGCCACACGGCCCTCGGTCAGCAGCCCTGAAGGTTACATATAAACCTATGAACAATGAACAATGGCAGAAAGGTAAAGAGCACCCAGACCAACCCAGTCTGCCCCACACAACTGCGACACCCCTTGCACCGAAACATTCTACACTCCGCCCCAACCGGAGCCATGTGATCTCCTGGGAGAGGCAAAAACCAGATAAAAACCCAGGTCAATTGGGGGAAAAAAATCTGGAAAAATTCCTCTCCGACCCATCCAGGCCCATTAAGAAGAGACAGACAAAAATGATATGAAAGGAAACTCAAGATACAGGCATGAGTCTACAAGTGATGAATCAGCCCAATACCTGATCCCTTTATTTCTGCTCTTGCTCCTCAACACTGCCCCCTCCCCACCCCCTTTGGTGGCTTCTGAATTGGAGATGGTACTGCAGAAGGTGACTGCAAAGAGCGTGGTCCATTGGTCCACTATGCCACTCCATGGCATTATCTCCATAGATTATCATTGCAGCATGCCTAGAATGAGATGCAGTCTGATTTTAAACCATGGCTGATCATACAGTCACTGGATGTGCTAGTCCTATGCTGCACGCTAGCTGCAGATATCCTTGCAGGAGATGGCACATCTCAGAATCTGGATCTCGACTGACGTGGGCCCTGAAAAGATAGTTCCCCATAGTCATTGCCAGGTAGGCATATCATCATCACAGGCAGTCCCTCGGAATCGAGGATGATGTGCTTCAACTCTAAAAATGAGTCCTCAGGTGGCTGAACAGTCCAATATGAGAACCATAGTCATGGTCACAGGTGAGACAGATAGTCGTTGAGGGAAGGGGTGGGTGGGACAGGTTTGCCGCACGCTCTTTCCGCTGCCTGCGCTTGATTTCTGCACGCTCTCGGCGATGAGACTCGAGGTATTCAGGTAGGCATGACAGGGCCTATTGATGTAGTTGGCATTTTAGCAAATACTGCCAATCAGAGTATGTCAGCTGTTGACCTTCCCGGTGGCCTTATTCCATGCGGAATCACCGAAACACATCCACCATTATGGTTCACCGGGTGTTCACGTAATTTTGTGGTGCCATTGAATCAGTGATCCCAGCTTCCTTTGAGAATGGAAGCCCCTGCATGTACTAATTGTCTGCCAAAGTAAGGTCTGGTTACCTCGACCTGTGGATGTGTATGTGAGAGTATCAGAACCTGGGCACTCTAAAATAACAATAGTTTCGATGAGCATCTTCAAATGCATCAAATATTTGCAAAGCTATGTAGTTAAAATAGGTGTTTAATTTTCAGGCATGTAAAAACGCATGCAAGAAAAGGTTTGTATTTAAAGCACCTTTTTTATTTAAGCTACCTACCCAGTCTCAGATTAAACAAGTCGGGGGGAAAATTGGATCTTTTTTCAACAACATTTCGGGAACAAAATGTCAGTAAAAAGGTTCAGTTTTGCAGGACTTTGGCACGTGCTTAAAATATATCCAATTGCCTCAGGCGACATTCAGGCAGCCCTGGCGGCCGCCTTAAACAGACATTAGGCCCCTTGCATTTGCTATCAAGGAGCTTAAGGCCTCTTTCAGGACCCCTCTCTCAAAGTGTAAGAAACTGTATGCATTGGGCACACTCCACTTAGATTTACTGGTTTTTAAAACAAATGCACTTCAAAAAATACATCCCTAATACTCCCAAGCAACATGATTAATTTAAATGACCACAGTACTCTTATTGACCTAAACTGGATTTAGCTAATTAATTACCAAAGGAGTTGTAATTTGTTTATATTCAAATTCATAATGCATGTTTTCACATGCTCCAACATCTTTACCAGAAAACATTAAAAAAATGGAAAGGACGGTCCAATTATTTCTACAAATTAATTCAATAATGTACTTACAGTCAATGAAACTATTGCAAGCCAGGTTAAAAACAGGCCAACAAAAGGCTTAGCTGCAAGCACCATCATTGTGAGAAAATACTAACTGTTATGTGAACACTCAGTAAGTGATCACTGCTACAGTTAATAAAAGGCCCATCTTTTTATAAACATCAAAGTTCAAGTGGTCAGAAGTCTTCTATTAACCATTGTTCAAATAAAAATGATCTGGATGTAAACAGCTGCTGGGAAAGATTGCACAGGTTTCAGGCTTTTTTCTTTGAAAAAAGAGAAGACTCAGAGCTGACCTGATAGAGGTCTTTAAAATGCTGAATGGGTTGGACAGAGTCGATGTGGGGAGAATGGTCGGAATATTCCTGCTGCCGAGCGTGCGGGTTTGGGTTCGGCAGTAAAAGTTGCAGAAGTTGCAGGTGCATCGGGAATGCACCATCGCCCCACCTCCTCGTATCTTTAAGTTGGACGCGTTTGCCAGCGTGCCGCAGACCCGAACGGCAGAGGCAGGTGACCTAAGTAAGCTCGTAAAATCCTTGTTGTGATACCCTTGACAGGGATTTTAACCAGACCTTTAGATTTTTACTGGACGATCGCGGGATTCACGCAGCTCGAGAACCACGTCTGTCAACCTGAGGCGGAAACTCAGTGGCCATTGAGCAAGGTCATTAAAGCACAGCATGGAAATCCAAATAAGTACTTCCACATGACACCTGGGGGTAGAAATTGCACCCCCCCCCCCCCCCCCCAGCCTGAGTCGGTTTTTATCGCTGTCATGTATTCAACTATCATTGTAACCCATGTATAAGATGACCTAAGTTGTACACCTTGAAAACATTGACCACAAGGGGGTGAACTTGTGGGAGACACTCCTAACCTGGACTTTCAGGTATAAAAGGGGAAGCTCCACCCATCTTCATCACTTGAGGTCTTGGTAATAAAGGTAACTGGTCACAGAGTGACCTTCTCTCAAGTATGGGCCTCGTGTGCATTTATACTGTATAGTAAGGACATATCATTGGTGACGAAAAACTGGGATTTAAACCACGCGAGCATGGCCACTAGCAACACAGAAGAGAGGTACCGTGTTGGTGATGATTGGGACGACTTTATTGAGAGACTACAGCAAAGTTTTGCCAGTAAGGAATGGTTGGGACAGGATTTGGCCGACAAACGCAGGGCTCATCTCCTGACGGTTTGTGGATCCAGAACGTACTCCCTGATGAAGGACCTTCTAGCGCCAGAGAAGCCGGCGGACAAGATGTTCGAAGAGCTCAGTACGTTGATCGGGAAACACCTTAAACTGGCGAGCAGCATGCACATGGCGAGACACCGGTTTTACACACACCGGCAGCGAGAAGGACAAAGCGTTCCAGACTTCGTGGCAGATCTCCGGCGATGGGCAAGCCTATGTAAGTTCCCAGATGCATGCAGAGCGGAGATGCTGTGAGACTTTTTTATTGAGGGCATCGGGCAAGCTGGGGTTTTCAGGAAACTAATTGAGACCAAAGACTTGACCTTGGAAGCGGCAGCTCTGATAGCCCAGACGTTTATCTCAGGGGAGGAAGAGACCAGAATGATGTATGACAAAAATCTTGGCTCAAATGCGGCAAACGACCAGGGAGTCAACATTGTTAACGCGGCACACAGTTCTCTAAGCAGACAAGGGCAATCGGACATGCCCCAGCATGTAGTCGAACCCAAAGGGGGAATTCAACAGAGACAATGGCTAGCTGAACGGCGATTCATGCCATCGCAATGGACAATGCGACCAGTAATGGGGCCATCAACACCTGTTAATGGTGCGTTTAAGGACAGTTACAGAGACAGTCAGAGATGATCGACTGGTAATGGACCTTTTGTTTCCAACAACGGGGCCTCCAGCTCATAGAAACATAGAAACATAGAAAATAGGTGCAGGAGTAGGCCATTCAGCCCTTCGAGCCTGCACTGCCATTCAATAAGATCATGGCTGATCATTCCTTCAGTACCCCTTTCGTGCTTTCTCTCCATACCCCTTGATCCCCTTAACCGTAAGGGCCATATCTAACTCCCTCTTGAATATATCCAATGAACTGGCATCAACAACTCTCTGCGGGAGGGAATTCCACAGGTCAACAACTCTCTGATTGAAGAAGTTTCTCCTCATCTCAGTTCTAAATGGCCTACCCCTTATCCTAAGATTATGTCCCCTGGTTCTTGACTTCCCCAAAATCGAGAACATTCTTCCCGCATCTAACCTGTCCAGTCCCGTCAGAATCTTATATGTTTCTATGAGATCCCCTCTCATCCTTCTAAACGCCAGTGAATAAAGGCCAAGTCGATTCAGTCTCTCCTCATATGTCAGTCTAGCCATCCCTGGAATCAGTCTGGTGAACCTTTGCTGCACTCCCTCAATAGCAAGGACGTCCTTCCTCAGACTAGGAGACCAAAACTGAATACAATATTCCAGGTGAGGCTTCACCAAGGCCCTGTACAACTGCAGTAAGACCTCCCTGCTCCTATATTTAAATCCCCTCACTATGAAGGCCAACATACCATTTGCCTTCTTCACCGCCTGCTGTACCTGCATGCCCACTTTCAGTGACTGATGAACCATGACACCCAGGTCTCGTTGCACCTCCCCTTTTTCTAGTCTGCCGCCATTCAGATAATATTCTGCCTTCGTGTTTTTGCCCCCAAAATGGATAACCTCACATTTATCCACATTATACTGCATCTGCCATGTATTTGCCCACTCACCTAATCTGTCCAAGTCACCCTGTAGCCTCTTAGCATCCTCCTCACAGCTCACACCGCCACCCAGTTTAGTGTCATCTGCAAACTTGGAGATATTACACTCTATTCCTTCATCCAAATCGTTAATGTATATTGTAAAGAGCTGGAGTCCCACTAGTAACTGCCTGCCATTCTGAAAAGGACCCGTTTATCCCGACTCTCTGCTTCCTGTCTGCCAACCAGTTCTCTATCCACATCAGTACATTACCCCCAATATTTGTACACCAATCTCTTGTGCGGGACCTTGTCAAAAGCCTTTTGAAAGTCCAAATACACCACATCCACTGGTTCCCCCTTGTCCACTCTACTAGTTACAGCCTCAAAAAATTCCAGAATATTCGTCAAGCATGATTTCCCTTTCCTAAATCCATGCTGACTCGGTCTGATCCTGTCACTGCTTTCCAAATGGGCTGCTATTTCATCCTTAATGATTGATTCCAACATTTTCCCCACTACTGATGTCAGGCTAACCGGTCTATAATTACCCGCTTTCTCTCTCCCTCCTTTTTTAAAAAGTGGCGTTACATTAGCTACCCTCCAGTCCATAGGAACTGATCCAGAGTTGATAGATTGTTGGAAAATGATCACCAATGCATCCACTATTTCTAGGGCCACTTCCTTAAGTACTCTGGGATGCAGACTATCAGGACCCGGGGATTTATCGGCCTTTAATCCCATCAATTTCCCCAACACAATTTCCCGCCTAATAAGGATATCTTTCAGTTCCTCATTCTCACTAGACCCACTGTCCCCTAGTACATTCGGAAGGTTATTTGTATCTTCCTTTGTGAAGACAGCACCGAAGTATTGGTTCAATTGGTCTGCCATTTCTTTGTTCCCCATTATAAATTCACCTAAATCCGACTGCAAGGGACCTACGTTTGTCTTTACTAATCTTTTTCTCTTCACATATTTATAGAAGCTTTTGCAGTCAGTTTTTATGTTCCCTGTAAGCTTCCTCTCGTACTCTATTTTTCCCTTCTTAATTAAACCCTTCGTCCTCCTCTGTTGAATTCTAAATTTCTCCAGTCCTCAGGTTTGTTGCTTTTTCTGGCCAATTTATATGCCTCTTCCTTGGTTTTAACACTATCCTTAATTTCCCTTGTTAGCCATGGTTGAGCCACCTTCCCAGTTTTATTTTTACTCCAGACAGGGATGTACAATTGCTGAAGTTCATCCATGTGATCTTTAAATGTTTGCCATTGCTTATCCACCGTCAACCCTTTAAGTATCCTCTGCCAGTCTATTCTAGCCAATTTACACCTCATACCGTCGAAGTTACCTTTCCTTAAGTTCAGGACCCTAGTTTCCGAATTAACTTTGTCACTCTCCATTTTAATAAGGAATTCTACCATATTATGATCACTTTTCCCCAAAGGGTCTCGCACAACAAAATTGCTAATTCGTCCCTTCTCATTACACATCATCCACTCTAGGATGGCCAGCTCCCTGGTTGGTTCCTCGACATATTGGTCTAGAAAACCATCCCTAATACACTCCAGGAAATCCTCCTCCACCGCATTGCTACCAGTTAGGTTAGCCCAATCAATATGTAGATTAAAGTCGCCCATGGTTACTGATGTACCTTTATTGCATACATCCCTTATTTCTTGTTTGATGCTGTCCCCAACCTCACTACTACTGTTTGGTGGTCTATTTCCTGACCTTTGGAATTCCGCAGCTCCACCCATACAGATTCCACATCATCCAGGCTAATGTCCTTCCTTACTATTGCATTGATTTCCTCTTTAACCAGCAATACCACCCCGCCTCCTTTTCCTTTCTGTCTATCCTTCCTAAATATTGAATACCCTTGGATGTTGAGTTCCCAGCCTTGGTCACCCTGGAGCCATGTCTCCGTGGTGCCAATTACATCATATCCGTTAACTGCTATCTGCGCAGTTAATTCATCCACCTTATTCCGAATACTCCTCGCATTGAGGCACAGAGCCTTCAGGCTTGTCTTTTTAACACACTTTGCCCCTTTTGAATCTTGCTGTAATGCGGCCCTTTTTGCTTTTTGCCTTGGGTTTCTCTGCCCTCCACTTTTACTATTCTCCTTTCTATCTTTTGCTTCTGCCCCCCTTCTATTTCCCTCTGTCTCCCTGCATAGGTTCCCATCCACCTGCCATATTAGTTTAACTCCTCCCCAACAGCATCTGCAAACACTCCCCCTAGGACATTGGTTCCGATCCTGCCCAGGTGCAGACCATCCAGTTTGCACTGGTCCCACCTCCCCCAGAACCGGTTCCAATGTCCCAGGAATTTTTGCCTTCTGCACCATTTCTCAAGCCACGTATTCATCTGAGCTATCCTGCGATTCCTACTCTGACTAGCACGTGGCACTGGTAGCAATCCTGAGACTACTTTTGAGGTCCCACTTTTTAAGTTAGCTCCTAGCTCCCTAAATTCATCTTGTAAGACCTCATCCCGTTTTTTACCTATATCTTTGGTACATATATGCATCATGACAACTGGCTGTTCACCCTCCCTTTTCAGAATGTCCTGCACCCGCTCCGAGACATCCTTGACCCTTGCACCAGGGAGGCAACATGCCATCCTGGAGTCTCGGTTGCGGCAGCAGAAACGCCTATCTATTCCCCTTACAATTGAATCTCCTATCACTTTCACTCTCCCACTCTTTTTCCTGCCCTCCTGTGCAGCAGAGCCACCCACGGTGCCATGAACTTGCTGCTCTCCCCTGATGAGTCATCTCCTTCAACAGTATCCAAAGTGATGTATCTGTTTTGCAGGGGGATGACCGCAGGGGACCCCTGTACTACCTTCCCTGCACTGCTCTTCCTGTTGGTCTTCCATTCCCTATCTGGCTGTGGGCCCTTTACCTGTGGTAAGACCAACTCACTAAAGGTGCTATTCACGTCATTCTCAGCATCGTGCATGCTCCAGAGTGAATCCACTCACAGCTCCAGCTCCGCAACGCGGTCCGTCAGGAGCTGGGGACGGACACACTTCCCTCACACGTAGTCGTCAGGGACACCGGAAGTGTTCCTGACTTCCCACATAGTACAAGAGGAGCATAACACATGTCCGAGCTCTCCTGCCATGACTTTACCCTTAGATACACTTAAATTGGCAACAACAATGCTAAAAGTTAATTACTGATATATATAAGGACGGGAGAGTGGAGAGCACCAGTTCAATTGTCACAGGAGAGAGAGGTGCTGGAGGTGCGGAGGCAAACACCCAGCCAGAGCTTGCAGGTATCAGCAATATACCTGCAGAAACTGCAACGTCAGCAGTCACTTGGCGCGTATGTGCAGGAAGCCTGCAGCCAGGTTGATGTACGAGGAGGACGGGCCCGATATAAGCCCTATGAGGCCAAATGAATACTGGGGGAAATTGCTGGAAGCTGAAGTTCAGCGAGTTCATGTGGAGCACATATACAGTTCATATACCAGGACGCCACCGATAATGATGAAAGTGCTCCTCAATGGCATCCCAGTATTAATGGAGCTAGACACGGGGGCCAGCCAGTCCCTGATGAGTATCAAACAGTTCGAAAGGTTGTGGGTGTCCAAGGCCAGGAGGCCAAAATTATTGCCGATTGACACACAGCTACGGACATATACAAAGGAGATCATTCCGGTGCTAGGCAGCGCCACGGTAGTCGTGACCCACAAAGATTTGGAGAACAGGTTGCCACTCTGGACTACTGGAGAGGAGTTAGCTTGCTGTCATGAACTGGAAATGGGGCGATGTCAATGAGATTTCTTCTGTGGAGCGAGTATCATGCTCACAGGTCCTGGACAAATTTGACTCATTATTTCAACCCGGCATCGGCACTTTCATGGGGGCCAAGGTAATGATTCACATAAACCCGGACACCAGGCCAGTACACAACAAGGCCAGAGCGGTGCCGTACATGATGCGGGAAAAGATAGAATGCGAATTGGACCACCTGCTGAGGGAAGGCATCATCTCGCCAGTCGAATTCAGTGACTGGGCGAGCCCGATCGTGCCGGTGCTCAAGGCGGATGGGTCAGTCAGGATATGTGGCGATTACAAGGCCACCATCAATCGGGTGTCACTCCAAGACCAGTACCCGCTACCGAGAGCGGAGGACCTCCTTGCGATGATATCCAGTGGCAAACTTTTTTCAAAATTGGACCTGATCTCAGCTTACATGACCCAGGAGCTGGCGAGTGAGTCGAAGAAGCTGACCACCATCACGACACACAAGGGGTTGTTTGAGTATAACAGATGCCCGTTCGTGATTCGTTCGGCCGCCGTGATCTTTCAGCGAAATATGGAAAGCCTCCTCAAGTCGATTCCAAGGACGATGGTTTTTCAAGACAACATCTTCATCACGGGTCGTGATACTGAAGAACACCTCCACAACCTGGAGGAAGTACTACGCAGACTGGACCGGGTAGGACTGTGACTGAAAAAGGCGAAGTGCGTCTTCTTAGCTCCAGAGGTAGAATTCCTGGGGAGGAGGATAGCAGCAGACGGGATCAGACCCACTGCATCCAAAACGGAACATCCAGAGAGCACCCAGACCCCGTAACACGATGGAGCTGCGTTCATTCCTGGGGCTCCTGAACTATTTTGGTAACTTTCTTCCCAAATTGAGCACGCTGTTAGAGCCGCTACATGTGCTCCTCCGCAAAGGTCACGATTGGGTCTGGGGGGACAGCCAGGAAAGGCTTTTGATAGAGCACGCAATTTGTTATGCTACAACAAACTGTTAATGTTATATGACCCGTGTAAGAAACTTGTTCTAACGTGTGATGCGTCGTCCTATGGATTCGGGTGTGTGTTGTAGCATGTGAATGCCAATTACAGCTGGTAGCTTATGCCTCCAGAAGTCTGTCCCAGGCAGAAAGGGGCTACGGGATGGTAGAAAAGGAAGCGTGTTTATGCACTAAAAAAAATGCACCAGTACCTGTTTGGCAGGAAATTTGAGCGGGAGAAAGATCACAAACCCCGAACGTCCCTTTTGGCCGACAACAAGGCCATAAATGCGAATGCATCGGCCCGCATACAGAGGTGTGCACTCACGTTAGCCGCCTATGACTACACAATTCAGCACAGACTGGGCACTGAAAACTGCGCCGATGCACTCAGCAGGCTCTCACTAGCCACCACTGAAGGGGCAACTGAGCATGATGCTGAGATGATCATGGCTGTTGAAACTTTCGAAAGCGAAGGCTCACCTGTGACAGCCCGTCAGATTAAAATATGGACAAATAAAGACCCGCTACTGTCTTTAGTTAAGAAATATGTCCTGAATGGGGACTAGGCAGCCACGTACGGGGCATGCCCTGAGGAATTTAAACCGTTTCATAGGCGCAAGGATGAACTCTCGATTCAGGCCAATTGTCTACTGTGGGGAAACCAAGTAGTAATGCCCCAGAGGGGCAGAGAGGTGTTTATCAGAGAACTTCACAATGAGCACCCGGGCATTGTCATGATGAAGGCAATTGTCAGGTCACATGTTTGGTGGCCAGTGATTGATGCAGACCTGTAACTTTGTGTTCGCAGGTGCAACACGTGTGCTCAGCTGGGCAACGCACCCAGGGAAGCCCCCCTTAGCCCCTGGTCCTAGCCCGCCAAGTCTTGGTCACGCATCCATGTGAACTACGCAGGTCCTTTCATGGGAAAAATGTTTTTGGTTGTCGTAGATGCCTACTCCAAATGGATTGAGTGTGCCATTTTAAATTCAAGCACATCCTCTGCCAGGGTAGAAAGGCTACGGGCAATATTCGCCGGCCATGGTCTACCGGATGTCTTGGTCAGCGATAGTGGCCCGTGCTTCACAAGTACTGAATTCCAGGACTTCATGGCAGGCAATAGAATCAAACATGTCAGAAGGGCACCGTTCAAGCCGGCCTCAAACGGCCAGGCAGAACGAGCAGTGCAGATAATCAAACAGGAGATGCTCAGAATCCAAGGGGGTTCCCTACAAAGCCACTTATCACGCCTCCTGTTGGCCAATAGATCCCGACCACACTTGCTCACGGGGGTTCCACCCGCAGAGCTGCTAATGAAAAGGACGCTCAAATCCCGGTTATCCCTTATACACCTTACTATGAAAGAAATTGTTGAGAGCAGGCGTCAGTCATAATGTGACTACCATGACGGGAATGCGAGGGCGCGATGCATTGATGTCAATGACCCTGTTTTTGTCCTTAATTACGCTGCAGGGCTCAAATGGCTTGCAGGCACTGTGATTGCCAAAGAGGGGAAAAGAGGTTAAACTTACCAATGGACAAATCTGCCGCAAACACGTGGATCAAACTAAAAGGGGGTTTAGCAACCCCATAGAAGAAGCAGAGGAAGAACACGATGTAGAGTTTACTCCACCACAGGTGACCGAACACTGGAACCAAGTGGAGGAGAGCCCAGTCACTGTGGGCATTCCGGACAGGCCTGAGGCACTGCAAACAACAGACACTCAGGCCAGCGCCCAACAACCGGAGCCCCAACTCAGGAGCTCTACAAGGGAGCGTAAACCACCAGAGAGACTCAACCTGTGATCCCAATAAAACTTTGGGGGGGGGGAGGTGATGTCATGTATTCAACCAGCATTGTAACCCATGTATAAGCTGACCTAAGTTGTACACATTGAGAACATTGACCACAAGAGGCGAACTTGTGGGAGACACTCCTAACCTGGACTTTCAGGAATAAAAAGGGAAGCTCCACCCACCTTCATCACTTGAGGTCTTGGTAATAAAGGTAACTGGTCACAGAGTGACCTTCTCTCAAGTATGGGCCTCGTGTGCATTTATATTGTATAGTAAGGACATATCAACCGCAGCCGCGTTTCAGGTCACCTCTTGAGCGATATTCAGCTCTTTGTATTTTTTCTTGCATCTGGAAGTTGCTCTTAATAGTGGCGGTAACAACACTTGCGGGGCGGAAGCTGAGGATGGTACGGAGTGACCGCCGCGATGACGTCATCACGGCGCCGCGTCACCATGGCGCTCCCCTTCATTAAAGGGGAGAGCGTCCGCGATTTTAAAACTTTGGCCCATTGGGCCACCAAGGAGGGTTTCAGCTGGGCCAGCGGCCTGGAACCCAAGAGGGGTTGCCAGGCTGCCTGTTGGTGGCCCATCCAAACCCGGGGGCCTAATTGTCGGCAAACCTGGCAGTCTGCCGACAAAAAAAAACATAGCGGCAGTCCGCCCTCCCCTTTAAGGGAAGCCGCACCACCATTGCAGAAGGCCACAGCCTCACTGGACCATCGAGAAAAAACAGGTTTTGGCAGTGCTGGGCAGTCCGAAGATTTTCAGAGGGGAATGTCGCTGTCGGGGGAGTAGATTGACGGTGCGCACGGTGATGACCCACTTAACACGGATCGACAGCAGCGGAGTGGTGGGGGAAGGGAAGATTGGGGCAATGCCCGTAAACCTCGGGGGGGCAATTGGGCAATCAGCAGCCATTTCACGAAAAGTCGGCGGCCACTCCACTCCGCAACGTGGCTGCCGATTTGCACTGGCACCAGGCCTTAAAGAGACAAGCAATTTCGGCCCTCTGCTTACTTGCCTAAGGGATCGACTCTTGCTGACTCCATTTTGAGCACAGATTTAGGCGGCTAGAGTTTGCCAAACACACTTACCGGCTGGCTGCTTGGAGACAAAGGGGCCGAAATTACCCTTCCCGATAAGTCCTCTGGCCACCTGAAAGTGGTTGCCATGGGGTGGTGTGGAATGGCTGCCGAGTCTCCACAGAGGGGCCGCCATTTTGGAAATTGCCCTTCCTCAATTTTGAAGCGGTGTCCGAGACCGCTCCACCTGTTTTCCTGCTGCGGCGTGCACGCACCGACCCCTTACTGACCAGCGGCGACCCCTTCGTGAAGGTGTAAGTGTTTACAGTAGAATCATTACCAGCACCTGCTCGCCAAAAAAATGTGAAATCTGAAATTGTTGAACAGAATGTTGAGTCTGCAACGTTGCAAAGTGTCTTATCGAAAGATGATGTACTGTTCCTCCAGCTTCTGTTGAGCTTCATTGGAACAGTGCAGGAGGCCGAGCCCAGAGAGGTCAGATTGGAAGTGAGGTGGCGAACTATAATGGCAAGTGACTGCAAGATCAGGCTCACACTTGCTGACTGAATGGAGGTGTTCAGCAAAGCAGGCGTTAGATTCCCTGTGCTTGCACAGGAAGGTACCCACTAGAAGGGTAGGAGGTGTTGGAGTGGACCAGGGTGTCATGGAAGGGACAGTCCCAATACTGAAAGAGAAGGGGTGGTGAAATGTGAAGGCTGATGTGGTGGATGGTGAGGACAAGAGGAACCCTATCGTGGTTCTGGGAGGAAGGGGAAGTGGTGAGAGCAGAAGTGTGGGAAATGGGACGGACATGGCCAAGGGCCTTGTTAACCGCATGGATGAATTACAACAATTGTACATTCCTGTCTGGTGTAAAAATAAAAAAGGGAAGGTGGCTCAACCGTGGCTATCTAGGGAAATCAGGGATAGTATTAAAGCCAAGGAAGTGGCATACAAATTGGCCAGAAATAGCAGCGAACCCGGGGACTGGGAGAAATTTAGAACTCAGCAGAGGAAGACAAAGGGTTTGATTAGGGCAGGGAAAATGGAGTACGAGAAGAAGCTTGCAGGGAACATTAAGACGGATTGCAAAAGTTTCTATAGGTATGTAAAGAGAAAAAGGTTAGTAAAGACAAACGTAGGTCCCCTGCAGTCAGAATCAGGGGAAGTCATAACGGGGAACAAAGAAATGGCAGACCAATTGAACAAGTACTTTGGTTCGGTATTCACTAAGGAGGACACAAAAGGGGTCAGAGGGTCTAGTAAGAAGGAGGAACTGAGGGAAATCTTTATTAGTCGGGAAATTGTGTTGGGGAAATTGATGGGATTAAAGGCCGATAAATCCCCAGGGCCTGATGGACTGCATCCCAGAGTACTTAAGGAGGTGGCCTTGGAAATAGCGGATGCATTGACAATCATTTTCCAACATTCCATTGACTCTGGATCAGTTCCTATCGAGTGGAGGGTAGCCAATGCAACCCCACTTTTTAAAAAAGGAGGGAGAGAGAAAACAGGGAATTATAGACCGGTCAGCCTGATCTCTGTAGTGGGTAAAATGATGGAATCAATTATTAAGGATGTCATAGCAGCGCATTTGGAAAATGGTGACATGATAAGTCCAAGTCAGCATGGATTTGTGAAAGGGAAATCATGCTTGACAAATCTTCTGGAATTTTTTGAGGATGTTTCCAGTAAAGTGGACAAAGGAGAACCAGTTGATGTGGTATATTTGGACTTTCAGAAGGCTTTCGACAAGATCCCACACAAGAGATTAATGTGCAAAGTTAAAGCACATAGGATTGGGGGTAGTGTGCTGACGTGGATTGAGAACTGGTTGTCAGACAGGAAGCAAAGAGTAGGAGTAAATGGGTACTTTTCAGAATGGCAGGCAGTGACTAGTGGGGTACCGCAAGGTTCTGTGCTGGGGCCCCAGCTGTTTACATTGTACATTAATGATTTAGACGAGGGGATTAAATGTAGTATCTCCAAATTTGCGGATGACACTAAGTTGGGTGGCAATGTGAGCTGCGAGGAGGATGCTATGAGGCTGCAGAGTGACTTGGATAGGTTAGGTGAGTGGGCAAATGAATGGCAGATGAAGTATAATGTGGATAAATGTGAGGTTATCCACTTTGGTGGTAAAAACAGAGAGACAGACTATTATCTGAATGGTGACAGATTAGGAAAAGGGAAGGTGCAACGAGACCTGGGTGTCTTGGTACATCAGTCATTGAAGGTTGGCATGCAGGTACAGCAGGCGGTTAAGAAAGCAAATGGCATGTTGGCCTTCATAGCGAGGGGATTTGAGTACAGGGGCAGGGAGGTGTTGCTACAGTTGTACAGGGCCTTGGTGAGGCCACATCTGGAGTATTGTGTACAGTTTTGGTCTCCTAACTTGAGGAAGGACATTCTTGCTATTGAGGGAGTGCAGCGAAGATTCACCAGACTGATTCCCGGGATGGTGGGACTGACCTATCAAGAAAGACTGGATCAACTGGGCTTGTATTCACTGGAGTTCAGAAGAATGAGAGGGGACCTCATAGAAACGTCTAAAATTCTGACGGGTTTAGACAGGTTAGATGCAGGAAGAATGTTCCCAATGTTGGGGAAGTCCAGAACCAGGGGTCACAGTCTAAGGATAAGGGGTAAGCCATTTAGGACCGAGATGAGGAGAAACTTCTTCACCCAGAGAGTGGTGAACCTGTGGAATTCTCTACCACAGAAAGTAGTTGAGGCCAATTCACTAAATATATTCAAAAGGGAGTTAGATGAAGTCCTTACTACTCGGGGGATCAAGGGGTATGGCGAGAAAGCAGGAAGGGGGTACTGAAGTTTCATGTTGAGCCATGAACTCATTGAATGGCGGTGCAGGCTAGAAGGGCTGAATGGCCTGCTCCTGCACCTATTTTCTATGTTTCTATGTTTCTATGTTTCTAACCATGGAGGAGGGGAGTCCTTGGTTGAGGAAAAGGATTTTTTTGTTTTGTGAGCACGTGTCCATTAGGACCTAGACTGAGACTGCAGAAACTCATTTCACATAGCAGAGCGAGAGAGAGAGACTCTCATCCGATCAACCTAGTTTGGATTTGAACCTAGGTCCAAGAAACATCCACAAAAAATGACAGAAAAGAAACGTTCAACTTTGCAGCTACACAAGGACATAAGAACATAAGAAATAGGAACAGGAATAGGCCATTTGGCCCCTCGCGCTGCTCCGCCATTCAATAAGATCATGGCTGATCTGATCATGGACTCAGCTCCATTTACCTATCCTCATAAGTCAACCTCCTCATCACCGGAATCAAATTAATGAACCTTCTCTGAACAGCCTCCAATGCAAGTATATCCTTCCTTAAATACGGAGAACAAAACTGTACGCAGTACTCCAGGTGTGGCCTCACCAATACCCTGTACAGTTGTAGCAGGACTTCTCTGCTTTTATACTCTATCCCCCTTGCAATAAAGGCCAACATTCCATTTGCCTTCCTGATTACTTGCTGTACCTGAATACTAACATATTTTTGTTTCATGCACAAGAACCCTCAGATCTCTCTATACTGCAGCACTTTGCAATTTTTCTCCATTTAAATTATAATTTGTTTTTCTATTATTTCTGCCAAAGTGGATAACCTCACATTTTCCCACATTATACTCCATCTGCAAAATTTTTGCCCACTCATTTAACCTGTCTATATTCCTTTGCAGATTTTTTGTGTCCTCAATTTGCTTTCCCACCCATCTTTGTATCATCAGCAAACTTGGCTACATTACACTCGGTCCCTTCATCCAAGTCATTAGTATAGATTGTAAATAGTTGAGGACCCAGCACCGATCCCTGCAACACCCCACTGGTTATTGTTTGCCAACCGGAAAATTAATCATTTATCCTGACTCTCTGTTTTCTGTTAGTTAGCCAATCCTCTATCCATGCCCAATCCCATAAACTTTTATCTTGTGCAGTAACCTCTTATGTGGCACCTTATCAAATGCCTTCTGGAAATCCAAATACGCCACATCCACTGGTTTCCCCTTATCCACCCTGCCTGTTACATTCTCAAAGAACTCCAGCAAATTTGTCAAACATGATTTCCCTTTCATAAAACCATGCTGACTCTGCTTGACTGCATTTTGATTTTCTAAATGTCCTGTTACTACGTCCTTAATGATGGACTCCAGCATTTTCACAATGACAGATGTTTGGCGAACTGGTCTATAGTTTCCTACTTTTTGTCTGCCTCCTTTTTTAAGTAGGTGCGTTACATTTACGGTTTTGCAATCTGCTGGGACCGGCCCAGAATCCAGGGAATTTTGGTAGATTACAACCAATTTATCCATTATCTCTGCAGCCACTTCTTTCTAGGATGTAAGCCATCAGGTCTAGGGGACTTATCTGCCTTTAGTCCCATTATTTTACCGAGTACTAGTTCTTTAGTGATAGTGATTATATTAAGTTCCTCCTTCCCTATAGCCCCTTGATTATCCACTATTGGGATGTTTTTAGTGTCTTCTACCGTAAAGACCGATACAAAATATTTGTTCAACGTCTCTGCTATTTCCCTGTTCCCCATTATTAATTCCCCAGTCTCATTCTCTAGAGGACCAACATTTACTTTAACTACGCTTTTCCTTTTTATGTACCTGTAGAAATTCTTACTATCTGTTTTTATATTTCATGAAAAAGGGGCATGTTTGGCAGATCAATATTCCTGACTACAAGATTTTTAGACAAGATAGAGAGGGGGGTAAAAAGTTGGGGGGGGGCGGGGTTGCGGTACTGATTAAAGAAACTATTACAGCGGTTAAGGGATCATTAAATGAGGCCATATGGGTCGAATTGAAAAATAAAAAGGAGCGATCACACTGCTGGGCGTGTATTATAGACCCCCAAACAGTGGGAGAGCGATAGAGGAGCAAATATGTAGGCAAATTGCTGTGAAGTCCAAAAACCATAGGGTAGTAATAGTAGAGGATTTTAACTATCCAAATATTGATTGGGACAAATTTAGTGTGAAGGATATAGAGGGTGCGAAATTCTTGAAATGCATTCAAGAGAACTTTTTTAGTCAGTATGTAGCAAGCCCAGCACGAGAGGGGGAGATCTTGGATTTAGTTTCGGGGACTGAAGATGGGCAGGTTGAACGGGTGTTAGTGGGAGAGCAATTGGATGCCAGTGACCATAATTCAGTCAGATTCAAGTTGGTTATGGATAAGGACAAGAATAGGCCTGGAATAAAAGTTCCAAATAGGAGAAAAGCTAATTTTACTAAGTTAAGGAGTGATTTGGCCACAGTGGATTGGAAACAGCTACTGTTGAGTAAATCAGTGTCAGAACAGTGGGAGGCATTCAAAGAGGAGATCTGGAAGGCTCAGGCCAAATATGTGCCCTTAAAGGAAAAGGCTGGGAAAAAATAATTCTAGAGCCCCCTGGATGTCTAAGGACTTACAGGGGAGGATTAAGAAAAACAGGGACACTTATGTCATATACCAAAGGCTAAATACTATAGAATCTTTAGAGGAATATAGAAAGTTAAGAGGCAAAATTAAAAAGGATATTAGGAATGCTAAGAGAGAGCACGAGAAATTCTTGGCCAGTAAAATTAAGGAAAACCCTAAGCTGTTCTATAAATATATTAAGAGTAAGAGGGTAACTAAAGAAAGGGTAGGGCTTATTAGAGACCATGAGGGTAATCTTTGTGTAGAGGCAGAAGATGTTGGTAGGGTTCTTAATGAATACTTTGAGTCTGTTTTCGCAAAGAAAAGGGGCAATGCAGATATGCTATCGAGGAGGAGTGTGGTATTGTGGATGAAATAAATATAGTGAGAGAGGAAGTATTAAGGGGTTTAGCAGCTTTGAAATTAGATAAGTCCCCAGGCCCGGATGAAATGTATCCCAGGCTGTTGAGCGAAGTAAAAGAGGAAATAGCAGAGGCCTTGACCATCATTTTCCAGTCCTCTTTGGATCTGGGCATGGAGCCGGAGGATTGGAGGACTGCTAATGTAGTACCTTTCTTTAAGAAGGGAGAAAGGGATAGACCGAGTAATTACAGGCCTGTCAGCCTAATCGCAGTGGTGGGAAAATTATTGTAAAAAATCCTGAAAGGTAGGATAAATCTGCATTTGGAAAGGCAAGGATTAATTAGGGACAGGCAGCACGGATTTGTTAAGGGAAGATCGTGTTTGACTAACCTGATTGAATTTTTTGAGGAGGTAACCAAGAGAGTCAATGAGGATAGTGCGTATGATGTAGTATATATAAGGTCCCACATGGTAGACTCGTCATGAAGGTTAAAGCCCATAGGATACAGGGCAAAGTGGCAAGTTGGATCCAAAATTGGTTTAGAGGTAGGAAGCAAAGAGTAATGATTGACGAATGTTTTTGTGATTGGAAAGATGTTTCCAGTGGGGTTCCTCAGGGCTCAGTACTGGGTTCCTTGCTTTTTGTGGTATATATCAACGATTTAGATTTGAATATAGGGAGTATGATTAAGAAGTTTGCAGACAACACTAAAATTGGTTGTGTGGTTGATAATGAAGAGGAAAGTCATGGGCTGCAGGAGGATATCAATCTACTGGTCAGGTGGGCAGAGCAGCGGCAAATGGAATTTAATTCAGAGAAGTGTGAGGTGATGCACTTTGGGAGGGCTAATAAGGAAAGGTTATACACATTAAGCGGTAGGCCACTTAATAGTGTAGATGAACAAAGGGACCTTGGAGTGCTTGTCCACAGATCCCTGAAAGTAGCAGGCCAGGTAGATAAGATGGTTAAGAAGGCATACAGAATGCTTGCCTTTATTGGCCGAGGCATTGAATACAAGAGCAGGGAGGTTATGCTTAAATTGTATAATACTTTGGTTAGGCCACAGCTGGAGTACTGCAGCAGTTCTGGTCGCCGTATTATAGGAAGGATGTGATTGCACTAGAGAGGATGCAAAGGAGATTTACTAGGATGCTGCCTGGAATGGTGAATCTTAGTTATGAGAACAGATTGGATAGGCTGCATTTGTTCTCATTGGAACAGAGGAGGTTGAGAGGAGACCTCATCGAAGTGTACAAAGTATTGAGGAGCCTGAACATAGTGGATAGTAAGGGTCTATTTCCATTGGTGGAGGGGTCTATTACGAGGGGGCATAGTTTTAAGGTTGATGGTGGAAGGTTTAGAGGGGATTTGAGGGGGGTCTTCTTTACACAGAGGGTTGTGGGGATCTGGAACTCGCTGCCTGGAAGAATGGTGGATGCAGAAACCCTCACCACTTTTAAGAGATGGGCACTTAAAGTGCAGTAACCTACAGGGTTACGGAACTAGAGCTGGTAATTGGGATTAGACTGGATGACCTTTTGTTGGACGGTGCAGAGATAATGGTAAGTACTGCAGGGAATAGAATGCGGCCAGGGTGATCTCCTGGACTAGTTTCGATTGCCTGGATGGGTCAGAGAGGAATTTTCCCAGATTCTTTCTCCCTAAATTGGCCTGGGTTTTTATCTGGTTTTTGCCTCTCCCAGGAGATCACATGGCTCTGGTTGGGATGGAGTGTAAGATGTTTCAGTATAAGGGGTGTCGCAGTTGTGTGAGGCAGACTGGTTGTGCTGGGTGCTCTTTGCCTTTCTGTCATTGTTCATAGGTTTATATGTAACCTTTAGGGCTGCTGACCAAGGGCCTTGCAACTCTTTGTCGGCCGGTGCGGACACGATGGTCCGAAATGGTCTCCTTCTGTGCTGTAAATTTCTAAGTTTCTATGCTAGTTTACTTTCATAATCTATCTTCTCTCTCTTTATCATTTTTTTAGTCGTTCTTTGCTGGCTTTTTAAAATTTCCCAATCCTCTGGCTTCCTACTAGTCTTGGCCACATTGTATGCCCTTGTTTTCAATTTGATACCATTCCTTATTTCCTTAGTTAGCCACGGATGGTTATCTCTTCTCTTACAGTCTTTCCTTCTCATTGGGATATATTTTTGTTGCGAGTTATGAGATATCTCCTTAAATGTCTGCCACTGCTCATCAACCGTCCCACACTTTAGTCTAGTTTCCCGTCCACTTTAGCCAACTCTACCCTCATACCTTTGTAGCCTCCTTTATTTAAGCTTAGGACCCTGGTTTGAGAACCAACTTTCTCACCCTCCAACTGAATTTGAAATTCAACCATGTTATGGTCACTCGTTCCTAGAGGATCTTTTACTATGCTATTCAGAAGATTGTCAGTATCGATTCTCATGACTAAAGGCTGTCGTTAAACTGTCAGTTTCTTGCCCGTGAGAATTTCTGGTGCACATCAACATGCAAGTGACATGATAACCTCAAGCTGACACTGTGAGCAAAACTGCTGGCACAGGGAGGGAGCTCTTTTCAAGTTACAATCATCGCTGCACTGCCTGAACAAGCAATGGATGAGGAGAGCAGAGGGACTTGTGTTGGATAAATTCTTAGGGGTTTCGAGAAAATGTTTTTATTTATTCATTAACAGGATGTGGGCATCACTGGCAAGGCCAGCATTTATTGCCCATCCCTAGTTGGCCTTGAGAAGGTTGTGGTGAGTTGCTTTCTTGAACCACTGCAGTCTTTATGGTCAAGGTACTCCCACAGTGACTATGTCATAGCAGTTTGGTACAACATGCTAGGCCATTTAACAGTCAACCACACTGCTGTAGGTCTGGATTGACATATAGGCCAGACCAGGTAAGGATGGCAGATTTCCTTCCCTAAAGGGCATTAGTGAACCAGTTGTTTTTCCAACAATCTAATAACTTCATTACACATACTAGCTTTTTAATTCCAAATGTATTTAATTGCTATGGTGGGATTTGAACTCATATCACTGGATCATTAGTCCTGGCCTCAGGAGTACTAGTCCAGTAACATAACCACTATGCCACCATACTCCTATAAGTAAGTGAGTTCATTTGCATGGAGATATGTGAGAGAGCATTGCAATGAATTAAATATATCATGATCAGAGGCAGGGAAACAGAAGTAACAAAGTCCAAAAATATGAAAAATGTTCATCCATGCATAATCCCCACAACCCATGGTGACTCCACAGGAGTAGCACAGTGGCTGGCGAATTAAACCAGGAAATATCAGGCCTACAAGACGGATGTAAGGTAATTAGCACTCAACACTTTGCAGAGTTCCTAACAGCTGCATTGCACTTCAGAATAAGGCAAAAGTGGCTGTTTAATATTTTATTGCTACATTTTCTTTAAAGTGCTTGAAGACATTTTATTACAGGGTCTATTCTGCTTAACTGGTGTTACAGATGTGTCCAGTGGCAGACTGGAAGGACCAAGAGACATAGAAATTGAAGCTGTTTATGATCTTGACTCTCACTGGCAGTGCAAACCCTGCTACTGAGCTTGTTTGCAGGACAGATTGCAACAGATGGCTCAACTCCATTATTTCATCCATGGTGAAGCTTAGCCTGCAGAGGTGTTTTCAGCTGACAAGTTAGTGCAGCTCAGTCTGTAAACCTGCCTCAGTGGATAATGAGCATGGTGGTCGGGGTCAGAGGGGAAGCACAGGGCGAGGGGGGGGGGGTGCCTCGGGGCGGCAGTCGGGGTGTCAGCGAGCCTGTAAGACAGGGATCTCGAGGGGAGGGAGATTGGAGGTCATGGACTGGATCTGGAGGTGGAGAAACCTGGGGGTGAAGCAGGGAGATCAGAGGTCAGGTCCAAGGCTTGGAGGTCAGGGATCACGGGAGGGGAGGAGGATTGGGATTTGATCATTTGGCCTCTTCACAACGGCAGGAGCAGGGAATTTACAAGTAGTTAGCAATTTACTGAAGCTTCCCTCAAAACTTGCCTGCAAAAGGTAATTGGATATATACTTGAAATAGAAAAATTTGGAGGACTATGGGGAAAGAGCAGTGGGGTTGGGACTAATTGGATAGCTCTTTTAAAGAGCCGGCACAGGCACGATGGACCGAATGGTCTCCTTCTGTGCTGCTTGATTCTATTTAGACTACTTTCCCAAAGTGGGTATATCAACAGTGACCATGTCAAGCATAGCAAGATTTTAGCAGCTGAGCAGCGCATTCATTCTCTAGACACCAGACAACCCCCATGCAACACCACAAGAGAACAGCTAGTATTTTTTAATGGATACTTTTCCACTTGGAAAGTGCAACAATTGTGAGATTATAATTGAGTCACAATATATAATTCATGTGAAACAAAATAGTAACAAGATTTTAACAAAACGTATTAAACAGCAAATTAAGATATAAGCGTTTTAAATGAATTGCTCTGTTTGCAAATCATTTATAATTTTAGAAACAATGCACTTTTAATGTAACATTGAAATAATTTTAATTATCCTCTTTAATTATTCAAAAAGCTATTTTCCACCAATTATTTGCAATACTTGTTGAGTGACCACTTCTGCATTTAGTATTTCCCAGCTATCAGGCTGCACTGCTGTTAGCTACTTACTGATAATTAAAATTCATTTCTGAAAGCAAATGATATGTAATTAATTAGGTGGTGTTCGCAAGTCCATTATACTGCAAACCTTTGTAGACTTCTCTACATTTAATCATTATAATTTTGTGCAAATGAAGCAATTCCTAGCTCCAGGCAAAAGGAATCCTTAAAATCTAAATCTCAGCAGGGTGAAGGAAGGAAGACATTTGATACATTAGCACACGATCATTTTGGAACAAGATGAATCCATAATGGTTGTTTAGAACTTCTTCTAAATTGGTCAGTTTTGAGATATAAACAAGAGTTCCTGGTTGCTCAAGTGGCAAAAGCACTTGGCCTTCAGCCAGAAATCGTGAGTTTGCTTCCACCGCTGATCAGTCATTCCAAATTGCATACCTTGGTTGGGTGTATTTAATTTGTTGACTAGGCTGCTAAATTAAGGACCAAGTAACAATGAAACATCAGGGAAGATGCCCATCTCTGCACACTTCAGCCACTAGTTACTAGCACTAATGGTGGTAATGGAGAAGAAAGAAGAAATACTTGCATTTATATAGCGCCTTTCACGACCACTGGACGTCTCAAAGTGCTTTACAGCCAATGAAGTACTTTTGGAGTATCGTTGTAATGTGGGAAACACGGCAGCCAATTTTGGCACAGCAAGTTCCCACTAACAGCAATGTGATAATGACCAGTTAATCTGTTTTTGTTATGTTGATTGAGGGATAAATATTGGCCAGGACACTGGGGATAACTCCCCTGCTCTTCTTTGAAATAGTGACATGGGATCTTTTACGTCCAGCTGAGAGAGCAGACGGGACCTTGGTTTAACATCTCATCAAAAAGTCTTTTGCTTGGCTGCTCTCTCTTGGTGATTTGGAAAGAATGGCGATTGCTCGTAAAACAGCTTGCGAGAAGGGGTAAATTATATTGTAGCTTGCATCATTTTAAATAGATCCTATGAAGAATTTTGCTAACTTCACCCATGATAAATCCTTGTTTTTTTCTTTTAGCTTGCCATGCTCCATTTTACAAAGAAATACTTTTATCATTAACTTAACGTGTTCCAGGAAACCAGAGCTAATCCTCTACCTGTAATGGATTGCACCCCTAACCACCTTCAGGATGTTAGTTTCTTGCCAATATGCAGCCATGTGGGAAAAAATTCTATCCTCTAGTAACAGATTTACCTCTCATAGTCACATTAATTGATCAGGCTCACTGGTCAATGATCAACAGCATCTTATGCACCTGCTGTACTCAGGTATCTGATTATTGAGTCTGTCACAGAGCACAGATTTAGTTCCAATCTCCCATCACCAACCATAGCAAAAGACCATACTCACCTCCCCCAGTTGGTCATTAGATAACTGACAAGTGCAGACTTAAGCCTTTGCTAGACAGGCAGTGAATGCCAGGAGTTGAGCAGCACAATTTACCATAAAAGTTTGTTTCCAACCCCTCCTGACCACATCATGGATTCAAGTAATATCACAATGAATGGTGGCTCCATCAGTTGAAGGTGCAGAGCTTCAGCTTGCTTTTTAGCAACCCAAGCATGATATGTGCCGAACCCTGGATATATGAAAATATGTTTGCATGCTTGGCCTCCAAGTAACACTTTCCGGAACCATCATCTCAAGCCTTGGAGTTTTATCCTCTCTGTGGCTAACATCTAACTTGGCAAGGTGGTGAGAACTATATAAGGCAGCTTGCGACTTGTCAGCAACCTCGGCATCCTAGATGTTCAAATCCAATGCAACATACCAAGTTTAACTATCACCAGCTGCTTAATCTTGGTCCTCATGTAAGGGCTTTGGCAAAAATCTTTGCCCTTTGAGTGTCTGTCTTTCTTCCCAGGGTGTTGAGCAACAGATTGAAGTAGAACAGAGCCCTTTCTCTTTCCAATTGATTCCCTTTTTGCTGAAAATACTCCTCACAGCTTTAACCAGAAATCCATATGTGGGCTGAACAAAATCCTCTGTTCAATTCCCAGGAGCTCTGATCCATGAAAGAGAATTGATTAGACACATGCCTTGAATTCCTTAGGCTCAACCTGTTTTGGAGCTGTCCTGTCATTGCAGAAAGATGAGGAAAACCAGAGCACTCTTTTCCTCTACTAAGCACAATATTGAAGAACTATGTCGGAACTAAAGTTGTTATCCACCAGAACCAAAGGCACTGGAATAATTCAACAGTTGGAACAGACACCCACATTTCTAACTTCCAGTTACTATCTATCAGATCCTCATGTTAAGCCTTGTAGTACTGTACTGCACTTGAGATTATCGACCACCATATCCAGTGGTCTGAGTATTATTCATGAACTGGATACACTATTCTCGATGGGGCCTAACCAAATTCTTGCAAGGCCACTGTAATGTTTGAACCTGTGAGTATGCTCATAGGCTGGTAGAACTGTTGAGTTGTGACTGGCCAGTCATGTGCTGTTCACAAGACTCAATAAAACCCCAGCCAGTTGGGTTCAGGGTGTCCACGATGAGGCAGATGGTTGTGAGCCTGGTGGATGAACTGGTAATGTGTAGTGTGATTATTAAACCTTTGCTAATAAACCAACACGTTCTTAATAACAAAGTGTTGCTATGAAGTCTTAAGCAAAGAACCCATGAAGCAAACACATTACAGCCACTATGGTGTTTTTGTATTATTTTGGATCATCCTAGCTATACATCTTAATGCTCTAAATGCTTTTGCTATGGTCTCTTGGCACTGGTCATGGACCTTTAGAGACTTCTGCACTCTCTTTATTTCTTTCTTAACAGACTTTCATTCAGAACCCAACACAGTATACACGTGCTTGGCATTAGCCCGACCTCCATGCATAACGCTGCATTTATCAATATGTCATTCACAAGATGCCCCTGTCACATCTTTTTGCTCGCTTCAAGGGTTCTAACGTCAATAGCTGGAACATATTGGTTGACTTTTACAGCCACAAACCAAATAGTTAGTTACTGAGAATCATCCATCATTTGACATAGCTCAGACATGAACATCTTACTGAGATTAAACAAACATTCCTCTGAAACATCTAAAAATCTAAGGCATGGCCAGTATACCCGTTGTCATATTAACACCTAATCTTGGCTCCCCTCTTAGATAAAATGAATGCAGTAGATGTAGTGTGTATGGAATTTCAAACGGTATTTGATAAGGTATCCCACGAGAAGCTTGTTTTAAAAATGTTGACATATGGTACAAGAGGAAATGTGGCAGCATAGATTGGTTGACAGACAGGAAACAATAGTTACAACAAGGTTACTCCAGCTGGAGAAGATTTGGAAAGTAATGGGATGGCATATCGCGCGGAGAGCGAAACCATGCAGTATCAGCTCTTGTGTACCCACCCGTATCCAAACAAGTGTTTTATGACTGAGAATGCACTGTGGCATTAAAAAAAACAAGAATACGGTATCCAGTTTGGCAATAGGAACAGGAAGAAAGAAAGAAAAAATCTTGCATTTATACAGCGCCTTTCACAAAATCAGGATACCCCAAAGTGCTTTACAACCAGTTTTGAAGTATAGTCACTGTTGCGATGTAGGAAATGCGGCAGCCAATTTGCACACAACAAGATCCCACAAACAGCAATGTTATAATGACCAGATCATCTGTTTTTGTGATATTGGTTGAGGGATAAATATTGGCCAGTACCATGGGATCTTTTACATCCATCTAAGAGGGCAGATGAGGCCTCGGTTTAGCTTCACATCCAAAAGACAACGCCTCCGATAGTGCAGCACTCCCTCAGTATTGCACTAGAGTGCCAGCCTAGATTGTGTGTTTAATGCACTGGAGTGGGACTTGAACTCACAACCTCCTGAACTCACAACCACTGAGCCACGGTTGACAATGTCCATCAACCTCTCGAGCCTGTTCCGCCATTCAATTTGATCATGTGCTTATCTGCACCTCAACCCCATATGGTGCTGATAAATTTACTGACAATCAGAAATAAGACCCTTCAGCTTTAGCTTATGTCTTGATTTTTATTTTCTCTTTGCAATCCTTGTGCTACCATGTTACCCTGGCTGGGACCTTCCCACAATGGCTCAAGATTAGCTCAAGACTAGCAAGAAGAAGGCACACAGACAATATCAATACTTCCTCCTCGAAATAAAACAACTCACAAAAGACTTCATCTTGCAGTCCAGACAAGAATGATAACATTTTCCTAACAGAGGGAAATAAATTCAAATGACAAGCAGTCGTGGAGCTTAATTCACAATGTATGTATAGAAATTAAGGGGTCGAAATTGCCCTGTTTAGCGATGTCCGTCAGCGCCTCTGGGGGTTGCTAATGGGGCGCAAACAGTTTACAGTTTTCGCCCGGGGTGGGTGGGCTCTACCGGCTCCCGCGAAATTGTGTGGAGGTTAGCGGAGGCGCTGCCACGGTAACGGCGTGTCACACTGCGCCAATAGCGCCCCGGGCCACTGCGCAACTGGTGATGACATCATCGCCATGCGTGCCAACTACCTTTCTGCCCTGCGGTGGACATTGACCCGTGCCCCGTGAGGCTGCTGCGAGCCGAGCCACGGACCGGGACAACCTCCGCTCACGGGGCGGAAGTTAAAGGGGAGGTCGGGAGCGCCCTGCGCCGCCATCTTACCTGTTTGGCTGACTCACCTTCTTTACTTCTCTGGCGTGGGCTGGGCTGCCATTGTGCAGCACTCCACTCCGTTGTGGGTCCCGGCCCAGTGGAACCCATCAGAGGCCTGGCAGAGTGCGCAGTGGCCCTCCCCTTTAACTGAAGGGGGAGTGGCACTGAAAAGCCTCGGTGCTACATGGAGCAGCCGCCCGGTATCGCCCCGGAACCCGCCCCATCAGGAAGTGGAGTGCGCGAGATTGTGCTCCACTTCCTGTGAGGAGCGGTAACCACAATTTTGCGGCCGGGTGGGACTTCCACGGCAGGCGCAGCAAGTCCCGCCCTGAGTCAGTTACCACCCCCAATCGGGGCGCTGGGGAATTTCTCCCTCCTGACTACTCAACTTCTTTAGCTTATCATCTGTGCTTTAAAATATACTGGGGGCTAATTTGGCCAAAGGGTGAAATCAAGCACTAAATGGGTGCTGTGCTAATAAGCCAAGCCTGTTTGAAAGTGTGGATTTAGCACACTATTTTGGTCCTAATTGCTGATTACGATAATTTGAACTGGCCTGGAGGTGCTAGCCCAGACACCTGCAGGTTTAGCACACAAGTGCCACTTAGATGCAATTTTAGTGGAGCAGTATATGTGGGCTCCGCACACCCTCTTCCACTGATAGTATGGAGTGTGCTGGCTGGCTCACAGTGGCTAGCTACAGGACTGAGGGGGAGGTCGCACAGTTTCTCGGACATGGCACTGGAAGTCCTGGTGCAGGAGGTCCAGGAGAAAGGATGCCCTGTACCCGCAGGGGCGGGAAGGATGCCAACTCACCCCCTCGCACTCCTGTTCCTCTCTCCTGCAACAGCTGGTACTGCTTTGCCTGGCCTCATGCCCGCCTCCCATTCTTTGCCCAGACCGAGGGGGAACTCTAGCAAGATGCCCATGATTAAGCATCCCCTTTCTCCTGGTGACTCCTATAAAGTGTGCAAGAAGGTGGAGTAGAGCAGCACATACCAGTTTTAGGTGTAGTCCTCAGAGAATTTCCAGAATAAATGTTGCCAGAGTGTTGGTGTATTGATAAAGTGTCCCAGAAAGTCTCCCGATGTGTTTCAGAGGTTCATGTCACAGCTCCAGCAGTAAGTGAACACGAAATGTGAGTATCCCTGAGGAAACACACTGTCCGTTTCCATATGTACGCTGACAACACCCAGCTCTACCACCCCACCACCTCTCTTGACCCCTCCACTGTATCTAAATTGTCAGACTGCTTGTCCGACATCCAGAAGCAGAAATTTCCTCCAACTGAATACTGGGAAGACCAAAGCTATTGTCGTCAGTCCCCACCACAAACTCCATTTCCTAGCCACCCACTCCATCCCTCTCTCTGGCAACTGTCTGAGGCTGAACCAGACTGTTCACAACCTTGGTGCTGTATTTGACCCGGAGATGATTTTCCGACCACATATCCGTGCTATCACTAAGACCGCCTATTTTCACCTCCTGAACATCGCCCAACTCTGTCCCTGCCTCAGCTTATCTACTGCTGAAACCCTCAACCATGCCTTTGTTACCTCTAGACTGGACTATTCCAACACACTCTTGACCAGCCTCCCAAGTTCTACCCTTGATAAACTTGAGATCATCCAAAACTGCTGGCTGTGTCTGAACTCGCACCAAGACCTATTCACTTATCACCCCTGTTTAATAATGCTCCTGTGAAGCACCTTGGTACATTTTATTATGTTAAAGGTGCTATATAAATAAAAGTTGTTGTTGGTGAAATCCACATCAAATCCATGTTTATTCCCAAACAGCTGGTCGCTATTAGGAGAGGGAGTTAGGATAAGTGCCAGCCACCAAAATGCCGTGCAGCCTCCTTAATGAATGCTAGCAGGAATTTTAAGTGCCAATTAGTCCCCTTAATGAGCCTCCGGGCAGCCGCTCTGGGTGCAGACTCCAACTCCTTTACCAAGATGACGTCTTGCGCTAAACGCAGGCTAAACTGGTGTTTCAGCTCAAGACCCAAATTTTACCACCTCATAGGATCTTTAGCACTTGAACGTTTGCCAAAAATCATCCCCCACTTTGTTTTGGTAACATATGAAATAGCCACTCAAGGACTTGAGCACATTATCTAGGATGACACTCCAATACAGTCCTGAGAGAGTGCTGCATTATTAGAGATGCTGTTCTTTGGATGATATATCAACCAAGATCCTGTCTGATGGTTGAGGTGGATGTTAAAGATCCCATGGCACTATTTGAAGAATGCCACCAAAAACAGAATAACAAGTCATCCATATAATTGTTGCTTGCACCACCTTTCTGCACACAAAATAGTTGTTATGCTTATGCGCATAGCATCAGTCACAGCACTTTAAAACAACTACTTGTATGATGCAGCGCTTTAAAATGTTTCTGAGAACAGGGATAAGGTGTCATATATATGTAAGTCTTTTTAGTGTTAACATTATGTGATGATGTAAACTACTTGGCAGACCAAGAGAATCACTCAACTGCACAGATCGGACAAGAAGCACCATGCACTTTTGCCTTCTGAAATGTGGCTAACTGTTTCACATCAACATAGCTCAAGATCAATAGTTTCCACACCCAATCTGTCCAGACTTGAGAAGGAGATGCCTGACCCCTATTGCATTCTGTGTTGCACATTGGGGAAGGGAATATTATTTAGTCATTCAAGTATCAGCAATGATATAAGGTGCAATTAAATAGATCTAACAAAATTAAATTGGTTTGTATCTGTTCTCTGTTTTGATTTCTCCTGTGTAATTATTTGCCTGCCCTCATTTTCTTTGTTATTATTTCTCTGTCGATGTATCAAACATACTTGTTGCCATCAAACTATATTCAGCTCTGAGCCACCAACATAAAGGAAAGAATATAAATCAACCAGGTGACTTTTGCTCAAAGACTTGGCTAATTTATAATTGATCATGGGAACACAGAAATAAAAATTATCTGACAGAAACCGCACACTCACATTTCGGACCTTTATTGTGTTCCCTTGATCAAATATCTAATAATAGTTTTTTTAAATATAATTTAAAGGAGGCAGTAATTTTCATATGAGAGCAACATAGCCTTTACTTACAATTAAATATATATAATGAATCCTTGCCTCATTGAGGTGGCATTGCCTTTAGCTGTTACTACTTCAAAAGGAATCCAAAAATCAGCTGGGGATCTTCAATAAAAAGACCATTAACTTCGATTTACTGAATAGCATTTAATAATAATACAACCTTCCAAAAATTCATTACAGGAGACATTTTTGACAAAGCAGTGACAAATTAGTGAGAAAGAAATTAATTCGTCTATAGTCATGCAGAGCTAAAGCTTTTTTGTTTGCAACACAATAAAAAAAATCTGATTTTGAAGACTAAATAATAGAATAAGGTGAGACCCATTGTTCTGCAGGGGTATCGCTGTGATTGATTGACTGAGCATTTTGTCTTCATTCTGTCAACAAAGATCAAAGGGAAGCAATATACTTGCCCAAAGCAAATATCAGGCAAATAAATTCCCCCTAGACTAATGTCCTCATTTAGGATTCAGGTTGGAAAATAATTTCTTGAAATGTGCACATTAGTTATGCATTTTCCATTACTTCATCTTTAACTTTGCATATTCAGCATTGATTTTTTTTTGGTCTATGCAGACACCAGGTACCCACCCATGATCCCTTGTTCTCTACAACAATAGCATCATCTGCCTTAAAATCTTCTCCTTAAAGCCTCTGGTGACCAACTACTTTACATTGACATGTATATATGAATTCATTAGGCAATTCATAAAGTGCATCATTAATGCAGAATGAGGACTCGCCCCATAGAAGCCTCTTCCAGCTATGTACGGTTTTTCAAGTCTGATGCTTCACATTGACTCTGCTGACAATGTGCATCCTGTAATAAGTATGTAAATTGACTGTAGTCTGGAAGATAAGCTAAAGATAACTAAAAATATTTTCATATTGGAGTTGATGAAAAGCAAAATTTGATGCAACATTTGGAGGAATGTTAGTAGACATGGTCTTCTGTATCTCAACAGATTGACACAGCCACAACTTTTAGTTTCACAAATCTTACATGATTAGGTCTATCTTCAAATGGTACATCCCTCTAACTTCTACGGGATGTGAATTGGAATCAGCATCCACCCGTTAGATCTGGAATTCAGGTCCTGGGAATGGGTGGAGAAGAAGATGGCACACTTAAAGTAATTGGGCAAGGATTCAATCGTAGCATTTATCTCATGAATAGCCCAAAGATTGTTTCATAAGAACATAAAAATAGGAGCAAGAGTAGGCCATAAGGCCCCTCGAGACTGCTCCGCCATTCAATAAGATCATGGCTGATCTGATCATGGACTCAGCTCCACTTCCCCACCCATTCCCCATAACCCTTATCGTTTAAGAAGCTGTCTATTTCTGTCAACTTTATTTAATGTCCCAGCTTCCACAGCTCTCTGAGGCAGTGAATTCCAAAGATTTACAACCCTCTGAGAGAAGAAATTTCTCCTCATCTCAGTTTTAAATGGGCGGCCCCTTATTCTAAGATCATGCCCTCTAGTTCTAATCACCCCCATCAGTGGAAACATCCTCTCTGCATCCACCTTGTCAAGCCCCCTCATAATCTTATACGTTTCTATAAGATCACCTCTCATTCTTCTGAATTCCAATGAGTAGAGGCCCAACCTACTCAACCTTTCCTCATAAGTCAACCCCCTCATCCCCGGGATCAACCTAGTGAACCTTCTCTGAACTGCCTCCAAAGCAAGTATATCCCTTCGTAAATATGGAAACCAAAACTGCACGCAGTATTCCAGGTGTGGCCTCACCAATATCCTGTACAGCTGCAACAAGACTTCCCTGCTTTTATACTCCATCCCCTTTGCAATAAAGGCCAAGATACTATTGGCCTTCCTGATCACTTGCTGTACTTGCATACTATCCTTTTGTGTTTCATGCACAAGTACCCCCAGGTCCCGATGTACTGCAGCAATCTTTCCCCATTTAAATAATAACTTGCTCTTTGATTTTTTTTCTGCCAAAGTGCATGGCCTCACACTTTCCAAGATTATATTCCATCTGCCTAATTCTTGCCCACTCACTTAGCCTGTCTATGTCCTTCTGCAGCCTCTTTATGTCCTCCTCACAAATTGCCCTTCCTCCCATCTTTGTATCATCAGCAAACTTGGCTACGTTACACTCAGTGTCCTCTTCCAAGTTGTTAATATAGATTGTAAATAGTTGGGGTCCCAGCACTGATCCCTGCAGCACCCGACTCGTTACTGATTGCCAACCAGAGAATGAACCATTTATCCCGACTCTCTGATTTCTGTCTGATTTCTGTTTGGCAGTCAATCTTCTATCCATGCTAATATAGTACCCCCAACCCCGAGCACTTTTATCTTGTGCAGTAACTTTTTGTGTGGAACCTTGTCAAATGTCTTCTGGAAGTCCAAATACACCACATCCAATGGTTCCTCTTTATCCACCCTGCTCATTACATCCACAAAGAATTCCAGCAAATTTGTCAAACATGACTTCCCCTTTATAAATCCATGCTGACTTTGTCTGACCAAATTTTGCTTTTCCAAATGTCCTGTTACTGCTTCTTTAATAATGGACTCCAACATTTTCCCAACCACAGATGTTATAGGCTAACTGGTCTATAGTTTCCTGCTTTTTGTCTGCCTTCTTTTTTGAATAGGGGCGTTACATTTGCAATTTTCCAATCTGCTGGGACTTCCCCAGAATCCAGGGAATTTTGGTAAATTACAACCAAAGTATCCACAATCCCTGCCGCTACTTCTCTTAAGACCCTAGGATGCAAGCCATCAAATCCTGGGGATTTATCTGCCTTTAGTCCCATTATCTTACTAAGCATTGCCTCCTTAGTGATTGTGATTGTGTTAAGTTCCTCCCCCCACCCCATAGCCCCTTGACTATCCACTGTTGGAATATTTTTAGTTTCCTCTACCCCCAAGTGTTGCCTAATCACATGTACTCCTCACCCATGCCCAGCCCTCACGCATCCTTACTACTTGGGCTTTGCATCTCATGCACTCCTACAACTCAGGAGGGGGTGGGACTAATTGGTAGGTCTATCAGAGAGGTGGCACTGGCATGATGTGCCAAATGGCCTCCTTCTGTGATGTAAGATTCTATGATTCTATGGAGCAGACAGAGGTAGAAAGCAACCCGGGAGAGTTTGACTATGTCCCCAGCTCCCTGTGGTATTCCACTGGCCAGTTCCATCAGGGGAAACTGTGCAACACTCAAGAAGCTCGACACCATCCAGGACAAAGCAGCCACTTGATTGGCACCCCATCCATCACCTTCAACATTCACTCCCTCCAGCACTGGTGCACCGTGTACTAAGTATAAGATGCATTGCAGCAACTCGCCACCGCTTCTTCGGCAGCATCTCCCAAACCCGCAATCTCTACCACCTAGAAGGACAAGGGCAGCAGGTGCATGGGAACACCATCACCTGCAAGTTCCCCTTCAAGTTGCACACCTTCCTGGCTTGGAAATATAGCGCCGTTCCTTCATCGCTGGGTCAAAATCCTGGAACTCTTTCCCTAACAGCACTGTGGGAGTTCTTTCACCACAAGAACTGCAGAGGTTCAGGAAGGTGGCTCACCATCACCTTCTCAAGGGTAATTAGGGATGGGCAATGAATGCTGTCCTTACCAGCGATGCCCACATCCCAGAACAAATTCTTTAAAAGCCTGTATGTTGGACAGGTGTATTGTAACATTATTTAAATAATGGAACATACCCTCTGCCGTGTTTTCCACCATTTGCATTGTTTGAATCCTGGACTCAGGGGCCACCTATTAGACTCTTGTCTCTAACATCCAGAGACCAGTGGAGAGGCCCCTGGGCAAAAATTGCATGATGGCCTGCAGAGCATGGCTAGACACAGGGCCCCTTAATCTAATGCAAACTTATCATGGCTAAAAAATGTTTGCACATAGATGGTTCATCAAACCACCTTTATCTCCTACCCAAGGCTTGCTGCTGTAACTCTCTGCTTCCATACTGGTGTCCCTCTTCTGTTACACTCCCCTTGTGTAATACTCCCCTTGTTGGTCAACATAGTTTAGGGGTATTATCAACTATTTTGTCCACCTCGTGCAATTTATCCTTTCAATTGTGTGTGCACTATGTAGGCTTGATTTGAACTAAGTCTTAAGCATGTACAAATCATAAATGTCCTTCCTGCAATACAAACTACAGAGAAAGAATGCCAGATCTTTAATGAAATATAGAAGCATGAAGCATAGGAATAATGAAGAATAATATAGAAGAATAATAAAGCACAGGAATGAAGGTGCACAGGAAGGTGAATATAATTCAGTGTGTGTTGTTTATATGCACTAATGTAGATAAATGATTGAATTACATTTGTCACTATCTTGACTTGATATTTAAAAGCATTTCAAAAATGGCACACAAGGCACATAGTATTTGTGCATAGCAAGGTAGAAACCAAAATCTAAATCTTAACTTATAAATTTTCTCTTATCTGCTTTGTGTTTTCTTATCTGCTTTGTTTGACTAGTAATGCCTATAGCTGTTACTGGAGTAGAAGTGTGTAGAAAATCCTCAATCTTTATGATTTATAATGGAATTCTGAAGACCTAGATGATAATCCTTAACTCAGATTCGGAGAGAAATGTTGTACGGTTTGCAAGAACTGAAGCTCTTAGATGTAGGAAAATAAATCAGAATAGTGATTTTAAATATGATTTTGGATGAGTATGTTATAATTAAGGAGCTGGTGCTAAAAGCTTTCTAACTTCACTGATATATTGATGTAATGATGCAGCACAACATGAATAGTATGTAGATTTAAAAGAAAATGTTTCTTGTTAGGGATTTTAAATGAACTTGGTGTGGTGGATAGTGAAAATCTCACTGAATGGGTGCAGATTGCAAACAGGTAAATTGAAGCGCTTGCACAGTTAATGTAAAATTTTGAAGACTGAAGGCAGCAGATCAAATAAGATTTATGCGATTTAAATTCAATTTTTATAATGCTCTACATACTGCTGAACTCGAGGGGAAGCACATTATCTAACCTAAAAAGTTGTGGTAACCTTGTGAGTTGTAATCACAAAGGTTTAGGTTACCTTGTTAGATTTGAGGACTTGGTTGATCTAACGTCAATGGGAACATGTGTTTTTGGCATAGTAAATCTGTAGTGAACCTGCCACATACTCACGTTTCCTATTTGAGTTTAATGACCATGGTAATAATTTCCCAAGGGGTCGTAAAGAATCAAATAATGAAGTAGGATTGCTGGAAAACAATCCAGGTATTATTTCAATCATAATTTGTAACATTAACCAGTGTGGTATTCAGCCCAACTTGAATTTGGTTTTAATGCAGTTGATGCAACAATGGCTATTCAGAGTAGAACAAAGAATTACCAGTGTTCCGAGTCCCAAGGGACAGATATTAGATTATCAAATTGTCATGTATGTACATGCTGTTTGTAGCCACTACATGGTGTCATTGTTGGAGGCCACTGAGCAGCACGCACATGGTGTTGCTCTGGTATAAAAGGCCAGCCATTTTGTGAGTCAGGCACTTTGGGCTGTAATAAAGCAGAACAAGGCTGTACCTTGTTCAGTTAAACAGTACTCAGTTTGTACCTGTATTGCATATTTGGCGACGAGAATACAAGAACCTTTGTTTGCAAAATGAGCATGATTGGATTTTTAGAGCGAGTCGTAGAGGGAGAAGATTGGGCAGACTTTGTGAGCCGTTTGAACCAGTACTTTGTGGTCAACAAATTGAAGGGGGTTGACGATGCAGATCGACGCCGGGCCGTGTTCCTCACTATGCGCGGTTCAAAGATCTACAGTCTGATAAAGAATCTACTCATGCCTAATAATCCAACAGAGAAAACGTACGAGGAGTTGTGTACATTGGTCCGGGAGCACCTCAAGCCAGAAGATGGCATCATCATCTCGAGATACAGGTTTTATACACGCGTTCGATCGGAGGGCCAGAGCACGGCGGAATTCATTGCTGACCTGAGATGTCTAGCGGGACCATACAAGTTCGGGACGGTGTTGGCAGACATGCTGCGGGACTTCTTTGTTATCGGTATCAACCACGAGGTGATCCTGCGCAAACTTCTGGCGGTGGAGTAGTTGGATTTAAAAAGGGCCATCCAGATCGCTCAATCATGTATGACAATGGACAGGAGTTTACAGCAAATATCGGTGAAGAACCGAACCTCGGCAAGTACTGTAAATGCGATTGATTCGGCGTTCGGCAGAGCGGCACATGGCAGAGCCTATCCGGCTGTATTCGCAAAACTTGTGGCTGCCCAAAGTCTGCCAACGGGAATGTATCCGACTTCTCCGTTTTGGCGTTGTGGGGGAAATCATCGGCATCAGCAGTGCTGATTTAAGCAATATAGTTGCAAAGGCTGTCTGAGAGTGGGGCAACTCCAGCGCAAGTGTCCGCAGATGAGCAAGCGAGCTGCGACACATCACATGGAGGATGAGTGTCAGACTAGTGCAGATCGGGATACACAATCCGAAATGCCAGAAGAGGAAGTGTATGGACTGTACTCTTTCATTACCAAGAGTAAACCAATTTTGATTAATGTGAAGTTTAACGGGATACCGGTATCGATGGAACTGGACACAGGGGCGAGTCAATCGATCATGAACAAGAGGGCATTTAATAAGCTGTGGGATACTAAGACTGTGAGGCCCAGGCTGAGCCCTGTTGACGCCAAGCTGCGCACGTACACCAAAGAACTGATAAAAGTGATTGGCAGTGCACAAATTAACGTGTCGTATAACGGTGCTGTTCACGAGTTCCCGCTGTGGATTGTTACAGGCAATGGCCCAACGCTGCTCGGCAGGAGCTGGATGGAGAAAATCAGATGCGACTGGAATGGCATAAAGGCGTTGTCGTTGGAGGAAGATACATGTGCCCAAGCATTGAGCAAGTTCCCCTCGCTGTTCGAACCGGGTATCGGCAACTTCACAGGAGCCAACGTGCAGATCCACGTGGACTCAGATGCAAGACCCGTCCCTCATAAAGCTCGGGCAGTGCCGTATATGATGAGGGAGAAGATCGAAATTGAACTGGACAGACTCCAGAACGAAGGGATCATATCACCGTTCGAATTTCCTGTTCCTGTTCCTGTGCTGAAAAGTGATGGCACAGTCAGAATCTGTGGAGACTGCAAGGCTACGATCAACAGGGTTTCGAAACAAGATCAGTACCCGTTACCGAAGGCTGATGACTTGTTTGCGACGCTAGCTGGAGGGAAGTCGTTCACAAAACTGGTCTTGACGTCGGCCTATATGACACAGGAGTTGGTCGAGACGTCGAAGAGACTTACGTGCATTAACACGCACAAAGGGCTGTTTATTTACCACAGGTGCCCTTTCAGAATTCGCTCGGCTGCAGCAATATTCCAGAGGAATATGGAAAGTCTACTGAAGTCCGTTCCCAGAACCGTCGTGTTCCAAGATGACATCCTGATCGTCGGTTGTGACTCCAAGGAACATCTGAACAACCTGGGAGAGATTCTACTGCATTTGGACAAAGTGGGACTCAGACTTAAATTCCCAAAGTGCGTCTTCATGGCATCGGAGGTCGAATTCCTCGGGAGGAAAATCGCCGCTGATGGCATCGGACCTACTGAAGTGAAAACCTAAACCATCAAGAATGCACCCAAGCCGCAGAACGTGACGGAGCTGCGTTCATTCCTGGGTCTACTCAACTACTTTGGTAATTTACTACCTAAATTGAGCACCTTACTCGAACCATTGCACATGCTATTGAGAAAAGGCAACAACTGGGTGTGGGGCGCATTGCAAGACAGAGCTTTCGAGAAAGCCACCAGTCTGCTTTGCTCGAACAAGTGTGCTGGTACATTATGGCCCATGTAAACATTTAGCTTTGGTCTGTGACGCATCGTCATATAGAATTGGTTGCATGTTACAACAAGCCAATGAGTCGGGGAAACTTCAACCTGTCGTGTATGCATCCAAAAGTTTGTCTAAAGCAGAAAGAGCCTTGAGTATGGTAGAAAAAGAAGTTTAGCGTGTGTGTACGGTGTTAAAAAGATGCATCAATACCTGTTCGGTCTGAGGTTTAAATTAGAGACCGATCACAAGCCGTTCATTTCGTTATTTTCCGAGAGCAAAGGTATCAATACCAATGCTTCATCCCTCATCCAAAGGTGGGCGCTGACATTATCTGCCTATGATTATGTCGTTCGCCACAGACCTGGCACAGAGAATTGTGCCGATGCTTTGAGCCGGTTGCCATTGCCCACACCGGAGGTGGAAACGCCACAACCGGCAGATTTAATGTTAATCATGGATGCTTTTGAGAGTGAAGGTACCCCTGTCACGGCTCAACAAGTTAAGACCTGGACCTGCCAGGACCCGATATTATCGGTGGTAAAGGGTTGCATCCTCAAAGGGAATTGGTCTGCCATACTTAAGCAAATGTGCGAGGAGGCCAAGCCGTACATTCGTCGCAAGGACAAACTGTCTATTCAAGCAGATTGCATATTGTGGGGCAATCAAGTTGTAATGCCTAAGAAAGGGAGAGAGAAGTTCATGCCTGAGTTACACAGCACACATCCTGGTATAGTGATGATGAAGGCCATAGCCAGGTCCCACATATGATGGCTAGGAATTGATTCTGAGCTGGAAGCATGCATGCATCAGTGCAACACCTGCATGCAGCTCAGCAAAGCACCAGCGGAATCGCCACTGAGTCTGTGGTCGTGGTCATCCAAACCTTGGTCCAGGTAGATTTTGCAGGTCCCTTCCTGAGCAAGATGTTTATAGTGGTGGGTATAGTGGTGGTGGATGCTTATTCGAAGTGGATAGAATGCATAATCATGTCATCCAGTACATTCACGACAACCATAGAGAATCTCAATGTCATGTTCGCGACACATGATCTGCCTGACATAGTGGTGAGTGACAATGGGTCGTGCTTCACCAGTCAGGAGTTTCAGAAGTTTGTAAAACTTAACGGCATAAAACATGTAAGGTCAGCATCGTTCAAGCCTGCGTCCAACGGGCAAGCAGAATGTGCAGTACAAGTTATCAAGAAAAGCATGATCACTGCAGACCCGCTTGTCTTGCATACTGCTGAGTTACAGGACAAGACCCCACACACTCACAGGGGTCTCGCCTGCTGAACTCATGATGAAAAGAGGTCTTAAGACCAAGTTATCTCTTGTACACCCGGATTTAAGTAATCATGTTGAATACAGAAGACAGAGTCAACAAGAATACCACGATCGCGCAACTGTGTCATGCGAGATTTCTGTGAATGATCCTGTATATGTGTTGAATTATGGTCAGGGTCCCAAATGGATCGCTGGTACAGTCATGGCCAAGGAGGGCAACAGAGTATTTATTATTAAGCTCAAGAATGAGCAAACTTTCAGGAAACACATGGATCAAACAAAGCTGAGGCATACAGACGAGCCAGAGCAGTCGGACGAAGAAACCATCGACGACCAACCAACCTACCAGCAGCCTTCAGTGGACTCAAGGGTCATCAGTGAACCTGCCATTTCCATCACGGACTTGTTCAATAAAAATGGACTTGCAATTCCTGACATGGCCACTGCCACCCCCAACAAGTCAGTCATCCAGCCACCAGCCACAACAGACTCCGCACATTCACCCAAGGCCAGAACCCAACTGAGACGGTCAACCCGGGAGCGTAAAGCACCGGACCATCTCAACCTGTGAAAGACTGTGATAAGATCTCAGAGGGGGGCATTGTCATGTATGTACATGCTGTTTGTAGCCATTATTATTAGATGGTGTCATTGTTGGGGGCTACTGGGCAGCACGCACATGGTGCTGCTCTGGTATTAAAGTCCAGCCATTTTGTGAGTCAGGCACTTTGGGCCGTAATAAAGCAGAACAAGGCGGTACCTTGTTCAGTTAAACAGTACTCAGTTTGTACTTTATTGCATACTTAACACAAATGTAAAGCCCCTTAGGCAGTTCCCTTGCAGAGACAATGTGCATCCACTGCTGTCCCTGGCATTGTGATCTACTGGATCTAAATTTTTTGTTGACAGTAAATCAATAGGTCTTTTGTAGGATCAGATATGGTTTGAAATTAGACTTTACCAAGAAGATCTGACAGTAGCCTCTGCAAACAAATGCAAATGATTAAATTGGTCGCAATAAATGGTGGGAAATGGCAACAAAGATCACAGGGGACAACATATTTTAGTGAAGCAGAAAGTCGTGAGATGGCAATGTTTAATGACTGAAGTATACTAGAAGCTGAAAGGACAATGATTTAAGGGTCTACAGAAGCTAAAGAATCTCCCAACATTGAACATGGAATACACAACCTCAGTTCCAGATGTGGTTCTTTCAATACCACAATTGTACCATGAACATGCTGATGAGGTGCAGATGTTTATTTCAGTAAGCCAATTGAAATGTTCGTTACACTGAGCAGATCTGCTGCTTGTTGATGAGTTCAACTCTTTAGTTTATCTGGTCATCACATTGCTGAGAAACCAACTGCCCTCTTTCCTTGGAACTCAGGATTATTGCCCTGAAGGCACCTTTCAATCCTCTAGAGGCCAATGTGAGACCACCATTGAGTTCTGTGGCTGAGGTACCACCACATCCAGAAACTGAACCTGGGGGGGCTGTTCCAAATGTGGATCCTCCCAAAGCTCGGCAGCCAGTCCTTTAAATAGAACAAATGTGGAAAAAAAATAGCTTTTACAATTTAATAGATTGTTTAAGCAGCATTTCTTTATTAATTTAGTCACTATTTTGACCATTTTAAATAGTGGAAATATGTACTGGACTTATTTTTTAAGTTTTATTTATCTTGATGAAGCGATCTTAAAAACATTCATTTTCAAGGTTTTTTAAACATTTCTGTGCAATTTTAAGTGATTATTTCACAAGATGATTTATTTTCATCTTTTCATTGTCCAGTGTCTTCTTTTTCATCCATACCAGGTCTCCATTCCCATTTCATATACAGCACATCACCTCTTCACCCTTCTGATACCACATAAATATCTGATTAAGAATAGAATTGAAGATAATAAAAATAAGTAAAAAGAAAGACTTGGATTTATATAATGCCTTTCATGACCACTGGACGTCTCAAAGTGCTTTACAGCCAATGAAGTACTTTTATAGTGCAGTCACCTTTGTAATGTGGGAAAGTACAGAGAGAGATGATCTAATGCTGTGTGAAATATTTTGGTGTCTTACTTCCTCTGGCCATCTGCTGCCATCCTTCACCTCTCTCTCCCTCAACCTTCTCCCCCCACCCCACTGTCTAAGCCCCCTCTGGCCCTAACTTCGACCCCCGCAAAAGTATTTTTCCTACCCCTAAAACCCATGCTGCAAAGGCCCACTGCCCATTCCCTATCCCCGACTTACCTTCCAGGTCGACCTCCCTACTACCAAGTCCCCCCAACTGGACCCTCGCTTCTCACTCCCCATTGGCCGACTCAGCTGCTCCAACTGACCCTTGGCGATCTCAACAGCGGTGAGCCTATGATCAGCTTCAACCACAGGTTTGGGCTGTACCTTCACTCCTTGCCCTCACGCATGAACCTTCCCTCTGGCAACGTTCAGGCCTTCCTCCCTCCGGCAACGTACAGGCCTTCCTCCCTCCGGCAACGTACAGGCCTTCCTCCCTCCGGCAACGTACAGGCCTTCCTCCCTCCGGCAACGTACAGGCCTTCCTCCCTCCGGCAACGTTCAGGCCTTCCTCCCTCTGGCAACGTACAGGCCTTCCTCCCTCCGGCAACGTTCAGGCCTTCCTCCCTCTGGCAACGAACAGGCCTTCCTCCCTCCGGCAACGTTCAGGCCTTCCTTCCTCCGGCAACGTTCAGGCCTTCCTCCCTTCGCCGACGTTCAGACCTTCCTCCCATCGCTGACGTTCAGACCTTCCTCCCATCGCCGACGTTCGGACCTTCCTCCCTCCGACGACGTTCAGGCCTTCCTCTCACCACCGACGTTTGGGCCTTCCTCCCTCCGGCAATGTTCAGGCCTTCCTCTCACCGACGATGTTCAGGCCTTCCTCCCTCCGGCGACGTTCAGGCCTCCCTCCCTCCGACCACGTTCGGGCCTTCTTCCCACCACCGATGTTCGTGATATGTCCTTACTATACAGCATAAATGCACACGAGGCCCATACTTGAGAGAAGGTCACTCTGTGACCAGGTACCTTTATTACCAAGACCTCAAGTGAAGAAGGTGGGTGGAGCTTCCCCTTTTATACCTGAAAGGCTAGGTTAGAAGTGTCTCCCACAAGTTTACCCCCTTGTGGTCAATGTTCTCAAGGTGTACAACTTAGGTCAGCTTATACATGGGTTACAATGATAGTTGAATACATGACATCACCTCCACCCCCAAAGTCTTATTGGGATCACAGGTTAAGTCTCTCTGGTGGTTTACGCTCCCTTGCAGAGCGCCTGAGTTGGGGCTCCGGTTGTTGTGCGCTGGCCTGAGTGTCTGCTGTTTGCGGTGCCTCAGGTCTCTCCAGATTGCCCACAGTGACTGGGCTCTCCTCCACTTGGTTCCGGTGTTCAGTCACCTGTGGTGGAGTAAACTCTACGCCGTGTTCTTCCTCTGCTTCTTCTTTGGGGTTGCTGAACCTCCTTTTAGTTTGATCCATGTGTTTGCGGCAGATTTGTCCATTGGTAAGCTTAACTACCAAAACCCTGTGGGTGGAACCCCTATGAGCAACTCTGCGAGTGCAACCCTTATGAGCAAGTGTGGTCGAGATCTATTGGCCAACAGGAGGCATGATAAGCGGCTTTGAAGGGAACCCCCTTGGATTCTGAGCATCCCCTGTTTGATTATCTGCACTGCTCGTTCAGCCTGGCCGTTACAGGCCGGCTTGAATGGTGCTGTTCTGACATGGTTGATTCCATTGCCTGCCATGAAGTCCTGGAATTCAGTGCTTGTGAAGCACAGGCCATTGTCGCTGACCAAGATATCCAGTAGACCGTGGGTGGCGAACATTGCCCGTAGACTTTCTACCCTGGCAGAGGTTGTGCTTGAATTTAAAATGGCACATTCAATCCATTTGGAGTAGGCGTCTACTACAACCAAAAACATTTTTCCCCTGAAAGGACCTGTATAGTCCACATGGATGCGTGACCATGGCTTGGCGGGCCAGGACCAGGGGCTCAGGGGGGCTTCCCTAGGCGCATTGCCCAGTTAGGCACACGTGTTGCACCTGTGAACACAAATTTCCCGGTTTGCACCTATCCCTGGCCACCAAACGTGTGACCCGGCAATTGCCTTCATCATGACAATGCCCGGGTGCTCATTGTGGAGTTCTCTGATAAACACCTCTCTGCCCATCTGGGGCATGACTACTCAGGTTCCCCACAGTAGACAATCAGCCTGAATCGAGAGTTCATCATTGCGTCTATGAAACGGTTTAAATTCCTCAGGGCATGCCCCGTACATGGCTGCCCAGACCCCATTCAGGGCACATTTCTTAATTAAAGACAGTAGCGGGTCTTTATTTGTCCAGACTTTAATCTGACGGGCTGTCACAGGTGAGCCTTCGCTTTCGAAAGCTTCAACAGCCATGACCATCTCAGCAGCATGCTCAGTTGCCCCCTCAGTGGTGGCTAGTGGGAGCCTGCTGAGTGCATCAGCGCAGTTTTCAGTGCCCGGTCTGTGCCGAATTGTATAGTCATAGGCTGCTAACGTGAGTGCCCACCTCTGCATGCGGGTCGATGCATTCGCATTTATGGCCTTGTTGTTGGCCAAAAGGGACGTTAGGGGTTTGTGATCTGTCTCCAGCTCAAATTTCCTGCCAAACAGGGACTGGTGCATTTTTTTACTGCATATACACATGCTAGCGCTTCCTTTTCTACCATCCCGTAGCCCCTTTCTGCCTGGGACAGACTTCTGGAGGCATAAGCTACTGGCTGTAACTGACCATTGGCATTCACATTCTGCAACACACACCCGATCCCATAGGACGACGCATCGCACGTTAAAACTAGTTTCTTACACGGGTCATACAACGTTAACAGTTTGTTGGAGCATAACAAATTACGTGCTCGATCAAAAGCTCTTTCCTGGCTGCCCCCCCCCAGACCCAATCGCGACCTTTGCATTGGAGCACGTGTAGCGGCTCTAACAGCGTGCTCAACTTGTGAAGAAAGTTACCAAAATAGTTCAGGAGCCTCAGGAACGAACACAGCTCCGTCGTGTTACAGGGTCTGGGTGCTCTCTGAATCGCTTCCGTTTTGGACGCAGTAGGTCTGATCCCGTCTGCTGCTACCCTCCTCCCCAGGAATTCTACCTCTGGAGCTAAGAAGACGCACTTCGCCTTTTTCAGTCACAGCCCTACCCGGTCCAGTCTGCGTAGCACCTCCTCCAGGTTGTGGAGGTGTTCTTCAGTATCGCGACCCGTGATGAGGATGTCGTCTTGAAAAACCACCGTCCTTGGAATCGACTTGAGGAGGCTTTCCATATTTCACTGAAAGATCGCGGCGGCCGAACGAATCCCGAACGGACATCTGTTATTCTCAAACAACCCCTTGTGTGTTGTGATGGTGGTCAGCTTCTTTGACTCACTCGCCAGCTCCTGGGTCATGTAAGCTGAGGTCAGGTCCAATTTTGAAAAAAGTTAGCCACCGGACAGCGTCGCAAAGAGGTCCTCTGCTCTCGGTAGCGGGTACTGGTCTTGGAGTGACACCCGATTGATGGTGCCCTTGTAATCGCCACATATCCTGACCGACCCATTCGCTTTGAGCACCGGCACGATCGGGCTTGGCCAGTCACTGAATTCGACTGGCGAGATGATGCCTTCCTTCAGCAGGTGGTCCAATTCGCATTCTATCTTTTCCCGCATCACGTAAGGCACTGCTCTGGTCTTGTGGTGTACTGGCCTGGCGTCTGGGTTTATCTGAATCACTACCTTGGCCCCCATGAAAGTGCTGATGCCGGGTTGAAATAATGAGTCAAATTTGTCCAAGACCTGTGAGCATGATACTCACTCCACAGAAGAAATTGCATTGACATCGCCCCATTTCCAGTTCATAACAGCAAGCCAACTCCTCCCCAGTAGTGTGGGACTGTCCCCCGGGAAAATCCAGAGTGGCAACCTGTTCTCCGAATCTTTGTGGGTCACGACTACTGTGGCGCTGCCTAGCACCGGAATGATCTCCTTTGTATATGTCCGTAGCTGTGCGTAGCTGTGCGTCAATCGGCAATAATTTTGGCTTCCTGGCCTTGGACACCCACAACCTTTCGAACTGTTTGATACTCATCAGGGACTGGCTGGCCCCCGTGTCTAGCTCCATTAATACTGGGATGCCATTGAGGAGCACTTTCATCATTATCGGTGGCGTCCTGGTGTATGAACTGTATATGTGCTCCACATGAACTCGCTGAACTTCAGCTTCCAGCGATTTCCCCCAGTATTCATTTGGCCTCGTAGGGCTTACATCGGGCCCGTCCTCCTCGTAGATCAACCTGGCTGCAGGCTTCCTGCACATACGTGCCAAGTGAACGCTGATGTTGCAGTTTCTGCAGGTATATTGCTGATACCTGCAAGCTCTGGCTGGGTGTTTGCCTCCACACTCCAGCATTAGCTGGAGGCCCCGTTGTTGGAAACAAAAGGTCCATTAGCAGTCGATCGTCTCTGACTGTCTCTGTAATTGTCCTTAAGCGCACCATTAACAGGCGTTGATGGCCCCATTACTGGCCGCATTGTCCATTGCGATGGCATGAATCGCCATTCAGCTAGCCATTGTCTCTGTTGAATTCCCCTTTTGGTTCGACTATGTGCTGGGGCATGTCCGATTGCCCTTGTCTGCTTAGTGAACTTTGTGCCGCGTTAACAATGTTGACTCCCTGGTCGTTTTCTGCATTTGAGCCAAGATTTTTGTCATACATCATTCTGATCTCTTCCTCCCCTGAGATAAATGTCTGGGCTGTCAGAGCCGCCGCTTCCAAGGTCAAGTCTTTGGTCTCAATCAGTTTCCTGAAAACCTCAGTGTGCCCGATGCCCTCAATAAAAAAGTCTCAAAGCATCTCCACTCTGCATGCATCTGAGAAGTTACATAGGCTCACCAGTCGCCGGAGATCTGCCACAAAGTCTGGAACACTTTGCTCTTCTCGCCGCCGGTGCGTGTAAAACCGCCATGTGCATGCTGCTCGCCGGTTTAAGGTGTTCTCGAACAACTTACTGAGCTCTTCGAACGTCTTGCCTGCCGGCTTCTCTGGCGCTAGAAGGTCCTTCATCAGGGAGTACGTTCTGGATCCACAAACCGTCAGGAGATGAGCCCTGCGTTTGTCGGCCGAATCCTGTCCCAACCATTCCTTAGTGACAAAACTTTGCTGTAGTCTCTCAATAAAGTCGTCCCAATCATCACCAACACAGTACCTCTCTTCTGTGTTGCTAGTAGCCATGCTCGCGTGGTTTAAATCCCATTCTCGTCGCCAATAATATGTCCTTACTATAAAGTATAAATGCACACGAGGCCCATACTTGAGAGAAGGTCATTCTGTGACCAGTTACCTTTATTCCCAAGACCTCAAGTGATGAAGATGGGTGGAGCTTCCACATTTATACCTGAAAGTCCAGGTTAGGAGTGTCTCCCACAAGTTCACCCCCTTGTGGTCAATGTTCTCAAGGTGTACAACTTAGGTCAGCTTATACATGGGTTACAATGATAGTTGAATACATGACAGTTCGGACCTTCCTCCCTACGGCGACGTTCGGACCTTCCTCCCTCTGGCGACGTTCGGGCCTTCCTCCCTCCGGCGACGTTCGGGCCTTCCTCCCTCCGGTGACGTTCGGACCTTCCTCCCTCCGGCAACATTCGGGCCTTCCTCCCTCCGGCGACGTTCGGGCCTTCCTCCCTCCGGCGAATTTCGGGCCTTCCTCCCTCCGGCGACGTTCGGACCTTCCTCCCTCCGGCGACGTTCGGACCTTCCTCCCTCCGGTGACGTTCGGGCCTTCCTCCCTCCGGTGACGTTCGGGCCTTCCTCCCTCTGGCGACGTTCGGGCCTTCCTCCCTCCGGCAACGTTCAGGCCTTCCTCCCTCCGGCGATGTTCGGGCCTTCCTCCCTCCGGCAACGTTCAGGCCTTCCTCCCTCTGGCGATGTTCGGGCCTTCCTCCCTCCGGCGACGTTCGGGCCTTCCTCCCTCTGGCAACATTTGGGCCTTCCTCCCTCCGGCAACGTTCAGGCCTTCCTCCCTCTGGCGATGTTCGGGCCTTCCTCCCTCCGGCGACGTTCGGGCCTTCCTCCCTCTGGCAACATTTGGGCCTTCCTCCCTCCGGCAACATTCGGGCCTTCCTCCCTCCGGCAACGTTCGGGCCTTCCTCCCCCCGGCGATGTTCGGGCCTTCCTCCCTCCGGCGACGTTCGGGCCTTCCTCCCTCCGGCAACGTTCGGGCCTTCCTCCCCCCAGCGATGTTCGGGCCTTCCTCCCTCCGGCAACGTTCGGGCCTTCCTCCCTCCGGCGACGTTCGGGCCTTCCTCCCTCCGGCGACGTTCGGGCCTTCCTCCCTCCGGCGACGTTCGGGCCTTCCTCCCTCCGGCAACGTTCGGGCCTTCCCCCCTCCGGCGACTTTCGGGCCTTCCTCCCTCCAATACTTATTGGGATATTGGAACTGTCAGGATTTCAGGTGAATCCTCCTTGAACAACTACATGGGAAGAAGAACATAAGATAAGGGGAACAAGCTGTGAGAGAGGGCAAAAAATGATAACATATTTGGAAAGAAGAAATATGTGTTGTATGTATGCACCTAGAATGCAGTATGCAGGAATATGGACACAACTGGAACTTGCAAACATTCTCTTTGCATATAAGCGGGCTTGATTAAACCAAAGCCATTCCAAATTTTAAAGATTGTATTTCTTTTTAAATGAATATATACATGAGACTTCAATTATTTTGATCATACGGCCTCACATTTTGCTCATCCAAGCTATCATAATTTAACAAAGCAGTACAGATTGCCAAGATGCACATTAAAGATTACTTCGGGTCAGTGAGACTTTTGAGATCTCTAACATTTATAAACATCATACATCATTTGGTATTTTCACAGGAACCCATTAAAATGAATCTTCCATTTGCGTGTGGATGTTAGGTGAGGACAGAATTGGCCGCACTTGTGATGATCACATTGACAAATAGCTTGCTACTCATCTTGGCGATATATGAAGGCTTGCGGGCCCCCATGGAATCATATATAAGCCAAGAGTCAACACTTCTAAGGGAAAAGGTGAGAGGATAAAATTGACAAGGTTTTTTTAAATTTTATTTAACTGTAGTTTAAAATATTTATCACTATTTATATGACTTGTGTAACCTGAGAAGCAATGGTTTATTTATGAGGTTTATTTCACTATTGGGACCATTTTTTTATTGTCCTGTTTTCAGCCTCCCACTGATATATTGAATTTTCTTCAAATGCTAGCCTATACCTCTTCACCTCCTAACTTTTCTCCCCAGCCTCTCTGTCTCCATCTCACTGATTTCCCTCCTGGACTGTTTCTCAGTCTTTGCTTCCTCATACTACTCACACGCAATGTTCCTCCTTTAATGTTTTTTTAGTGTGTGGTCTGTTTAACTGGCCCAGTCAAATCTTCGCTCATGCAGGGTTTCTTCCCTGTGGAAGCTGGTGAGTGGCCTGCGCGTGACCTCCAGACCACTGCACAGCTGTACAGCTTAAAGGGAACATTGCTCACACTCCCTTGGATTGACACTATCCGTTATTACTTCCCGCCTGTAATGTATTTGCTCCATGGGTTCTTTGCTTAAGAATTCATAGCAACACGTTACTATTAAGAACTAGTTGTTTTTTTTTAACAAAGGTTTAACAATCACACGACACATTATCAGTTCATCCACTAGGCTCACAACTGCGTACCTCATCGTGGATGACCTAGACCCAACTGACTGGGGTTTTATTGAGTCTTGTGAACATCACATAACTGGCTAAGCTACACACAATGCAACAGCTCTACAGACTTCAAAAAGTACTTCATTAGTTGTATACTCACAGGTGCATACATTACACCTCCTAGCTCTCTATATACCTTCACCAATCCCTGATTGTTCTTCCTTGCATTGTTCTGTCACACAATCCATTTTCAGTTGCTGCTTTTGTTCTGGTGTTCTTCCCGCTCTATGCTTTTTCTTCCTGCAATCTCTGCCTCCACCTCTCTCTAACTGCAAGCATGGGACTCAGGCTTCGTACAATGACAGCCTCACCCAGAATCCTTATACCTCTTTCCACGAACTGGTTTTGCTGAAATTGAGACAGGCAATTGCTTGAAAATACATTTTTAGGCACAAAACATGAAGGCACAAAATATGTTAATGAAATAGCTTGGATTAGTGGTTAACTAAGTGAAGTGCCACTCTTTCCAAATACTTTATTCTATATTTTCACAAAGGACTTTCAAGTATAGACTTAGCTTCACAACACAGGCAAAATCCTGGGAATTAAGTGCATTACAAAAGACATCCCTGTATACTGAGCAATGCTTGATTCTGAAAGTGTCTGAGATAAAGCATTACGCAGTATTATATATTTTGTCAATTATACAGTTAAAAAACAAATGTTCTTTAGTTTAATAAAGTGAGACATAGTTTCATACAGAAAAATAACAAGAGTGGCAATTTTTCGACTCAATTTTGACATGTTTTATATCTTTAATATTTAAGAAAATTATTTCCATCTTCACAAAGTGATTTATTTCTTGCAACATAGGATTGGTTTAGCAACTTTTACAGTTAGTGGTACAGATTATCACATTGTTCTTTCTCAAAGCAACTTAAGCAACATGAGTGCTGTGGAAAATGTTGGAGCATTGATTCTGATTATAAACTGACTGTAGCAGGAAACGATTGCAGTCCATTAACAATTGATTGATAATTTGGGGACTATTATGAAGAAATTCTTTGTGCAAGTCATTCAATTTGTGGTAATTGCAGCAGTTTCTTGTTAAAAGAAAAAAGAAAGATTTACATTTATATAGCACCTTTCACAACCACCAGACATCCCAAAGTGTTTTACAGCCAATTAAGTACTTTTTGAAGTGTAGTCACTGTTGTAATGTAGGAAACACGGCAGCCCATTTGCACACAACAAGCTACCACAAATAGCAATGTGATAATGATCAGATAATCTATTTTAGTGATGTTGATTGAGGGATAAATATTGGTCAGGACAATGGGGATAACTCCCCTGCTCTTCTTCAAATTAATGCTATGGGATTTCTAATGCCCACCTGAGAGACTAGACTGGGCCTTGGTTTAACACCTCATCAGAAAGACAGCACCTCTGACAGTGCAGCACTCCCTCAGTACTGCACTGGAATGTCAGCCTAAATTTTTGTGCTCTGGAGCAGAACTTGAACACACAACGTTCATCACTCAGAGGTAAGGGTGCTACCAAGGGAGCCACAGCTAGCACTGTGATACCTGCCAGATGAGAATTCAAGCCACTCGACTGCAGCTCAGTTGCCATACCACAATTTTTAACACCTTAACAAGCAGAAAATTAGCCTCTTGGCCTCATAAGAAACAAATTGTCCAAACATTTAGATGTGTTTTGCCTCTGGCGATATTAAACAATCAACAAAATTACTGACGTATTGAAACTCATCCGTTTCATATCTCTTGGCCTTTGCTACTCAGACAGTTACATTATCTTCAGTGTCTCGCTTCGTACTCCTCCAGCACCACTGCTGAAAAATCAGAATTTATTGGAAACTCAAGTATCCCCGAGTTTTTAGCATTTGCTGAAGAAAATTATATTGCAGCACTTTCAGTTGCTATGGAAGCATGATTTCTAAATGCCAAAGTACCAAGTCATTGCTAAGGCTAGTTAATTAGTAATGTAGACTACATCATTCTATTTGGAATGTATCATCCGATTATGCCTGTATCACAATAAAACAGGATTTTTGTAAAGAAGCTTGAGTTACTGGGATTAAAGAAACCGGAAACAAATGCTATCTGTTCTCAATTGTTGTACACGCCCTCACACCAATCAATTATGTCACTTTCAACCCTTTCTTAGCCAAGTATTTTTCCATTGTAACTATCAACTGGAGGCTATGTAATTACGTTTATTGCAGCTCTGGACATTTATTCAAGTTGGCCGACAATACTTTTCCCTAAAGCACATCACTTTCACAGTGCAAAGGAGAGCGGTGATGTTGTCACTGAGGCTGCTGAGCGTACCCTCAGGAACAAATGTGTTGTCTTTCAATGCACACATGAAAAGAATGATTGCCTTTGAAGATTTCCTGTGATGGATTGTTTATTTCTGTACAGATACCTTGCCGAAGAATAATTGGCTTATTGTCACAATTTACTCTACCGACAACAATGCTTTTTAAAAGACAAAATAAGCACGGGATGGATTTCCTGCTGTCCACGCTCCATGGGCAGAAGTGGTGCGCAACAGGCTGCACCCGTGCCTGGGCTGCACCTGGCTGTTTCTGTGCTAACTTCCGATAAATCATTCAGGATGAGCTCTGGGCAGGGGATCCACCATTTACTGAGAGTTTGCAAGTTTGGACGAACGATATCCAGCGCAGATAGAGCAAGTTAAAATAGACCAGCAATTTAAAGGGAAGGATGTTTCTGTGAGGCAAACTTTAGGCCATGATTTTTCCGAGGGATTTATGCCATTGTCCCCCTATAACTTTGCTGGAGTTTAATATGCTGGATATTTGACCAATTAATCAACGGGAAAATGGTCAGACAAAAATAATGCTGATTGTGTTTGCATCCATAATTCTCCCTTTAAAAAAACATAAGAAATAAGAGCAGGAGTAGGCCATTGGCCACTCGAGCCTGCTCTGCCATTTAAGAAGATCATCACTTCACTGCCTGCTCACCATAACCCTTCACTCCCTTATCGTTCAGGAGCCCAGAAGAGGCGGGGGCCCAGGGGCAGCACGGGCCAGCCCACACTGCGATATGTGTGCGCACTAGGTCCGTGCAGCAGAGCAGGTCTCCAGTCGTCTTGGTTAATCCTTGCTACTGGGCCAAGACCTAGCTCTGTCAAGCCCGTGTGGTGGCTGGTGTGCAACGGTCACCACACGTTAAAAAAATCCAGTCACAGGCATCTTCTTCCTCACATCAAGATTTAGTTCGGAGCTGGAATTTTAGGTCCTTCATTGAAACACCTGGGAACTTTTTGACGTGGAAGCAAGTCATCCTCGATTCGAGGGACTGCCTATGATGATGATGCCATTGTAAAGGCACCTCTACATCATTGGAAGTCTTGAACGGCACAAAAGAAAGAGAACATTTTGGATTAAGTGCCTCATGTCATGACTTGTGCCATGCCATCTTTACCTAGGACTTTTGTGCCACTTCTCCTTGTCTCTTGCTGAGAATAGTTAGAAGGTGATTATCATAGCGCCACTGCCTCGTTATCAGCAATGGCGATCTTGACTCTGCTGGAATATCACCAGTTTTCACACCGCTGCTGATTAGATTTCAAATATGACCATGATTTGAAGTGGCGTCATTAGCCAGGCGGTTGCCATGATTTCCTAAGAGCAATTCATCAACTTTGGCTCCTTCAAATGAGCCAAGCACTGTGGATGGCCTTAAAACAAAAGAGTCATGACTGTTGCTGGCCACTCACAGCTGATCGAGTTGAAGCTCTTGTCATTCATGAAGAGCGTAGTATGGTGTCTCTGATATTCATGCTACCATTTGACCCCTCGAGCCTGCTCCGCCATTTAATAAGATCATGGCTGATCTGATTCTGGCCTCAACTCCATTTCCCCGCCCGCTCCCCATAACCCTTGATACCCTTATTGTTCAAAAATCTGTCTATCTCCACCTTAAATATACTCAATGACCCAGCCTCCAAAGCTCTCTGGGGTAGAGAATTCCAAAGATTCACCTCCCTCTGAGAGAAGAAATTCCTCCTCATTTCCATGTTAAATGGGCAACCCCTTATTCTGAAACTCTGCCCCTTACTTCTAGATTCCCCCATGAGTAGAAACATCCTCTCTGCATCTACCCTGTCAAACCTGCTCAGAATCTCATACATTTCAATAAGATCACCTCTCAGTCTTATGAGTATAAATGATTTAGATTAGGGAACCAAATGTAATATTTCCAAGTTTGTTGACGACACAAAACTGGGTGGGATTGTGAGTTATGAGGAGAATGCAAAGCCGCTGTAAGGTGATTTAGATAGGTTGAGTGAGTGGGCAAACACATGGCAGATGCAGTATAACATGGATAAATGTGAAGTTATCCATCATCATCATAGGCAGTCCCTCGAAAACGAGGAGGACTTGCTTCCACTCCCAAAGTGAGTTCTTTGATGGCTGAACAATCCGATACGAGAGCCGCAGATCCTGTTACAGGTGGGACAGACATTCGTCGGGGGCAGGGGTCGGTAGGGCTGGTTTGCCGCACGCTCCTTCCACTGCCTGCGCTTGGTCTCTTCATATTCCTTGCGTCGAGCCTCAAAGAGTTCAACGCCCTCCCGGATGGACTTTCTCCACCTCAGGCGGTCTGCGGCCAGGGTTTCCCAGGTGTCAGTGGTGATGTCGCACTTTAACCAGACAGGCTTTGAGGGTGTCCTTATAACGTTTCCACTGTTCTCCTTTGGCTCGTGTACCATGAAGGAGCTCTGCATAAAACATTTGCTTAGGGAGTCTCGTATCTGGCATGCGTACTATGTGGCCTGCCCAGCGAAGCTGATCAAGTGTGGTCAGTGCTTCAATACTGGGGACGCTAGCCTGGTCGAGGACACTGATGTTGGTGCGCCTGTCCTCCCAGGAGATTTGCAGGATCTTGCGGTGAGATCGATGGTGATATATCTCCAGCGACTTGAGGTGTCTTCGGTACATCGTCCATGCCTCAGACCCATACAGGAGGGCGGGTATTACTACAGCCCTGTAGACCATGAGTTTGGTGGTAATTTTGAGGGCCTGGTCTTCAAGCACTCTTTTCCTCAGGCGGCCGAAGGCTGCATTGGCGCACTGGAGGCGGTGCTGAATCTCCGCATCAATGTCTGCCTTTGTTGATAAGAGGCTCCCGAGATATGGGAAATGGTCCACGTTGTCCAGGGCCGCGCCGTGGATCTTGATGATTGGAGGGCAGTGCTGTGCGGCAGTGACAGGCTGGTGAAGGACCTTTGTCTTACGGATGTTAAGCGTAAGGCCCATGCTTTTATATGCCTCAGTGAATATGTTAACTGTATCCTGGAGTTCAGTCTCTGAATGTGCACAGACGCAGGCATTGTCCGCATACTGCAGCTCAACGACAGAGGTTGGGGTGATCTTGTTGCAGCTCAACGACAGAGGTTGGGGTGATCTTGGACCTGGCCTAGAGGCGGCATAGGTTAAACAGCTTCCCACTGGTTCTGTAGTTTAATTCCACTCCAGCGGGGAGCTTGTTGATTGTGAGGTGGGGCATGGCGGCGAGGAAGATTGAGAAGAGGGTTGGAGCGATGACGCAGCCCTGTTTGACCCCGGTCCAGACGTGGATTGGGTCTGTAATGGATCCATTGGTAAGGATCACGGCCTGCATGTCATCGTGAAGCAGGCGAAGGACATTGACAAACTTTTGAGGGCATCCGAAATGGAGGAGTACGCTCCATAGACCCTCACAGTTGACAGTGTCAAAGGCCTTTGTAAGATCGAAAAAGGCCATGTATAAGGACTGGCGCTGTTCCCTGCATTTTTCCTGCAACCCTTGCGCTGCAAAGATCATGTCTGTTGTGCCCCGTAGGGGACAAAATCCGCACTGTGATTCTGGGAGGAGCTCCTCGGCCACAGGGAGAAGACGATTGAGGAGAACGCTAGAAACAACTTTCCCAGTGGCTGATAGCAGGGAGATTCCCCTGTAGTTGCCGCAGTCGGACTTGTCCCCCTTTTTAAAAATGGTCACAATCACTGCATCTCTGAGATCTCCCGGCATGCTCTCCTCCCTCCAGATGAGAGAGATGAGGTCATGTATCCGTGCCAACAGCGCCTCTCCGCCATATTTTAGCGCCTCAGCAGGGATTCCATCCGCACCCGTAGCCTTGTTATTCTTAAGCTTTGCTAACCTCGTGAAGTTATCCACTTTAGCAAGAAAAACATAAGGACAAAGTATTATTTAAATGGTAATGGCTTGCGAAGTGTCGATGTACAGAGGGACCTGGGTGTTCTTGTACACCAGTCATTGAAAGCAAACATGCAGGTGCAGCAAGCAGTTAGAAAGGCAAATGGTATGGAGGTCTTCATTGAAGAGGATTTGGGTACAGGAGCAAGGATGTCTTACTACAGTTATACAGGACCTTGGTGAGACCGCACCCAGAGTATTGTGTGCAGTTTTGGTCTCCTTACCTAAGGAAGGATATACTTGCCATAGAGGGAGTGCAGCGAAGGTTCACCAGACTGATTCCTGGGATGGCAGGACTGTCGTATGAGGAGAGATTGGGTCGACTAGGCTGTATTCACTAGAGTTTAGAAGAATCAGAGGTGTTCTCATTGAAACGTATAAAATTCTGACTGGGTTGGATAGACTGGATGCGGGGAGGATGTTTCCATTGGCTGGGAAGTCGAGAACAAGGGGTCACAGTCTCAGGATACGGGGTAGGAAATTTAGGACCGAGATGAGGGGAAATTTTTTCACTCAGAGGGTGGTGAACCTGTGGGATTCTCTACCACAGAAGGCTGTGGAGGCCAAGTCACTGAATATATATAAAAGGGAGAGATAGATAGATTTCTAGAAACAAAAGGCATCAAGGGGTATGGGGAAAAAGTGGGAATATGGTGTTGAGATAGAGCATCAGCCATGATCATATTGAATGGCGATGCAGACTCGAAAGGCCGAATGGCCTACTACTGCTCCTATTTGCTATGTTTCTAAATCTTCTAAACTCCAATGAGTATAGGTCCAACCTGCTCAACCTTTCTTCATATGACAACCCCTTCATCTCAGGAATCAACCTCGTGAACCTTCTCTGAACTGCCTCCAATGCAAGTATATTCTCTTTAAATAAGGAGACCAAAACTGTACGCAGTACCCCAGGTATGGTCTCACCAACGCCCTGTGCAGTTGTAGCAGGACTTCCCTACTTTTATACTCCATCCCCCTTGCAATAAAGGCCAACATTCCATTTGCCTTCCTAATTTCTGCCAGATAAGACTACCTGCAATACTAGAACATGACTGGACTTTAATGACACTCTTATGTGGGTAGGATAAAGAAACTACATGAATCAGGCATTAGAATTGTAAAATTTAGCATCATATTGATGATAGAAATTAATCTCTCACATTGTTTGCATGAAATCATCATCTGCCCACATAAATGGTCTCTTGGAAAGAATGAGAGTAGAGCATGGCCTCAGTTAAATGTATCATTGCACTATTTCCTAGCTTGAATCAGAACATCTATCCCTATATAATTTTCATCGGAGAATAATATTTCTTCTGATAACTCGCAAATTTACATATGGCTTTTGTCTTTCTTATAGATTGACAAATTAGAAGACCAAGTTATCAATGTGGATAGTGTCATGTTTGTAACAAAAATATAACACCACTGTATTACTGTATACACTCAACTGAGATGCACACCTTGACCACAGGGGGTGAACTTGTGGGAGACATTCCTTACCTGATCACACAGGTATATAAAGGGAGGTCCCACGCAGGGTCATCACTTCTGGACTCCTGTAATAAAGAGTTAAGGTAACAGGGTGGCCTTGTCCCTGGAATGTGCCTCGTGTGGTTTCATGCTGTAGAGTAAGGGCTTTACATTGGAACGAGAAAGGGGAATTCACGACCCACGAGAATGGCCACCGGTAGCACAGAGGAACGGTACTGTGTTGGGGAAGACTGGGACGATTTTGTCGAGAGGCTCCAGCAAAGCTTCGTAACTAAAGATTGGCTGGGGGATGCAGTGGCCGACAAGCAACGGGCTCATCTCCTGACCAGCTGCGGGCCAAAGACTTATGCGCTCATGAAGGACATACTGGCACCCGAAAAGCCGTCGGACAAAACCTTTGAAGAGCTCAGCAAACTAATCGGGGAGCACCTCAAACCGGTGAGCAGCATACACATGGCTCGAAACAGATTCTACGCCCACCGACGTCGTGAAGGACAGAGCATACTGGACTTTGTAGCGGAACTCCGGCGTTTGGCCAAACTCTAAGTCCACAAATGCCTGCAGGGGGGAGATGCTAAGGGACTTCTTTATAGAGGGTATCGATCATGCGGGAATTTTTCGCAAGTTAATTGAGACCAAGGACTTGACCTTGGAAGTGGCAACGTTGTTAGCTCAAACTTTCATGGCGGGGGAGGAAGAGACAAAAATGATTTACGCGCGCAATTCTGCCTCTAACGCGGCGATGGATCAGGGAGTCAACATCATAAATGCTACTCAGAGCCCCGCAGGCAGGCAGGGACAGTCCGACATTTACCAGGCAGCAATAGATCCCAGAGCAGGATCTCAACAGAGACAATGGCATCACAGTGGACAATGCGGCCCAGGATGGGGCCATTGACACCCACTAATAGGGTACTTAAGAGCAGTCAAAGGGACAGTCAGCATGGAATTCCTGGCCATAGTCCCTTTGTCCCCAACAATGGAAACTTTAACTCATGCTGGAGGTGTGGGGGAAAACATTCAGCCAGATCTTGCAGATTCCAACATTTTGTCTTCAGAAACTGCAATCTCAGTGGCCATTTAGCTTGAATGTGTAGAAAACCTGCAACCAGACTAATATATGAGACAGAGGGACCAGAAGAGTGTTCTGTGAGGCAGGATGACTTTTGGGGCAAATCGATGGACGCCAAGGTTCAGCGGGTCCATGCGGTGAATATTCACAGTTCATACACCAAAACGCCACCAATGATGATGAGGGTTTTGTTGAACGGCATCCCAGTACGCATGGAGCTGGACACTGGGGCCAGCCAGTCACTCATGGGCATTCACCAATTCGAGAAGCTAAGGCCACTCAAAGCCAGTAGACGTATTGAGACACAATTACGGACTTATACCAAGGAAATCATTTTGGTGCTAGGCAGTGCAATGATGGCTGTCACGCACAATGGGCTATTGAACCGGCTGCCACTCTGGATTGTCCTGGGCAATGGTCCCCACTGTTGGGGAGGAGCTGGTTAGCCGAGATGAACTGAAAATGGGGAGATGTTCACGCAATGTCCTCGGTGGAGCGAAGTTCGTGCTCACAAGTCCGACAGCAATTCGAGTCACTATTTCAACCTGGCATCGGGACTTTCAAAGGCACTAAAGTAAGGATACACATCACCCCGGATGCCAGGCCAGTGCACCACGAAGCCAGAGCGGTGCCATATGTGATGCGGGAAAAAAATCGAGAGCGAATTGGACCGGCTGTTGCGAGAGGGCATCATCTCGCCTGTTGAATTCAGCGACTGGGCGAGCCCCTTCGTTCCTGTTCTAAAAGTGGATGGCTCTGTCAGGTTCTGTGGCGACTACAAGGCCACTATCAATCGGGTGTCCCTACAAGACCAATACCCGCTCCCAAGAGCAGAGGATCTTTTTGCCACGCTGGCAGGCGGCAAGCTGTTCATTAAGTTGGACCTCACTTCAGCCTCTATGACCCAGGAACTGGCCGACGAATCCAAACTACTGACCACCATCACCACGCACAAGGGACTGTCTGCATATAACAGGTGCCTGTTTGGCATTCGATCAGCGGCCGCGATTTTTCAACGTAACATGGAAAGCCTGCTGAAATCCATTCCGGGAACGATCGTATTCCAGGACGACATCCTCATCACGGGTCGAGATACCGAGGAACACCTCCACAACCTGGAGGAGGTGCTATGCCGACTGGACCAGGTAGGCCTGCGACTCAAGAAGTCTAAATGTGTGTTTTTAGCTCCTGAGGTTGAGTTTCTGGGCAGGAGGGTTGCTGCAGATGGGATCCGGCCCACCGAATCCAAAACAGAGGCGATTCGACGAGCACCCAGGCCCTGCAACACATCGGAGTTGCGTTCATTCCTGGGACTGTTGAACTATTTCGGGAACTTTCTGCCGAACTTGAGCACGTTGTTGGAACCACTACACGTGCTCCTGCGTAAGGGTTGCGATTGGTTTTGGGGGGGACTGTCAGGAACGGGCTTTTGATCGGGCATGAAACCTACTTTGTTCAAACAAATTGTTGAACCTGTACGACCCATGTAAACGTTTAGTTTTGACTTGTGATGCATCGTCCTATGGGGTTGGGTGCATGTTGCAGCAGGGTAATGCTGAGGGTCAACTACAACCTGTAGCTTATGCCTCCAGGTCGCTCTCTCAAGCAGAACGGGGATATGGCATGGTCGAGAAGGAAGCGCTTGCATGTGTCTATGGTGTAAAAAAAATGCATCAGTATCTCTTCGGTAGGAAGTTTGAATTAGAGACGGACCACAATCCACTCACATCCCTGTTGTCAGACAGCAAGGCTGTCAATGCCAAGCATCAGCTCGCATACAGCAGTGGGCCCTCGCGCTAGCTGCTTATGACTACTCCATCCGGCACCGGCCCGGCACTGAAAACTGCACTGAAGCACTCAGCAGGCTCCCACTGGCCACCACCGAGGGGGCAGCTGAGCAAAGCGCTGAGATGGTCATGGCTGTTGATGCCTTTGACAGTGCAGGCTCCCCCATCACAACCCGTCAGATCAAAATCTGGACAAACAGAGATCCCCTCCTATCCTCGATTAAGAAATGTGTCCTGACTGGAGATTGGGCGCCCGCACACGGAGCATGCCCTGAGGAGGTCAGACCGTTCCACAGGCGGATGGATGAGCTCTCCATCCAAGCCGACTGCCTACTATGGGGCAGCCGGGTAGTCATGCCCCAGAAGGGCAGGGAGGCATTCATCAGGGAACTCCACAGCGAGCACCCAGCCATTGTGATGATGAAGGCCATTGCCCGGTCACACACTTGGTGGCCTGGAATTGATTCAGACCTGGAACACTGTGTTCGCAGGTGCACGACCTGTGCCCAGCTGGGTAATGCCCCCAGGGAGGCCCCGCTCAGCCCGTGGCCTTGGCCCACCAAGCCGTGGTCACGCATCCACGTTGACTACGCGAACCCATTCATGGGTAAGATGTTCCTCATTGTAGTAGATGCGAACTCGAAATGGATCGAGTGCATCATCCTGAATTCATGCATGTCATCCACCACTGTGGAAAGCCTAAGTGCGATCTTTGCAACCCATGGCTTGCTGGACATCCTGGTTAGTGACAATGGCCCGTGTTTCACGAGCTATGAATTCCGGGAGTTTATGTCGGGCAATGGCATCAACCACGTCAGGACTGCGCCGTTCAAGCCGGCCTCCAATGGCCAAGCAGAACGGGCAGTCCAAATCATTAAAGCAAGGTATGCCCAGGATTCAAGGACTCTCCCTACAATGCCGCCTATCGCGCCTCCTGCTGGCCGATAGATCCCGCCCGCACTCGCTCACGGGGGTCCCGCCCGCAGAGCTACTCGTGAAATGGACAGTCAAAACTCAGTTGTCCCTCATCCACCCAGTCCTGATCGACATAGTTGAGGGCAAGTGCAAATCACAAAACGAGTACCATGACCGAAATTCAAGGGGGAGATGTATAGAAATAAATGATCCTGTATTCGTCCTCAATCACACCATGGGGCCCAAATGGCTTGAGGGTACTGTAATTGGCAAAGTGGGGAATAGGGTCATCGTGGTAAAACTCAACAATGGCCAGATATGCCGTAAGCATCTGGACCAAGTAAAAAAAAGGTTCAGCATGGACACGGAGGAACCTGAAGAAGACCATGAGATGGAGCTCACAACACCACCAGTGAACGAGCAACAAGAGCAATCGCAAGAATGCACAGTCCCTGCGGTCAGCCCGGACAGGCCGGAATCACCACAGGTGACAGACACTCACGTCAGTGTCCAACAACCAGAGCCCCAACTGCGGCGCTCCACGAGGGAGCATAGACCACCTGAAAGACTGAACTTATGATCCCAGTAAGACTTTGGGGGAGGGAGGGTGGTGGGGGAAGGTGATGTCATGTTTGTAACTACAATGTAACACCACTGTATTACTGTATACACTCAACTGAGTTGCACACCTTGACCACAGGGGGTGAACTTGTGGGAGACACTCCTTACTGATCACACAGGTATATAAAGGGAGGTCCCACGCAGGGTCATCACTTCTGGAGTCTTGTAATAAAGAGTTAAGGTCACAGGGTGGCCTTGTCTCTGGAATGTGCCTCATGTGGTTTCATGCTGTAGAGTAAGGACTTTACAGATAGATTTTATATACATGGTTCATTGGTGTCAGTTTGAGACCAGTAATATAACAACAACAACTTGCATTTATATAGTGCCTTTAACTTAGAAAATCATCCCAAGGCACTCCACACAGGCATAAAAGAGACCAAAATGGATATCAAGGCAAAGAAGCAGATATTAGGAGAAGTAACTAAAAGCTTGGTCAAAGAAATGTCTTTTAAGGAGGGAATTAAAGGAAGAGAGAAAACATAGAAACATAGAAAATAGATGCAGGAGTAGGCCATTCGGCTCTTCGAACCTGCACCACCATTCAATAAATCATGGCTGATCATTTCCTCAGTACCCCTTTCCTGCTTTCTCTCCATACCCCTTGATCCCTTTAGCTGTAAGGGCCATATCTAACTCCTTCTTGAATATATCCAATGAACTGGCATCAACAACTCTCTGCGGTAGGGAATTCCACAGGTTAACAACTCTCTGAGTGAAGAAGTTTCTCCTCATCTCAGTCTTAAATGGCCTACCCCTTATCCTAAGACTGTGACCCCTGGTTCTGGACTTCCCCAACATGGGAACATTCTTCCCGCATCTAACCTGTCCAGTCCCGTCAGAATTTTGTATGTTTCTATGCTGGTCACGGGAATTTGGGAAGAGAGGACCTTGAGCCAATCACTATCACTAGGGGGGTACTGCTGGACAGGCTAATGGATCTCAAGGTAGACAAGTCCCCTGGTCCTGATGAAAGCATCCCAGGGTATTAAAAGAGATGGCGGAAGTTATAGCAGATGCATTCGTTATAATCTACCAAAATTCTCTGGACGTTGGGGAGGTACCATCGGATTGAAAAGCAGCTAATGTAATGCCTCTGTTTAAAAAAGGGGGCAGACAAAAGTCAGGTAACTATAGGCCGGTTAGTTTAACATCTGTAGTGGGGAAAATGCTTGAAGCTATCATTAAGGAAGAAATAGCGGGACATCTAGATAGGAATAGTGCAATCAAGCAGACGCAACATGGATTCATGAAGGGGAAATCATGTTCAACTAATTTACTGGAATTCTTTGAGGATATAACGAGCATGGTGGATAGAGGTGTACCAATAGATGTGGTGTATTTAGATTTCCAAAAGGCATTCGAAAAGGTGCCACACAAAAGGTTACTGCAAAAGATAAAAGTACACGGAGTCAGAGGAAATGTATTAGCATGGATCGAGAATTGGCTGGCGAACAGAAAGCAGAGAGTCGGGATAAATGGGTCCTTTTCGGGTTGGAAATCGGTGGTTAGTGGTGTACCACAGGGATCGGTGCTGGGACCACAACTATTCACAATATACATAGATGACCTGGAAGAGGGGACAGAGTGTAGTGTAACAAAATTTGCAGATGACACAAAGATTAGTGGGAAAGCGGGTTGTGTAGAGGACATAGAGAGGCTGCAAAGAGATTTAGATAGGTTAAGCGAATGGGCTAAGGTTTGGCAGATGGAATACAATGTCGGAAAATGTCAGGTCATCCACCTTGGAAAAAAAAACCAATAAAAGGGAATATTATTTGAATGGGGAGAAATTACAATATGCTGCGGTGCAGAGGGACCTGGGGGTCCTTGTGCATGAATCCCAAAAAGTTAGTTTGCAGGTGCAGCAGGTAATCAGGAAGTCGAATGGAATGTTGGCTTTCATTGCGAGAGGGATGGAGTACAAAAGCAGGGAGGTGTTGCTGCAACTGTACAGGGTATTGGTGAGGCCGCACCTGGAGTACTGCGTGCAGTTTTGGTCACCTTACTTAAGGAAGGATATACTAGCTTTGGAGGGGATACAGAGACGATTCACTAGGCTGATTCCGGAGATGAGGGGGTTACCTTATGATGATAGATTGAGTAGACTGGGTCTTTACTCGTTGGAGTTCAGAAGGATGAGGGGTGATCTTATAGAAACATTTAAAATAATGAAGGGGATAGACAAGATAGAGGCAGAGAGGTTGTTACCACTGGTAGGGGAGACTAGAACTAGGGAGCACAGCCTCAAAATACGGGGGAGCCAATTTAAAACAGAGTTGAGAAGGAATTTCTTCTCCCAGAGGGTTGTGAATCTGTGGAATTCTCTGCCCAGGGAAGCAGTTGAGGCTGGCTCATTGAATGTATTCAAATCATAGATAGATAGTTTTTTAACCAATAAGGGAATTAAGGGTTATGGGGAGCGGGCGGGTAAGTGGAGCTGAGTCCACGGCCAGATCAACCATGATCTTGTTGAGTGGCGGAGCAGGCTCGAAGGGCTAGATGGCCTACTCCTGTTCTTAATTCTTATGTTCTTTATGTTCTTATGAGATCCCCTCTCATCCTTCTAAACTCCAGTGTATAAAGGCCCGGTTGATCCAGTCTCTCCTCATATGTCAGTCTCGCCATCCCGGGAATCAGTCTGTTGAACTTTCGCTGCACTCCTTCAATAGCAAGAACATCCTTCCTCAGATTAGGAGACCAAAACTGAACACAATATTCCAGGTGAGGCCTCACCAAGGTCCTGTACAACTGCAGTAAGATCTCCCTGCTCCTACACTCAAATCCCTTAGCTATTGAAGGTCAACATACCATTTACCTTCTTCACCGCCTGCTGTACCTGCATGCCAAATTTCAATGACTGATGGACCATGACACCCAGGTCGCGTTGCACTTCCCTTTTTCCTAATCTGCCGCCATTCAGATAATATTCTGCCTTCGTGTTTTTGCCCCCAAAGTGGATAACTCACATTTATCCACATTATACTGCATCTGCCATGCATTTGCTCACTCACCTAACCTGTCCAAGTCACCCTGCAGCCTTTTAGCATCCTCCTCACAGCTCACACCGCCACCCAGTTTAGTGTCATCTGAAAACTTAAAGATAATACACTCAATTCCTTCATCCAAATCATTAATGTATATTGTAAAGAGCTGGGTTCCCAGCACTGAGCCCTGCGGCACTCCACTAGTCACTGCCTGCCATTCTGAAAAGGACCCGTTTATCCTGACTCTCTGCTTCCTGCCTGCCAACCAGTTCTCTATCCACGTCAGTACATTACCCCCAATACCATGTGCTTTGATTTTGCACACCAATCTCTTGTGTGGGACCTTGTCAAAAGCCTTTTGAAAGTCCAAATACACCACATCCACTGGTTCTCCCTTGTCCACTCTGCTAGTTACATCCTCAAATAATTCCAGCAGCTTTGTCAAACATGATTTCCCTTTCATAAATCCATGCTGACTTGGACCGATCCTGTCACTGCTTTCCAAATGCACTGCTATTTCATCTTTAATAATTGATTCCAACATTTTCCCCACTACTGATGTCAGGCTAACCAGTCTATAATTACCCGTTTTCTCTCTCCCTCCTTTTTTAAACAGTGGTGTTAGATTAGCTACCCTCCAGTCCATAGGAACTGATCCAGAGTCGATAGACTGTTGGAAGATGGAGAGGCAGAGAGATTTATAGAGGAAATATCAGGGCATGGGGTTTAGACGGCTGGAGGCACAGCCAGCTGTGATAGGGGGAGATGCGTAAAAGGACTGAATGAGAGAAACGTTGAGAAAATTCCCAGCTATAATTTTCAGGCTAGTTTTAATTTTGATATCCATTGATAGTGCCATTCCAATGGACAAGTTTGGCTGTAGATCAGGTTGGAGCTTGTGGCAGATGTCACATGCGTCTTTTGTAAATCAGACTTTGCCGACACGGCTCCTCTGATGAGTAAGCATGCCTCTCCATGTAGATTCTGGTGTGGTGAGGAGCACCTCGAGCACAGACTGAATGTCCTGGCATCCCTCTGAAATTGTCTTCCTCCAAAAGATGCAATATATTGGGGGATCCTCATAGGGAAAGCCAGGGGGTCGAAATTTTGCACCGCCATTTTGAGGCGGTGTCACCGCCTGAGTGCTGATTTTACCGCCAGGCATTAGGTACAGGGTCAAACTGCCAAATTCAGTTTTTACGCCCAAAGATGAGAGAGCAGCGCAAAAAAGTGGAGTTGTACACTCATCCTCAGGCGCCAACAGGACAGGAGCTCCGGAGGCAGACTCAATTTCGCAACGGGAGGTTGGTTGAAAAAAACGGGAAGAAAACGAAAACTTCTCCGATACATACGCGCACACACACACTTTCCCACTGTTATAATTAATGAAAACATGCAGCAATAAATAAATAAATACAACTTACCTTGTTCTCTGGGCCATTCCGCCCGAGATCCGCTATGTACTCACCACTTTTTTCAGGCTGTAAGAGCGCCTGCCGGGAGGGCCGCCGTGGAGACCAAATATCATGAGAGTGGCGCCAGGGAGGCGTTGCATGCTGGATGACGTCACCACGTGGGTGGCATTAGAGGACGCAGTGTTACCTCTTGGTGCCTCTATCAAAGACCCAATTGAATTCCTCTGGAGGGGTGGACACTGCTTACAACTGATGGTAGGACTTTGCTGCCCATTAGCCTCCTCCCGCTGGCAGTAACGGTTGGCATTAGAAATGGAATTTCGACCCCCATTGTCTCACTATTGGAGCAGTTGGAGGGGTGGGGGGATGTAGGCAGCAGCACAATAATTGGCAGAAAGGCTCCTGAAAACCCAGGTGTCAACAGAAAATATATCAAGAAAAACAGATTAGCAATGGCCTGACAATGTGGCTATCTCCTTATAGGGTTCTTTCAATTTCACTCTATAGACAACTCAGCACTGGATATCCAGTGCATTATGTGAGTGTGCAATGCAAAGAGCGCAAAGCTGGCATCATAGTGAAAAATAGAGTGCTCAAAGTCATGATGTAATTTTGACCTCATTGATATGCATCCACCACACACTGGGCCCAAATTTCCACATGATTTGCGCCTGATTTTTAGGAGCAACTGGTGGAGAATGGACTATCTTAGAAATCGCAATTCTCCACATTTTTTTTTCTGCAGTTCTAGTCAGGTAGAACAGTTCTACTTTGGAACAGAATTTTTTCTTCAAAAGGGGGCGTGGCCGGCCACTGATGCCTGATTTCAAAGTTTCCACAGTGAAAACGTACTCCAAACTAACTTAGAATGGAGCAAGTGAAGATTTTTGTAGAAGTGAAAAAACCTGTTCTACACATTAAAAAATCAGGCGCAGGTTACAAATTAGGCATCCAGAACGAGGTAGGAGGGGAGGGGGGGGGCGGAAGGGAAGTCATTAAATTCTATAATAAATCCTTATTTATACTTATACAAATATTATACAAATAAATCCAACCTGAATAAACATTTATAAGCAAAGAAAAGATTAAATAAACCATCTTCCTACCTGTGTGAAAGTGCTTCAGGCAGGCCTTTCGGGACCGAAGGCTGTTTGGGTTGGCCCGAGACTTCGGGCAGGGCCCGTCCCCAGCACCAGATTTACAGGTAGGTGGCATTGGGTCGGGTCGGGGAGGTTCGGTTCGGTTCGGGTCGGGGGGAGGGAGGGAGAGAGAGGGGGGGAGAGAGAGTGGGGGAGGGGGGGAGGGAGGGAGAGAGAGGGAGGGGGAGGTCAGGTCGGGGAGGGGGAGGTCAGGTCGGGGAGGGGGAGGTCAGGTCGGATCCAGTCCGGGGGCGGGGGCGGGGGGGGGGGTGAGCGGGGGTCGGGTCGGGTCCAGTCGGAGGGGGGGAACGGGAGCAAGAGCACGGGTCGGGTCGGATCCAGTCGGGATGGGGGGCGGAGCGGGAGTCGGGTCGGGTCGGGTCCAGTGGGGTCGGGTCGGGGGGCGGGAGCGCGGGTCGGGTCCAGTCGCGGGGGGGGGGGGGGGGGAGCGGGAGCAGGAGCGCGGGTCAGGTCGGGAGCGGGAGTCGGGTCGGGTCGGGTCGGGTCCAGTGGGGGGTCGGGTCGAGGGGGCGGGAGCGCAGGTCGGGTCGGGTCCAGTCGGGGCGGGGGGGAAGCGGGAGCGGGAGCAGGAGCGTGGGTCGGGTCGGGTCCAGTCGGGGGAGGGGGGGGCGGAGCGGGAGTCGGGTCGGGTCGGGTCCAGTCGGGGGGGGGGGGTCGGGTCGGGTCCAGTCGGGGGGGGGGAGGGGGGGGGAGCGGGTGTCGGGTCCGGTCCGGAGGCAAGGGGGGGGGAGCGGGTGTCGGGTCTGGTCGGGGGGGTGGGGGGAAGCAGGAGCTGGCCGTGGGAGGAGCCTTATTCACGCAGCCACAGTGAGGCCATTCGGCCAGGGCTAGGGGCTGCGTGCTTCGGGCCCCTCCCACACAGTTTCGGGCGCCTGAAGCTACTGCACTTGCGTGCCCACTGTAGCGCGCATGTGCAGAGGTCCCGGCACTGTTTTCAGCGCAGGGACCTGGCTCTGCCCCCCCCACAGCTCGTGCTGCGCTGCGCCGAGGGCCAGAGGACCTGCAGGGAGGTGGAGAATACGGAGGATTTTTTTAGGCGCACTTTATGACGCGAAAAACGGGCGTCCAGGTCGGGACTGCGCCGTTCTAGGCGCGTGTGGAAACTTGGGCCCACTGACTGGTGACTGGGATGAAAGAGAATTACTGGGGTTGCAATATTACAGATCTCTGTCCAGTTGCCAGATTTATGCCCCAAAATTTGGTGATTCTCATCCAAAAATCTAGCCTTGTATATCACTAAGAAACTAGGAAAAGTAGTGTTGAAATTTCTAAAGCACAGCTAAAGTGACATTACAAAAATGGGCCTACATCAGGCCTAGTAATTCTTTCACCATGGCAATACTTGCAGCTGTATTGGACTTTTATTTCTACCTCTCAAGCTAGTAGTAGCTGGAGCAATAACAGTATTATTCTTTTACGGCTGAGACATGATGCATTACTCAATAATTCAGTTGTTGGCACTAATTTTAATGAGCATTACCCGGAATTGCAATCAACAGCTTTACAGGGTCAGGCTGTAAGCATATCATGATGTGACCGCCAACGTTTGTTAAATTCAACTGGCAAAGGAACGACCTGGTTTCCAGAGCCTTGTTTGTCTGAACCAATCAAGTCACAGTTTCCAGGCTGGACTATGTTGAAGTGATTTTGGCCTTTGAAAGTCCATTGGCCACTGCAAATTACCAATTGTCACCATATGAATCCATTGTTGTTGGATGACCCTTCCTGCCACTGCAATTTTGATACTGGTGCCGGGCAATGCCAATCATTCAAATCCATGGGGAAAGAAATTGCCCCAACATTCGCTAAACATGCGCTGGTCTCAGTTAAATGTTCTCATGCTTTTTATTTTGTCATAAGCCACCTAGACTGCAGATTCCCAGATATAAAAAAACAAAGATTTGCTTTTCTATAGGGCCTTTCATGACCTCAGGGTGTCCCAAAGCACTTTTCAGCCAAAGAAGTACTCTTGAAGTGTCGTCACTGTCGTAATGTAGTTAATATAATGGGCCGAAGAGGCCTCGCAAGTGTCGGTTCTCGGCGTGCAATGCACATGTGCCGAGAACCAGCTTTTGCCATCTGCCTACTTTTACCAGCATAAGAGTTTTAAAATATAGAAAAATTAAATTGAATCATTCATTTTTATATTAAAAACCCTGTCCATTAAGGTAAGTCTATTTTTAAACACATCATTAAAAAAAAGTCAAAAAAATATATCTTTTCTAACACATTAATACATTAAATTTCAATTCATTTTAAATATGTGAGGTATTTTATTTATTTATTGTGTTGTGTTTCTTGTTTTTTGGAGGTATTCTCATTGATAGTAATGGGAGCTCGTATAAACAGAGCTCCCATTATTATCAATGAGAATACTAGATGTTAATTGGTGATCCAGGCCCACGTGATCCCAGGATACGAATACTACCTGGAAGACATGTTCCCGTATGCGGCACAGTGAATGGAGCCCTCCAACTGGATTCCTATGTTGCTCTGGGACCACCAGGTAATTTTGTAAAAACATTTCGGTCGGAGGTGTTCGTCTGAAGGAAGCCATTAATGTAATAGAAACATAGAAACATAGAAAATAGGTGCAGGAGCATGCCATTCAGCCCTTCTAGCCTGCACCGCCATTCAATGAGTTCATGGCTGAACATGAAACTTCAGTACCCACTTCCTGCTTTCACGCCATACCCCTTGATCCCTCGAGTAGTAAGGACTTCATCTAACTCCCTTTTGAATATATTTAGTGAATTGGCCTCAACTACTTCCTGTGGTAGAGAATTCCACAGGTTCACCACTCTCTGGGTGAAGAAGTTTCTCCTTATCTCGGTCCTAAATGGCTTACCCCTTATCCTTAGACTGTGACCCCTGGTTCTGGACTTCCCCAACATTGGGAACATTCTTCCTGCATCCAACCTGTCCAAACCCGTCAGAATTTTAAACGTTTCTATGAGGTCCCCTCTCACTCTTCTGAACTCCAGTGAATACAAGCCCAGTTGATCCAGTCTTTCTTGATAGGTCAGTCCCACCATCCCGGGAATCAGTCTGGTGAATCTTCGCTGCACTCCCTCAATAGCAAGTATGTCCTTCCTCAAGTTAGGAGACCAAAACTGTACACAATACTCCAGGTGTGGCCTCACCAAGGCCCTGTACAACTGTAGCAACACCTCCCTGCCCCTGTACTCAAATCCCCTCGCTATGAAGGCCAACATGCCATTTGCTTTCTTAACCACCTGTTGTACCTGTATGCCAACCTTCAATGACTGATGTACCATGACACCCAGGTCTCGTTGCACCTTCCCTTTTCCTAATCTGTCACCATTCAGATAATAGTCTGTCTCTCTGTTTTTACCACCAAAATGGATAACCTCACATTTATCCACATTATACTTCATCTGCCACGCATTTGCCCACTCACCTAACCTATCCAAGTCACTCTGTAGCCTCATAGCATCCTCCTCGCAGCTCACACTGCCACCCAACTTAGTGTCATCCGCAAATTTGGAGATACTACATTTAATCCCCTCGTAATATACTCGTACAAACTCCATCATTGCAAATAATGACCTATTTTCCAACGTCGAGCCCACTGTTAGATATAAGTAGAGCAGCCATTCCATACATTATCTATTTGAAGAATTGGAGGAAAGTGAAAAGCACGCATTTACCTAAGTGAAATCATTTTACTATACTTTGGGCTGTAATTTCATTAGCCTTCCACTGTGTTTTTTGGCAGTATTTCCTCTTTTTTGGTGGAAAACCGCCCGGTGGGAATTTCATCAAAGTGTTCCGCTGGCAGATTCGAAATACTGCTGGGGAGCGGATTGCCGGCGTGCAACACTGAAAAAACCGCCTCCGCCCGAGTTTGGTGGTAGCAGTGATCCGTACTTGGTGGGAAAAAAGCGCCGCGGAGAAAGCAGCCGGAGCAGTCCTTCGATCGGCGGTAGGTATGAAACCCTGCAAAAAAGGCATGTAACGTTTTTTTTTTAATTCTTTTGCAGCGATTCACTGGAAAAGGGACCTGTGAATGCTTCCCGATTTTTATTTTTGTTTTTTTAGAAAATATTGGTTCTATTTTCCCCCCTCCCTTGGCCCAACTTTTGCCTTGGACTAAATTTGACGAGATCGCATTTTCCGCCGAGAATCCATGTGCAACAGCGATTTTTCCTGCCAGGCGGATTTTTTTCCATTTTTTGATTAATTTTCCACCGTTCTTAATTGAACAATCATCGCGGTTTTTGGGGCGGTAAACTGGTGGTTTTTGATCAAAATCCAGCCCTTGGTGATCTGGAAGAAAAAGAGAATCCTAAGGGAAAATTTGTGAGGCAGGATACTAGAGCAATAAAGTTCTCTGAGCTGGTCTAAGCCAAGGACTAGATAATCCTGCAATAGGTAGAGATTGTGTAAAGGTGTGATACCTTGTTAAACAAACTTCAGTCTGGAAAAACACTGGGAGACTGAAGATATCAAGTTTTGCTGGTAAAGAAGAGCATAATTGGGTACAAATCAATTTATTAAAAAGTAATAATCAAAAGATATTTACTTTGTTGTACTTATTTAAAATGGTACCAAATTTAAAGAAACTTGGATTGAAAAAAGATTGCATTGTAAAAAGCTTTTTGATATTACTTAAGGCCAGCACCAAATAGATTTACAAAATAGATTTCTTTGGATCTTTGCTCATTGTTAAATATTGTATGCAGCTATTACTTCAAGACTCATTGATCATTATAGTGGCAAGTGAATCACAACTATGAAGTATCTGATAATTCATTGGGCCTGAGTTTGGTCAAACCTAAGTTCTGCCCATGTACCGTCGAAAAGACTGCTAAGATCCTTACGGTACTTTGGGCGGAAGTTTGGTGAAAAAAATGGGGGAAAAAAAGCTAGCGGAAAAAATGGGCGTTACACGGCGATTCTGGACGGCAGCGGGTGGTGGGTCGGATTCTGGGCGGCAAATGCAATCCTCGACAAAGTAACGGCAAAGATAGAATCGGGCCCAGGGAGGGGGGGGGGGGGGAAACGGAAAAAAAAAATCTTAAACAAATAAAAAACAAAACATGACAAAACCGTCAGGGGACCCGATCAAACAAAATCGCTGCAAAAGAAATAAAGCAAACCATCTTACTGACCTTTTCTTGCCGGTCTTCATACCTACCGTCTAGGTAAGACCTGCTTCCACACAGTGGTCTTTTCTCCTGCAGGGACAGAGGACTGCTCGGATGAATCTTGGGCAGCAGCGGGCGGGAGGAATTTTTTTGGCGTTGCACGCCGGCGCATGCCAGCGGATGTTCCCCAACGGTCTTTTCAAATCACCAGTATGAGGGCCTCACCAAACTCGCTCGGACGTGAGAGCACCGACAAAACAGGGAGACCGCCGAGTTTTCTCGGCGGCAGCCAACGGTAGGTTGACCAAATTCGGGCCCCTTGGGTTTTTGATTTCTTGAACCTTACTGTATAAACAACTATTTTGATTTATTACATAATTACTTTACTGTAAAATTCAATGCTCACAGTACAGGGTGTATTTCAGTTCTCTCCTTATCCATTCCAGTTATTCCTAAAGATTTTCTTTACTTGTTGGGATATTAAGCAAATATAAAAAAACTAACACATGCATATTATGAACCTCCATGTTAACAAAGTTACACTGCCTTACAAAAATGGGTATTGTTTTTATAAAATGTAGCTACTGTGGCATGAATGAATTTATTCTACAGTTTACCAGATACATTTAAGCTCCACATAAAGAATCCCATTTTAATGTAATTAGTGATTATGGTTTGTTGTCACTAGAGGGCATCATGTGTATATGACTTGTCAATGCTGTTGATATTATTTATCCTTATACATGATGCATAAAAACAGGGCGAGATTTAGAATCCAATTGAGTGATTTAATGCATTCAAAGCACATAATGATCGACAATGAAACAATGTTAATATCTGAACACTCCTGATTTGTTCCTTTGTTACAATTATAGAATGGAATCTTTATACATCAAATATGTGACTAAAAGCTAGAGCTTGAAAATTATAGTAAGTGATGTTATGATAGGAAAGTTCAATGCATTTGTATCAAATCCCTCACTGTTATTTTAACAAAGGCCCAATGCCTCCATTAAATGAGCAGAGAAAGACATTTGATGCAAGCACGTTAAACATTTGTACAAATAGAAAGAAAGACTTGCATTTATCTGCCACCTTTCACGACCTCAGGATGTCCCAAAGCGCTTTACAGCCAATGAAGTACTTTTGAAGTGTAGTCACTGTTGTAAAGTAGGAAATGCAGCACTCAGAATAATTTAGAAGGTATTTTTGAACGAAAGTATACAATGGTTCAACTAATAACTACACAAGGGATCTGACAATATTGTAATAATTGAAATGTTTCTTTGTTCTTTTCTCGTGGATTTAAACCCTTGAGCGCATAATCTAAGCTAACATTCTAGTGCAGAACTGAACGGGTACTACACAGTCAAAGGTACCTTCTTTCAAATAAGACGTTAAACCAAGGCCCCCTCTGTCCTCCTCAAATGGACCTCAAAGAGCCCATGGCACTTTCTGAAGAAGAGTAAGGGAGTTCTCCCCCATGCCCAGGCCAATATTTATCCCTCAGCCAACATCACTAAAATAGGCGATTAATCTGGTATTTTGTCGAACAGTGCACAGACAGGTTTTGTGTTGAAATTTATGCTACACAGAAATTTCCTGAGAATCTAATTGAGAATTTCCTCGAGCTTTTGTGCTTAAAATCAGCATCACACCATACATATGCTGTTGTTTCAGCACAGGTTTTCAGGAAATTCTGGGACCAAGATCTTGTTATTTACCTTATTGCTGTTTATGGAACCTTGCTGTGTGCAAACTGGTTGCCACATTTCCCTACATTACAATGGTAACTACATTTCAAAAGATGTTTCAGTGGCTGTGATGCGCTTTGGAGCATCCTGAGGAGCAAAAGGAGTTATATAACTGAAAATTCTTTCTTCTTTTTTGTACCACAGCCTCCTTTTTTTAAAGTTTAAAGTTTATTTCTTCTAAGTTAGTTCTTGGTCTATTAAATAGAGGCATGACAGGGTAGCTCAGTACCGTGGAGTGCGCATCCTGTGCCATGTGGGAACTTCAGGATGCTTCCCGTGTCCTGGACAACCACATGTGTAGGAAGTGTCGTCATCTGGAAGAGCTCAAGCTCCAGGCTTCGGAGTTTGAGCAGCAGCTAGCGTCACTGTGGTGCATCAGTGAAGTTGAGAGCTTCGTGGATAGCACATTTCAGGAGGTGGTCACCCCGCAGCTTAAGAGTGTGCAGGCAGAGAGGGAATGGGTGACCACCAGACAGAAAAGGACCATCAGGCATCTCGCTCTGCAATCAATATTCTATTCTGAGTAGTGGTGAGGGCGATCGTCCCTCTGGGAAGTATGGCCAGAGCCAAGTCCATGGAATCATGGGTGGCTTAGCTGTACCGAGTGGGGAGAAAGGAGATCAATGGTGGTAGGGGATTTGATAGTAAAGGGAGCAGACAGGCGTTTCTGCAACTGCAGATGTGACTCCAGGATGGCATGTTGTCTCCCTGGTGCCAGGGTGAAGAATGTCTCTGAGCGGCTGCAAACCATTCTGAGGGGGGAGGGTGAACAGCCAGAGGTCGAAGTCCATATTGTTATCAATGACATCGGTAGAAAGAGGGATGAGGTCCTGCAGGCAGATTTTAGGGAGCTAGGAAGGAGATTAAAAAGCAAGACCGCAAAGGTAGTAATCTCTGATTACTCCCTGTGCTACAGGCGAGTGAGTATAGAAATAGGAGGGTAGAGTAGATGAATGCATGGCTGGAGAGATGGTGCAGGAGGAAGGGCTTCAGATTCCTGGGGGATTGAGACCATTTCTGGGGGAGGTGGGACTTGTACAGGCTGGACGGGTAACACCTCAACAGGGCCGAAACTAATATGCTCACGGGGAGGTTCACTAATGCTGTTGGGGAGGCTTTAAACTAATTTGGCAGGGGGATGGCCACCAGGATGTAGCATTAGAAAGGGAAAATAAAATGCTCAAAGGATTGAGAGAGGCAGAGAGCACTAAAGTAAGAAATAGTAAGTTATTAGGTGGGGTCAAACCAAGAGAATACAGGATTGTCTAAGATGGGTTTGCAATGTATGTATGTGAACGCACGAAGCGTAGTAAACAAGGAAAGTGATCTGCAGGCACAAATAGCCACATGGGAATATGATGTTGTGGCAATAACTAAGATCTGGCTTAAAAAAGGGCAGGATTGGGTATTAAATATTCCTGGATATACAGTGTTCAGGAAAGAGAGTGAAGGAAAGGCAGGAGGTGGGATAGCAGTATTGGTTAAGGAGAATGCTACAGTGCTGGAGAGGGATGACGTCCTGGAGGGATCAAGGACAGAATCTATATGGCTAGAGTTAAGGAATAATAGAGGTGCCAGGGAAAAATATGGAGGAGCAAATTTGCAGAGAAATTACAGAGAGATGCATGAACTGTATAGTAGTTATAATGGGGGACTTCAACTATCCTAATATAGACTGGGATCGTAATAATGTTAAGGGCAGAGAAGGCAAATAATTTCTGAAGTGTGTTCAGGAGAACTTTCTTGAGCCGTATGTTTCTGGCCCGATGAGGAAGGAGGCATTGCTGGATCTGGTTCTGGGGAATGAGGTAGTAGAGGGCAAGTAGAGCATGTGTCAGTAGGTGAGCATTTAGGGAACAGTGATCATAGTATCATAAGGTTTAAATTAGCTATGGAAAAGGGCAGGGAGCAATTTAGAGTAAAAATGTTTAACTGGGAGAAGGCCAATTACAGTAAGATGAGAACGGATCTGGCCCTGGTAAACTGGAATCAAGGATTGGCAGGCAAAACTGTAGTGGAACAATGGGCTGCCTTTAAAGACAAAATACTTCAGATACAGTTGAGGTACATTCCCACTAGGGTGAAAGGCAGGGCACCTAAAGTCAGGGCTCCCTGGATGATGAAACAGGTAGAAAATATGATGAAGCAGAAAATGAGCACGTATGACAGATGTCAGGTTGCAAATACATCCGAGAATAAGGCTATATATAGAAAGGTCAGAGGAGAAGTGAAAAAGAAAATAAGAGGGGCAAAGAGAGGGTATCAGAATAGAATAGCAGTCAACATAAAAGGTAATCCAAAAGTCGTCTATAGGCATTTAAATAGTAAAGGGTAGTAAGAGGAGGGGTGGGGCCAATTAAGGACCAAAACGGAGACCTATGCACGGAGGAAGAGGTTATGGCTGAGGTACTAAATGAGTACTTTGCATCTGTCTTCACCAAGGAAGAGGATGATGCCATAGATAGAGTGAAGGAAGAGGTAGTGGAGACACTTCATATGATAAAAATTGATAAAGAAGAGGTATTAGAAAGGCTGGCTGTAAAGTAGAAAAATCAGCAGGAGTGGATGGGATGCATCCTAAGATGCTGAAGGAATTGAGGGTGGAAATTGCGGAGGTAATGGCCATAATATTCCAATCAGCCATAGCTACAGGGGTGGTGCTAGAGGACTGGACAATTGCAAATGTTACACTATTTGTTAAAAAAGGGTGTAACGTTAAACCCAGCAACTACAGGCCTGTCAGTTTAACCTCTGTAATGGGGAAGCTTTTAGAGACTGTGACCAGGGACAAAATTAACAGGTGGGGATTAATTAAGGAAAGTCAGCACATATTTGTTAAAGGCAAATCGTGTTTAACCAACTTGATCAAGTTTTTTGATGAGGCAACAGAGAGGGTTGATGAGGGTAATGCGGTTGATGTGGTGTACATGGATTTCCAAAAGGTGTTTGACAAAGTGCTACATAATAGGCTCACCAGCAAAGTTAAAGCCCAATGAATAACAGGGACAGTGGCTGTATGGTTAAGAAATTGGCTAAGTGACAGGAGGCAGAGAGTAGTGGTGAACGTTTGTTTTTCAAACTGGAGGAAGGTATACAGTGGTGTTCACCAAAAGTGTGCACTAGAACACTGTTTTTCTTGATATATATTAAAGACTTGGATGTGGGTGTACAGGACACAATTTCAAAATTTGCAGATGACACAAAACTTGGAAATATAGCCAACAGTGAGGAGGATAGTGATAGACTTCAAGAAGGCATAAACAGGCTGGCAGAATGAGCGGCCACATGGCAGATGAAATTTAACACAGAAAAGTGCGAAGTGATACATTTTGCTCGGAAGAATGAAGAGAGGCAATATAAATTAAAGGATATAATTCTAAAGGGGGTGCAGGAACAGAGGGACCTGGGGGTATGTGTGCACAAATCATTGAAGGTGGCAGGGCAGGTTGAGAAAGCGGTTAAAAAAGCATACGGGATCCTTGAATAGAGGTATAGAGTACAAAAGCATGGAAATTATGATGAACCATTATAAAACACTGGTTCGACCTCAACTGGAGTATTTAGGAAGGATGTGAAGGACTTAGAGAGGGTGCTGAAAAGATTTACGAGAATGATTGCAGGGATGAGGGACTTCAGTTACATGGATAGACTGGAGAAGCTGGGGTTGTTGTCCTGAGAGCAGAGAAAATCAAGAGGAGATTTGATAGAGGTGTTCAAAGTCATGAGGGGTCGGAACAGAGTAGCTGGAGAGAAACTGTTCCCATTGGCGGAATGGTTGAGAACCAGAGGACACAGATTTAAGGTGATTGGCAAAAGAACCAAAGGCGACATATGAAAAAACTTTTTTACACAGCGTGTGGTTAGGATCTGGAATGCACTGCCTGAAAGGATGGTGGAGGCAGACTCAATCACTGCTTTATAAGGGAGTTGGATAAGCACCTGAAAGAAAAACATTTGTAGGGCTGCGGTAAAAAGGGTGGGGGAGTAGGATTAGCTGAGGTGTTCTTACAGAGAGCCGGCACGGGCTCGACGGGTTGAATGGCCTCCTTCTGTGCTGTAACCATTCTGTGATTCTATCCAGAAATACGTGAATTACACTGGATCCAGATTTGAGTATTCAGCACACTTCTCTGATTTGCATATTCTGTTTATCTTACATAGCTTTAAGTACTAGGAAATATTATAAATTGTTGCTAAAAAATTATTTGTATTTATAAACTGATCTTTGCATTTTATTCATTGATACCATTATTATAGTAATAGAAAAGAACAGATACTTTCCCTTGAACTCTCTACTTGCCTCAAGGGACCTGCATAAAAGTAATTGCGCACCCTTTTCTAATTATTATCAACAACTTGCCTTTATATAGCGCCTTTAATGTAGCAAGATGTCCCAAGGCACTTCACAGGAGCGTCATCAAATCAAATTTTAAACCGAGCCATATTAGGGCATGACCAAAAAATTGGTCAAAGAGGTAGGTTTCAAAGAGCATCTTAAAGTTGGAAAGAGGTGCAATATTTAAGGTCTAGGCAACTGAAAGCACGACGGTGGGGCAATGGAAATCGTGGATTCGTAAGAGGCGAGAATTGGAATTATCAGTGGTTATTAAGTGAATCTTGAGCATTCACATGCACATTTTGATGCAGTGAACTTTGTTTCCATTGCCTTAGTTACTCACTTTACTCACACAGTACCTCTGATGAAACCCAGAAATATTTTCCACATTACCAATTTTTGCAATGAATAGAATCCGGCAGCAAACTTTGATTGGTTTAGATGGGCAGGGTAATTATTTTCTTTCAGCACTTCTTAAAGGGACACACCCATCTTTAAGCTAAGTTTGCGTTTAAGCTTTTGTACTGGATTTCTTATATTTTATTGAAGTGCTGGCTTGGTGCAATATATGTTAGAAGTTTTTAAAGTGTGCAGGAAGTGCTGCTGGATGCTTGCAAGGCCTCAGATGGTTAAGGAAGGTCTCTGTGAAGACAGAAAATGCTGGAAATACTCAGTAGGTTAGGCAGCATCTGTGGAGCGAGAAACAGACTTCACGTCTCAGGTTGAAATGCTGCCTGAGCTGCTGAGTATTTCCAGCATTTTCTGCTTTTATTTTAGATTTCCAGCATCTGCTTGCCGAGGGAAGAGGAAGACACAGAATAGGAGGAAGCAGAAGAGGAGGAAGCAGAAGAGGAGGAAGCAGAAGGAAGGATGCAACCCAGACACCCCCTTTGTGGCCTGGATATCTGGGATGAAATCATCCTTCTGCAGTACCAGTGACCACAACCCCAATTCCCCGTTCAACATTTGTCCCACACCTTACCTTCCCTCTGTTGCTGACCATCACAGCATCCTCTTGGCCACAATGCTGAAATAAAAGCCACCACAAAGCAAACTTTCCAATTCAACTTTATACATCTTTCCATCCAATATAACATCAAGAAATCAACTCATTACCCTTATGCATTTCCTTAGTGACTGTCTTGTGTGTGCCTTTGTCTATCCCAGAGCCTGCAGCATAGCTGGTGGGAGGCTGCAGACTTTCAGTGGGGCACACTGCAAAGGGCCTTGCTGGTCAACCTTGAGGAGCTGGTGGCTGGGACTGTGAAATCAAGTGTGGGTGTTTATTCTTCTTCAATCTCCTCTCCCTCTTCTTGGTCACTCACTGGCTGGTGCAGGCTGTATTTCTTGGGTGTGTGAAGTGAGGAAGTCACAAGGGTGGAGTTGTGGTGACGGGAGGATGGGAAAGCAAGAGGTGCATGCGAGAAGGAGGATAACATATGAAGATATCAGCATCTTGTACCCTTTCAGCCCCGCCGCTGGCCAACGGCTTAGGCATTCTCCTGCCAAGAATGGCCTGCACCGTCTCTTCCAAGGGTTAAGGGAGGTGTGCCTCATGTTTGGTACAGACTGTAGATGAGTGATTGGGGGGATTGCATTGAGCAGTGTATGAGGCTAGTGGTGCAGTAGGTAGGAGACGGCTTTTGAAGATGCATTCATCGACCTTGACCACTGGTCTGAGGTCATGAAGCCTCTTTGGGTACTGGAGGTAGGCCGTGAGGGTGACACTGTTGGCAGTGATGGCCTCAGTGATTTGGTCCCACATCCTACTTTCTGGAGGGCAATCTGGCCTCTGTGGGTATAAAACCTCTCTTGCAGTGTTGACCCCCTGAACAAAGATGGAGTGCTGTGAGAGAGACCCTATGTGCCCTTTCCCTGGCTTGCTGTGCCATTTGTATTAGTGCTGAAGCCCTTTTCCCATTTATTTAGATGCTGAAGATTCCCATTTGGGAATTCATTTTAATGTTAATTTTTTTCAGAAGGCAGTTGAGCTGTAAGGGCTAAAAACTGCCTATTTAGCAAACATGCAGGTGCAGCAAGCAGCTAGGAAGGCAAATGGTATGTTGGCCTTCATTGCAAGAGGATTTGAGTACAGGAGCAAGGATGTCTTACTACAGTTATACAGGGTCTTGATGAAACTGCACCTGGAGTATTGTGTGCAGTTTTGGTCTCCTTATCCAAGAAAGAATATACTTGCCATAGAAGGTTCACCAGACTGATTTCTGGGATGGCAGGACTGTCGTATGAGGAAAGATTGGGTCAACTTGGCCTGTGTTCACTAGAGTTTAGAAGAATCAGGAGATCTCATTGAAACGTATAAAATCCTGACTGGGTTGGATAGACTGGATGCGGGGAGGATGTTTCTCCTCGCTGGGAAGTCTAGAACAAGGGGTCACAGTCTCAGGATACAGGGTAGGAAATTTAGGACCGAGATGAGGAGAAATTTTTTCAGTCAGCAGGTGATGAACCTGTGGAATTCCCGACCACAGAAGACTGTGGAGGCCAAGTCACTGAATATATTTAAGAGGGAGATAGATAGATTTCTAGAAACAAAAGGCATTAGGGGATATGGGGAAAAAGCGGGAATATGGTAACATAGAAACATAGAAACATAGAAAATAGGTGCAGGAGTAGGCCATTCGGCCCTTCTAGCCTGCACCGCCATTCAATGAGTTCATGGCTGAACATGCAACTTCAGTACCCCATTCCTGCTTTCTCACCATACCCCTTGATTCCCCTAGTAGTAAGGACTTCATCTAACTCCTTTTTGAATATATTTAGTGAATTGGCCTCAACAACTTTCTGTGGTAGAGAATTCCACAGGTTCACCACTCTCTGGGTGAAGAAATTCCTCCTCATCTCAGTCCTAAATGGCTTCCCCCTTATCCTTAGACTGTGTCCCCTGGTTCTGGACTTCCCCAACATTGGGAACATTCTTCCTGCATCTAACCTGTCTAACCCCGTCAGAATTTTAAACGTTTCTATGAGGTCCCCTCTCATTCTTCTGAACTCCAGTGAATACAAGCCCAGTTGATCCAGTCTTTCTTGATAGGTGAGTCCCGCCATCCCGGGAATCAGTCTGGTGAACCTTCGCTGCACTCCCTCAATAGCAAGAATGTCCTTCCTCAGGTTAGGAGACCAAAACTGTACACAATACTCCAGGTGTGGCCTCACCAAGGCCCTGTACAATTGTAGCAACACCTCCCTGCCCTTGTACTCAAATCCCCTCGCTATGAAGGCCAACATGCCATTTGCTTTCTTAACCGCCTGCTGTACCTGCATGCCAACCTTCAATGACTGATGTACCATGACACCCAGGTCTCGTTGCACCTCTCCTTTTCCTAATCTGTCACCATTCAGATAATAGTCTGTCTCTCTGTTTTTACCACCAAAGTGGATAACCTCACATTTATCCACATTATACTTCATCTGCCATGCATTTGCCCACTCACCTAACCTATCCAAGTCGCTCTGCAGCCTCACAGCATCCTCCTCGCAGCTCACACTGCCACCCAACTTAGTGTCATCCGCAAATTTGGAGATACTACATTTAATCCCCTCGTCTAAATCATTAATGTACAGTGTAAACAGCTGGGGCCCCAGCACAGAACCTTGCGGTACCCCACTAGTCACTGCCTGCCATTCTGAAAAGTCCCCATTTACTCCTACTCTTTGCTTCCTGTCTGACAACCAGTTCTCAATCCATGTCAGCACACTACCCCCAATCCCATGTGCTTTAACTTTGCACATTAATCTCTTGTGTGGGACCTTGTCGAAAGCCTTCTGAAAGTCCAAATATACCACATCGACTGAGGTGCTGAGATAGAGGATCAGCCATGATCATATTGAATGGTGGTGCAGACTCGAAGGGCCGAATGGCCTACTACTGCTCCTATTTTTCTATGTTTCTATTTATAAATAATTTTTATTTTTTCATTTCAGAAGGCAGTTCCCCTTTAAGAGACCGCATTGCTTTGTAAAATAACAGCCTTGCATTAAGAGAAGGCTGTTCTTGCTGCAATGGCACTACAAACATGCTATAGTCCACCACAAAAAGGGCCTGTTTAGCGCTGGGCTAACGTTAAGTAGTAACCAGCACGAATATCCTGGTCCTGCCAACGCCATCAATTTTAGCGCCCGTTAACTCCGGCCCACGGAGACACCGGCTGGTTTTTAGTGATCTTGAATTTCTCAGCCATTATTTTCACGGTGGCTTCTTTAAATTAGTTGTAAAAAAAATTTGAATTTTATATTTGGGGAGCTGGTCCAGAAATATTTCTATGGACCATAATGAGTTAATACTCGTGTCAAACGTGTTGTACAGAGATACAATTTAAAGAATTGCTGTGATTTGGTAGCGGTGAAGGAAGAATGAATGATTAGCCACAAATTATTCTTATTCTAGTGATGTCACCTCCAAGTGATGCAATGCAACAATGTGTCATAATTTGTTTTTACTTCTTTGCAGTGTTTGATGAACCCAGAGATAAAAATCACACATTGACAAGTACTTCACAATAACGTAGCGCCCCTTTCAATGATGTTTCCTTTTGGTTAAGGGATTGTTTATGACATGTTTGCAGATTTGGATTAAACTGAATTCTGCAGCATCTGCTCTGGTGCAAAGGCTGGTTTATTTAAGATGGACAGCACCTGTTTATGCACGGCCATAAACATTGGGATTAAAAGCACCTGCAGAACATTGAACGGAAATTATTTTATTATAGGGGGTGACAAGTTGAACAAAAGATTACTTAAAGGCTGGTTTAATTGCCATAATTGAAAGCTGCACACCTGGACAGCCTGCGGACAATGAAACGTGCCAATCAAAATGCGTCTTAAAACGCAGTGAAGTAAATAGAAAGACCACCCCAGTGGTAGAAGTGCTGAGAATGACTGAGGTTTCTGACACAAAGCACCAACTCGCTTCCCATTTGTCACGTACTTCTTTAAAGCTGCAGTGGGACTTGTGGTTGGCCGACATAGGCTTTAATTTAATCTGTGGAAAAAGAAATTTACACAACATTCCTTTCACATACTCTGACTTCATTTAAACGTTCTCATATGATTTGAGAGAAGGCACTTCTTTTGTCATAGAATACCTTAACTACCATTTCAAGAGTGAAATACAAAAGTCCCTCATCAAAGTTGCTGCTTGTCCTTTTAAGTACTAAGTTTTCTATCTCGCCTTTAAAAACAAAATGTGCATTGCCATCCTGCAATGTGGGGCATCTTATTTCAATATAATTGGAGTCGTTTATAGAGTAGGAACATTTGCCTTTATTTGTAGTTTTCTCTGAATAACCTAACAAGCCGGGAGCAACGCCAAAATCTATTGAGATCTAAGTGGCACTGCAGTGGCCTCACACGATGTGGCTGAAACTTAAGCACACACTGCAAACTCCTCATCTGTGCGACAGAACACCTTTCAATCTTTTTGGTTTCAGAACGGGAACAATGGCTTTCCAAAACCAGGGTGAAATGCCAGAAATTGGCCGGGGGGGGGGGGGGGGGGGTGGTGGGGGGGCAGGGGGGATGGCTCAAATTCACATTTTACAGCAGCGCCACTCCCTTCTGCTTCATTTTCCTGCTGGTTTCTCACCCTCGTGGTTTTGATGCACAGTAGTCAGTCTGTGGCAATTAATCTAAGCTCCGGTCACAGCGGCCTATTGCTCGGTGGGATAATACTATTTTATTGGAGGCTGGCGGTTTCAAGTTTGTCACCTAGTTTTAAATTTAAACAACTCTGATGACTGTAAGTGCAGGCAACAGGGAAAATAATTTGTGTTGAATGAACGAATGGGACCCAAAGGCAGGTGTCACTCTTCATTTTCCGACCTGAAAAGTAAACTAGTTTTGTGCGCTGAAGCTCAATCCACAGCCCGACAGTTAATGTTTAATGTGAGGAAGAAGCAATTTTGGGGCAAGGCCAAATGCAGTACCAAGTTATCTTTGTGAAGGTCTATCAATTTGCTGCATTTAGGCACGTTATTATAGCTATAATTTGCCTCAGTTACAGCTGTGCAACTGACAGGGCATTGCATGAGTACTGCAGTGGAGTTTGTTACAGAAATACAACATGTCCTGGCTGCAAACATCGCGGGGGTGAAATTGATCTTCAGTGGTAGCGCAAAATGGCCGATGACGGCCACAATGGGCCGAATGACCTCCTTCTGTGTTGTAATTGATGAATCGGCAGCCCAGTTTACACCCTGCCCAATTTTCTCTTCCACTGACTTCAACAGAAGAGAAACTCCCTGGATATTCTACTTAAAATAGCTTGAACATTTTGACGATGCAACGATCTGTAAGAAAGGGAATGACACAAAATAGTGTGAAGATGTTACCAATAAAATAGTGCTGGCACTTTGATACAGCTGGTTTCAAAATAACTGCTGCAGTGTCTGAGGAGGACGAAGATGGTGAGCATTCTTCTCTGTTGTATGATTGCGCTTTTAACATTTCCATTTGTTAAAACCAAGGACGTATGTACAGGCTTTCAATAGGCAGTTATCACAAGAACAATATTTATATATTTTTTCAGATGCACCTTGGTTCGACTGAATCAGTTTCCTTCTATTGTGAGTGGCTCGTTTCACCTTGAACCCCATTCTAACACGATTTCAATTCCAATCAGATGTGAGCACAGCCTCACATTGATTTAAAGCATAACAGTCTCCTATTTGAATTTCAAAAAAGCCCATTTCCATTCATCCCTTATTGTGAGGCCCTGAATCCTTTCAATTTTTTCGGGATCTTTTCTCCTTTACTTTTACAAGTCTCGGCAGGCCATGTAATCAACTGTGGCTGAGAGGACGAATGAGATGATGACCTCTTCTCAGACCTTGTTTTGTGCTGTTCATCGGTGGACCACTAGGAGGTGCACAAGAGTTGTCCAGTGATAGCTGGCCCTCCACTTGCTCTTCCCCACCGGGGCAAAGTTCCTGACCTCCATTTGGTGCTGCCCCACAGCGACGGAGCTGAGATTGCCAAGTAAGCAGCCTGGAAGGCTGTGGATGCAAAACAATGAGCCAATGTTTAACTATTCAACCACGCCATGAAATTCTAACATTCTGTGCCACATTCTTGCTTTTTAATTCAGTTTCTAAATTGATTTCAAGGAGGCTTTAGTATTTTTTTCAGGGTGAGACTTGAGAGCGACTCCTGGGTCCCTGCGTATAATAATCTGAAACTGGTCAACAAGTATGTGAGCGTGGCTTGGCGTGACTCTTCCTATGATTCTCTCTGATTCCTGTGGACACATGCCTGGCCCACACTTAGGACCTTCCACAGCAAAGTAGCCGTGGTTGAGAACTCAGCACAGAGAGTACTACCGCCACAAACTCATACCCTATTATTCTGTGGCAAAATATTTAGGGCTCCAGAGCACTGAGTCACCATAGCACTTGAGTGGCTTTAGTTTAACCAACCGCAAAACGTAATTTGAAAAGAAATGAAAATGAAAAAGGTTAGGCAAAAATGCCTCTGCCTCGTTAAGAGCTCCACTGTCCACACCAGATGGATGATCAGAGCGCATTGCGTAGTTCCATTCTGAACAGACGGGAAATTATGCTGTAGTCGTTAACATATTAACATAGTAAACTGAAGCTCTCATACAGAATAATATCACATGCTGTACGAATCAGGCAAGCATCTGGCAACAGTGAAAAACAACCAGCTTCTAGCCTCTGTCACGTACAGTCCGTGTCGGTGGTTCCGAGTCATCGATGGAAAATGTAGCCTTGTATGTCATCCCCAACAGAAACTTAAGTTTTAGTCAACCACAGACTAATGTCTCATAGCTCAGTGTATTCTTATGCCCGAGAGACATCAGAACCTTTCTGGATTAACTTTTGTCTCACTGTGTAAATGGGACTTTAGAGAGCATCCTAGCTCTGATTCACCCGATCCCTTGCTCTTACTCATTCCACTGTGGAACAGCTGATGGTAAATGTTGCATTGCACAATTTTTCATTGAATTTTCAATCGTTCTACTAATAATCTTATTAACTAGGCCAAATCCTGTGGAAAATTAGTTGGCGATTCTTGTTTATGAGCAATTCATAATAGAGCATATTAATCAAACAGCAAGAAATTCCACTTTGTGTGTGTCGAATTCAACAGGACACAAAGCAAAAAGCATTTCATTTTCTTAACATTTTCACATTACTTTACTACGTTTTTCATAGAAGTAATTGAATTCTGTTTTTCTTTCCCTAGCAAAAAAATAATAAGCAGAAGAAAACTTAGCCTTAACATTGCCTTTAAAGTGAAGGGCCCTATTTTCAGAGTCGCTTCTTTTTTTCATACCACTTCCCCACAAATGGGAACAAAATGGATCAGCTTGGTG